>NC_141377.1:55085367-55827867 GCF_017979445.1 Akebia trifoliata | reverse complement strand
GAAAAATTTTTTTTTAGCAAAAATGAAAAAGCAAGGTTGGCCAGGGTTTGGGTTGAAGCCTCGACCAACCTAAACTGAACCTTGATTAAATGGACTTACTAACCTAACCTTTATCAATATATTTCTTAGAAAATAATTTGCTCACAGAAAAGTCAATCCTATGAACTAAGATTTCATAGTCCTGATCAACCAATGACACGAAACAGTGTGTATCAAAGGCATCCCCAATCTATGAAATTACCCTCATTATAAGACACCGTGTGAGTAGTTATTCAAGATTTAATTTTTTGTGAGCATAATACCTCTCTAAGCATTTTTTACTTGTAGTATTAAGTAGAACTTGCCTCACGTTGATTTGTAGATGCTGCCAGGTGCAAGACCGTGTTGCCTTCTTCATCCTTCCAACTCAATACGTCCTTCTTCCCGAGCCATTTCAGCCATCCCATTAGAACTTTAAAGGCTTGCAACTGACCATTCTTCACAGCCAGATGAATAACACTCTCATCACTAACCGTCAACCCTTCTACAGAATCTGGGCAAGTGGAGATTAATTCATCGATGACATCAACTTTCCCTGCGATAGTCGCATAGTGCAGAGGAGATCTACCCTCTCTACCCTTTAAAAAACCAAGATCATAGTCGACACCCACGAACTTTCTCACCATTATAACATTCCCATTGGTTGAAGCATGTGAATGGGGCTAAACCCATGAGGGTTTAACTTCCTAACAAATGAAGGCTTTAACCTCAAGACCTCCATAGCAAATTTGGTTTGCCCAGTCTCTACAGCCATGTGTAGAGGAGTAACAGTAAATGGGATTTGATCAAATTTCTCAAGAATGAAGGGATCTTGCCCAAGAATCGAATACAAGACATTGATATCTCCTACTTTTGCAGCATCCATCAAACTATCATACCTAACTTGTGAGAATCGTTCATTTTCCATTATTTCTCTAGTAAGAGATAACTAGAAGCAGGCAAGAACCCTGGGCACTTCTGTTTAAGATGTATAGACTATAGATAAAGAATATTAAATAATGTTCTTAAGTTCCAATTAGAAAAAAAAAAAATGTGAAAGACTTTGAAGCTGTCGGCCAGCTTCAAACTTTTGGAGAAATTATTTAGTTTCGTTCACACTGAGCAATTTTGGTGAATATTTGAGATATCATCTTATGTTATCAAATTGATTAGGTATGACTTTTATATTTTCTTTTAGATAATGAAAAATGATCTCGACGACCTCGTGGTCATCATTTTAACGAAAAGTCATCAACTTTTTTTTACTTTTTTTTTTAGCCTATAAGAGAAGAGCAAGGTGGGCCATGTATAGGACTGATTACAGATTCCATTCTGGTCCGGTTTCTAAGAATGACAATTCCTTATTCTATTTAAATCAACAATTAATGAGGTGACTTCTATGAAACTTACAAATTAAAAATGAATAATGATGAAGGCATGCAGTCTTCTGAGTCTTCTGGGTATGCTATTGAGTATGTGGCTGACGCGATTTTGTATCCTACCAAACCGCGTATCAAGATTTCGTGCATTTATCACGACTCATTAAATATTAATTGAAATTTTATGAAGTACGGTCACATTTCTCTTCTTGATTTGTTGACCGATTGAAGTCTTCTTGGTATCCTCAGCATTCTTCTATATGTTAACGATAAAGAGGAAAAAATGTGTCACTTGACTTGCAATTTCCCTCCAATTGTCAATTTCTAACTAATTTATTATAATTTCCCACAACAAACATAATTTCCCATGAGAATAAATTTAACAAATTCAATCAAATAAGATCTCCCAATCTCATAGATCCATTGTACAAGGGGAGCGTTCAAGGGATATAAGTAAAAACATATGTAAAAATAATCATTTTTCAAAATATGGGTTAGAGGTTTCGGATTGAATTGATAATCCCTATGATGAGAAGATTATCCTCACAAAAAATCATTCCAATCTAAACTTTCTAATCCCATCAAAAGTGATTTAGGATGTGGATCGTGTATCTTTGTTGTTTACAAATAAATGACGGTTCACGATTCTTCAACTTGTAAACTGGGGTTAGAAGTTTCAGAATGAGCTGATTTTTTTTAGTCATATAGGAAAATTTTTGTCTCCCAACGTTGTATTCTAATGTTATCTGTCAAACGCTACTCTCTCTCTCTCTCTCTCTCTCTCTCTCTATATATATATATATAGGGTCGCGTTCCTAAGACTCATATTGCGACTCACATCGCGACTCACCATTTCAGCCGTTCGATATTCGTAAATCGACGGTCCAGATCGCGACCCATTTTTAAAACGATGAAATTTCGTTATTTACAACTACCTCCCCGATAACAAAATAAAAAATAAAAACTAAAAACGAAATTTCAGCTCAGCCGAAACTTCGTCTTCTTCGCAACTTTCAGATCTGATTTCAAAACGCAGAGAGAAATCTGAGAGAAATCTTCTTGTGTTCATCGCGATTGAACGAAATTTCAGATCGATCGACTTGCTTGCTAAACAAAATCGAAAGAAACGAAGACGAAAGAAAATCAGAACGAACGAAAACTCGTCTTCTTCGTTTCTGCCCTCTCTTCTCTTTCTCTTTACAGCGCTTCTTCCAATATGAGTCTTAGGAACGCTGTTCTATATATATATATATATATATATATATATATATATATATATATATATATATATATAGGGTCACGTTATTACGACCCCCTTTGCGACACACCTTTTTGTCTTATATGGGCAAAAATGTTTGGAATGGGCTGATTTTTTGTGAGGATGATCTCTATGGTGAGGGGATCATCCTGGCAAAAAATCATCCCATTCCAAAACTTCTAGACCGTCCGATTTTTGTTGAAAAATTATAGATCGTCCAATTTTTGTAAATCAATTTTGATGGGGTTAGAAGTTTTGGAATGGGATGATTTTTTGCCAGGATGATCCCCTCACCATAGAGATCATCCTCACAAAAAATCAGCCCATTCCAAACATTTTTGCCCATATAAGACAAAAAGGTGTGTCGCAAAGGGGGTCGTAATAACGCGACCCATATATATATATATGGGTCCCGTTCAGCACCCTAAGCTTTACCACACACTTTAACAAACGTGTTTTGTCCTACATGGGTTAGAAGTTTTGGAATGGGCTGATTTTTGGTGAGGATGATCTCTATGGTGAGGAGATCATCCTCACCAAAAATCAGCTCATTCCAAAACTTCTAACCCCATCAAAAATGATTTACAAAAAATGGACGGTCCACGATTTTTCAACATGTAAACATGGGGCTAAACATTTCGGAATGGGCTGATTTTTGGGGAGGATGATCTTCTAATCATAGAGATCATCCTCACCAAAAATCAGCCCATTC
Organism: Akebia trifoliata; assembly: GCF_017979445.1. Classification (NCBI taxonomy): domain Eukaryota; kingdom Viridiplantae; phylum Streptophyta; class Magnoliopsida; order Ranunculales; family Lardizabalaceae; genus Akebia; species Akebia trifoliata. Next base: position 55,824,500 of record NC_141377.1, on the reverse strand, counting down.
CAAAACTTTTAACCCATGTAGGACAAAAAAACGTTTGTTAAAGTGTGTTAGAGATTTTGGCAACAAACATTTTGGCAAAATATTTTTCAAAACATGGGTTAGAGATTTTGGAATGGGCTGATTTTTGGTGAGGATGATCTCTACGGTGAGGAGATCATCCTCACCAAAAATAAGCCCATTCCAAAACTTCTAACCCCAGTTTACAAGTTGAAAAATCGTGGACCGTCCATTTTTTGTAAACCATTTTTTATGGGGTTAGAAGTTTTGAAATGGGCTCATTTTTGGTGAGGATAATCTCCTCACCGTAGAGATCATCCTCACAAAAAATCAGCCCATTCCAAAACCTCTAACCCATGTTTTGAAAAATGTTTTGCCAAAATGTTTGTTGCTGAACATTTCCCATATATATATATATATATTATATATATATATATAGGGTCGGGTTCTTACACCCCTATTACGACTCATATTGCGACACACCATTTTGTCTTATATGGGTAAAAATGTTTGGACTGAGCTGATTTTTTGTGAGGATGATCTCTATGGTGAGGAGATCATCCTTGCCAAAAATCAGCTCATTATGAAACTTCTAGACCGTCCAATTTTTGTAAATCAATTTTGATGGGATTAGAAATTTTGAAATTGGATGATTTTTTACCAGGATGATCCTCTCATCACAGAGATCATCCTCACAAAAAATCAGCCCATTCCAAACATTTTTGCCCATATAAGACAAAATGGTGTGTCGCAATATGAGTCGTAATAGGGGTCGTAATAACGCTGCTCATATATATATATATGTATAGGGTTCAATGGCCTTAAAGTTTGCCAAACATTCTTCAAAACATGGGTTAGAAGTTTTGGAATAGGCTAATTTTTGGTGAGGATGATCTCCGAGACCCCATCAAAAGTGATTTACAAAAATTGGACGATCCACGATTCTTCAATTTGTAAACTAGGGTTAGAAATTTCAAAATGAGCTGATTTTTGGAGAGGATGATCTCTTCACCGTAGAGATCATCCTCACAAAAAATCAACTCATTCCAAAACTTGTAACCCATGTTTTGAAAAATGTTTGGCAAACTTTAGGGTTGCTGAACCACTCCCTATATATATATAAACCTATCAAAAGTGATTTATAAATAAATGACGATTCACGATTCTTCAACTTGTAAACTGGGATTAGAAGTTTTGGTATAAGCTAACTTTTTTTTTTTTAGGATGATCTTTATGGTAAGGAGATCATCCTCACAAAAAAATCAACCCATTTTGAAACTTCTAATTGTATAAGACGAAATATTAGGCCCTTGAATGGTCGCTTATATATATTAGAATCACGAACTTCGTGAAATTTGAAGTTGAGCAATATTATGTTTTGTTTATGTATATCCTTATATTATATTTGATATATTAAATGTACTTTTTTATTTTATTTTATGTTTTTCATAATATTTTTTCCTGAACCCTCCCCCCCTTCTTTTTTATTTTTTCTATTTCCGAATTATTCCTGAACCCCAACTTTGCACATTGGTCTCTAGTTTCATTGCACTTAGCATCAAAAGGTTGAGAGTAAAACGATTGGCGGTAACAGGTATGGGTATAGTGGTGGTGGATTCCATTGGAATCCATGATGCCCAAAAACAATAATTGAGGGAAGTGATTTGAAAATTTTGAAACTCCAGGTCATTGATATGGATATGGGCCTCCTACACATTTCCTAAAATCTGTAAAAGAGTACATCCAAGCGTGTTTACAGATATAAAACGGGAAAGAAATGCTAATATTTTACTGTTTCTGGTAGCAATCGAGTGAAAGTAGGTTTTAAACGCAGGTCTATGATAATACCACTCATGGTTTAAAATTTCGATTCGTTTTGGTTTGTATCGGCCAAAACGTCTTGGAATTTCAACCTTCCAAGACATATATCCATGGAATCGAAACATTCATGGTTTCGGTTCCAAAGTTCCATTTTCTCTTGTGAATCTGGCTATTTAAAGAGAACGATTTCGAATGAATTTGGTGGATCTGATCTTTTGGATAGAGAGTCGTCTTCGATTTTCCGATCGCTGCTACCGCGGAGAACATACTTGGATAGTCTTAGTTCTTCTCTGTTTTTTTTTCAAAGATGGAGAGCATTCTAAAAATCACGTTTTCAATGATTATAGGCCCTTGACTTCAGTCTCCCTTCAAAGACTCGAAGGATTCAGAAAAGACTCCCTCATATTTAAGTAAACATTTGAGAAATCCTTCTACATTCAAACTGATGACATACCCCTCGACCTAGGTATCCTCTCAAGGACTCATATAAATGATCCGAATGTTTCGTACGTATCGAAATGTTTCGGTAATGTTTCAATATGATTTTGATTTTTGAGAAACTTGTAACACTAAAATGAAACGAGATCTTAAACCATGCTACTTTGAAAGTGTGTGAATCAAGTAATTGCTACAATACATACATGCATGATGTATGACTATATCATCAAAGCCAAGGAAATAATAAAAACCCCTTCCGAGGAAGAGCACAACCCCCAAACGTCCCTTCCAAGGAAGAGAAAAGATAGTCCCTTCTAAAGTAGGAAATCAGAAAAATGTCCCTTTGAACGAACTCTTTGGGCAATTTAGTAAGACTAAAGCAACCTGTTTGCTTTGATATCCATAATTATGTCACTGACATTGCTTTTCTTTCCTTTTAGAGCTTCAGAAATATTTTATTGTATGTAACTCATAAAATTAATAGTGACGAAATATTGATTTAAATTAATATATAAATAATATTTGATTTATGTATTAGTATTTTTAATCTTATTGGCTTTTTATAAGTAAATATTTGAAGTGTGCTACCCATGGTCATATCCTATTGATAGTTTGGTCGTTATACAGTCTAAATGCTAAAGATCTATCTTATCGTGTTAAATAGGGTTAGCAATCTTAACATGACCTGCGAACATGACTTTAAAACAACATGAAATTAGTGGTTTGGCATTAAGCCTAATTGGGTTTATGTTATAATAGGGTTGACCCGTCTAACAAGATTATTAAATGGGTTGTGTCAAGGTTAAGAGACGTCAATCCGTTTAACTTATTTTGACACGTTTAATTATTGTGTCATTTGTTTTAAATCATGAAAACATAGGAGGTTTATCAAAAATCAACATTTATTTAAGAGTTTTAAAACATTTTTTTCCTAATACATTTTTTTTTCCTCTAATTTTATAAAAATATGGATGGCGTTTTAAGATATTTTTTCAAATAATTAAGGGCGAAGCTTTTAGGTTGGGAAAGAAAAACACTTTCTTTATTGAGTTAGTAAGAAAAGTTTCCTGACTACATTTTCTTCTAACATCTAAAAACATGATCCAATGTCTCAAGGATGTAGAGGACAACATTCTAAGAATGTTGGAATGTTTTTTTTTGGTGGTGGCCATGGAATTGTTTTTTTCTACTTGAGATTAGAATTTTATTGAAAGAGTTGCATGGGTTGGGTTAGGTTACCTGTTTAACAGATTTGTTGGTGTGGGTTTAAATATTTGACACGATTATTAAATGGGCCGGGAAAAACTACCCTTATCTCAAAACAACACGAGCACAACACAAACTGACCCATTGGCACCCCTAGTGTTAGAGAACAAAAAACCACTTTCTCATGCCCGAGAGATCCGATGGTTCATAGGGTGCCTTTATAATCCCATACATGTCATATTTGCATTTTTCTTCTTGTTTTTTTTGGTTGAATTTTCATGCAATATTGCCAATAAAGTGATCTAGTACTGATTGATGAGCTTCCATAGTACGTAAATGTGCAGTTAATGTGTTCTCAAATACAAAAATGATAACTCTATATCTAATACATTCTTAAATCAAGCAGGTGGCCCTTTTCTCTATGTGTATGGGAGGAATCATGTATTATTTAGAGCATGAACCTGACACTATGGTCCCATTACTCAGAAGCCTGATTTGTCGCTTCCTTGCTAGAAGGATCAGCAATCCTGGACTATCTTCCAATCGAAATGCGTCCTACTTATACCTACAAAAACTTGACTCCATAAAGAAATCAAAATTACAAGATAGCCAAGAGACGGAAGCTTCAGTGTCTGAAAAGTACAATCTCGAATCCATTCCTGGACTCTAACGTACCTCGCCAATTGATCATGCTACATCCACTTGAGAACAAGCTGAGAGATTCTTACTTTCTGTTGTATTCATTTTCAATTTGTTAGCAGTGGAAGGAATTCCACTCTATTTATCAAAACTCAAAAGTTGGATATTGCTGTTGATCTATTTTTCACAAAGCAGCAACTCCTCTCGGATTTTTCCAACTTGAGATTAAATGGGTTGTGCAGATGCCTGGCTCGCTGGGCTAGTGACGGTAATTTATTGCAGTATCAATTAAAATTTGGACATATTTTTCACAATTTTTGGTCTGGATGAGAAGATATTATTAGCTGCTCTGCTTATTACAAGACATGTTAGAAAAGGAAAGTGAGTTACAGAATTGTGTTGAAATAATAATAATAAATAAATAAAAACAAAATTGAAATATATTACTCATCCGAAAATTAGGTTACATATATTACTTAGGACTTGAAAAATGAGGAAGAATTACGCAAGTGGAACTCAGAACTTTTTGAAATTATGAAAATAGGTACATTTTCAAAATATTAACAAAAGATTTGATATACTTTCTATTTCTGTTTTTATTTTTATGAAAGTAGGATTGGTATGAAATGAATACTTCGTTAACATTACCTTTATACCCTAATTACGAACTAAATAAAATATCTGATTTTTACATCAAATTTTCAGGTGTATGAACCACATGAAAATTTGTTTGACAGTCAAAAAACTGAAGATGGAGAGTGAAAGACTGAGGTGTTTGACAGTCAAAGAACTGAAGATGCAGGGTGAAAGACGATGCACCTTTTCCTAAAACGGCCTATTAATGGAATACTTTTGTAATTTTGAAAACTAAACAACGTGATTATACCTTAATGCCTTACAATTGCTTGGTTTGTTTTACCAAAATTATCTTGATATAATAAATTTAAACGTTTTGTTAGGGGAATAAACATCTAAGGGTATTTTGGTAAAAATATATATTCTTTTAAATACAAAATCCAATTTCCACAGTGTATTTATTGTAAAAAGGAAATGGATCAATAAGTAATTATGCACCTGCATGGACATCAAACTAACGCACATGGACATTATCTGGTTGCTAAGACCTTCATGAATGATGGCATTAAGGTTGAGATTAACTTGGAGCATTGACTATTAAAACAAAAAAAAAAAAATGCAATGATAAATAATACCCAATCCCATAAACACATGCAACGTAGATACCCTATAATTCATACGAGTTCATCCAACTCCGTAGATAAAGGTGGGGATCGATCATTCATCTTCTTGTTATGAGCTCTGCCTCTAGGACTTCATAGCAAACTGCTTTTGAATGGGACTGCTCTGCATTTCCTTCATCCACAATATATTTAAGGACCTATTGGATTTTCATTTTTTGTACCCCTAAAAGTAAGCTAAGAAATTCTTTTCTAAATAATCGCATTTTTTGTTCAACCATGAGAGAATGGTACTCGATTCGAAGTCTTTCTCTTTTTCTTTTACTTTCATATGTATTTCATTGATTGCATCTTTTATATTGGTTAGAAATTTGGGTCTATGCGATGTTTTCAGGCTGCTACTAATGAATTCTAATTTTGTTTTAAAAAAAATGGATTTAAGTTGGGCGATGGAAAGGTGTACCAAGATATATGAAAAAAATACACCATAGCATTGATATAGTATATCTAATGCACATTATTATACTGCATACATCTTATCTCTATCAGAACCGAGTTTGTGCAAGATTTACAAAATCTAAATGAAATATATGGTGTTGCATCTTATTTAATGTATCATATTGAAGTGAAAGAGCCGAAAAAGAACTAGAAGTAAATACCCCAAATTGTACGCGCATGCAAGAAAATGGTTCTAAGACCTTAGGTGATGCGCACTGCCAACTGCAAAGCCCAAAGGCAAGAGTTGGAAGGTTTTGGCCTAAATCATTTTTCATGTTTAAATACAAGCTCAAAAGCCCAAATTACGCCAACTTGGCTAATGAGCCCTTTGTCCTTTCAAAAAAGGAGACATGGCACCTTTCCATTTGTCCTTTGAAAAGTTTATGCTACTTGTCAAAGTCTTAGCCTGGCTTGAACGAGGTTTATCGATTCAAATGAGACTTTCAAAATATCATCCAAGTCATCTTGTTTTTCTCGTGAGATTTGTTATTCGGTAGATACTCGAGAATCGAACAAAAATAGAATTGATTGAGGCTTGTGTTGAACATAATGTCCTTAAGACAATTTTGTTCCCGCAACTTGGTGCATACGGATCAATGAACAATTGTCTCCCAGGATACAACCATCACACATGTATAGGTAACACTATAATCTACACTTTTAGCGAACCGAACGCTAAGGTTGTACTCTCTAAGAATGCAAACGAGAAATCAGAATGCAAGCACGTTAAAATAGTAAAGAAGAAGAGAAATTTTTTGAATTAGAAAAACTAAGGTCGAAATGACCTATTTATAGAATTTTAAGAAATAAGGTGTCTCTTTGAAAAATGGAGGTTTTAAGAGACATAATGTCTCTTGGAAAAGGAAATGTGTGTCTCTTAAGAGACAACTCAAAATCAAATGAGGTATCCTTTCTAGACGACCATGCACCCATGAAAATCAAGAGGTGTGTCCTCTCTGAATTAAGGAGTGTGCCCCTTCAAAATCAAGAGGTGTGTCCTTCTTGAATTAAGGGGTGTGCCCTTTCAAAATCAAGAGGTGTGTCCTTCCTGAATTAAGGGGTTATTTGGAGCCGATTTCTCATTCACCAAAAATGATTTTTTATAACTAAATACTTAATAAATAAAACTATTTTCTTCAATGAGAAGAATAAGTTTCTAAGTGGTCCTGCCTCAAATAAATTATGAAACCCACTTAAATCGTAGCTCAAATAAACCTACTTGGTCATAAAAATCTGGAAAAATTGCAGATTTTTCCAACAAGATTCACTAATGGTGAGATGCCACGTCCATCCGTCTTGCTCATCAAAGATACATGGATGACTTGCCCGAGTCATCTTGATTACAGATGAGATTTAAAACCATGATTTAAATAGATCTGTGTTTTGAGTTTTATGCATATAGATCAAGGTGATTTAGCATAAATCTTTATGTATTTTTAATTAATTTTTTTTATAAAAACATAACCAGTCCAATCAAATTGAATCTTGATCCAACTGTGGCCAGATTTAGCTTTTAAATCTTTTGAGTCGTGCTACACTGCCTTCGTTGGGGACACTGCGCTAACATAACAGTGCACAGATATACATAGGTTTCATTCGCCGAGTACAAGTTAAAAAATCGACGGTCCTCTATGCACGCCATGTCAGCACAGTGTTGAATGTGGTGTCGAACAAAGGCAGTCCAGCATTTTCCAAATCTTTTTCCTATCTATGGTTCACTACACACTGCCATTTCAGCACAGTGTTGAGCACAGTGTCGAAGGAAGTCAGTTCAGCATTTCCCTGTTGAAAATGGAAGATTTAAAATTATAATTCAATGGAAAAGAATAACTTTATTTTATAATTTTTTTTTCAAAGTTCTCGGAATTTTGTTCTCTACATCCCTTTGGCATCGATCGTGTTTTTGATTCCGTAAGTCAGGAAACTTTTCTTTTATGGTAAGGAAGGTATTTTTCTATTCAAGTTTCAAAGATTGAAGCCTTATGAGAACCTGCTTTATTATTTATAGTTTTAAAGAGGAAAGAGTTGTTATTGGCTGATTATAATTATTGCATTATTGCATTATTGGATCTTTACAAGTAATTATGGACGAGAGATTGATGGACGCTGCTCAAACAGGTGATATTGTTGCTTTTTATTTATTACTTAGGGAAAATCCCTTTGTTCTTGATTATCTTGATCAGTTCCCATTTGTTGTTCCTCCTTTACACATTGCTGTACTACACGAAAATACCCAATTTGCTATGGAACTCCTAAGGTTGAAGCCTTCATTTACTAGAAAGCTAAATGAAGATGTATTTAGCCCAATCCACCTAGCTTCAACAAATGGGAATGTAGAAATGGTGAGAAAACTCATAGGTATCGATGATGATCTTAATTTGTTGAAGGGTTGAAAGGGGAATACTCCTCTTCATTGTGCGACTATAGCTGGAAAAATTGATGTTATCAATGAATTACTCTCCACTTGCCCAAAATCTCAGGAAGAGTTGACAGTTGATGATGAGACTGCTCTTCATTTTGCCGTAAAAACCATCACTTAGAAGTATTTGGAGTCATAGTAAATTGGCTGCGACAGCACGAGACGATAAGGGTTACTAAACTGGAAGGATGAGAAAGACAATACTGACTTGCATTTAGCAATATCCACAAATATACCCCAGGCAAGTTATGATTTTATTTGCACTAAATTTGCTAGAAAATATTATGTTAGAATCAGTATTGTACATATTACTGATCAACTCTTAATTTGCAGTTTGTGGAAACATAGGTAAAAATCAATAATACTTGTTACCCACCATTGGACATGAATGCGAAGAATGCGAGTGGGTTGACAGCTTTAGACATATTGCAGCAACTTCGACCGAGAGAATCAGACACCATGGAAATTAAAGAGATGCTTCGTAGGGAATGCAATACCTCTCGCATATCAAAACTTGCTCGGTACTATTTCCATAAACTAAAGGACGACACAGAGGGGTTGGTAAGAGAACTTCCAGATGAAGTTCGCAATGCTTTATTGGTGGTGGCCGTACTGATCACAACAGTGACATACCAAGCTGCACTCTCCCCTCCAGGTGGTGTTTGGCAAGATACTAAACCACCAACAATTATTAACAATAGCACAAACACCACCCACATTCAAGAAGAACCATCACACTATGCTGGCCAAGTGATTGTCGAGTCATACTTATACACTATCATCATCTATTTAAATTCTACCGGTTTTTTTTTTTTAAATTTCTATGGCTATGATTTCAACCCTCACAGTAAGGTTACCTTTCCACTTCCCAGCACTAATATTATTGTTGTCAATGACATCCAATCATTTGGGGTCTATAGTTGTTATCTTGCCAAGAGGAATAGGCAATATGCTCCAATTTAAATGTCTTGCTCCCCTTGTTCCTATTCTCCCTTTAGTTGTTGGGTTCCTCCTTTACCGGATTTCGAAATTTGTCCTACGTATTAAGATGAAAAGTTCCAAGTAGATAGCTTGCATTTAATTTGTACCTGTCAACAATGTTATCGTTCTTATTTTAAATTATGTGTAAGACCTGATATTATTTCAGTGAATGAGTACGAGTGTTCAATTTCCCTTTTTTTATTTTTTGGTTCAATTCTATTATGGCATTTCACTATTATTTCTAATATCTCTGGCATTCTGTACTATTTTGCTAATATTTTCTTTCTGAGTACGTTCGGATTGTATACACCTAGGGTGGAGGATTGAATGAAGCGGATCCTCCGCAGCACACGGTTCCTATGTAGCAATCCTGTAGCACAGTTTCAACAGATGAGAGAGAGGTATTCTAGAAAAAAAATTTACATCTCAGCCTCTTGTGATTATAACTTAGATCTGATTTTAAAATAAATAAATAAAAAACAAGTTTTTTAATGCAGACCCACGTCTTTAAAAATGAATGGCTACTTAATTGACAAGTGTCAGATCTAATTGTATTGCTGATGTGGCACTTTTTCATCCGTTGAAACTGTGTTACAGGAACCGTGTGTTATAAAGGATCCACTTCCATGATTGAAATACTCCTCCCACTCCTCAACACATGCCACATAGGCCACAACCCGAGGAGTTAATGCCTAAAATATCTCATTTTTAAAATTTCCCTGGATTATGGCTTATATGTATGTGTTGAAATATGGGAGGAGGATTTCAATCCTCCATGGGGGTACCTTTTGATCTAAACTCTTTCAATGGTTCACATTGGAATTTGGGTAAATTATTAAGAGAGGGTAAAATATTTTAATATTTACAAAAAAAAAATCTATTTGTTCTAAAATTACCAAAAATGAATTAAGTCTTTGGACAGTACTCTAGTGTTTTAGTAACTCATTGAATTGTCTAATGTTTTAATGTGTTAAAATATATTTGATTTACCAAAAATTCCCTTTTAACACCTCACTAATTTAGCCTCCATTTAAAATGTTGGACGGTCTAGCAAGTTAACTTAATTCGTTTTTGGTAATCTTTTAAAAAATAGGTTTTTTTTTTTTTTAAATATTAAAATATTTTACCCTCTTTTTTATAATTTTCCCTTGGAATTATATATGTAACTTCACGCGTGTAAATCTCTCTCTCTCTCTCACACTCAAAAGCATAGATTTTTTTCTACTTAAGATGCACAAGGAAAATCTACCAAAATTGAGCAATTATACCCACAACTCAGTTCAATTTAGTAAGTCTTACAAATCTGGAGATAGGAAAGGAAATGCAATTACCTATGCTATCCACAGCTACTAGTTAATTTTCTTGATAAATTTGCCTAGTATGAGGGTGACTATCAAAAATAAGATCGACAACACTATCAAGGCGAAAAAAATGACGAGGGAAGTGGATCTGAACTGGAACCTGTAGCTTCTAATGGCGTACAATTCGATAGACCAAATATAAGTGCACATCATTGAAAACAGTAATATTACTACTAGCCGATATAAAGGTAACCCAAGTGTGAGGATGGCAATCATTACGAGAGACGTATAAAACCCTAACGAGTTCATCAACATGAAGACTACGAGTGATACCATTCCCACTGATGAATTTCGATAACTAAACTCATATGGTCGCCCTTCCCCGTCAATGGAGTTGATGCTCACAGACTGGGATGGAGGGTTGAGTCCAACTTGGTATGTTGCTGTTGCAATCAGTACGGCCACCACCAACAATGCATTTCGAACATCTAGCGCTATTTTTCTTGGGATCCGAAACATAACAAATTTCATACACCTCCCAAGGCAACCAATTGTCTCCTTTTTTTGAACTCGGAGACGTTGAGTATGTGAATTAATTAGTGGTAAAGGAGACGTAATATTGTGCCCTCTTATAGCTCCCCTCCTACACAGCATCACCTCAATGTCCCTAGTGTCTGTTTCCCTTGGAAGCTGTTTCAATATGTCTAGAGCTGTCAATCCACTCTTGTTCTTCGCATTTATGTCCATCTGCTTAACGATATTATTGTTCCTAACCAACATTTGCACTACCTACAAAAGATTACCGTATTGCATTAAGTAATTATTTCTCATGTATAAAACAAAAGAGTATGAATGAAATTTTTATCATTAATTTGTAAATCACTTTTGATATAAGTCATGTTTGACAACCAACGTTAGGGAGCTAACGATTTGACTTAAAAGTTTGGGATTGAATTTATTTTTTGTGATGATGATCTCTATGACGAGAAGATCATCCTCACAAAAAATTGTCCAATTTGAATCTTCTAACCCCATCAAAAGTGATTTAGACTTTTTGTAAGAACGATCTCCTCACTCTAGAGATCATCCTCACAAAAAATCAGCTCAATCCCAAATTTTTAAGCCATATGAGACAAAATTGGCTCCCTAACGTTGGTTGTTGAACACTACTCTCTATCATTTGTCCTATGTTACTTAAAAGTTTTGGATTGGGGTGGTTTTTGTGATGATGATCTCTATGGTGAGAAGATCATTCTCACAAGAAATCAGCCCAATATCAACCTTCTCACTCCATAAAAAATAATTTAGAAATTGTGTATCGTCTATTTTTTACCTAAAATTTGTAAATCACTTTGATTTGATGGACTTAGAAATTTGAGAATGGGCTGATTTTTTGTGAGGATGATCTCCTCAACATAGAGATCATCCACACAAAAAATCAGGTATATATATATATATATATATTTCAATCCTCTACCTTAGGAGAATACACGCATTCTATTTAGTATTCTTTCTTAAAATTTTCTTAGAGTCATGCTAGAGTGACCTCAAGATTGTACCTCATTTCACACCTCATGACATGAAAGTGTGTAGGAATTATAGATGCTTTTTGACTTGTATGTCGATGAAACATCTATGATTCCTACATACTTTCACGTTAGGGTGTGCGATATGATCAAGTTCAATTTTGAGGTCACTTTAGCATTATTCATTTTCTTAAAGAGAGATTTACTTAGCAAACCTAACTATTGCACTTCTATTACAAAAACTCTCTTGGAATTCTGACAACTCCAAGGGAACCTTGCTTTATGAAGTTTGTTACTCACCAAACCTCACTTTATCAAGTTCATTATCGAGTAAACCCTGGAGTGGGATCCACGTCATAAATTTCTAATTTTTGCAATTAATTTGTTACTTAACATACCTTGGAGTGGATTCTAACCCCATTAATTTGTGGCGTTCAAAAACATGATCTGTCATACAAGATTATAAAAGATAAAATTCTAGGAACTTAAAAAAAATATTGAAAAAATAAAATAAAATTTCACCATTGAATTTTAATTTTAAAATTGGGAGTTCGGTATCCATCCATTTTCAACATCTACAAGATCAATTTTTTTTTTTTTTTCTATGGAATCTGAGTTTTTACATGCAATCTAGAAGTTTGTGTCCATCCGCTTGTTCTTCGCATTCATGTCCGTCCGCTTAACGATATTATTGTTCCTAACCAACATTTGCACTACCTACAAAAGATTACCGTATTGCATTAAGTAATTATTTATCATTTACAAAACAAAAAGTATAAATGGAATTTTTGGGTGATTCAAAATACAAACTCAGAAAAGAGTTATTTAATGAGTTGACTCAAACACACTACAAGTGCATTTGAAAATTCGTTTGTACGGGAAACTCGAGTGAGTTATGCATGCTCTACTTAGTATTCTTTTAACGTGTGTGTGTGTGTGTGTGTGTGTGTGTGTAGGATCAGGATCCGTGTGCATATATCTACTTATATATCTACAAGGTGTTTTGTCCTATAATGGGTTAAAAGTTTTGGATTGAGCTGATTTATTACGAGGATGATCTCTATGATGAGGAGATCATCCTCACCAAAAATCAGCTCAATCTTAAATTTTTAACCTCGTCAAAAGTGATTTACAAAATATGGATGGTCCACGATTCTTCAACTCATAAATATGGGTTTATAAGTTTTAGAATTATCTGATTTTTTGTAAGGATGATCTCTTCGTCATAGAGATTATTCTCACCAAAAATCAGCTAAATCCGAAACTTAGCCCATATAGGACAAAACACGTGGTAGATATATGGGTAGATGTATGTGTACACGGATCCTGACCCACATATATATATATACATGTGAGTGGGGATGGTATGCACCTAGGGTGGAGGATTGAAGCCATCCTCCCAAACCCCAATACACACCACATGAGCCGTAATCCAAGGAAATTTTTAAAAAGAGATATTTTATATGCTAATTCCTTCGATTATGGATTGGTATGGGAGGAGGGTTTCAATCCTCCACTCTAGGTGCATACAATCTAGAGTCTCTCTCTCTCTCTCTCTCTCTCTCTCTCTCTCTCTCTCTCTCTCTCTCTCTCTTATATATATATATATGTGTTGTGTGTGTGTGTGTGTGTGTAGGATCCTGTGCCCACACCTAACATGCCATTTAAGTTATAAACCAAAGAAATTTTGAAAAAGAGAGATTTTAGGCATTAATTTATTGGATAGTGGCTTCCGTGGCATTGATTGAGGTGTGGGAGGAGGGCTTGAATCCTCCTCTTTAGCTGCATACTCCCCCCCCCCCTTTCTCTCTCTCTCTCTCTCTCTCTCTCTCTCTCTCTCTCTATATATATATATATATATATATATATATATGAGTCAGGTTCGGTAGCAATTGTTAGGGAGCGAACATGGAGCCAACACGTTTGTCTTATATGGTTTAAAAGTTTCGGATTAGGATGATTTTTCGTGAAGATGATTTCTATAGTGAGAAGATCATCCTTACAAAAATCAGTCAAATCTAAAACTTTTAACCTTATAAAAATTAATTTAGAAATTATGGACGGACAATTTTTTACCAAATTTTTTTAAACCACTTTTGATGGACTTAGAAGACTGATTTTTTGTGATGATGATCTTTACACTATAGAAATCATCCTTATAAAAAATCAGCTCAATCCGAAACTTTAAGCCATATAGAACAACGTTAGAGTGCCTAATGTTGGCTGCGAAATGCAATCCTGTACCTTGGGGGAATACATTCCTTTTATATATATATATATATATATATATATATATGGGTCAGGTTCAAAGGACAATCATTTCTACACACATATAGACAACGTGTTTTGTCTTATATGGGCAAAAATGTTTGGAATGGACTGATTTTTTGTGAGGATGATCTCTATGATGAGGAGATCATCCTTGCCAAAAATCAGCTCATTATGAAACTTCTAGACCGTCCAATTTTTGTTGAAAAATTATAGACCGTCCAATTTTTGTAAATCAATTTTGATGGGGTTACAAGTTTTGGAATGGGATGATTTTTTGCCAGGATGATCCCCTCATCACAGAGATCATCCTCACAAAAAATCAGTCCATTCCAAACATTTTTGCCCATATAAGACAAAACACGTTGTCTATATGTGTGTAGAAATGGTTGTCCTTTGAACCTGACCCTATATATATATATATATATATATATATAGGGTCCCGTTCGCCACCCTTAGTTTTACCACACACTTTAACAAACGCGTTTTGTCTTACATGGGTTAGAAGTTTCGGAATGAGCTGATTTTTGGTGAGGATGATCTCTATGGTGAGGAGATCATCCTCACCAAAAATCAGCTCATTCCAAAACTTCTAACCCCATCAAAATTGATTTACAAAAAATGGACGGTCCACGATTTTTCAACGTGTAAACATGGGGCTAAACATTTCGGAATGGGCTGATTTTTGGGGAGGATGATCTTCTAATCATAGAGATCATCCTCACCAAAAATCAGCTCATTCCAAAACTTCTAACCTATGTAGGACAAAAAACGTTTGTTAAAATGTGTGGTAAAACTTAGGGTGCTGAACATTTCCCATATATATATATATATATATATATATATATATATATATATATGTTAAAGGAATTTCAATCTTGTACCTTGGGGGAATACAATCTGAACTCAAAATTTAATGGAGGGAAAGGAAAAGAGCCTTACCGTCAAGAGCTAAAATAAAATTAAAACATTAATTTTGAAAAAAAAAATTTAGCAAAAATGAAAAAGCAAGGTTGGCCAGGGTTTGGGTTGAAGCCTCGACCAATCTAAACTGAACCTTGATTAAATGGACTTACTAACCTAACCTTTATCAATATATATTTCTTAGAAAATAATTTGCTCACAGAAAAGTCAATCCTATGAACTAAGATTTCATAGTCCTGATCAACCAATGACACGAAACAGTGTGTACTAAAGGCATCCCCAATCTATGAAATTACCCTCATTATAAGACACCGTGTGAGTAGTTATTCAAGATTTAATTTTTTGTGAGCATAATACCTCTCTAAGCATTTTTACTTGTAGTATTAAGTAGAACTTGCCTCACGTTGATTTGTAGATGCTGCCAGGTGCAAGACCGTGTTGCCTTCTTCATCCTTCCAACTCAATACGTCCTTCTTCCCGAGCCATTTCAGCCATCCCATTAGAACTTTAAAGGCTTGCAACTGACCATTCTTCACAGCCAGATGAATAACACTCTCATCACTAACCGTCAACCCTTCTACAGAATCTGGGCAAGTGGAGATTAATTCATCGATGACATCAACTTTCCCTGCGATAGTCGCATAGTGCAGAGGAGATCTACCCTCTCTACCCTTTAAAAAACCAAGATCATAGTCGACACCCATGAACTTTCTCACCATTATAACATTCCCATTGGTTGAAGCCATGTGAATGGGGCTAAACCCATGAGGGTTTAACTTCCTAACAAATGAAGGCTTTAACCTCAAGACCTCCATAGCAAATTTGGTTTGCCCAGTCTCTACAGCCATGTGTAGAGGAGTAACAGTAAATGGGATTTGATCAAATTTCTCAAGAATGAAGGGATCTTGCCCAAGAATCGAATACAAGACATTGATATCTCCTACTTTTGCAGCATCCATCAAACTATCATACCTAACTTGTGAGAATCGTTCATTTTCCATTATTTCTCTAGTAAGAGATAACTAGAAGCAGGCAAGAACCCTGGGCACTTCTGTTTAAGATGTATAGACTATAGATAAAGAATATTAAATAATGTTCTTAAGTTCCAACTAGAAAAAAAAAAAATGTAAAAGACTTTGAAACTGTCGGCCAGCTTCAAACTTTTGGAGAAATTATTTAGTTTCGTTCACACTTGAGCAATTTTGGTGAATATTTGAGTTATCATCTTATGTTATCAAATTGATTACGTATGACTTTTATATTTTCTTTTAGATAATGAAAAATGATCTCGACGACCTCGTGGTCATCAACTTTTTTTTAGCCTATAAGAGAAGAGCAAGGTGGGCCATGTATAGGACTGATTACAGATTCCATTCTAGTCCGGTTTCTAAGAATGACAATTCCTTGTTCTATTTAAATCAACAATTAATGAGGTGACTTCTATGAAACTTACAATTGACTTCTATGAAACTTACAAATTAAAAATGAATAATGATGAAGGCATGCAGTCTTCTTGGTATGCCATTGAGTATGTGGCTGACGCGATTTTGTTCCCTACCAAACCGCGTATCTAGATAGCGTGCATTTGTCACGACTCATTAAATATTAATTGAAATTTTATGAAGTACGGTCACATTTCTCTTCTTGATTTGTTGACCGATTAAAGTCTTCTTGGTATCCTCAGCTTTCTTCTATATGTTAACGATAAAGAGGAAAAAATGTGTCACTTGACCTGCAATTTCCCTCCAATCGTCAATTTCTAACTAATTTACTAGAATTTCCCACAACAAACATAATTTCCCATGAGAATAAATTTAACAAATTCAATCAAATAAGATCTCCCAATCTCATAGATCTATTGTATAAGGGGAGCGTTCAAGGGATATAAGTAAAAACATATGTAAAAATAATCATTTTTCAAAATATGGGTTACAGGTTTTGGATTGAAATTGATTTTTTGTGAGGATAATCTCTATGATGAGAAGATTATCCTCACAAAAAATCATTCCAATTTGAACTTTCTAATCCCATCAAAAGTGATTTAGGAAGTGGATCGTCTATCTTTGTTATTTACAAATAAATGACGGTCCACGATTCTTCAACTTGTAAACTGGGGTTAGAAGTTTCAGAATGAGTTGATTTTTTTTAGTCATATAGGACAAATTTTGTCTCCCAAAGTTGTATTCCTAATGTTGTCTGTCAAACGCTACTCTCTCTCTCCCTCTCTCTCTCTTTCTATATATATATATATATGTATAGGGTTCAATGACCTTAAAGTTTGCCAAACATTCTTCAAAACATGGGTTAGAAGCTTTGGAATGAGCTGATTTTTTGTGAGGATGATCTCTATGATGAGGAGATCATCCTCGCCAAAAATCAGCCTATTCCAAAACTTCTAACCCCATCAAACAAAAGTGATTTACAAAAATTGGACGGTCCACGATTCTTCAATTTGTAAATTAGGGTTAGAAATTTCAAAATAAATTGATTTTTGGAGAGGATGATCTCTTCACCGTAGAGATCATCCTCACAAAAAATAAGCTCATTCCAAAACTTCTAACCTATGTTTTGAAAAATATTTGGCAAACTTTCAGATTGCTGAACCATTCCCTATATATATATATATATATATATATATATATATATATATATGAGTAGCGTTCAATGGCCAACATTTTGGCAAACACATTTTTCAAAACATGGGTTAGAGGTCTTGGAATGGGCTGATTTTTGGTGAGGATGATCTCTATGGTGAGGAGATCATCATCACCAAAAATCAGCCCATTCCAACTTCTAACCTCATCAAAAATGGTTTACAAAAAATGGACGGTTCACGATTTTTCAACTCGTAAAATGGGGCTAGAAGTTTTGGAATGAGCTGATTTTTGGTGAGGATGATCTCCTCACCGTAGAGATCATCCTCACCAAAAATCATCCCATTCCAAGACCTCTAACCCATGTTTTGAAAAAGTGTTTGCCAAAATGTTTGCCAAACTGTTGGCCACGGATAGGGACCCTATATATATATATATATATATATATATATATATATATATATATATATATATATATATATATATATATATATAAACCCATCAAAAATGATTTACAAATAAATGACGATTCACGATTCTTCAACTTGTAAACTAGGATTAGAAGTTTTGGTATAGGCTGATTTTTTTTTTTTTTTTTGAGGATGATCTTTATGGTAAGGAGATCATCCTCACAAAAAAAATCGACCCATTCTGAAACTTCTAATCGTATAAGATGAAATATTTGGCCCTTAAATGGTCCCTTATATATATATATATATATATATATATATATATATATTAGAATCACGAACTTCGTGAAATTTGAAGTTGAGCAATATTATGTTTTTGCAATTTTGTTTATGTATATCCTTATATTATTTGATATATTAAATGTACTTTTTTATTTTAATTTATGTTTTTCATAATATTTTTTCCTGAAATTTGCAAACCCTCTCCCCCCCTTCTTTTTTATTTTTTTCTATTCCCAAATTATTCCTGAACCCCAACTTTGCACATTGGTCTCTACTTTCATTGCACTTAGCATCAATAGGTTGAGAGTAAAACGATTGGCGGTAACAGGTATGGGTATAGTGGTGGTGGATTCCATTGGAATCCATGATGCCCAAAAACAATAATTGGGGGAAGTGATTTGAAAATTTTCAAAATCCAGGTCATTGATATGGATATTGGCCTCCTACACATTTCCTAAAATCTGTAAAAGAGTAAATCCAAGCGTGTTTACAGATATAAAACGGGAAAGAAATGCTAATATTTTCCTGTTTCTGGTAGCAATCGAGTGAAAGTAGGTTTTAAACGCAGGTCTATGATAATGCCACTCATGGTTTAAAATTTCGATTCGTTTTGGTTTGTATCGGCCAAAACGTCTCGGAATTTCAACCTTCCGAGACATATATCCATGGAATCAAAACATTCATGGTTTCGGTTCCAAAGTTCCATTTTCTCTTGTGAATCTGGCTATTTTAAAGAGAACGATTTCGAATGAATTTGGTGGATTTGGATAGAGAGTCGTCTTCGATTTTCCGATCGCTGCTACTGCGGAGAACATACTTGGATAGTCTTAATTCTTCTCTGTTTTTTTTTTCAAAGATGGTGAGCATTCTAAAAATCACGTTTTCAATGATGATATGCCCTTGACTTCAGTCTCCCTTCAAAGACTCGAAGGATTTAGAAAAGACTCCCTCATATTTAAGTAAACATTTGAGAAATCCTTCTACATTCAAACTAATGACATACCCCTTGACCTAGGTATCGTCTTAAGGACTCATATAAATGATCCGAATGTTTCGTACGTATCGAAATGTTTCTGTAATGTTGTAGAAATGTTTCAGCATGATTTTGATTTTTGAGAAACTTGTAACACTGAAACGAAACGAGATCTTGAACCATGCTACCACTCACAGACTTCACCAAGTTACCACGTTGGTACTTTGAAAGTGTGTGAATCAAGTAATTGCTACAATACATACATGCATGATGTATAACTATATCATCAAAGCCACGGAAATAATAAAAACCCCTTCCGAGGAAGAGCACAACCCCCAAACGTCCCTTCCAAGGAAGAGAAAAGATCCGATGCCAAAATTTCATGAAGTCCCTTCTAAAGTAGGAAATCAGAAAAATGTCCCTTTGAACTCTTTGGACAATTTAGTAAGACTAAAGCAACATGTTTGCTTTGATATCCATAATTATGTCACTGACATTGCTTTTCTTTCCTTTTAGAGCTTCAGAAATATTTTATTGTATGTAACTCATAAAATTAATAGTGACGAAATATTGATTTAAACTAATATATAAATAATATTTGATTTATGTATTAGTATTTTTAATCTTATTGGCTTTTTATAAGTAAATATTTGAAGTTTGCTACCCATAGCCATATCCTATTGATAGTTTGGTCGTTATACACGTTACTAGTATCATCGTGTCTAAATGCTAAAGATCTATCTTACCGTGTTAAATAGGGGTAGCAATCTTAACATGACCCGTGAACATGACTTTAAAATAACATGAAATTAGTGGTTTGGCATTAAGCCTAATTGGGTTTATGTTATAATAGGGTCGACCCGTCTAACAAGATTATTAAATGGGTTGTGTCAAGGTTAAGGGACGTCAACCCGTTTAACTTCTTTTGGCACGTTTAATTATTGTGTCATTTGTTTTAAATCATGAAAACATAGGAGGTATATCAAAAATCAACATTTATTTAAGAGTTTTTAAACATTTTTTTCCTAATACATTTTTTTTCCTCTAATTTTATAAAAATATGGATGGCGTTTTAAGATATTTTTTCAAATAATTAAGGGCGAAGCTTTTTGGTTGGGAAAGAAAAACACTTTCTTTACTGAGTTAGTAAGAAAAGTTTCCTGACTACATTTTCTTCTAACATCTAAAAACATGATCCAATGTCTCAAGGATGTAGAGGACAACATTCTAAGAATGTTGGAATGTTTTTTTTTTCGGTGGTGGAAATGGAATTGTTTTTTTCTACTTGAGATTAAAATTTTATTGAAAGAGTTGCATGGGTTGGGTTAGGTTACCTGTTTAACAGATATGTTGGTGTGGGTTTAAATATTTGACACGATTATTAAATGGACCGGGAAAAACTACCCTTATCTCAAAACGACACGAGCACAACACAAACTGACCCATTGGCACCCCTAGTGTTAGAGAAAAAAAACCACTTTTCTCATGCGCAAGAGATCCGATGGTTCATAGGGTGCCTTTATAATCCCATACATGTCATATTTGCATTTTTCTTCTTGTTTTTTTTTGGTTGAATTTTCATGCAATATTGCCAATAAAGTGATCTAGTACTGATTGATGAGCTTCCATAGTACGTAAATGTGCAGTTAATGTGTTCTCAAATACAAAAATGATCACTCTATATCTAATACATTCTTAAATCAAGCAGGTGGCCCTTTTCTGTATGTGTATGGGAGGAATCATGTATTATTTAGAGCATGAACCCGACACTATGGTCCCATTACTCAGAAGCCTGGTTTGTCGCTTCCTTGCTAGAAGGATCAGCAATCCTGGACTATCTTCCATTCGAAATGCGTCCTACTTATACCTACAAAAACTTGACTCCATAAAGAAACCAAAATTACAAGATAGCCAAGAGACGGAAGCTTCAGTGTCTGAAAAGTACAATTTCGAATCCATTCCTGGACTCTAACGTACCTCGCCAATTGATCGTGCTACATCCACATGAGAACAAGCTGAGAGATTCTTACTTTCTGTCGTATTCATTTTCAATTTGTTAGCAGTGGAAGGAATTCCACTCTATTTATCAAAACTCAAAAGTTGGATATTGTTGTTGATCTATTTTTCACAAAGCAGCAACTCCTCTCGGATTTTTCCAACTTGAGATTAAATGGGTTGTGCAGATGCCTAGCTCGCTGGGCTAGTGACGGTAATTTATTGCAGTATCAATTAAAATTTGGACATATTTTTCACAATTTTTGGTCTGGATGAGAAGATATTATTAGCTGCTCTGCTTATTACAAGACATGTTAGCAAAGGAAAGTGAGTTACAGAATTGTGTTGAAATAATAATAATAATAAATAAATAAAAATAAAATTGAAATATATTACTCATCCGAAAATTAGGTTACATATATTACTTAGGACTTGAAAAATGAGGAAGAATTACGCAAGTGGAACTCAGAACTTTTTGAAATTATGAAAATAGGTACATTTTCAAAATATTAACAAAAGATTTGATATACTTTCTATTTCTATTTTTATTTTTATGAAAGTAGGATTGGTATGAAATGAATACTTCGTTAACATTACCTTTATACCCTAATTACGAACTAAATAAAATATCTGATTTTACATCAAATTTTCAGGTGTATGAACCACATGAAAATTTGTTTGACAGTCAAAAAACTGAAGAAGGAGAGTGAAAGACTGAGGTGTTTGACAGTCATAGAACTGAAGATGCAGGGTGAAAGACGATGCACCTTTTCCTAAAACGGCCTATTAATGGAATACTTTTGTAATTTTAAAAACTAAACAATGTGATTATACCTTAATGCCTTACAATTGCTTGGTTTGTTTTACCAAAATTATCTTGATATAATAAATTTAAACGTTTTGTTAGGGAAATAAACATCTAAGGGTATTTTGGTAAAAAAATATATTCTTTTAAATACAAAATCCAATTTCCATAGTGTATTTATTGTAAAAAGGAAATGGATCAATAAGTAATTATGCACCTGTATGGACATCAAACTAACACACATGGACATCATCTGGTTGCTAAGACCTTCACGAATGATGGCATTAAGGTTGAGATTAACTTGGAGCATTGACTATTAAAACAAAAAAAAACAAAAATGCAATGATAAATAATACCCAATCCCATAAACACATGCAACGTAGATACCCTATAATCCATAGGAGTTCATCCAACTCCGTAGATAAAGGTGGGGATCGATCATTCATCTTCTTGTTATGAGCTCTGCCTCTAGGACTTCATAGCAAACTGCTTTTGAATGGGACTGCTCTGCATTTCCTTCATCCACAATATATTTAAGGACCTATTGGATTTTCATTTTTTGTGCCCCCTAAAAGTAAGCTAAGAAATTCTTTTCTAAATAATCGCATTTTTTGTTCAACCATGAGAGAATGGTACACAATTCGAAGTCTCTCTCTTTTTCTTTTACTTTCATGTATTTCATTGATTGCATCATTTATATTGGTTAGAAATTTGGGTCTATGCAATGTTTTCAGGCTGCTGCTAATGAATTCTAATTTTGTTTTAAAAGAAAATGGATATAAGTTGGACGATGGAAAGGTGTATCAAGACATATGAAAAAAAATACACCATAGCATTGATATAGTATATCTAATGCACATTATTATAATGCATACATCTTATCTCTATCAGAACCGAGTTTGTGCAAGATTTACAAAATCTAAATGAAATATATGGTGTTGCATCTTATTTAATGTATCATATTGAAGTGAAAGAGCAGAAAAAGAACTAGAAGTAAATACCCCAAATTGTATGCGCATGCAAGAAAATGGTTCTAGGACCTTAGGTGATGCGCACCACCAACTGCAAAGCCCAAAGGCAAGAGTTGGAAGGTTTTGGCCTAAATCTTTTTTCATGTTTAAATACAAACTCAAAAGCCCAAATTATGCCAACTTGGCTAATGAGCCATTTGTCCTTTCAAAAAAGGAGACATGGCACCTTTCCATTTGTCCTTTGAAAAGTTTATGCTACTTGTCAAAGTCTTAGCGTGGCTTGAACGAGTTTTACCGATTTGAATGAGATTTTCAAAATATCATTCAAGTCATCTTGTTTTTCTCATGAGATTTGTTATCCGGTAGATACTCGAGAATCGAACAAAAATAGAATTGATTGAGGCTTATGTTGAACATAATGTCCTTAAGACAATTTTGTTCCCGCAACTTGGTGCATACCGATCAATGAACAATTTTCTCCCAGGATACAATGATCACACGTCTAGAGGTAACACTATAATCTACACGTCTAGCGAACCGAACGCTAAAGTTATACTCTTTAAGAATGCAAACGAGACATCAGAATACAAACATGTTAAAACAGCAAAGAAGAAGAGAAATTTTTTGAATTAGAAAAAACTAAGGTCGAAATGACCTATTTATAGAATTTTAAGAGACAAGGTGTCTCTTGGGAAAAGAGAGGTCTTAAGAGACATAATGTCTCTTGAAAAAGGAAAGGTGTGTCTCTTAAGAGACAACTCAAAATCAAAGGAAGTGTCCTTTCTGGACGAACAAATACCCATGAAAATCAAGAGGTGTGTCCTTTCTGAATTAAGGAGTGTGCCCCTTCAAAATCAAGAGGTGTGTCCTTCTTGAATTAAGGGGTGTGCCTCTTCAAAATCAAGAGGTGTGTCCTTCCTGAATTAAGGGGTTGTTTGGAGTCGATTTCTCATTACCCAAAATGATTTTTTATAATTAAATAAATGAAATTATTTTCTTCAATGAGAAGAATAAATTTCCAAGTGGTCCCACCTCAAATAAATTATGAAATCCACTTAAATCGTAGTTCAAATAAACCCACTCGATCATAAAAATCTGGAAAAATTGTAGATTGTTCCAACAAGATTCACTAATGGTGAGATGCCACGTCCATCCGTCTTGCTCATCAAAGATACATGGATGACTTGCCCGAGTCATCTTGATTACAGATGAGATTTAAAACCTTGATTTAAATAGATCAGTGTTTTGAGTTTTATGCATATAGATGAAGGTGATTTAGGATAAATCTTTATGTATTTTTAATTAATTTTTTTTATAAAAACATGACCAGTCCAATCAAATCGAATCTTGATCCAACTGTAGCCAGATTTAGCTTTTAAATCTTTTGAGTCGTGCTACGCTGCCTTTGTTGGGGACACTGCGCTAACATAACAGTTCACAGATATACATAGATTTCATTCGCCGAGTACAAGTTAAAAAATCGACGGTCCTATATGCACGCCATGTCAGCACAGTGTTGAATGTGGTGTCGAACAAAGGCAGTCCAGCATTTTCCTAATCTTTTTCCTATCTATGGTTCACTACACACTGCCATTTCAGCACAGTGTCGAAGGAAGTCAGTTCAGCATTTCCCTGTTGAAAATGGAAGATTTAAAATTATAATTCAATGGTAAAGAATAACTTTATTTTGTAATTTTTTTTTCAAAGTTCTCGGAATTTTGTTCTCTACATTCCTTTGGCATCGATCGTGTTTTTGATTCCGTAAGTCAGGAAACTTTCTTTTATGGTAAGGAAGGTATTTTTCTATTCAAGTTTCAAAGATTGAAGCCTTATGAGAACCTGCTTTATTATTTATGGTTTTAAAGAGGAAAGAGTTGTTATTGGCTGATTATAATTATTGCATTATTGCATTATTGGATCTTTACAAGTAATTATGGACGAGAGATTGATGGACGCTGCTCAAACAGGTGATATTGATGCTTTTTATTTATTACTTAGGAAAAATCCCTTTGTTCTTGATTATCTTGATCAGTTCCCATTTGTTGTTCCTCCTTTACACATTGCTGTACTACACGAAAATACCCAATTTGCTATGGAACTCCTAAGGTTGAAGCCTTCATTTACTAGAAAGCTAAATGAAGATGGATTTAGCCCAATCCATCTAGCTTCAACAAATGGGATTGTAGAAATGGTGAGAAAACTCATAGGTATCGATGATGATCTTAATTTGTTGAAGGGTTGAAAGGGAGTACTCCTCTTCATTGTGCGACTATAGCTGGAAAAATTGATGTTATCAATGAATTACTGTCCACTTGCCCAAAATATCAGGAAGAGTTGACAGTTGATGATGAGACTGCTCTTCATTTTGCCGTAAAAACCATCACTTAGAAGTATTTGGAGTCATAGTAAATTAGCTGCGACAGCACGAGACGATAAGGGTTACTAAACTGGAAGGATGAGAAAGACAATATTGACTTGCATTTAGCAATATCCACAAATATACCCCAGGCAAGTTATGATTTTATTTGCACTAAATTTGCTAGAAAATATTATGTTAGAATCAGTATCGTACATATTACTGATCAACTCTTAATTTGCAGTTTGTGGGAACATAGGTAAAAATCAATAATACTTGTTACCCACCATTGGACATGAATGCGAAGAATGCGAGTGGGTTGACAGCTTTAGACATATTGCAGCAACTTCGACCGAGAGAATCAGACACCATGGAAATTAAAGAGATGCTTCGTAGGGAACGCAATACCTCTCGCATATCAAAACTTGCTCGGTACTATTTCCATAAACTAAAGGACTACACAGAGGGGTTGGTAAAAGAACTTCCAGATGAAGTTCGCAATGCTTTATTGGTGGTGGCCGTACTGATCACAACCGTGACATACCAAGCTGCATTCTCCCCTCCAGGTGGTGTTTGGCAAGATACTAAACCACCAACAATTATTAACAATAGCACAAACACCTCCCACATTCATCTATTTAAACTCTACGGGGTTTTTTATTTATTTCTATGGCTATGATTTCAACCCTCACAGTAGGGTTACCTTTCCACTTCCCAGCACTAATATTATAGTTGTCAATGACATCTACTTATCTGGGGTCTATAGTTGTTATATTTCCAAGAGGAATAGGCAATATGCTCCAATTTAAACGTCTTGCTCCCCTTGTTCCTATTCTGCCTTTGGTTGTTGGGTTCCTCCTTTACCTGATTTGGAACTTTATCCTACATATCAAGATGAAAAGTTCCAAGTAGAGAGCTTGCATTTAATTTGTACCAGTCAACAATGTTATCATTCTTATTTTAAATTATGTGTAAGACCTGATATTATTTCAATGAACGAGTACGATTGTTCAATTTGCCTTTTTTTTTTTTTGTTCAATTCTATTATGGCATTTCACTAATATTTCTAATATCTCTGGCATTCAGTACTATTTTGCTAATATTTTCTTTCTGAGTTCAGATTGTATACACTTAGGGAGGAGGAGTGAACGAAGCGGATCCTCGGTAGCACACTGGTCCTGTGTAGCAACCCTGTAGTACAGTTTCAACAGATGAGAGATAGGTATTCTAGAAAAAAATTTACATCTCAGCCTCTTGTGATCGATCTGATTTAAAAATAAATAAATCAAAAAGAAGTTTTTTAATGCAGATCCATGTCTTTAGAAATGAATGGCTACTAAACTGACAATATTTTAAGTGTCAGATCTAATTGTATCGCTGAGGTAGCGCTCTTTCATCTAATGAAACTGTGCTACAAGAACTGTGTGCTATAAAGGATCTACTTCCATGATTGAAACTCCTCCCACTCCTCAACACATGCCACATAAGCCACAACCCAAGGAATTAATGCCTAAAATATCTCCTTTTTAAAATTTCCTTGGATTGTGGCTTATGTGGCATGTGTTGAAATGTGAGGGGGATTTCAATCCTCCACAGGGAGTGCATACGATCTAAACTCTTTCTATGGTTCACATTGGAATTTGGGTAAATTACTAAAAGAGGGTAAAATATTTTAATATTTACAAAAAAAAATCTATTTGTTCTAAAATTACCAAAAATGAGTTAAGTTGCTGGACACTTTAGTGTTTTAGTAACTCGTTGATCTGTGGAACATTTTAATGTGTTAAATTATATTTGATTTACCAAAAATTCCCTTTTAACACCTCACTAATTTAGCCTGCATTTAAAATGTTGGATAGTCTAGCAAGTTAACTTAATTCGTTCTTGGTAATTTTTTTAAAAAAATAGGTTTTTTTTGTTGTAGATATTAAAATATTTTACTCTCTTTTAATAATTTTCCCTTGGAATTATATATGCAACTTCACTTGTGTAAATCTCTCGCAAACTCAGAAACAATGATTTTTTCTACTGAAGATACACAAGGAAAATCTACGAAAATTGAGCAATTATACCCACAACTCAGTTCAATTTAGTAAGTCTTACAAATCTGGAGATAGGAAAGGAAATGCAATTACCTATGCTATCCACAGATACTAGTTCATTTTCTTGATAAATTTGCCTAGTATGAGGGTGAACATCAAAAATAAGATCGACAGCAGTATCAAGGCATAAAAAATGACAAGAGAAGTGGAACCCGTAGCTTCTAATGGCATACATTTCGATAGACCAAATATAAGTGCACATCATTGAGAACAGTAATATTACTACTAGCCGATATAAAGGTAACCCAAGTGTGAGGATGGCAATCATTACGAGAGACGTATAAAACCCTAACGAGTTCATCAACATGAAGACTACAAGTGATACTACTCCCAGTGATGTATTTCCATAACTATACCCATATGGATGACCTTCCCCGTCAATGGAGTTGATGCTCCCAGACTGAGATGGAGGGTTGAGCTGTTGCAATCAGTACGGCCACCACCAACAATGCATTTCGAACATCTAGCGCTATTTTCCTTGGGATCCGAATCATAACAAATTTCATACACCTCCCAAGGCAACTAATTGTCTCCTTTTTTTGAACTCGGTGACGTTGAGTATGTGAATTAATAAGTGGTAAAGGAGGCGTAATATCGTGGCCTCTTATAGCTCCGCTCCTACACAGCATCACCTCAATGTCCCTAGTGTCTGTTTCATTTGGAAGCTGTTTCAATATGTCTAGAGCTGTCAATCCACTCTTGTTCTTAGCATTCATGTCCATTCGCTTAACGATATTATTGATCCTAACCAACATTTGCACTACCTGCAAAAGATTACCGTATTGCATTAAGTAATTATTTCTCATTTACAAAACAAAAAGTATAAATGGAATTTTTGGGTGATTCAAAATACAAACTCAGAAAGGGTTGTTTAATGAGTTGACTCAAACACACTACAAGTCATGCATGCTCTATTTAGTATTTTTTTAATGTGTGTGTGTGTGTGTGGATGGTATGCACCCAGGGTGGGGGATTGAAGCCCTCCTCCCACACCTCGTAATCCAAGGAAATTTTTAAAAGGAGATATTTTAGATGCTAATTCTTTCTATTATGGCTTGGTGTGGGAGGAGGGTTTCTCTCTCTCTCTCTCTCTCTATATATATATATATATATATATATATATATATATATGCAGCAATTGTTAGGGAGTGAACATGGTGCCACATGTTTGTCTTATATGACTTAAAAGTTTTGGATTGGGATGATTTTTCGTGAGGATGATTTCTATGGTGAGAAGATCATCCTTACAACAAAAAAAAAATCAGCAAAATCTGAAACTTCTAACCCCATAAAAAATAATTTAGAAATTATGGACCGGCAATTTTTCACCGAAATTTTTTAAATCACCTTTAATGGAATTAGAAGACTGATTTTTTGTGAGGATGATCTCCACACCACAAAAATCATCCTCACAAAAAATCAGCTCAATCCAAAACTTTTAAACCATATAGGACAATGTTGGAGTGCCTAATGTTGATTGCGTAATGCAATCATATATATAAAATAATTTCAATCATTTACCGTAGGTGAATAAATGCACGCTCTATTTAGTATTCTTTCTAAAATTTTTCTTAAATTATGACTCAAGTGGCATGTATTGAGGCTCGAGAGAGAAATTCAATCTTGTAACTTGGGGGAGTACAATCGGACTCAAAATTTAGAGGAGGGAAAGGAAAAGAGACTTACCCTCAAGAGCTAAAATAAAATTAAAACAATAATTTTGAAAAAATAAATAGCAAAAATGAAAAAGCAAGGTTGGACAAGGTTTGGGTGTTGAAGCCTCGACTAACCTAAACTGAACCTTGACTAAATGGACCTACTAACCTAGCCTTTATCAATATATATTTTTTAGAAAATAATTTGCTCGCAAAAAAATCAATCCTATGAAATAAGATTTCATATTCCTAATCAATCAATGACGGGAAGCAGTTTCTATTAAAGGCATCCCCAATTTACAAAATTACCCTCATTATTAGAAATCGTTGTGGTTAGTCATTCAAGATTTGATTTTTTTGTGAGCTTAAAACCTCTCTACTAATTCTTACTTGTAGTATAATGTAGAACTTGCCTCACGTTGATTCGTAGATGCTGCCATGTGCAAGACCGTGTTGCCTTCCTCCTCCTTCCAACTCAATACGTCCATCTTCCCGAGCCATTTCAGCCATCCCATTAGAACTTAAAGGCTTCCAACTGACCATTCTTCACCGCCAGATGAATAACACTCTCATCACTAACCGTCAATTCTTCTACAGACTCTGGGCAAGTGGAGATTAATTCATCGATGACATCAACTTTCCCTGCGATAATCGCGTAATGCAGGGGAGATCTACCCTCTCTACCCTTAAACAAACCAAGATCATAGTCGACACCCATGAACTTTCTCACCATTATAACATTCCCATTGGTTGAAGCCATGTGAATGGGGCTAAACCCATCTGGGTTTAACTTTCTAACAAATGAAGGCTTTAACCTGAAGACCTCCATAGCAAATTTGGTTTGCCCGGTCTCTACAGCCATATGTAGAGGAGTAACAGTAAATGGGATTTGATCAAATTTCTCAAGAATGAAGGGATCTTGCCCAAGAATCAAATACAATACATCAATATCTCCTATTTTTGCAGAATCCATCAAACTCTCATACCTAACTTGTGAGAAACGCTCATTTTCCATTATTTCCCTAATAAGAGATAACAACTGTAAGCAGTCAAGAACCCTAGACACTTCTGTTTAACATGTATAGACTATAAATAAAGAATCTTCCTAAGTTCCAACTAGAAAAAGAACAAAATTGTAAAAGACTTTGAAACGGCCGGCCAGCCAGCTTCAAACTTTTGGAGAAATTATCGACTTTCGTTCACACTTGAGCAATTTTGATGAATATTTGAGATATCACCTTATCTTCTCAAATTGATTTAAGTACCCTTGAATTTGTTTTTTTCTTCTAGATTAATGAAAAATGATCTCATTGAACTTGTGGTCATCATTTTATCGAAAAGACCAAGGTGGGCAAGTATAGGAATGATGAGATTCTATTCTCAGCTGGTTTCAAAGAATAGCAATTACTTATTCTATTTAAATCAACAACTTGTTTTTGCTCAGACGTTTTGACAATCAACAATTACTTATGCCATTCAAGGGCAACTTGCCTTCTCTGAGACGCCTTTGCAGATAAATTGCTAATCTAACCAATAATGTTCTTCAAAAACCTCTCGTATTTCCCACCCACAACGCCAAAGATGCGGAGTTCTTTCTCCTAGCAAATTACTTTCACCACAAATTTTAAGGACAAACAATGACGGTAAAGGCCTGTTTTCTGAAAACATGTACCAAAAATTACCTCAAAAAGAATATGGATCATCTAGAACTCAATTTATAAAAATTTAGTCTAAGAAGAACTTTTGAATCAATTTATTTTAAAAATACCAAAAGTTTTAAAACTATTTTTACATACTTATATTATGAAATTTAAAACTTACATTAGTTGATCTATACACCAAGAATCAATTGATGATGATCACAATCATCCCCATCATAAAATTAATATAATTAATATTTTACATATTTTAAAATTTTCGTAAATATTTTATTTTAAAAAAATATTAGAAAACTATTTTTAATTATTCTTAAAATTAGTATATTTTTATTTGTGGTTTGACTCATGAGTTTTCGAGTTGATTCAACGAAGATTGGAGTGTTAAAAGTATACTTTAAATATTTAAAACTATTTTTATCTATTGTCATTCCTCGAATTCAGGCCTTATATTGGTCTACCTACATACCAAAACTCAAATTTAAAACACAGAGGCATCTCAAATATTCACCAATTCACATTTGCAACTTGTTGAATGGGTAGTTCTAACATTTTTCTTAAAATTTACTTCAAAAAATCCTTTTTAGATTAATATTTTATAGAGTGAACCTTTCATAGACCATATTCTTTAAGAGAGGATTTTTATGTATATATTTTCAAAAAATAGGCCCTTGTAATCATTGCCCCAATAAAGTATTGAATATGATATGTGTGAACTGAAGTGAATGTAGGAGTCCAAAACCTAGTGTTCCGGCTTCACATGGATAGGGGAAATATTATTAGACTATAGTCACTAACTACCTAGTTTTATTATTTAGGAACCGAAAAAATATGCCAACGGTATAAGTTAAAGTTGTGAAAAGTCTCACAACTTGAAAGTTGAAGCCTAGGACAGGGATCAAGTTATGGAATTGGCAGATGTTAGGTAGACATTCAATTTCAAACAAACAAACCTAATATCTAATGATACTCGTAACATTTACAACACCCAAATAGCCTAAGCAAGCATGGAACTGCATGCTATACTAACTAAACATGTAAATACGAAGCAGGCATGGAACTTGAAGTAGCGGGCGATTTATTTTAATGAGAGAAGGGCGATTCATGATCACCCATAGCAAATTCAATCTTGTTCAAAGTTAGTGGGGGGAAGGGTTCTCCCGTGAAGTGATTTTTAAAGCTCGACAAGTATAGAAAAGATAAAATTCTTGAGCAGTTGTTTTCAATCCAAGTAATGAATGACACATGTACTTCATGCATCATAATATATATCTTATTCTCTTACACTCGGAACAAAATAACCAAATCATTAGGTGTGGGTGGTCAAGGCTTATAGAAGCTAACATAGGGCATAAAAATTCGGGTTCAATATGAGTATATTCATACCCATATCCATATTTTTTATTCGGATCCTACTAGCTAAATCATATCCAAACCATTTTGCTTTCACTAAACCCATATCTCAATCCGACTAAATTAATTTGGGTCAGATAATTTTGAACCGTGGAAGGTCATTCTATGAAAAATTGCTAAAGATGTGTTCACAAGTTAACTTGAATTCAAGACCTCTTCCTTTTTGGAGGGAGACTTTAATCATTGTGCACAACACTTATTATTTGAAGAAAAATACCGTGAAAAATATAAACATATAACTTACAAAGTAATATATCTTTCGGATTTAGGCGGATATAGGGATGGATCCGAATACCCCACCTATTTTTTAATTTAGATATACTTGAAGGAACCAAACCCGCTAAATTCGGATTCGGATAAATCCGACTCATTTTATGCCCTAAACAGACATACATAAGTGTTCAGCGACTAAAAAAGTAACTAAACATACAAAGAAGGCCATGAATGAAATCCATTCTAACATACAACCAGAAAATAAAAAACAACTAACAATAAACTAAAATAGACCCACCCATGGGTTGCCTAAGTGGTAAGGGCGAGCACGTGAAGTGTGGGTTAGGCGCACGTCACGGGTTCGATTCCCCTCTTGGATTTTTCTCATCATTTAACTGGGGGACCATGGCGGTGGGTTGTTGTGGTAGTTCTCCTCGAGATTAGTCGTGGTGCGCGCAAGCTGGCCCGGACACTTGGTTAGCAAAAAAAAAACTAAAACAGAAATGGTGGTCTGTTGACTTTATGATGTATAGAATGCTAATAATTATTATACATTGGAATTATAAAAAAATCAATCAAAATTGAACGATTATACCCACAACTCAGTTCAATTTAGTAAGTCTTACAAATCTGGAGACAGGAAAGAAAACTTTGTTGATACATGCAATTACCTATGCTACCCACAGCTACTAGTTAATTTTCTTGATAAATTTGCCTAGTATAAGGGTGACAATCAAAAATAAGATCGACAACACTATCAAGGCAAAAAAAATGAAGAGGGTAGCTGGAGGTTGCCCGAAGGTGGATCTGAAGGAGAACCCGTAGGTTCTGATGGCATACAATTCGATAGACCAAATATAAGTGCACATCATTGAAAACAGTAATATTACTACTAGCCGATATAAAGGTAACCCAAGTGTGAGGATGGCAATCATTACGAGAGACGTATAAAACCCTAACGAGTTCATCAACATGAAGACTACGAGTGATACCATTCCCACTGATGAATTTCCATAACTATACCCATATGGTCCTCCCCCGTCAATGGAGATGATGCTCTCGGACTGGGATGGAGGGTTGAGTCCAACTTGGTATGTTGCTGTTGCAATCAGTACGGCCACCACCAACAATGCATTTCGAACATCTAGCGCTATTTTCCTTGGGATCCGAATCATAACAAATTTCATACACTTCTCAAGGCAACTAATTGTCTCCTTTTTTTGAACTCGGTGACGTTGAGTATGTGAATTAAAAGTGGTAAAGCAGACGTAATATCGTGGCCTCTTATAGCTCCGCTCCTACACAGCATCACCTCAATGTCCCTAATGTCTGTTTCCCTTGGAAGCTGTGTCAATATGTCTAGAGCTGTCAATCCACTCTTGTTCTTCGCATTCATGTCCATCTGCTTAACGATATTATTGTTCCTAACCAACATTTGCACTACCTACAAAAGATTACCGTATTGCATTAAGTCAGAGATCATCATCACAAAAAATCAGTTCAATCCGAAATCTTTAAGCCATTTAAGACAAAATTGGCTCCCTAACATTGGTTGTCCAACGCCACCCTCTATCATTTGTCCTATATGACTTAAAAGTTTTGGATTAGGTTGGTTTTTTTGAGGATGATCTCTGTGATGAGAAGATTGTCCTCGCACGAAATCAACCCAAATATGAAACTTCTAACTCCATAAAAAATTATTTAGAAATTGTGGATCGTCTATTTTTTACCTAAAATTTGTAAACCACTTTAATTTGATGGACTTAGAAATTTTAGAATGGGCTGATTTCATCCACACAAAATCAGGTCAATCCGAAACTTTTAATATATATTAAAAGAATTTCAATCCTCTACCTTAGGTGAATACACACAATCTATTTAGAATTCTTTCTTAATATTTTCTTAGAGTCATGGTGGAGTGACCTCAAGATTGTACCTCATTTTGCACATCGTGACGTGAAAGTGTGTAGGAATTATACTCGTACCACTATGAAAACATCTATGGTTCTACACACTTTCACGTCAGGGTGTGTGATACGATCAAGTTCAATCTTGAGGTCGCATTAGCATTATTCATTTTCTTAAAGAGAGATTTACTCGACAGACCTAATTGTTGCACTTTTATTACAAAAAACTCCCTTGGAATTCTAACAACTCCAAAGGAACCTTGTTTTATGAAGTTCGTTACCCACAAAACCTCACTTGATCAAGTTCGTTACCGAGCAAACCTTGTAGCGGGATCCACGTCGTAAATTTCTAATTTTTTGTAGTTAATTTGTTACTTAACATACCTTGGAGTGGATTCTAACCACATTAATTTGTGGTATTCAAAAACATGATTTGTCATACAATATTATAAAGGATAAAATTCTAATAACTTAAAAAAAAAATTGAATTTTTTTTTTCACCATTGAATTTTAATTTTAAATTTGGGAGTTCGGTATCATCCATTTTCAACGTCTACAAGATCAATTTTTTTTCTTTTAATTTTTTCTGTGGAATCTGAGTTTTTATTTGCAATCTAGAAGTCTGTGTTGTTGAATTGCTAATTTGATTGTCCATGTGAGTCCAATGAACCTTTGTAAGATTTGAAATCTTCCTAAATTAGTCATGATAGCATGATTCATAAAATAAGGTTTGTGCAGGTAACAAACTTGATAAAGTAGAGGAGTTTTTGTAGCAAAATTGCAATAGATAGGCCAATAAATCTCTCTTTCTTAAATGGTGACTTAGGTGTCATGTATTGAGGTGTGAAAGAGGATTTCAATCCTCTACCTTAGGAGTCATTTTTTGCTCACAGACTTCACTGTGCTTGCCACGTCAAGCATACAAGGTAGTTTTGTAACGAGTGATTGTTCGCTCACAGATCAATACCGTTTTGGCATGTGGCGTTGATGACCTAAGCAATAAGAAGGAAATTTCTCTCTCCTACCCACACATCCACTCCCTAGAAATCTTTATTTTTAGATTTCAAATTTTAAAAACTATCGTGGGACCACATGGATTATCATATTGGCAATCAAACACCACAACCTTCTAGATTTCATGGTAAAAAAAAAACGAAAAAAAAAAAAATCGAGCTTGATCAATGGTGTTGAAAATTGACAGTTATCGAGCATCAAAATTTAAAATTAAAATACAATGGTGAATTTTTTTTTTTTTTTTTTTTTTTTTTTTGTCGAAATTCATAGAATTTCATACTCCACAATACTTTTGTATTGGATCATACTTTTGAATGTGACAAGATGATCTTATTAGAAAATTTTTACCATGGGCAGGGGAGAGAAAAATTCTCTTATTATTGCTTATGTCATCAATGCTACATGTCAAAACAGCGTTGGTCTGTGAGCAAACAATCACTCGTTTTGTAATTAAGTAGGGCACTTCTGTAAATTAGGAATGCCATTAACTACACATGGGTACATGTGCTTGGTGGATCCCCAATTTCTTTGAGCAAAAATTTTTATCTACCCTTAGTAAATACATTCTGGACTCAAAATGTAATGGAGGGAAGAGAAGGGAAGGAAGGGAATAGAGACTTACCCTCAAAAAGCTAAAAGTAAATTAAAACAATAATTAAAAAAAAAATAGTAAAACTGAAAAAACAAGGTTGGACTTGGTTTGGGTAGAAGCCTTGACCAACCTAAACTGAACCTTAACTAAATAGACCTACCAACAAAACCTTTATCAATATATACTTTCTTAGAAAAAAATTTGCTCACAGAAAAGTCAATCCAAAATTTCATAGAGTCCTAGTCAACCAATGACACGAACTAGCATGTATTGAAAGCATCCCCAATCTACAAAATTACCCTAATTATTAGACATCATGAAGTTAGTCATTCAAGATTTTGTGAGATCGATTTGTCTACACTCTTTTCGAGTCTGTATCGTATGCACTTGGGGTGGATGATTGAAACCCTTCTCCCACACCCCAATACACGCTAGGTAAGCCATAAGCTAAGGAATTAGCACCTAAAATATCTCCCTTTAAAAATTTCCTTAGATTAAGACTTACGTGGCATGTATTGGGGTGGGAGGAGGGCTTCAATCCTCCATCCCGGGTGCATACAATCCATTCTCTTTTCAGTGAGCATAATACCTCTTTAATAAAAGTGCTGATTTTCTAACTCAACGTGATAGAATAACTCAAAAACTCACTGATGTGGCATATGCAAGAACAATATATTTTTTTCCATTGGGATACACAAGTGCACATGTTAATGGGGATGTGCAGTTGCGTATCTTGAGGGAAAAATCTACAGTTCTTGCACATGCCACGTCGATGAGTTTTAGAGTTAGTCTGTCAGGGTTGAGTTAGAAAATCATTACACCTCTAATAATTCTTACTTAGTATAAAGTAGAACTTGCCTCACGTTGATTTGTAGATGCTGCCATGTGCAAGACCGTGTTGCCTTCCTCCTCCTTCCAACTCAATACGTCCATCTTCCCGAGCCATTTCAGCCATCCCATTAGAACTTTAAAGGCTTCCAACTGACCATTCTTCACCGCCAGATGAATAACACTCTCATCACTAACCGTCAATTCTTCTACAGACTCTGGGCAAGTGGAGATTAATTCATCGATGACATCAACTTTCCCTGCGATAGTCGCATAGTGCAGAGGAGATCTACCCTCTCTACCCTTAAAAAAACCAAGATCATAGTCGACACCCATGAACTTTCTCACCATTATAACATTCCCATTGGTTGAAGCCATGTGAATGGGGCTAAACCCATCTGGGTTTAACTTTCTAACAAATGAAGGCTTTAACCTGAAGACCTCCATAGCAAATTTGGTTTGCCCAGTCTCTACAGCCGTGTGTAGAGGAGTAACAGTAAATGGGATTTGATCAAATTTCTCAAGAATGAAGGGATCTTGCCCAAGAATTGAATACAAGACATTAATATCTCCTATTTTTGCAGCATCCATCAAACTCTCATACCTAACTAGTGAGAATCGCTCATTTTCCATTATTTCTCTAGTAAGAGATAACTAGAAGCAGGCAAGAACACTGGGCACTTCCGTTTAAGATGTATAGACTATAGATAAAGAATATTAAATAATGTTCTTAAGTTCCAACAAGAAAAAAAAAAAAATGTAAAAGACTTTGAAACTGCCGGCCAGCTTCAAACTTTTGGAGAAATTATCTAGTTTCGTTCACACTTGAGCAATTTCGGTGAATATTTGAGATATCATCTTATGTTCTCAAATTGATTACGTATGACTTGGATATATCCTTTTAGATTAATGAAAAATGATCTCAATGCCCTTGTGGTCATCATTTTAACGAAAAGTTTGGAGATGAATAAAATAAAGGGGTTTAGATCAACTTTTTTAGCCTATAAGAGAAGACCAAGGTGGGCCATGTATAGGACTGATTCGAGATTCCATTCTGGTCCGGTTTCAAAGAATGACAATTCCTTATTCTATTTAAATCAACAATTAATGAGGTGACTTTTATGAGACTTGCAAATTAAAAATGAATAATGTGGATGCAGGCGATCTTGGTAAGCGATCGGGTATGTGGCCGACGCGATTTTGTGTCCTTGCCACATCAGCCGTGTACCTAATTGCATGCATTCACCACGATTCAATAAACATTGTTTGAAAATTTTATGAAGTACTGCCACATTTCTCTTTATGATTTGTTGACCGATTATAAAATCATGAATTAGTTAGAACTTAGCAATCAACCTCAGCTTTCTTCCATATGTTAACGATAAAGAGGAAAAAATGTGTCACTTGAACCACAATTTCCCTCCAATTGTCAATTTCTAACTAATTTATTAGAATTTCCCACAACAAACATAATTTCCCCACGAGAATAAATTTAATGAATTCAATCAGATAAGATCTCCCAATCTCATAGATCTATTGTATAAGGGAGCATTCAAGGGACATAAGAAAAAAAAAATATGTAAAAACAATCATTTTTCAAAATATGGGTTAGAGGTTTTGGATTGAGCTGATTTTTTATGAGGATGATTTCTATGTTGAAAAAATTAGCATCACTAAAATTAGTCCAATCTGAACCTTGTAACCCCAGGAAAAGTGATTTAAAATGTGGACCTTCTATTTTTTTTATCAATAATTTGTAAACTACTTTTGATGCATGACTAACTTACTAATGGTCGTTGGACCCACATGGACTATCAAATTGGGAATCCAACATCACAACCTTCTAGAATTTAGATTTTATGGAAAAAAAACTCAGATTCTAGGGAAAACAAAATCATTTTTGAACTTGATCAATGGTGTTAAAAATGGATGGTTATCATATATACTCTCAAATTTAAAACTAAAATTATTCAATATTTTGTTTTTCAATGCTTTTTGTCAAAGTTCTTAGAATTTTATCCTCCATAACCCATGGCATCAGATGAAGTTTTTCGGATGCCACAAATTGACAAGGTTAGGATCCACTCCTAGGTATGGTAAGTAACAAATTAAACACATCTTTTGAATTTTATGACGTCAATCCCCACTCCAAGGTTTGCTCAATGACAAACATGATAAAGTAAGGTTCCCTTACGATTGTCAATGAGTTTTTGCAACAAAAATGAAACAGTTAGGTAAGTCAGGCAAATCTCTCTTAAATTAAACTATGAGATGATTGATTGATAAGAACGTCTTTCTTTAGAGAAAGACTTGGGGTGTGTTTGATAAGTGAAAGTTGAACACGATTCATCTTTTGTAGATGGCGAGCACGAACCCTCCCAAGGTGGAACATAGAAAGCAAAGGTGGGGGCTATGACGAGAGTCCCAGAGGACGTTGATCCGCTGTCAAAGGAAGGGGAGATTACAATTACCAAACCACAAACCAACATCAAATCGACCGTCCATTTTGGAGAACCTACAATCCTCTTCTCTGAGAACGATGGTAACACAGGTGCAAATAAGTACCAATTTGCTCTTGTAGCAAAATTCTACTGATCAAAATCTAGAGTTTCCTTCCTTAGACTAGGAGTGGAGTTAGTGAGAAAAACCATCAGCCTCTGGAATCTAAAGGGAACTTGTGATGCTTTAACTCTAGGTGCTCTTCACATCTTTATGATCTTCTCTTAGATGTCGGTTTTTTTGGCTAAAAAAATCCATCATTAATGACACAAAAGATGACGGTTAAAACCCGTCATGTTTTAATGTTCTTGCAGTAGTGTGGTAACATACTATTTTCTTGCAAATTTAGTGCAAATAAAATTAGAATTTGCCTGGGGGTTGATTTGTGGATGTTGCTAAGAAATCTATGGTTATCTGTGCACTGCCAGGTCAGCGCAGCGTTCAACAAAGGCAGTGTAGTACGTCTCAAATACAACCACGGTTCCAGATTCAATTTGATTGGACCGGTTATGTTTTTCAAAAAATTAAAAATTAAAAATATATATATAAAGATTTAGGGTAATTTAGTATTACCTCTACGAAATTAGCAAAATTATTGAGAACTCCCTGAGAAGTGCAAGATGAGGTCTGCCTCTTGACTTTCGTTGACTTGATCCAACTGTGGACAAAAACATTTCTATATGTTATCACCGTACATTATGTCACATGGAGTGAGATTTCCCGCCAAAACCGTCTAAAAGCCCTAAAACCCTATGCCTAAGACTTGAAATCCCCAATTCCATCTAGTTAACACTCCATGAAATTGAAACTTTTTATTCGAAAATTCGATGGGCAAGGCCCATGAAGTTTAGTAATCGAATTTCAAAAGCCTATGACAGTTGAAATTGTTGATGTTCCCTAATTCAATGGCTTAGAGCCGTCGAATTTCTCCTATCCTCTAATAATTTGACAGTTTTGACCCGTCGAAAAATAAAATTTGATAATGAAAATTTTGACGCCTTGATCCATCGAATTTTTTGAAATTTGACAACCTTGGACAGTTGAATATGGCCTTTTTTCATGTTGTGAAGGCTTATAGTAAATAGTATAACTTATTATTATCCGTCCCTCTCCCTCTTTCTTTGCAATTTTATCCTGAGCAAAAGCTCAACTCCTTGGCCATGTCTAAATTACAACTTCGGATATCATACATATCGTATGTTAGAGCAAGACCTGTAATCAATTCACTTTGGTAAGGATGGAAATAAAGTTGAGTTGGGCTTCTTTGGTCCAAATAAAAACCAGGCCAGGCTGGGTTGGAGTTTGTTAGCAATCCCTCCATTAAATTCACAAAAAAATCATGAATCCCACAAAAATTTTTGAATTGGTTCACCAATTATGTCAACCTGAAGAATATCGAAAAGCATTAATGTGTATTTGCATTTTATAATCTTTATTTTCTTTCATTGGATATTTTTCTTTTTCATAAGTGAGAAGTTTAACTGTTTTTTTTCACCCCGAGCGGTTGGCTCAAGATAATTTCAGACTGATAAGCGATTAATGTCATAGGTTGTGAGTTCGATAGATAATAGGAACATTAATTCCTTAGGGGCCACCTGTGAGAGTACACCCTTACTTACCTGGTGTGTGTGTGTTGTGCGAGCGTTGCACATGCCACAGGATTAGTCCTTGGACAAGAATATGGTCTATGGATTTAGCAAAGCCCAAATGCCCAACCCACTTTCTATAGCGATACCCAGATATCCAAAAAAAGAAAAAGAAAAAAGTAAGCTATTTTTTTCAAGGGAAACCCCTTTCAGAAACAATTAGTGAATTTCTTCTCTTTACATTTAAAAAGTTACCATTAATAATAGAGTCCTGATAATATGACTCATTAGGTGGCATACTTAATCGACTCCATGACGTGGACAAGTTCGGGAACCAAAGATTTGTACGCCCCGGGATGCATGATTCCCTCGGGATACACTTTATGTGGGGAAGTGCAACCATGTATCCCGAGACATACAGATCTAACGTTCCCAAACTTATCCATGCCAGAGGGTCGATTGATTATGCCACTTGGCAAGTCATATTATCATGACTCTTATGAATATGATCATGAAAGCATTCAAAACGTCTAGTACCTAACCTCACAATCTGCAACTGTGATTTTAGTTCATAAATAACTTTTTGGGGTGGTGGTTTTATTTTTATGATCATTTGTTTCCTTTTTCAATTCCCACAGCAATCCCAATCCCTTGCACCAATGCCATTGTGTTGGAGACCTTTGGTTACTTGTTTTGGATATATGGAAATTAATATAGGATTTCGTTATTTATTAACATAGTCTAACATGAGATTTGATGACATATTATGAGAAAAACACCTAAACGACCTTGACTCTAGCTTGATTATTTTTATTATTTGTTTCCCTATTTTATCATATATTCCAAAATTTTCCCTTGACATCTTATTTATGTTGGCTAGTGACTTGTCCATTGTCAATCATATATCTAAATAAAATATACAACGTAATTAAATATATTTCTTAATATATCAAGTCCCTATCGGATTTGGACTTAAAACATCAAGCAATATTCTGATCAGACCTCCTCCTCCAAACCTACAACAACACAACTCAATCAGGCCAGGCTTGGCTCACAAGTATTGGGCTTGGGTATTAGGATTATGACTACAATCGAGTATGCATGACTTGTTTCAGACCTAATGAATCTTGTAGCAAGAAGAGTATATTTGTGGGTGTTATTATGGAATGTAATTTTGACAATTTTATTCACTAGATTGGTAACAAAAACATGTCAAAGTCCTACCATGATAACTTAGAAAATTTTCATTCAAAAAATTTCCTTACTAGAAAGTTTTTGAATTTCTTGGATTTAATTGTGAAAATCTTTGGACAAGTAGAAAATGAAAATATTTTGAAGTTACTGTAAAAAGTCTAAATTAATATTTTTCATTGATGAAAAAATAATTTTCTTTTGAAAACTTCTCCAAATCTAGTTTCCTTTTCAAATGCTCACAATTGGAAATATATTGATTGAAAAATATATTCTTTGCAAAATTATAATCTAAAAGATACTTATATAAGTTGAAAATCAAATTTGGAAAGGTTAATAGCATTCGAAATGGGTAGATGGGCCTCTAGTCAAAACACCCAATCATGGTCTATGATGGGCCAGATCAGGTCGTGTCACTACCCGGTAGATGAAATTAAAATTATCCGTCGGTAGATAAAAACTAAATGTAAATTATAAATTATCTTATAAAGACTAAGAATAGAAGAGAAATAAATAGCAAATAAAGTTTAAAAGAAAAATGAAGATTGAGAATGTATATGAATCATGAATAATGATTTTTTGACGCCCGCCCCCCCCCCCCCCCCCTCCCAACACACGCCCCTGACGTGGCATGGGTTAGAATCATAGATTCTTTCCTCGGGATACACAACTATATATATATATATATATATATATATATATATATATATATATATATATATATATATATATATATATTTAGGGAGATGTAAAGTTGTGTATCCTAAGGGATAAAAATCTATGATTCTAACCCATGCCACGTCATGGGGCATGTGTCAAATTAAGGGGGCATCAGAAACTCACAACTTGTGAATTATACAAGTTATAGAAGTTACTGCGTTGCTTTGGTTTAAGATTTTTGAGAAACTACTAAATGTATTTGGTTGAAACTAAATACCCACTCACTCAACATGCTGAACCTATCAATTTTGATTTGAGCTGCAACTTGGGCGGGCTAACCCAAACTCAACCCAATTGATGGGTGAGTCTTGGTTGGGTTACATGAAAAATGAGTTGAGCATGGGCAAGGAAATCTCAACCTGAAGTGATTTTCGATTTTGGTTCCGATTTGATTCTAAGTAAATGAGTATCCATTGACAATAAAATGTGCATACCATCCATTATCTTCTTGAATTTATTTGTTGAAATCTTTAACAATGGAAAATCTTTTTATAGAAAAAATAAAAATAAAAATAGACGCTCTAATATATGGAATATAGGTCAATTAATTATTAAGTTAATAATACAAACCTATATTTGGAATAATAATTAAAAAAAAAAAAAGGGGGGAAAGTTTTATATACCTCTCTCTATAAATAGTATAGTATCAATCTTAATTTCTCCCATCTTTTCTGCTTTTATCATTTTTGTTTTTCTTACTTTGATTCTTCCAATGAGGAGAGGACAGTATCACAATTTCTTTAATCCGAGCGAAAGGCCAGTAATTGTGGAGATTAGAGATGGCAATCGTCCATTAACTATGGATCACATCAACCAATACGAGTGGTCGGTCAAGAAAATTCTCACACAAGGTGATATTAGCTACAATAACATGCTTAGTCTGCCTACTGAACAAGTTGAAGCGCACATAAGGCCACATTTGAATACAAGTCAGCTCAGCAACTTAATGGGTACACATCGAGTACCAATCGAAACAAAAATTTACAACACCCAAGCTGATCCCATCACTCTTTATTTGACCAGACAGAGGAATGGAATCTACAACCTTACTGGTAATGCTTGGCTTGAAAACCTTGTGAGGCCTTTAGCTCTTCAGGTAGGAGATGAGGTTGGGTTGTGTTGGGATGAGGAGACTCAGGGCCTTATCTTTGCAGTTCTTGCTCGCGCTTAAGCTAGCTTAAGATGACCTAGGAATATATATATAATAAATGGATCGGTTTTCAAGAAGACAATTTAAATAATTTTTAACTTTTTATATCTATGATAAAGATGTTATGTCGTTAAAATAGTAATGATATAGATGGTTCTTTGGTAAGATGTCGTTTTACAATTTTTTTTTTTTTTTTTTTAATGTTTCCATGCACGTGCATTTGGGCTGTGTCAATTTCATTTCGTATAATTTTTAAAAAATTAAGT
The DNA here is from genome assembly GCF_017979445.1 of Akebia trifoliata. Classification (NCBI taxonomy): domain Eukaryota; kingdom Viridiplantae; phylum Streptophyta; class Magnoliopsida; order Ranunculales; family Lardizabalaceae; genus Akebia; species Akebia trifoliata. The sequence goes on along the minus strand of NC_141377.1, from coordinate 55,780,109 downwards.
GAAAAAGTAGCAAAATTTTGGAGAACATACCGATAATGTTTGTTAGATTTTTTTTATTATTATTACTAAAATCCATCATCTTCAACCTCCCTAAACTATCTATCTTGCTCTTGAGATAGATATTTTAGAACACGAGGGTTTGCTAACGAAACATTCACTACTTTTAGGGTAATTGAAATTATATGCAAATTGCCATGTGGCACATTCTTTTGGACTACTGATCTGATGATCTTATGGCTCATTCAAATGAGATATGTATTAGTGCAACTACATCATGGTTTTAGTAACAGTATCATGATTTCAAACATTTCAGCACAAAATTTCTTATAAACTATTTTGTTTAATTAAAATGTTTTAGAATGAATTTTTGGAAGATTTGAAAGTTTTTTGAGAAGAGATCGAGTTTTGGGAGAAATGTTTTATGTGTCCTTGATTAAAGAGTCGTGTCACGTCACAACCAATAATACTGACACTACATTTTGAGATTAGTTTTGATGATGTTTTTTTTTTTGAGTATTAAAAGTGAGCAATCTGTATCCCTATGGTACCTAAGTTTTCTTTGCTAATTGATTTAAACATGGATCAATCCTTTGATTCAAATTCTAAGAAATAAAAAATTGCAAGGATACAAAATAAAATTTAAAAAAAATACAAGAACTACAAATGATCTATTTGATAATAATAAAAAAATCCATTACATACCAAAGATGACATATCTCTCATATGCTAATAAATTTTGAAAACTCTTACTGCAGGATAATCTTGGCCGCTTGCAAGAAAGATTTTATACTTTACCTTGTTATTTATGCATCAATATACCTAAAATGTAAGCGATAATTTAGTTTTATAATCATCTCATCATTTCAATTGACCGTTTTAAGGGGTAATTTGGTAATTGGCGCATGTAGAACTAGCGTTCTAGAACTTAGATAAGGGTATCAATGGGTACCCAATTACATGATTATCCAATGAAGTTGAATTTGGTTAGTAGGTTTTAGGTTTACAAATATGGGCCTAATCATTTTTGGGTCCGATTCTAGGTAGCCATCTTAAGACCCAATAGGAATTGGTTCCCTCTAAGTGGGTATCCAATACGTATCCAACTAGTAAATATATAACATAATAGTAAAATAGTAGTATGATCAAATGCTTACAAAGAGATATCGTTGAAGTAAATGTAGGTAAAGTAAATTAAATATAAAGAAAATGTCTAGTCTTTAAATTTTTTTATCTTTTCCCTATTGTACTTCCATTTGCTTTTATATAATTTCAATGGAAAATAAATGATTCATACTATATTTTTGTACAATTTTATTCTCAAAAGTTTTATTTGCTTAAAGAATTTATTGTTAATCTTAACTTTCAATTGAGGAATTACAAGAAAATTTATTATATTTATAAATAATTATTTATTTCATTAGTAGATATTCATATTTCTTTTCTCATAAAAATAAAAAATAAAAACTTTTAAAATAAGAACGGAAACCGAGATTTTTAATTTTTTTTTAAAATAAGATCTTCTAAATATTTTAGAAATTTTGCCTTCTAGTTCACCTCATTTGGTAAAACATCCCGCAAAATTTGTGTGCTTTTAATATCCATGACCATCATGATATTGCAAGCTTCAACCTGCTACAACATTATCCAAATATTCACCAAGAAAAGAAGATGCATCACTTCTATGGTTATTTCAAGACATTATTATTTAATGATAGATCTTACAAAATTGGAGGTAAGTAAGAAAATGTGTCGATACAAGTGCAACACACCCGTACTATCTACAACTTAATTTTCTTGATAAATTGGCCTAGTATGAGGGTGACCACCAAAAATATGATCGTCAATGTTGCCAAGCCATAAAATATGATGGTGCAAGTGAAGGAGTAACTGCTGTTCCTGTAGTATGTGCTGATGGCAGACCCGTCCACAGACCAAATATAAGTGCACATCAATGAAAACAGTAATATTACTACAAGCCGGTATAGAGGTAATCCAAGCGTGAGGATTGCAATCATGATGAGAGTCGTAAAAAATCCTAAAGAATTCATAATGTAGAAGATTACGATTGCTGGTATTTCAAAAAATGGATCCACTTCTTTGTGATCTACCGATAAGGTCAGCATTTGAGTGAAGTGCTGGCTATTGGGAGGGTTGAGTCCAACTTGGTATGCTACTGTTGCAAGCAGTACGGCCACCACCAACAATGCATTGCGAACTTCAATTGATAATTCCTTTGGCATCACCCGAGAAACTATATATCTCATACATTTCTGACGGAAAGTCGTCCACTTTTTTTGAATTGGGTGAAGTTGAATAAGTGTCTTAACTCGTGAAGGAGATACAATATCCTGGGCTCGTTCATCTCCGCTCCTACACAGCATCTCCTCAATGTCCCTAGTGTCTGGCTTCCCAGGAAGTAGTTGCAATATGTCTAGAGCTGTTAGTTCACTCTTGTTGTTCGCATTTATGTCCACCCTCTTAGCGATATTGTTGTTCTTTACCAACATTTGTACAACCTGCAAAGGGCATAGTGTTATTGCAATAGCATGTAATTCCTAATTGAAATCATGGTTCTAAAATCATCGAGACTTGTCACATGAAAATCCATCTCCAACATGTCTAATCTTCAAAATAGAGACCTATCTGATGAAAATCATGCTCCAAAAATGAGTCTATAAATATCTCTACTACTATTCATTTTTTGTTATAATTCCTATTTTACCCTTCCTCGTATAGTGTATTAAATGTGATGTTGGCTAAACCCTTTATAATTTTCAATCGTATTTTTATAAAATTAGTGTAACTTTCAATCAACAAATCCGATTTTTATGAAATTGGTATCGTTAATTAAAAAGATATCATCGATCAAGGGCAGATTTACAGTGGAGGAATTTGCCGCCACAAGAAAGTTTTTAAAAATATAGGAATTTTTATGCATCTGCAACTAATAACAACAAATCCATTGCTATTGCCCCCACAAGAATTAGTAGTTGTCCCACATTGACAAAATCCTGGTTCCTCCCTTGTCAATGATGCTTTTATAATGGGGCCAATATTGAATATTTTTAACATATATCTAGAATAAATTATTTGAGTATTATTTTTAAATATTAAAGAGAAATTAGGGGTTAGAGTTTAAATTAATGTTGCGGTGCTTTAAAATATAGTGTCTTCACTAAACAAAAATAATAATTTGCAACTAATAAAATTAGCTGGAAATGGCTCAATTTTTTGTTTAACTCAAGGAAAAACATACAATCTTGATTGTGTAAGCACGAAATGGATCAAATGATTGATTTCACGCTTATACAATTGGGATCATGCGTGTTTTCTCCCTAGTCAACGAAACTTGGCCCAATAGAAATTAATTAATGAAGGAAAAGGAAACTTAATTACCTTCAAAAGCTTAAATATTTCCTATTTTTAGTATTTTTTTTTTTAAAGAAAGATATTCTATAGCCACACCCACTTTTACTAAGATCAAGCACTCCAATTCATATGACATTAACGAATAGTTAGCACACATGTTGGGTTGCTGTTAGCAAAAGTTGGTGTGGCAATAGAACCTCTCTAAAAAAATGTAGAACTTGCCTCAAATTGATTTGTTGAGGTTGCTATGTGCAAGATCGTATTGCCTTCTTCGTCCTTCCACTTGAGCAACTCCATCTCCTTTTGGATCAACTTAAGCCAACCCAATAAAACTATAAAGGCTTCCAACTTGTTGTTTTTCACAGCGAGGTGAAGAGCTGTCTCATCACCCACTGTCAATTCTTCGAGAGCCTTTGGACAAGTAGATAGTAATTCATCGATAACATCGACTTTCCCTTTGGAGGCCGCACAATGAAGAGGAGTTTTACCTTCTCTACCTTTAAGCAAACATAGGTCATGATCTATACTCATGAGCTTTCTCACCATTATTGCATTTCCAATGGTCGAAGCCACATGAATTGGACTAAACCCATCTTGATTTAGCTTTCTAACAAATGTAGCACTACGTGAAAATCCTAAATTTGCATTAAAAAATTTGTTGGGCTTGGCCCGTCAAATTTTAAAATAAAAAATCTGCGGCCCGTGGACCACGTTTTAAACCCAATTTATAATAGGCCTCTCACTATTTCTCTCCCTCTCTCACTGTTTCTCTGCCTCTCTCACTCTCTCATCGATCGATCGTCTGTTACAGTCTTTCATCGATCGATCGTCTCTCTCTCTCACACTCTCTCATCGATCGATCGTCTCTCTCTCACAGTCATTGATCGATCGTTTCTCTCTCTCACAGTCATCGATCGATCGATTGCCTCTTACGGTCTCTCTCTCTCTCACGATATCTATCACAGTCATCGATCGATTGGTCGCCTCTCACGGTCTCTCGCTTTCTCACAGTGACTCTCTCGATCGATCAACCTCGTTTTTTCATTCGTTTTCTCGATCGATCGACCACTCCATCAATCGATTGACCTCTCTATCTATCTCTCACAGTCTCTTTCTCGATCAATCTCTCTTTCGATCTGTATCCCTCGATAGATCTCATCTCCCACTCTATTTGATCGATCGATCTCCTAGATCAGAAACAGGTTTTGGTCCATTTGCAAGAAGTGAATAGGAAATTAGATCAACTGAATTTGATAGAAACAAGTGTTGGGAGTGGAAATGAGGATCAGAACGAATATCAGTGTGCAATTCCTGAAATCCCTAATTTTTCTGTTGGAATGGAAGTCCGAATTGAAGAATTGAAGATGGAGTTGTTTAGAGACAACGTGAGTATGATCAGATTGTGCGCAATTGGTGGATCAGGGAAGACTACATTGGCTGCTAAGCTTTGTCGAGACGAACAAGTGAAAGGTATATCTATCTATTCAAAACTCACATTGAACATTTTTTTTTTTACTTATGGTTATATGATTTTTCTTAGTAGATTAAAAAATTTAACATTGAATTTTATACACAATTGAATCGTGGTGAACATCCTTATTTTTCATCTAAATTACATAATTACAATTGTTTTATTTGATTATTAACTTTATTGTTTGGTTTAATCTTGTCTTATTACTGATTTATGAAATTTGTATTTACTTTGGGGGTCCTTTGTTTGCTTGGTTAATATATTGTTAAGACTATTGATCTATTTAGAGCTTACCTTGTTAGATGAATCTGTGTGGTGGCATAGTAAAAACAATTTGCACTTTAGGAGTGAGAGGGGTCTAGCGATTCCATCGGCATTTATGGTTAAACATGATTTTAATGATAAACTAATAGTATAACACTTATTTACCTTTCTCTTTTGAAGTTTGATAAGTTAACATTTCCCTTTGTTTCATCCATAATGATTTGGAAAGAAATTACTAAAAGAACTAACCCTTAAACTCTTTCATTCACATATATTCTTTAGTATGTGAATCCCCTTAGGCATTGACAAGGTCAAAAGCTTTAGAGAGCCACAAGAAGAAACTATAATAGTTTCAAATTTACTAACAGTCATGTCAGAAATTGAAGGAATGGACCCATTCGACGACTTTTGTGGTCACCCTCACTTAACCAAGTTGGATCTGAACTACGATTCAGATCAATTCTTATGGAAATCTCGATGAGTAACGGTAGAGAAAGCCAAAAAGCAAAGGCAAACTTGCCCATACTCTATCTCACGTTCTCCCACCACCTTTTCCTTTGACCTCAACTGTGGGGAGCTCATTAGATTATTTTTGGTCTTCTTTAGTGCAAGGACAGGTTAACCTTATTTATTCACATGCTCCAAATCTCTGTGTGTGTGCGTGCCACCATTCCAAACCCTTTGGTTGCATCCATTTTGCTATACAACACCAGGCTTGGACACTTTTTTGATGTCTTCAGCTTATGACTGAAAACCCATGCAATACTTCCATGGATTTGTGTGTGTGTGTGGGGGGGGGGGGGGTCATTAGTTTTTTTGTTTTTTGCTTGTCTAGTTTTACCATTAAAGTGTTCAATTTGTTCCTTATACTACTTTATTAAGCAAATAAGTATGTTGGCTCCTCAAAATAATGCTCTATTTCAGTTCAAGATTTCGTTAGATTGTTGGCTGTTGAGGGTTGTGCACATCCTACCTGTCATTATTATAAAGATAATTGATGGATTCACAAAAGGAGTAGGGTTCCACTCATTACAAAAAACTATTACAAGATGTTCTATTTTTCGGTAACTAGTATTATAATACGTGCTGTAAGCTTGGAACCCTCCTTTCTGTTGTGTCCTGTTTTATTTATATCTAAATCAAAACCAACCTAATCAGTCATTGTTGCCACCAATCATCTTCAAAGCCTTAATTCTATCTAAAGCAAGTCTTCTTGTAGATAGGGGTGATTTTGAGAAGTTGTTATTCTGTGAATATAGACAGTTTTCAATTTTAAAATATTTTATCAAGGCAATGTATCCATCAAGAAGACAAAACTTGAGATTGTCTTGACTGAGACATTGTGAAACATTCAATGCTGCGGGTTCAATCTCAGACAGATCTTAATGTTTGGGCATTTTAAGGTTTGAAACTCAACCACATGAGGCAAATTTCTAACTTTGAAAAACCCTTAGAACTAAGGCCCATACAAATCATGAAGCTCTGAATGCCCTACAAGGTTCAGAGATCGAAGTCATACCCGGAACTTTTAATCAGGATCTCCCAAGGCTCGGGACGGATCCATCCTTTGCTAAGAGTTGGATTGAGACTAATGTAATCCCTTATGCAAAAACTATACACTTTCGATATGTAACTGCAGGCAATGAAGTTGTTCCAAGCGACTTAGCGGAACATGTTCTGCCCGCCATGAACAATCTCAATGCCGCCTTAAAAGAGGCCAATCTTAGGATCCCTATAAGCACAGTTGTATCGACCGCAGTGCTGGGGATGTCATACCCACCTTCTCAAGGGGTATTTTCGGAAAATTTGGCTTTGATATTAAGACCTATTGTAGCTTTCTTAGACACTAACAAGAGTCCTCTCCTAGTAAATGTGTATCCTTACTTTGCTTGCATAGATGATCCAAGACACATTTCCTTGGAGTATGCACTATTTAGATCTCAAGGAGTTGTCGAAAGGGACTGTACCTTATGTTACAAGAACCTCTTTGATGCTAAGATCGATGCAACGTACTCGGCACTAGAGAAGATGGGTGGGGACTCTATTGACATTGTTGTCTGAGAGAGAGATAAGATATAAAAATGAATATTTAAGAAAGAGATGGATATGTAATTCCATGTATGTGGCAGGATTTCACTTTCCACACTATTAAGTCAAAATTCCCCTTGGACAAGCTATTTTGATAACTCATCAATATTAGCGAAACAAACATTTAAACATTGGAATAATGTACTCGACCCTAGGGTTGGACACTATATATCGCCTAACAAAAATGACCAACCAGGTTTTTTAAGATTGATGGTCCAACCATTTGAACCATCATTTTTTTAAAACAATTTTTGAAAATTGTGATAAGTTTTCAACGAAAATCTGTAAAATTCTTGTTTTGGCATTAACAAAATAAAATTATATTATTAAAAAAATTTCAAATATATCTACTAAATCAAAATTATTTTTTTAAAATTATAGGTCTTTGTCATGTCTTTTCATGGTTGATTTTATCACCTAAATGGCAAAAATTAGAAAGGAAAATCCTAGACTGTACTGCGATTTACACTGCACTGACGTGGTAGTGTGCTCAGAGCCCTAGATTCTTTTCACTTGTCTCTCGAGGAAAAACATTTGTGATTCTGAGTACATTACCACATCAGCACAGTGTGAATCACAGTTAAACATCAATCACTCTAGCACGCTCAATTAGAAAAGCAATTTATTCGGCAACATGTCTTTTGTCTTGTTTAGATTGAGATTTGCAAACCTACTTAAAGATTTGCTTATAGTAGGTGCATATAATAGAGAAGTAGAGCAAAATCAACACTTCTCATAAGTTATGGACCAGAGGTTGATACAAATTTCTCAAACAAGAGATATAGATGCATTGTACTCATTAATTAGAGAATGTCCCTATGTTCTTGAGAATGTTGATCAAATCCCATTTATCGATCGGTCTACATATGGCTGTAATGGCTGGGGAAAGCAAATTTGCAATGAAAATTATTAGGTTGAATCCTTTATTTACTAGAAAGTTAAACCAAGTGGGTGGAGTCCCTTTCACTTAGCTTCAACCAAGGGGAATGTAAAAATAATCAAAAAGCTCATGAATATCGACCAAGACCTCTACATGTTTAAGGGTAGAGAAGGTGGAACTCCTCTTCATGTGCGTCCATCGCAAGAAAAGTGGATGTTATCGATGAATTATTCACCACTTGTCCAGAGGTAATCGAAGATTTGACAATTGGTGATGAGACTGCTCTTCATCCGACTGTGAAAAACAATTAGTTGGAAGCTCTGAAAGTCTTAGTGAGATGGTTGATGTGGGTGGGGAAGATGGAGTTCCTTAGGTGGATGGAGGAGGAAGGCAATATCGTCTTGCACATAGCAAACAAATCAAAGTGAGCCAAGTTCTAGATAGAGCTGATTTTTTATGAGGATGATCTCCTCGCCATAGTGATCATCCCTGCAAAAAATCAGCTCAATCCAAAACTTTTAAGTCCTATAAGACAAATTTTGTCTCTCAACATTGTCGTTTTCAATGTTTTTTATACTACCTCCAGATGTCGTTTGGATCTTGTAAAATGGACGACGACATCCAAACATTGTAAAAATTATTGTAACAAATCGTTGTCCCTCCAATGTGTCCTATATTGTAATAAGGCTTAAAATCTTATTAAGTGGGTAAGGAAAATGTTTCTCTATATATATAGACCAATGATAAACTGACTCACAAAAATTGACAGTTCGAACCTGATGTGACCTTGCATAGAACCAAAGATATTTTTGTGCACTTGTGTATCCTGAAGAAAAAGATATACAGTTTTGTACACTCCACGTTAAGAGCGTCGATTTATTGTGACTTGTATATACATATCCATACGGGACGGTTCAAAAGACAACAAGTGTGACAATGATTATTGTCCTATATGGGTTAGAAGTTTTGGAATTTACTGTTTTTTTTTTTTTTTTGTGAAGATGATCTTCTCACCATAGAAATCATTTTCACCATAAACTCAGACCATTCCAAAACTTCTAATCATATCAAAAGTGGTTTCAAAAAAAATTGATGGTCCACAATTCTTCAGTTTGTAAATTGAGGTTAGAAATTTTGAAATGTACTGATTTTTTTTTTTTTGTTTTGTGAGGATGATCTCCTCAACATGGAAATCATCTTCACAAAAAATCAGCCCATTTCGAAACTTCTGACCCAAACAAGAAAAAAGAACCGTTGTCACACTTATTGTCCCTCTAGTCAGAAAATGTTGGACCTGATAACTGAAGGTTCAAGATCAAGGCCTTAAGGCCTAACCCTTGTTTTTCACAGACCGACCCATTTTAAGTGGGCCAGCAGTTTCTTGGTCCGGCCCATGGACTCTCCTAAGTCCTAAGTCATCAGTGATTGAACGGTACAAGGTCACCAACATCACACAATCAGAAGTATCAGAAACACCTCTGCAATTGCAATTTACAATCTGCAATCTTTATCCTTCACACCCTATTATTTCCCCGCCATGGAAATCTCGACAATGTCTTCACGCTTCGCTCTAGATACGCGCATGTTAGCAACACCCCATTCATCAAACAGAACTTCGAAACAAACCCTAAATGCCTCTAATGGGGTATCAGTCAGAGCTTCTCTAACCAGCAATTTCTTCGCTCCGTTTGTTGGTGGAAGCGTGTCTGGTGATCTCTGCGGTCAGAGAATTCGTCCTTCGTCCCTCAATCCTTCACAATTCTCTTCTGGTTCTCGTGCAAAAAGAGGAGTCGTCACCATGGTATTTCTGCTAAAGCACGCACCTTTCTCTTGTTTTTTCGTTCGTTTTAGGTTTTTTTAGGTTTAGGAAAGTAGAATAGGGAGTTCTTGAATCTTAGTTCTGGAGTCTTACATTATGTTATGGTAGTTTGAGCTATCAATTGTGCAAATGAGAACAGGTATGAAGGCACGTAAATCAATGAAATACATGGCTTTATAAAAAATTGAATGCAATTGAGCCAATCTCAAATATATGGGATAAGGGCTTTGATGATGAGGAGGAAGTGGAGGCATGTACTTCATAAGGGATGGGTTCATATAATGATGATTTTTTAAACCAAAACATTCAATTGATACGATATGCTAAACCTTTGTGCATACTCTATAAGGGATTGGGGATTATAGCTCAAGGATGCCTTCAATTGTGGAGAGAAATCCGGAGAGTGCTTCTTGGGCATTTGGAGAGACAATGAAAAATTCTGGCAAATATTGTGGATAAAATTAGATACCTTTTTATAATTTTGTACAGCATACTTAGAGATGGCTTAATATAGTTACTGACTCTCCGGCCAAGGATGGAGTACATTGTCAACCATTGCACATCTAAAGTTATGCCTAGTCTCAACCCTTTGTTTCTCCTTCTTCCTCACTCCACCCACACGGTAGTAAACCTGCCCTGCTTTATGGAATCAGTCACTGGGCAATCAAGAGGCATCATGTTAATAAATTGAGAGCAGTAGAGATGAGGATGCTAAGATTGATGAGTGGAAAGATTATGAAAGATAAAATTAGAAACAAACACATTTGGGAAAATGTAGGATTAGCTCCAACTCAATACGTCCATCTTCCCGAGCCATTTCAGCCATCCCATTAGAACTTTAAAGGCTTCCAACTGACCATTCTTCACAGCCAGATGAATAACACTCTCATCACTAACCGTCAATTCTTCTACAGACTCTGGGCAAGTGGAGATTAATTCATCGATGACATCAACTTTCCCCGCGATAATCGCGTAATGCAGGGGAGATCTACCCTCTCTACCCTTAAACAAACCAAGATCATAGTCGACACCCATGAACTTTCTCACCATTATAACATTCCCATTGGTTGAAGCCATGTGAATGGGGCTAAACCCATCTGGGTTTAACTTTCTAATAAATGAAGGCTTTAACCTCAAGACCTCCATAGCAAATTTGGTTTGCCCAGTCTCTACAGCCATATGTAGAGGAGTAACAGTAAATGGGATTTGATCAAATTTCTCAAGAATGAAGGGATCTTGCCCAAGAATCGAATACAATACATCAATATCTCCTATTTTTGCAGAATCCATCAAACTCTCATACCTAACTAGTGAGAATCGCTCATTTTCCATTATTTCCCTAATAAGAGATAACAACTATAAGCAGGCAAGAACACTAGATACTTCGGTTTAACATGTATAGATTATAGATAAAGAATATTCCTAAGTTCCAATTTTGGTGAATATTTGAGATATCACCTTATATCTCAAAATTGATTTAAGTACCCTTGACTTTGTTATTTTCTTCTAGATTAATGAAAAATGATCTCATTGAAGTTGTGGTCATCATTTTATCGAAAAGCTTGGAGATCTTTGAATAAAATAAAGGGTTTTCATCAATTTTTCTAGCCTATAAGAAAAGACCAAGATGGGCAAGTATAGGAATGATGAGATTCTATTCTATTCTCGGCCGGTTTCAAAGAATGACAATTACTTATTCTATTTAAATCAACTAGTTTTTGCTCAGACGTCTTGACAATCAACAATTATTTATTCCATTCAAGGGCAACTTGCCTTCTCTGAGGCGCCTTTGCAGATAAATTGCTAATCTAACCAATATTGTTATTCAAAAACCTCTCGTATTTCCCACAGACAACACCCAAATGCAGAGTTCTTTCTCCTAGCAAATTCTTTCACCACAAATTATAAGGACAAACAATGACGGTAAGGGCCTGTGTTTCTGAAAACATGTACAAAAAATTATCTCAAAAAGAATATGGACCATCTAGAACTCAGTTTATAAAAATTTAGTCTAAGAAGAACTTTTGAATCAATTTATTTTAAAAATACCAAAATTACCCTTTCAATTGCTTATTTAAATATTTAAAACTAGTTAAAACTATTTTTACATACTTTATATTATGAAATTAAAAACTTACATTAGTTGATCTATACACCAAAAATCAATTTATGATGATCACGATCATCCCATCATAAAATTAATATAATTAATATTTTATATATTTTATATATTTTACAAATTTTTTAAATATTTGATTTTAAAAAAAAATTAGAAAACTATTTTTAATTATTCTTAAAATTAGTATATTTTTATTTGTGGGTTGACTCATGAGTTTTCAAGTTGATTCAACGAAGATAGAGTGTTAAAAGTATACTTTAAATATTTAAAACTATTTTTATCTATTGTTGTTCCTCGAATTTAGACCTTATATTGGTCTACCTACATACTAAAACTCAAATTTAAAACATAGAGGTATCTCAAATATTCACCAATTCACATTTGCAATTTGTTGAATGGGTAGTTCTGATATTTTTCTTAAAATTTGCTTCAATTTTTTTTTTTTAGACTAATATTCTATAGAGTGAACCTTACATAGACCATATGCTTTAAGAGAGGATATTTATGTGTATATTTTCAAAAAATGAGCCCTTGTAATTGTTGTCCCAATAAAGTATTGAATATGATATGTGTGAACTAAAGTGCATGTAGGAGTCCAAAATCTAGTGTTCCAGCTTCACACGGATAGGGGAAATATTGTCAGACTATAGTCACTAACTACCTAGTTTTATTATTTAGGAACCGAAAAAATATACCAACGGTATAAGTTAAAGTTGTGAAAAGTCACTGCTCATGACTTGAAAGTTGAAGCCTAGGATGGGAATCAAGTTATGAAATTGGAAGATGTTAGGTACCTAGACATTCAATTTCAAATAAACAAAGCTAATATCTAATGATACCCGTGACATTTACGACAGCCAACTAGCCTAAGCAAGCATGGAACTGCATGCTATACTAACTAAACATGTAAATACGAAGTGGGCATGAAACTTGAAATAGCGGGCGATTTGTTTTAATGAGAGAAGGGAGATTCATGATCACTCATAGCAAATTCAATCTTGTTCAAAGTTGGTGGGGGTAAGGGTTCTCCCAAGAAGTGATTTCTAAAGCTCGACAAGTATAGAAAGATAAAATTCTTGAGCAGTTGTTCTCAATCCAAGTAATGAATGGCACAATGTATCTCATGCATCATAATATGATACACCATATTTTATTACACTTTGAACAAAATAACCAAACAACTAGGTGTGGGTGGTCAAGGCTTATGGAAGCTAACATAGGAAATAAAATGGGTCGGGTTTGGGCTGATTATGAGTATATTCATATCCATATCCGTATTTTTAATGAGAGAAGGGCGATTCATGATCACCAGCAGGTTCAATCTTGTTCAAAGTTAGTGGGGGGAGTGATTTTTAAATCTCGACAAGTATAGAAAGATAAAATTCTTGAGCAATTGTTCTCAATCCAAGTAATTAATGACACAATGTATCTCATGCATCATAATATATATGATGCATCTTATTCTTTTACACTTAGAACAAATAACCAAATCATTAGGTGTGGGTGGTCAAGGCTTATAGAAGCTAACATAGGGCATACAATGGGTCGGCTTCGGGTTGAATATGAGTATATTCATACCCATATCTACATTTTTTATTCGAATCATACTAGCTAAACCATATTCAAACCATTTTGCTTTCACTAAACCCATATCTCGTCTGATTGAATTAATTTGGGTTAGATAATTTTGAACCGTTAAAGGTCATTCTATGAAAAATTGCTAAAGATTTGTTCACAAGGTAACTTGAATTTAAGACCTCTTCCTTTTTGAATGGAGGTTTTAATCATTGTGCCCAATACTTGTTATTTGAAGAAAAATACCTTGAAAAATATAAACATATAACTTACAAAGTAATATATATTTTGGATTTAGACGGATATAGGGATGGATCCGTATACCCCCATCTATTTTTTAATTTAGATATACTTGAAGAAACCAAACCCGCTAAATTCGGATTCGGATCACTCGGATAAATTCGACTCATTTTAAGCCTTAAACAGACATATATAAGTGGTCGGTGACTAAAAAAGTGACTAAACATACAAAGAAGGCCGTGAATGAAATCCATTCTAACATGCAACCAGAAAATAAAAAATATCCAACAATAAAAAAAAACAGAAATGGTGGGGGTTTGGGTTCTGTTGACTTTATGATATATAGAATGCTAATAATTATTATACATTGGAATTATAAGAAATTCGACCAAAATTGAGCAATTACACCCACAACTCAGATCAATTTAGTAAGTCTTACAAATCTGAAGACAGGAAAGAAAACTTTGTTGATACATGCAATTACCTATGCTATCCACAGCTACTAGTTAATTTTCTTGATAAATTTGCCTAGTATAAGGGTGACTATCAAAAATAAGATCGACAACACTATCAAGGCAAAAAAAATGAAGACGGCAGCTCGAGGTTCCCCGAAGGAGAACCCGTCGGTTCTGATGGCATACAATTCGATAGACCAAACATAAGTGCACATCATTGAAAACAGTAATATTACTACTAGCCGATATAGAGGCAACCCAAGTGTGAGGATGGCAATCATTACGAGAGACGTATAAAACCCTAACGAGTTCATCAACATAAAGACTACGAGTGATACCACTCCCACTGATGTATCTCCATGACCATACCCATATGGTCCTTCCCCTTCATTGGAGTTCTCAGATGGAGGTTTGAGTCCGACTTGGTATGTTGCTGTTGCAATCAGTACGGCCACCACCAACAATGCATTTCGAACATCTACCGCTATTTTCCTTGGGATCCGAATCATAACAAATTTCATACACTTCTCAAGGCAACTAATTGTCTCCTTTTTTTGAACTTGGTGACGTTGAGTATGTGAATTAATAAGTGGTAAAGCAGACGTAATATCGTGGCCTCTTATAGCTCCGCTCCTACACAACATCATCTCAATGTCCCTGGTGTCTGTTTCATTTGGAAGCTGTTTCAATATGTCTAGAGCTGTCAATCCACTCTTGTTCTTCGCATTCATGTCCATCTGCTTAACCAACATTTCCACTACCTACAAAAGATTACCGTGTTGCATTAAGTAAGTATTTATCATTTACAAAACAGAAAGTATAAATGGAATTTTTGGGTGATTCAAAATACAAACTCAGAAAAGGGTTGTTTAATGAGTTGACTCAAACACACTACAAGTGCATTTGAAAATTCGTTTGTACGGGAAACTTGACTGAGTTATGCATGCTCTAGTTAGTATTCTTTTAACGTGTGTGTGTGTGTGTGTGTGTGTAGGATCAGGATCTGTGTGCATATATCTACTCATATATCTACAACATGTTTTGTGCTATATGGGTTAAAAGTTTCGGATTGAGCTGATTTTTAACGAGGATGATCTCTACGATGAGGAGATCATCCTCACCAAAAATCAGCTCAATCTTTAATTTTTAACCTCGTCAAAAATGGTTTACAAAAAAGGGACGGTCCACGATTCTTCAACTCATAAATATGGGTTTAGAAGTTTTAGAATTATCTGATTTTTTGTGAGGATGATCCCCTCATCATAGAGATCATTCTCACCAAAAATCAGCTCAATCCGAAACTTTTAGCCCACATAGGACAAAACACGTTGTAGATATATGAGTAGATACATGTGTACATGGATCCTGACCCATATATGTACAGGGTCCCGATCGGCACCCAACCATTTTTGTCTTACATGGGTTAGAGGTTTTGGAATGGGCTGATTTTTTATGAGGATGATCTCTATGGTGAGGAAATCATCCTAACCAAAAATCAGCTCATTCCAAAACTTCTAACCCCATGTTTACAAATTGAAAAATCGTGGACCGTCCATTTTTTGTAAAGCATTTGTGATGGGTTAGAAGTTTTGGAATGGGCTGATTTTTCGTGAGGATGATCTCCTCATCATAGAGATCATCCTCACCAAAAATCAGCCCATTCCAAAACTTCTAACCCATGTAGGATAAAAAACGTTTGTTAAAGTGTGTGGTAAAACTTAGGGTGCTGAACATTTCCCATATATATATATATATATATATATATATATATATATATATATATATATATATATATATATATATATATATATATATGGGGTCCCGTTCAGCACCAAACATTTTAGCCAACCATTTTTGTAAACATGGGGCTAGAAGTTTTGGAATGGGCTGATTTTTGGTGATGATGATCTCTACGGTGAGGAGATCATCCTCACCAAAAATCAGCCCATTCCAAAACTTCTAGCCCCATGTTTACAAGTTGAAAAATTGTGGACCGTCCATTTTTATAAACCATTTTTGATGAAGTTAGAAGTTTTGGAATGGGTTGATTTTTGGTGAGGATGATCTTTTTGGTGATGATGATCTCCTCATTGTACGTAGAGATCATCCTCACCAAAAATCAGCCAATTCCAAAACTTCTAACCCATGTTTTGAAAAATGTTTTACCAAAATGTTTGGTATTGAACATTTCCCACATATATATATATATATATATATATATATATATATATATATATGGGAAATGTTCAGCACCCTAAGTTTTACCACACACTTTAACAAACGTTTTTTGTCCTACATGGGTTAGAAGTTTTGGAATGAGCTGATTTTTGGTGAGGATGATCTCTATGATTAGAAGATCATCCTCCCCAAAAATCAGCCCATTCCGAAATGTTTAGCCCCATGTTTACACGTTGAAAAATCGTGGACCGTCCATTTTTTGTAAATCAATTTTGATGGGGTTAGAAGTTTTGGAATGAGCTGATTTTTGGTGAGGATGATCTCCTCACCATAGAGATCATCCTCACCAAAAATCAGCTCATTCCGAAATTTCTAACCCATGTAAGACAAAACGCGTTTGTTAAAGTGTGTGGTAAAACTAAGGGTGGCGAACGGGACCCCATATATATATATATATATATGGGGGTTCAAGGGCCATATGTAAAAACATATGAAAAAACAATAGTTTTTTAAAATATGGGTTAGAGGTTTTGGATTGAGCTGATTTTTTGCAAGGATGGTCATTATGATGAGAAGATCATCCTCACAAAAAATCAGCTCAATCAGAAACTTCTAAATCTATCCAAAGTGATTTACAAATTATTGACAAAAATTGATAAAAAATCGACGGTCCACATTCTAAATCACTTTTAATGAGGTTAAAAGTTTTAGATTGGACTGATTTTTTTTTTATAGATAATCTTCCCATCATAGAGATCATCCTCACAAAAAATCAGCTTAATCCGAAATTTCTAACCCATATTTAGAAAATTTATTGATGTTACATTGTTTTTACATATGCTTTCTCACATATCCCTTAAACCTGACCCTCTATATATATATGGATCAGGTTCAAGGCCATATGAGAAAACATATGTAAAAACTTTCGTTTTTAATAAAATTTTAAAATATGGGTTAGAAACTTTGGATTGAACTGATTTTTTGTGAGGATGATCTCTATGATGGGAAGATCATCCAAAAAAAAAAATCAGCCCAATCTAAAACTTCTAACCCCATTAAAAGTGATTTAGAATGTGGAGCGTTGATTTTTTACCAATTTTTAACACTAATTTGTAAATCACTCTTGATGGATTTAGAAGTTTCTGATTGAGCTGATTTTTTGTGAGGATGATCTTTTCATCATAGTGACCATCCTTGCAAAAAATCAGCTCAATCCAAAACCTCTAACTCTTATTTTGAAAAACGAAAGTTTTTTCATATGTTTTCTCATATGGCCCTTGAACCGCCCCCTATATATATATATATGGGAAATGTTTAGCACCTAACCATTTGCCCAACATGTTTTGTCCTACATGGGTTAGAAGTTTTGGAATGGGTTGATTTTTGGTGAGGATGATCTTTACGGTTAGAAAATCATCCTCACTAAAAATCAGTCAATTCCAAAACTTTTAACTCCATGTTTACAAGTTGAAAAATCGTGAACTGTCTATTTTTTGTAAATCATTTGTGATGGGATTAGAAGTTTTGAAATGGGCTGATTTTTGGTGAGGATGATCTCCTCACTATAGAGATCATCCTCACCAAAAATCAGTCTTTTCCAAAACTTCTAACCCATGTAGGACAAAACATGTTGGGCAAATTGTTGGGTGCGGAACGGGACCCATATATATATATATATATATGCACCTAGGGTGGAGGATTAAAGTCATCCTTCCACACCCCCAATACACACCGCATGAGTCGTAATCTAAGAAAATTTTTAAAAGGAGATATTTTATATGCTAATTCCTTCTATTATAGCTTGGTATGAGAGGAGGGTTTCAATCCTCCACTCTAGGTGCATACAATCTGGACTCACTCTCTCTCTCTCTCTCTCTCTCTCTCTCTCTCTATATATATATATATACATGGGTCAGGTTCAAAGGACAACCATTTCAACACACATATAGACAACGTGTTTTGTCTTATATGGGCAAAAATGTTTGGAATGGACTGATTTTTTGTGAGGATGATCTCTGTGATGAGGAGATCATCCTTGCCAAAAATCAGCTCATTATGAAACTTCTAGACCGTCCAATTTTTGTTGAAAAATTATAGACCATCCAATTTTTGTAAATCAATTTTGATGGGGTTACAAGTTTTGGAATGGGATGATTTTTTGCCAGGATGATCCCCTCATCACAGAGATCATCCTCACAAAAAATCAGTCCATTCCAAACATTTTTGCCCATATAAGACAAAACACGTTGTCTATATGTGTGTATATATATGTAGGGTCAGGTTCAAAGGACAACCATTTCAACACACATATAGACAACGTGTTTTGTCTTATATGGGCAAAAATGTTTGGAATGGACTGATTTTTTGTGAGGATGATCTCTGTGATGAGGGGATCATCCTGGCAAAAAATCATCCCATTCCAAAACTTGTAACCCCATCAAAATTGATTTACAAAAATTGGATGGTCTATAATTTTTCAACAAAAATTGGACGGTATAGAAGTTTCATAATGAGCTGATTTTTGGCAAGGATGATCTCCTCATCACAGAGATCATCCTCACAAAAAATCAGTCCATTCCAAACATTTTTGCCCATATAAGACAAAACACGTTGTCTATATGTGTGTTGAAATGGTTGTCCTTTGAACCTGACCTATATATATATATATGTGTGTGTGTGTGTGTGTGTGTGTGGAGGATCCTCCGCTCACACCTCAACACATACCACGTAAGTTATAAACTAAAGAAATTTTGAAAAAGAGAGATTTTAGGCATTAATTTATTGGATTGTGACTTCCGTGGCATTGATTGAGGTGTGGGAGGAGGGTTTGAATCCTCCTCTCTCTCTCTCTCTCTCTCTCTCTCTCTCTCTATATATATATATATATATATATATATATATATATATATATATATATATGAGTTAGGTTCGGTAGTAATTGTTAGGGAACGAACATGGAGCCAACACGTTTGTCTTATATGATTTAAAAGTTTCGGATTGAGATGATTTTTCGTGAGGATGATTTCTATGGTGAGAAGATCATCCTTACAAAAATCAGCCAAATCTAAAACTTCTAATCTTATAAAAAAATAATTTAGAAATTATGGATGGGCAATTTTTTACCAAATTTTTTTAAACCACCTTTATTAGACTTAGAGGACTGATTTTTTTTGTGATGATGATCTTTAGACCATAAAAATCATCTTTACTAAAAATCAGCTCAATCCGAAACTTTAAGCCATATAGGACAACATTAGAGTGCCTAATGTTAGCTGCGAAATGCAATCATATATATATGTAAAAGGAATTTCAATCCTGTACCTTGGGGGAATACAATCTGAACTCAAAATTTAATGGAGGGAAAGGAAAAGAGCCTTACCCTCAAGAGCTAAAATAAAATTAAAACAAGAATTTTGTAATTTTTTTTTAGCTAAAATGAAAAAGCAAGGTTGGCCAGGGTTTGAGTTGAAGCCTCGACCAACCTAAACTGAACCTTGATTAAATGGACTTACTAACCTAACCTTTATCAATATATATTTCTTAGAAAATAATTTGCTCACAAGAAAGTCAATCCTATGAAATAAGATTTCGTTGTCCTGATCAAATCAATGACACGAATCAGCGTGTATAAAAAGCATCCCCAATTTATAAAATTACCCTCATTATTAGACATTGTGTGGTTAGGCATTCAGGATTTGATTTTTTTTTTTTTTTATAGCATAATGCCTCTCTAATAATTCTTACTTGTAGTATAAAGTAGAACTTGCCTCACGTTGATTTGTAGATGCTGCCATGTGCAAGACCGTGTTGCCTTCCTCCTCCTTCCAACTCAATACGTCCATCTTCCCGAGCCATTTCAGCCATCCCATTAGAACTTTAAAGGCTTCCAACTGACCATTCTTCACCGCCAGATGAATAACACTCTCATCACTAACCGTCAATTCTTCGACAGACTCTGGGCGAGTGGAGATTAATTCATCCATGACATCAACTTTCCCTGCGATAGTCGCATAGTGCAGAGGAGATCTACCCTCTCTACCCTTAAAAAAACCGAGTTCATAGTCGACACCCATGAACTTTCTCACCATTATAACATTCCCATTGGTTGAAGCCATGTGAATGGGGCTAAACCCATCTGGGTTTAACTTTCTAACAAATGAAGGCTTTAACCTAAAGACCTCCATAGCAAATTTGGTTTGCCCAGTCTCTACAGCCGTGTGTAGAGGAGTAACAGTAAATGGGATTTGATCAATTTTCTCAAGAATGAAGGGATCTTGCCCAAGAATCGAATACAAGACATTAATATCTCCTATTTTTGCAGCATCCATCAAACTCTCATACCAAACTTGTGAGAATCGCTCATTTTCCATTATTTCTCTAGTAAGAGATAACTAGAAGCAGGCAAGAACACTCGGCACTTCCGTTTAAGATGTACAGACTATAGATAAAGAATATTAAATAATGTTCTTAAGTTCCAACTAGAAAAAAGAAATAAGATTTATGATTTTGCGTTCTTGCCAAGTCAGTTGAGGAAAAAAAAAATTCCCAAAATCATTAGCCTCTTATTTTGTCATCGAGACCGAGTAAATTCCTAATAAGTCATCAAGTTATTTTGACTCGAATCCTCCGAGTCATGATACGCGTCTCCACGACCACTTCTATTTCCACAAGTCTGACTTGGAACAAGGATCCTCTAAGTCAACAGTTGAAAAACATTCATCCAAGGAAATAATAATAATAATAATGACGAATGCACGCGGCTTTGTTACACGTACTCATCTAAAATACTTTCACTGTTTCACGTTAGACAACTTCCACAAACGTACAAGTCAAACGCCAGACAACGTACAAGCCAAGGCACTTCTAACTTCTACGAGATGTGATTTTTCAGCATGAACACTCCACGAAATATCATTGATTAGTGCAGATAATAGTGAAAATTAGGAACCCTAAGAGGTTGTCTTAGTGACTAGCCAAGCCTTGAAGAGTAAGTCAAGTATTCAAAACCCCATGAAGCAATGAATTCCTTGGGACAACCCCCAAGGATTTGATTGACCATTGACTCAATCAAATGTACGTACCATATGTGCGTAGGACTTTCTGAGAGGGCAATATGTGTTATCGTGAGATTAGTCTCACCCAAAGGGTGGGGATACCCAAGATAAGAAAGAAATTTGGATCTTTTCTTATTAAAATAATTTAATTTCTTAAATCTTTGTATTTTTACTCATTCATCATATATTAAATTTTGACTTATATTATATTATATATATATATATATATATATATATATATATATATATATATATATATATATATATATATATATATATATATATATATATATATATATATATATATATATAATTATTTAATCAATAGAAATCCATCAGATTGAATTAAACCCCGGTCCGACCAGGTGAGAAAATTTTCAACAATTTGATTATCGATCAATTTTTAAAATAAGAAAATAATTTTTAAATTGTTGGTCTTTGTCAAGAGTGCGAGGATGCTCTTCCAAACATGTTCCCTAACCCTACTATAGCTATTAAATTTATCCATTTTTTTATTGCGATCGTCTGACTTGGATTTGAACTCACATCCTCAAAAGGTTGCATTTTAATAGGTTAGTCAATCAACCAAATGAACCATTGGTCTAAGTCCTATTAAATCAATTAATTAATCTTAAATTTTTGTGAAAATTTTTGTTTAAATTATATTATTAAAAAAATTTCAAATATATCTACTAAATCATTTTTATTTATTTTTTTATAATTATAGGTCTTTGTCACATGTCTTTTCATGGTTGAATTTATCACCTAAATGGCAAAAATTACATAGGAAAATCCTACAGTGTACTGCAATTTACACTGCACTGACGTGGTAGTGTGCTCAGAGCCATAAATTCTTTTCACTTGTATCTCGAGAAAAAACATCTATGATTCTGAGCACACTGCCACATCAGCACAGTAAAAAATGCAATCACTCTAACACACTCAATAAGAAAAGTAATTCACTATGTGAAAAAGGCCCATATTTGACGGTCTTAGCCCGTCAAATTTTGAGAAATTTGACGGACCCTCCTGTCAAATATGCCCGTCAAATATTCTCTTGTAGAATTTTTTTTTTTGACGGCCCTGGACTATCAAATTATTAGATAATGGACTTCAAAAAAAAACAAAAACAATGCCTCTCTAATAATTCTTACTTGTAGTATAAAGTAGAACTTGCCTCACGTTGATTTGTAGATGCTGCCATGTGCAAGACCGTGTTGCCTTCCTCCTCCTTCCAACTCAATACGTCCATCTTCCCGAGCCATTTCAGCCATCCCATTAGAACTTTAAAGGCTTCCAACTGACCATTCTTCACAGCCAGATGAATAACACTCTCATCACTAACCGTCAATTCTTCTATAGACTCTGGGCAAGTGGAGATTAATTCATCGATGACATCAACTTTCCCTGCGATAATCGCGTAATGCAGGGGAGATCTACCCTCTCTACCCTTAAACAAACCAAGATCATAGTCAACACCCATAAACTTTCTCACCATTATGACATTCCCATTGGTTGAAGCCATGTGAATGGGGCTAAACCCATCTGGGTTTAACTTTCTAACAAATGAAGGCTTTAACCTCAAGACCTCCATAGCAAATTTGGTTTGCCCAGTCTCTACAGCCATATGTAGAGGAGTAACAGTAAATGGGATTTGATCAAATTTCTCAAGAATGAAAGGATCTTGCCCAAGAATCGAATACAATGCATCAATATCTCCTATTTTTGCAGAATCCATCAAACTCTCATACCTAACTTGTGAGAATCGCTCATTTTCCATTATTTCCCTAACAAGAGATAACAACTATAAGCAGGCAAGATCAGTACTAGACACTTCTGTTTAACATGTATAGATTATAGATAAAGAATATTCCTAAGTTCCAACTAGAAAAAGAACAAAATTGTAAAAGACTTTGAAACGGCCGGCTAGCCAGCTTCAAACTTTTGGAGAAATTATCTACTTTCGTTCACACTTGAGCAATTTTGATGAATATTTGAGATATCACCTTATGTTCTCAAATCGATTTAAGTACCCTAGACTTTGTTATTTTCTTCTAGATTAATGAAAAATTATCTCATTGAACTTGTGGTCATCATGTTATCGAAAAGCTTGGAGATCTTTGAATAAAATAAAGGGTTTTAGATCAATTTTTTCAGCCTATAAGAAAAGACCGAGGTGGGCATGTATAGGAATGATGAGATTCTATTCTCGGCCGGTTTCAAAGAATGACAATTACTTATTCTTTTTAGGTCAACAACTTGTTTTTACTCAGGCGTCTTGACAATCAACAAATACTTATTCCATTCTAGGGCAGCTTGCCTTCTCTGAGGCGCCTTTTCTGAAAACAAAGATGCAGAGTGCTTTCTCCTAGCAAATTACTTCCACCACAAATTATAAGGACAAACAATGACGGTAAGGGCCTCTTTTCTGAAAACATGTGCAAAAAATTACTTCATAAAGAATATGGACCATCTAGAGCTCAATTTATAAAAATTTAGTCTAAGGAGAACTTTTGAATCAATTTATTTTAAAAATACCAAAATTAACCTTTCAATTGCTTATTTAAATATTTAAAACTGTTTTTACATACTTTATATTATGAAATTAAAAACTTAGACATTATGTGAAAATTGAAAATTTTGACAAGAAAATTTGACGGATTTTAGCCCACAAATTTTAGAAAGAGAATTTTGACAATCTATGGCCATTGAAATTTTTTATGATCCCCAATTCGTCAGCGTAAAGCCATCAAATTTCTCCCATCCTCCATTAATTTAACGATTTCGGTTTGTCAAAAAAAAAAAAAAATTTTGACAATTAGTAAGTTTATGCCTTGGGCCGTCAAATATAGGTTTTTTTCACGTTGTGACATTAGTTGATCTATACACCAAAAATCAATTGATGATGATCTCGATCATCCCCATCATAAAATTAATATAATTAATATTTTAAAATATTCATAAATATTTTATTTAAAAAAAATATTAGAAAACTATTTTTAATTATTCTTAAAATTTGAATATTTTTACTTGTGGGTTGACTCATGAGTTTTCGAGTTGATTCAACGGAGATTGGAGTGTTAAAAGTATACTTTAAATATTTAAAACTATTTTAATCTATCGTTGTGCCTTGAATTTAGATCTTACATTGGTCTATCTACACTCAAAACTCAAATTTAAAACATAGAGGTATCTCAAATATTCACCAAAATGTGGATCTCTTAAACAAGTCACAGTTGCACTTTGTTGAAAGGGTAGTTCTGGGCATTTTTCTTAAAAATTACTTCAAAAAATCATTTTTAGACTAATGTTTTATAGAGAGCCTTAGATAGACCATATTCTTTAAGAGAGGATTTTTCTGTATATATTTTCAAAAAATAGGCCCCCTGTAATCATTGGCCCAATAAAGTATTGAATATGATATGTGTGAACTGAAGTGAATGTAGGAATCCAAAATCTAGTGTTACGGCTTCACACCGATAGGAGAAATATTGTTAGACTATAGTCACTAACTACCTAGTTTTATTATTTAGGAACCAAAAAAAATATGCCAACAGTATAAATTAAAGTTGCGAAAAATCACTACTCACTACTTGAAAGTTGAAGCCTAGGACGGGGATCAAGTTATGAAAGACATTCAATTTCAAACAAACAAAGCTAATATCTAATGATACCCTTGATGTTTACGACACCCAACTAGCCTAAGCAAGCATGGAACTACATGCTATACTAACTAAACATGTAAATATGAAGTGGGCATGGAATTAACTTGAAGTAGCGGGTGATTTGTTTTAATGAGAGAAGGGCGATTCATGATCACCCATAGCAAATTCAATCTTGTTCAAAGTTGGTGGGGGGAAGGGTTATCCCGTGAAGTGATTTCTAAAGCTCGACAAGTATAGAAAGATAAAATTCTTGAGCAATTGTTCTCAATCCAAATAATGAATAACATAATGTATCTCATGCATCAAAATATGATACATCCTATTCTCTTACACTTGGAACAAAATAACCAAACCACAGGTGTGGGTGGTCAAGGCTTATGGAAGCTAACATAGGAAATAAAATGGGTCAAGTTTGAGCTGAATATGAGTATATTCATATCCATATCCATATCCGTATTTTTAATGAGAAAAGGGCGATTCATGATCACCCATAGAAGATTCAATCTTGTTCAAAGTTGGTGGGGGGAGTGATTTCTAAATCTCGACAAGTACAGAAAGATAAAATTCTTCAGTAGTTGTTCTCTATCTAAGTAATGAATGGCACAATGTATCTCATGCATCATAATATATATGATGCATCTTATTCTCTTACACTTGGAAAAAAATAACCAAATCATTAGGTGTGGGTGGTCAAGGCTTAAGGAATCTAACATAGGGCATAAAATGGGTTGGGTTTGAGTTGAATATGAGTATATTCATACCCATATCCATATTTTTTATTCGGATCCTACTAGCTAAATCATATCCAAACCATTTTGCTTTCACTATACCCATATCTCGATCCGACCAAATTAATTTGGGTCAACTAATTTTGAACCATTGAAAGTTATTTTATGAAAAATTGCTAAAGATGTGTTTACAAGTTAACTTGAACTCAAGACCACTTCCTTTTTTTAGGGAGGCCTTAACCATTGTACCCAACACTGGTTACTTGAAGAAAGATACCTTGAAAAATATAAACATATAACTTACAAAGTAATATATTCTTCGTATCTAGGTAGATGTAGGGATAGATCTGTATAATACACCTATTTTTTAATTTAGATATACTTGAAGGAGCCAAATCCGCAAAATTCGGATTCAGATCACTTGGATAAGTCCAACCCATTTTAAGCCCTAAACAGACATCCATAAGTGTTGAGCGACTAAAAAAGTAACTAAACATACAAAGAAGGCCATGAATGAAATCCATTCTAACATGCAACCAGAAAATAAAAAAAAACCAACAATAAACTAAAACAGAAATGGTGGCTTGGGTTCTGTTGACTTTAAGATGTATAGAATGCTAATAGTTATTATACATTGGAATTATAAAAAAATCAACCAAAATTGGGCGATTATACCTGCAACTCAATTCAATTTAGTAAGTGTTACAAATCTGGAGACAGGAAAGAAAACTTTGTTGATACATGCAATTACCAATGCTATCCACAGCTACTAGTTAATTTTCTTGATAAATTTGCCTAGTATAAGGGTGACTATCAAAAATAAGATCGACAACACTATCAAGGCGAAAAAAATGAAGATGGAAGTGGGAGGTTGCCCGAAGCTGGATCTGAAGGAGAACCCGTAGGTTCTGATGGCATACAATTCGATAGACCAAATATAAGTGCACATCATTGAAAACAGCAATATTACTACTAGCCGATATAGAGGCAACCCAAGTGTGAGGATGGCAATCATGAAGAGAGACGTATAAAATCCTAATGAGTTCATCAACATGAAGACTACAAGTGATACTACTCCCAGTGATGTATTTCCATAACTATACCCATATGGATGCCCTTCCCCGTCAATGGAGTTGATGCTCCCAGACTGGGATGGAGGGTTGAGTCCAACTTGGTATGTTGCTGTTGCAATCAGTACGGCCACCACCAACAATGCATTTCAAACATCTAGCGCTATTTTCCTTGGGATCCGAAACATTACAAATTTCATACACCTCCCAAGGCAACTAATTGTCTCCTTTTTTGGAACTCGGTGACATTGAGTATGTGAATTAATAAGTGGTAAAGGAGACGTAATACCAAGGCCTCTTATAGCTCCGCTCCTACACAGCATCACCTCAATGTCCCTAGTGTTGGTTTCCCTTGGAAGCTGTTTCAATACGTCTAGAGCTGTCAATCCATTCTTGTTCTTTGCATTCATGTCCATCCGCTTAACGATATTTCTGTTCCTAACCAACATTTGCACTACCTACAAAAGATTATATTGTATTGCATCAAGTAACTATCTCTCATTTATAAAATAAAATAGTATAAATGAAATTTTTAGCATTAATTTGTAAATCACTTTTGATGGGGTTAGAAGTTTCAGATTTTGCTGATTTTTTTTGTGAGGATGATCTTCTCACCATAGAGATCATCCTCACAAAAAATCAGCAAAATCTGAAAATTTTAAGTCATTTAGGACAAATTTTATCTCCCAATGTTGTCCCCCTAAGATTGTTTGCCGAACGCTCCCCTATATATAAGTCAGGTTCGGCAACTAGCGTTAGGGAGCCAACAATTTGTCCTATATGGCTTAAAAGTTTCGGATTGAATTTATTTTTTGTGATGATCATCTCTATGATGAGGATATCATCCTCACAAAAAATAGTCCAATATGAATCTTCTAACCCCATCAAAAGTGATTTAAACTTTTTGTGAGGATGATCTCCTCACTCCGGAGATTATCCTCACAAAAAATCAGTTAAATCCAAAAAATTTAAGCCATATAAGACCAAATTGGCTCCTTAACGTTGGTTGTCGAACTCCACCCTCTATCATTTTTCCTATATGGCTTAAAAGTTTTGGATTGAGCTAGTTTTTGTGAGGATGATCTCTATGGTGAGAAGATCATCCTCACAAGAAATCAGCCCAATATGAAACTTCTAACTCCATAAAAAATGATTTAGAAATTTTGGATCATCTATTTTTTACCTTTGTAAACCACTTTAATTTGATGGACTTAGAAATTCTTTCTTAAAATTTTCTTAGAGTCATGCTGGAGTGATGTCAAGATTGTACCTCATTTCGCACATCATGACATGAAAGTGTGTAGGAACTATAGATGCTTTTTGACTCGTATCTTGATGAAAACATCTATGGTTCCTACACACTTTCACGTCAGGGTGTGCGATATGATCATGTTCAATCTTGAGGTCACTTTAGCATTATTCATTTTCTTAAAGAGAGATTTACTCGGTAGACCGAACTGTTGCACTTTTATTACAAAAATTCCCTTGGAATTCTGACAACTCCAAGGGAACCTTGCTTTATGAAGTTGTTACCCACCAAACCTTACTTTATCAAGTTTGTTACCGAGCAAACCCTAGAGCGAGATCCACGTCATAAATTTCTAATTTTTTGCAGTTAATTTGATACTTAACATATCTAGGAGTGGATTCTAACTACATTAATTTGTGGTGTTCAAAAACATGATCTATTGTACAAGATTATAAAGGATAAAATTCTAAGAACTTAAAAAACAAAAAACAAAAAACAAAAACAAAAACAAAAAAAAAAAAATTCACTGTTGAATTTTAATTTTAAATTTGGGAGTTCGGAATCCATCCATTTTCAACATCTACAAGATCAACTTTTTTTTTCTTTTAATTTTTTCTGTGGAATCTGAGTTTTTTACATGTAATCTAGAAGTCTGTGTTGTTGAATTGCTAATTTGATTGGCCATATGGGTCCAATGAATCTTAATAAGATTTGAAATCTTACTAAATTAGTCATGGTAGCATGATTTTGTACAAGTAACAAACTTGATAAAGTAGGGAGTTTTTGTAATAAAATTGCAACAGATAGGTTTGCCTAGTAAATCTCTCTTTCTTAAATAGTGACTTACGTGTCATGTATTGAGGTGTGAGAGAGGATTTCAATCCTCTATCTCGTTTTTTGCGCACCGACTTCACAGTGCTTGCCATGTCAAGCATACAAGGTAGTTTTGTAATGAGTGATTGTTTTGTGCACAAACCAATACCGTTTTGGCATGTGACATTGATGGCATAAGTAATAAGAAGGAAATTTCTCTCTCCTGCCTACACAACCACTACCTAGAAATCTTTATTTTAAGATTTCAAATATTAAAGAGTATTGTGGGATCCACATGGATTATCATATTGGCAATCAAACACCACAACCTTCTAAATTTCACTAAAAACTTTATGGTAAAAAAAAAATTGAAAAAAAAAACAAATTTTTTCGAGCTTGATCAATGGTGTTGAAAGTTGACGGCTATTGAGCACCCAAATTTAAAATTAAAACATAGTGGTGAAAAATAATTAAAAAATAAATTATTTTTATTAAATTCATAGAATTTTATACTCTACAATACTTTTGTATTGGATTATATTTTTGAATGTGACAAGATGATCTTATTAGGAAATTTTGATTTTTTACCATGGATAGTAGAGAGAAAAATTCTCTTATTATTGCTTATATCATCAGTGCTACATGTCAAAATTGTGTTGGTCTGTGAGCAAACAATCACTCGTTTTGTAATTAAGTAGGGTACTTTTGTAAATTATGAATGCCATTAAATACACGTGAGTACATGTGATTGGTGGATCCCGGATTTCTATGAACAAAAGCTTTTTCTCTACTTTTGGTGAATACAATTTGGACTCAAAAAATTTAATATAGGGAAGGGAAGGAAGGGAAAAAAAGAGTTACCTTCAAAAGTTAAAAGTAAATTAAAACACTAATTAAAAAAAAAAAAATAGTAAAAATGAAAAAGCAAGGTTAGACTTGGTTTGGGTTGAAACCTCGGCCAACCTAAACTGAACCTTGACTTAATAGACCTACCAATAGAACCTTTATCAATATATAATTTTTAGAAAAAAAAAATTGCTCGCAGAAAAGTCAATACAAGATTTCATAGATTCCTGGTCAACCAATGACACGAACCTGCATGTATTGAAGGTGTCCCCAATCTACAAAATTACCCTCATTATTAGACATTCAAGATTCTGTGAGATTGATTTGTCCGCACTCTTTTCGAGTCTGGATTATATGCACCCAAGGTGGAGGATTGAAACCCTCCTCCCACACCCCAATACACGCTAAGTAAGCCACAAGCGAAGAAATTAGCACCTAAAATATCTTCCTTTCAAAATTTCCTTGGATTACGACTTACGTGGCATGTATTGGGGTGGGAGGAGGGCTTCAATCCTCCACCTTGGGTGCATACGATTCGCACTCTTTTCTGTGAGCATAATACCTCTCTAATAAGAGTGCTGATTTTCTAACTCAACGTGACAAAATAACTCAAAAACTCACTGACGAGGCATATGCAAGAACAATAGATTTTTTCCATCGGGATACACAAGTGCACATGTTAATGGGGATGTGCAGTTGCATATATATCCTGAGGGAAAAATCTACAGTTATTGCACATGCCACGTCGGTGAGTTTTAGAGTTATTCTGTCAGAATTGAGTTAGAAAATCATTACAACTCTAATAATTTTTACTTGTAGTATTAAGTAGAACTTGCCTCGTGTTGATTTGTAGATGCTGCCATGTGCAAGATCGTGTTGCCTTCCTCCTCCTTCCAACTCAATATGTCCATCTTCCCGAGCCATGTCAGCCATCCCATTAGAACTTTAAAGGCTTCCAACTGACCATTCTTCACAGCCAGATGAATAACACTCTCATCACTAACCGTCAACCCTTCTACAGACTCTGGGCAAATGGAGATTAATTCATCGATGACATCAACTTTCCCTGCAATAGTCGCATAGTGCAGAGGAGATCTACCCTCTCTACCCTTAAACAAACCAAGATCAGAGTCGACACCCATGAACTTTCTCACCATTATAACATCCCCATTGGTTGAAGCCATGTGAATGGGGCTAAACCCATCTGGGTTTAACTTTCTAACAAATGAAGGCTTTAACCTCAAGACCTCCATAGCAAATTTGGTTTGCCCAGTCTCTACAGCCATATGTAGAGGAGTAACAGTAAATGGGATTTGATCAAATTTCTCAAGAATGAAGGGATCTTGCCCAAGAATCGAATACAAGACATTAATATCTCCTATTTTTGCAGCATCCATCAAACTCTCATACCTAACTTGAGAGAATCGCTCATTTTCCATTATTTCTCTAGTAAGAGATAACTAGAAGCAGGCAAGAACACTGGGCACTTCCGTTTAAGATGTATAGACTATAGATAAAGAATATTAAATAATGTTCTTAAGTTCCAACAAGAAAAAAAATGTAAAAGACTTTGAAACTGCCGGCCAGCTTCAAACTTTTGGAGAAATTATCTACTTTCGTTCACACTTGAGCAATTTCGGTGAATATTTGAGATATCATCTTATGTTCTCAGATTGATTGCGTATGACTTGGATATATCCTTTTAGATTAATGAAAAATGATCTCAATGCCCTTGTGGTCATCATTTTAACGAAAAGCTTGGAGATGAACAAAATAAAGGGGTTTAGATCAACTTTTTTAACCTACAAGAGAAGACCAAGGTGGGCCATGTATAGGACTGATTCGAGATTCCATTCTGGTCCGGTTTCAAAGAATGACAACTCCTTATTCTATTTAAATCAACAATTAATGAGGTGACTCTTATGAGACTTGCAAATTAAAAATGAAAAATGTGAATGCATGCGGTCTTGGTATGCGATTGGGTATGTGGCCAACGCGGTTTTGTGTCCTTGCCACATCAGCCGTGTACCTAATCGCATGCATTCATCACGATTCATTTAACATTGTTTGAAAATTTTATGAAGTACTGCCACATTTCTCTTTATGATTTGTTGACCGATTATAAAATCATGAATTAGTTAGAACTTAGCAATCATCCTCAGCTTTCTTCCATACGTTAACGATAAAGAGGAAAAAATGTGTCACTTGAACTACAATTTTCCTCCAATTGTCAATTTCTAACTAATTTATTAGAATTTCCCACAACAAACATAATTTCCCCACGAGAATAAATTTAATGAATTCAATCAGATAAGATCTCCCAATCTCATAGATCTATTGTATAAGGGGAGCATTCAAGGGATATAAGTAAAAAAAAAAAAATGTAAAAACAATCATTTTTCAAAATATGGGTTAGAGGTTTCAGATTGAGCTGATTTTTTATGAGGATGATCTCTATGATGAGAAGATTATCATCATTAAAAATCTGTCCAATCTGAACCTTCTAACCCCATCAAGAGTGATTTAAAATGTGGACCTTCTATTTTTTTTATCAATAATTTGTAAACTACTTTTGATGCATGATTAACTTACTAATGGTCATTGGACCCACATGGACTATCAAATTGGGAATCCAACATCACAACCTTTTAGAATTTAGATTTCATGGAAAAAAAAACTCAGATTCAAGGGAAAAAAAAAAAAATATATATATATATATATATATATATATATATTTTAACTTGATCAATGGTGTTGAAAATGGATGGTTATCATGTATACTCTCAAATTTAAAACTAAAATTATTCAATATATTTTGTTTTTCAATGCTTTTTGTCAAAGTTCTTAGAATTTTATCCTTCATAACACATGGCATTAGATGATGTTTTTCGGATGCCACAAATTGACACGATTAGGGTCCACTCCTAGGTATGGTAAGTAACAAATTAAACACATCTTTTGAATTTTATGACGTCAATCCCCACTCCAAGGTTTGCTCAGTGACAAACTTGATAAAGTAAGGTTCCCTTACGGTTTGTCAAGGAGTTTTTGCAATAAAAATGAAACAGTTAGGTCAGTCAGGTAAATCTCTCTTAAATTAAACTATGGGATGATTGATTGATAAGAACGTCTTTCTTTAGAAAAAGACTTGGGGTGTGTTTGATAAGTGAAAGTTGAACATGATTCATCTTTTGTAGATGGCGAGCACGAACCCTCCCAAGGTGGAACATAGAAAGAAAAGGTGGGGCCTATGACGAGAGCCCCAGAAGACGTTGATCCGCTGTCAAAGGAAGGGGAGATTACAATAACCAAACCACAAACGAACATCAAATCGACCGTCCATTTTGGAGAACCTGCTATCCTCTTCTATGAGAACGATGTTAACATAGGTGCAAATAAGTACCAATTTGCTCTTGTAGCAAAATTCTATCGATCAAAATCTAGAGTTTCCTTCCTTAGACTAGGAGTGGAGTTAGTGAGAAAAACCATCAGCCTCTGGAATCTAAAGGGAACTTGTGATGCTTTAACTCTAGGTGCTCTTCACATCCTTATGATCTTCTCTTAGATGTCGGTTTTTTTGGCTTAAAAAACCCATCATTAATGACACAAAAGATGACGGTTAAAACCCGTCATGTTTTAACGTTCTTGCAGTAGTGTGGTAACATACTATTTTCTTGCAAATTTATTGCAAATAAAATTAGAATTTGCCTGGGGGTTGATTTGTGGATGTTGCTAAGAAATCTATGGTCAGCTGTGCACTGCCATGTCAGCGCAGCGTTCAACAAAGGCAGTGTAGTCCGTGTCAAATACAACCACGGTTCCAGATTCAATTTGATTGGACCAGTTATGTTTTTCAAAAAATTAAAAATTAAAAATATTTAGACTTGATCAAACTGTGGACAAAAGCATTTCTATATGTTATCACCGTACATTATGTCACATGGAGTGGGATTTCCCGCCAAAACCGTCTAAAAGCCCTAAAACCCTATGCCTAAGACTTGAAATCCCCAAATCCATCTAGTTAACACTCCATGAAATTGAAACTTTTTATTCGAAAATTCGATGGGCAAGGCCCATGAAGTTTAGTAATCGAATTTCAAAGGCCTATGACAGTTGAAATTGATGATGTTCCCTAAGTCAATGGCTTAGAGCCGTCGAATTTCTCCTATCCTCTAATAATTTGACGGTTTTGACCCGTCAAAAAATAAAATTTGATGTTGAAAATTTTGACGCTTTGATCCATCGAATTTTATGAAATTTGACAACCTTGGACAGTTGAATATGGCCTTTTTTCATGTTGTGAAGCCTTATAGTAAATAGTATAACTTATTATTATTCGTCCCTCTCCCTCTTTCTTTGCAATTTTATCCTGAGCAAAAGCTCAACTCCTTGACCATGTCTAAATTACAACTTCGGATATCATACATATCGTATCTTAGAGCAAGACCTGTAATCAATCCACTTTGGTAAGCATGGAAAAAAAGTTGAGTTGGGCTTCTTCGGTCCAAATAAAAACCAGGCCAGGCTGGGTTGGAGTTGTTAGCAATCTCCCCATTTAATTCACAAAAAAAATCATGAATCCCATAAATTTTTTTGAATTAGTTCACCAATTACGTCAACCTGAAGAATATCGAAAAGCATTAATGTGTATTTGCACTTTATAATCTTTATTTTCTCTTTCATTGGATATTTTTCTTTTTCATAAGTGAGAACTTTAGCTTTTTTTTCACCCCGAGCGGTTGGCTCAAGATAATTTCAGACTGATAAGCGATTAATGTCGTAGGTCGTGAGTTCGATGCATAATAGGAACATTAATTCCTTAGGGGCCACCCGTGAGAGTACACACCCTTACTTACCTGGTGTGCAGGCGTTGCACATGTCACAGGACTAGTCCTTGGACAAGGACATGATCTATGGATTTAGCAAAGCCCAGATACAGGCCCAGCCCACTTTCTATAGGGATACCCAGATATCAAAAAAAAAAAAAAACGTCAGCTATTTTTTCCAAGTGAAACCCCTTTCAGAAATAATTAGTGAATTTCTTCTCTTTACATTTAAAAAGTTACCATTAATAATAGAGTCCTGATAATATGACTCGTCAGGTGGCATACTTAATTGACTCCATGACGTGGACAAGTTCGGGAACCAAAGTGTTGTACGCCCCGGGATGCATGATTCCCTCAGGATACACTTTTTATGGGGAAGTGCAACCGTGTATCCCGAGACGTACAGATCTAACGTTCCCGAACTTATCCATGCCAGAGGGTCGATTGATTATGCCACTTGGCAAGTCATATTATCATGACTCTTATGAATATGATCATGAAAACATTCAAAACGTCCAGTACGTAACCTCACAATCTGCAACTGTGATTTTAGTTCATAAATAACTTTTTGGGGTGGTGGTTTTATTTTTATGCTCATTTGTTTCCTCTTTCAATTCCCACAGCAATCCCAATCCCTTGCACCAATGCCATCGTGTTGGAGACCTTTTTGGATATATGGAAATTAATATAGGATTTCGTTATTTATTAACATAGTCTAACATGAGATTTGATGACATATTATGAGAAAAACACCTAAACGACCTTGACTCTAGCTTGATTATTTTTATTATTTGTTTCCCTATTTTATCATATATTCCAAAATTTTCCCTTGACATCTTATTTATGTTGGCTAGTGACTTGTCCATTGTCAATCATATATCTAAATAAAATATATAACATAATTGAATATATTTCTTAATATATCAAGTCCCTATCGGATTTGGACTTAAAACATCAAACAATATTCTGATCAGACCTCCTCCTCGAAACCTACAACAACACAACTCAATCAGGCCAGGCTTGGCTCACAAGTGTTGGGCTTGGGTATTAGGATTATGACTACAATCGAGTATGCATGACTTGTTTCAGACCTAATGAATCTTGTAGCAAGAAGAGAATATTTGCGGGTGTTATTATGGAATGTAATTTTGACAATTTTATTCACTAGATTTGTAACAAAAACATGTCAAAGTCCTACCATGATAACTTAGAAAATTTTCATTCAAAAAATTTCCTTAGTAGAAAGTTTTTGAATTTCTTGGATTTAATTTTGAAAATCTTTGGACTAGGAGAAAATGAAAATATTTTGAAGTTACTGTAAAAAGTCTAAATTAATATTTTTCATTGATGAAAAAATAATTTTCTTTTGAAAACTTCTCCAAATCTAGTTTCCTTTTCAAATGCTCACAATTGGAAATATATTGATTGAAAAATATATTCTTTGCAAAATTATAATCTAAAAGATACTTATATAAGTTGAAAATCAAATTTGGAAAGGTTAATAGCATTCGAAATGGGTAGATGGGCCTCTAGTCAAAACACCCAATCATGGTCTATGATGGGCCAGAGCAGGTCATGTCACGACCCGGTAGATGAAATTAAAATTATCCGTCAGTAGATAAAAACTAAATGTAAATTATAAATTATCTTATAAGGACTAAGAATAGAAGAGAAATAAATAGCAGATAAAGTTTAAAAGAAAAATGAAGATTGAGAATGTATATGAATCATGAATAATGATTTTTTGACGCCTGACCGCCCCCCCCCCCCCCCAACACACGCCGCATGGGTTAGAATCATAGATTCTTTTCCTCGGGATACACAACTATATATATTTATGGACATGGATAGTTGTGTATCCCAATTAGGGATAAAAATCTATGATTCTAACCCATGCCACGTCATGGGGCATGTGTCAAAGGGGGCATCAGAAAATCACGACTTGTGAATCATACAAGTTATAGAAGTTAATTTGTTGCTTTGGTTTAAGATTTTTGAGAAACTACTAAATGTATACGGTTGAAACTAAATACCCACTCACTCAACATGCAGAACCTATCAATTTTGATTTGAGCTGCAACTTGGGCGGGCTAACCCAAACTCAACCTGATTGATGGGTGAGTCTTGGTTGGGTTACATCAAAAATGAGTTGAGCCTGGGCAAGGAAATCTCAACCTGAAGTGATTTTCGATTTTGGTTCCGATTTGGTTCTAAGTAAATGAGTATCCATGGACAATCCTATGTGCATACCATCCATTATCTTCTTGAATTTATTTGTTGAAATCTTTGACAATGGAAAATCTTTTTATAGAAAAAATAAAAATAAAAATAGACGCTCTAATATATGGAATATAGGTCAATTAATTATTAAATTAATAATACAAACCTATATCTGGAATAATAATTATAAAAAAATAAAATAAAAAAAGGAAGTTTTATATACCTCTCTCTATAAATAGTGTAGTATCAATCTTAATTTCTCCCATCTTTTCTGCTTTTATCATTTTTGTTTTTTTTACTTTGATTCTTCCAATGAGGAGAGGACAGTATCACAATTTCTTTAATCCGAACGAAAGACCAGTAATTGTGGAGATTAGAGATGGCAATCGTCCATTAACTATGGATCACATCAACCAATACGAGTGGTCGGTCAAGAAAATTCTTTCACAAGGTGATATTAGCTACAATAACATGCTTAGTCTGCCTACTGAACAAGTTGAAGCGCACATAAGGCCACATTTGAATACAAGTCAGCTCAGCAACTTAATGGGTACACATCGAGTACCAATCGAAACAAAAATTTACAACACCCAAGCTGATCCCATCACTCTTTATTTGACCAGACAGAGGAATGGAATCTACAACCTTACTGGTAATGCTTGGCTTGAAAACCTTGTGAGGCCTCTATCTCTTCAGGTCGGAGATGAGGTTGGGTTGTGTTGGGATGAGGAGACTCAGGGCCTTATCTTTGCAGTTCTTGCTCGCGCTTAAGCTAGCTTAAGATGACCTAGGAATAAATATAATAAATGGATCGGTATTCAAGACAATTTAAATAATTTTTAACTTTTTATATCTATGATAAAGATGTTATGTCGTTAAAATAATAATGATATAGATGGTTCTTTGGTAAGATGTCGTTTTACAAATTTTTTTTTTTTTTTTTAATGTTTCCATGCACGTGCATTTGGGCTGTGTCAATTTGATTTCGTATAATTTTTTTAAAGTTATGTGAAAAAGTAGCAAAATTTTGGAGAACATACCGATAATGTTTGTTAGATTTTTTTTTATTATTATTAAAATCCATCATCTTCAACCTCCCTAAAATATCTATCTTGCTCTTGAGATAGATATTTTAGAACACGAGGGTTTGCTAACGAAACATTCACTACTTTTAGGGTAATTGAAATTATATGCAAATTGCCATGTGGCACATTCTTTTGGACCACTGATCTGATGATCTTATGGCTCATTCAAATGAGATATGTTGGAATTATGTTTTGGTACCATATTAGTGCAACTACATCATGGTATTAGAAATGGTATCAAGATTTCAAACATTTCAGCACAAAATTTCTTATAAACTATTTTGTTTAATTAAAATGTTTTAGAGTGAATTTTTGGAAGATTTGAAAGTTTTTTGAGAAGAAATCGAGTTTTGGGAGAAATGTTTTCTGTGTCCTCGATTAAAGAGTCGTGTCACGCCACAACCAATAATACTGACACTACATTTTGAGATTAGTTTTGACGATGTTTTTATTTTTTATTTTTTGAGTATTAAAAGTGAGCAATCTGTATCCCTATGGTACCTAAGTTTTCTTTGCTAATTGATTTAAACATGGATCAATCCTTTTGTTCAAATTCTAATAAATAAAAAATTGCAAGGATACAAAATAAATTTTTAAAAAATACAAGAACAACAAATGATCTATTTGATAATAATAAAAAAATCCATTACATACCAAAGATGACATATCCCTCATATGCTAATAAATTTTGAAAACTCTTACTGCAGGATAATCTTGGCCGCTTGCAAGAAAGATTTTATACTTTACCTTGTTATTTATGCATCAATATACCTAAAATGTAAACGATAATTTAGTTTTATGATCATCTCATCATTTCAATTGACCGTTTTAAGGGGTAATTTGGTAATTGGCGCATGTAGAACTGGCGTTCTAGAACTTAGATAAGGGTGTCAATGGGTACCCAATTACATGATTATCCAATGAACTTGAATTTGGTTAGTAGGTTTTAGGTCTACAAATATGAGCCTAATCATTTATGGGTCCGATTCTAGGTAGCCATCTTAAGACCCAATAGGAATTGGTTCCCTCTAAGTGGGTATCCAATACGTATCCAACTAGTAAATATATAACATAATAGTAAAATAGTAGTATGATCAAATGCTTACAAAGAGATATCGTTGAAGTAAATGTAGGTAAAGTAAATTAAATATAAAGAAAATGTCTAGTCTTTAAATTTTTTTATCTTTTCTCTATTGTACTTCCATTTGCTTTTATATAATTTCAATGGAAAATAAATGATTCATACTATATTTTTGTACAATTTTATTCTCAAAAGTTTTATTTGCTTAAAGAATTTATTGTTAATCTTAACTTTCAATTGAGGAATTACAAGAAAATTTATTATATTTATAAATAATTATTTATTTCACTAGTAAATATTCATATTTCTTTTCTCATAAAAATAAAAAAAATAAAAACCTTTAAAATAAGAACCGAAACCGAGATTTTTAATTTTTTTTGAAAATAATATCTTCTAAATATTTTAGAAATTTTTCCTTCTAATTTACCTTATTTGGTAAAATGCCCTGCAAAATTTATGTGCTTTTAATATCCATGACCATCATGATATTGCAAGCTTCAACCTGCTACAACATTATCCAAATATTCACCAAGAAAAGAAGATGCATCACTTCTATGATTATTAATTTCAAGACATTATTACTTAATAGATCTTACACAATTGGAGGTAAGTAAGAAAATGTGTCGATACAAGTGCAACACACCCGTACTATCTACAACTTAATTTTCTTGATAAATTGGCCTAGTATGAGGGTGACCACCAAAAATATGATCGTCAATGTTGCCAAGCCATAAAATATGATGGTGCAAGTGAAGGAGTAACTGCTGTTCCTGTAGTATGTGCTGATGGCAGACCCGTCCACAGACCAAATATAAGTGCACATCAATGAAAACAGTAATATTACTACAAGCCGGTATAGAGGTAATCCAAGCGTGAGGATTGCAATCATGATGAGAGTCGTAAAAAATCCTAAAGAATTCATAATGTAGAAGATTACGATTGCTGATATTTCAAAAAATGGATCCACTTCTTTGTGATCTACCGATAAGTTCAGCATTTGAGTGAAGTGCTGGCTATTGGGAGGGTTGAGTCCAACTTGGTATGTTACTGTTGCAAGCAGTACGGCCACCACCAACAATGCATTGCGAACTTCAATTGATAATTCCTTTGGCATCACCCGAGAAACTATATATCTCATACATTTCTGATGGAAAGTCGTCCACTTTTTTCGAATTGGGTGAAGTTGAATAAGTGTCTTAACTCGTGAAGGAGATACAATATCCTGGGCTCGTACAGCTCCACTCCTACACAGCATCTCCTCAATGTCCCTAGTGTCTGGTTTCCCGGGAAGTTGTTGCAATATGTCTAGAGCTGTTAATTCACTCTTGTTCTTCGCATTTATGTCCACCCTCTTAGCGATATTGTTGTTCTTAACCATCATTTGTACAACCTGCAAAGGGCTTAGTGTTATTGCAATAGCATGTAATTCCTAATTGAAATCATGGTTCTAAAATCATCGAGACCTGTCACATGAAAATCCATCTCCAACATGTCTAATCCTCAAAATAGAGACCTATCTGATGAAAATCATGCTCCAACCGTGTCCTAAAAGAGGTTTCTATTGTAGAGACCCTGATTTGAGTTTCTAAATTATCTATATCTCTACTCATTTTTGTTATAAAATTCATATTAAATTTGATATGGCCACGTCCTTTATACTTTTCAACCGTATTTTCATAAAATTTGTGTAAATCGTCGTAATAGATTCTTATCAGAAGAAAATCATGCTCCAAAAATGAGTCTATAAATATCTCTACCACTATTCATTTTTTGTTATAATTCCTATTTTACCCGTCCTCGTATAGTGTATTAAATGTGATGTTGGCTAAACCCTTTATAATTTTCAATCTTATTTTTATAAAATTAGTGTAACTTTCAATCAACAAATCTGATTTTTATGAAATTGGTATCGTTAAAAAGATATCATTGATCAAGGGCAGATTTACACTGGAGGAATTTGCCGCCACAAGAAAGTTTTTAAAAATATAGGAATTTTTATGTATCTGCAACTAATAACAGCGAAGGACAAAAAATTCATTGCCATTGCCCCCACTAGAATTTGTAGTTGTCCCACATTGACAAAATCCTGATTCCTCCCTTGTCAATGATGCTTTTATAATGAGGCCAATATTGAATATTTTTAACATATATCTAGAATAAATTATTTGAGTATTATTTTTAAATATTAGAAGAGAAATTAGGGGTTAGTGTTTAAATTAATATTGCGGTGCTTTAAAATATAGTGATCTTCACTAAACAAAAAAAATAATTTGCAACTAATAAAATTAGCTGGAAATGGCTCAATTTTTTGTTTAACTCAAGGAAAAACATACAATCTTGATTGTGTAAGCACGAAATGGATCAAATGATTGATTTCATGCTTATACAATTGGGATCATGCGTGTTTTCTCTCTAGTCAACGAAACTCGGCCCAATAGAAATTAATTAATGAAGGAAAATGAACCTTAATTACCTTCAAAAGCTTAAATATTTCCTATTTTTAGTATTTTTTTTAAAAGAAAGATATTCTATAGCCACACCCACTTTTACTAAGATCAAGCACTCCAATTCATATGACATTAACGAATAGTTAGCACACATGTTGCGTTGCTGTTAGCAAAAGTTGGTGTGGCAATAGAACCTATCTAAAAATATGTAGAACTTGCCTCAAATTGATTTGTTGATGTTGCTATGTGCAAGATCGTATTGCCTTCTTCGTCCTTCCACTTGAGCAACTCCATCTCCTTTTGGATCAACTTAAGCCAACCCAATAAAACTATAAAGGCTTCCAACTTGTTGTTTTTCACAGCGAGGTGAAGAGCTGTCTCATCACCCACTGTCAATTCTTCGAGAGCCTTAGGACAAGTAGATAGTAATTCATCGATAACATCGACTTTCCCTTTGGCGGCCGCACAATGAAGAGGAGTTTTACCTTCTCTACCTTTAAACAAACATAGGTCATGATCTATACTCATGAGCTTTCTCACCATTATTGCATTTCCAATGGTCGAAGCCACATGAATTGGACTAAACCCATCTTGATTTAGCTTTCTAACAAATGTAGGCTTCAACCTCACAATTTCCATCGCAAATTTGACTTGTCCGGCCTCTACAGCAATGTGTAGAGGAGTAACGGTAAATGGAATCTGATCAGAATACTCGAGAACGAAGGGATCTTGCACAAGTAACAAATACAAGGCATCAATATCTCCTATTTCAGCTGCTCCCATTAAACTCTCATACATAGCTTGTGAGAATTGCTGATTTTCCATAATTAGTTGGAGCAAATCAAATAACCATAAACAAGTAATACAACAATCAATTAAATTAGGCATCAACTCTTTCTCCTAGTTATATATATATATATAGGGTCAGGTTCAAAGGACAACCATTTCTACACACATATAGACAATGTGTTTTGTCTTATATGGGCAAAAATGTTTGGAATGGACTGATTTTTTGTGAGGATGATCTCTGTGATGAGGGGATCATCCTTGCCAAAAATCAGCTCATTATGAAACTTCTAGACCATCCAATTTTTGTTGAAAAATTATAGACCGTCCAATTTTTGTAAATCAATTTTGATGGGGTTACAA
Source organism: Akebia trifoliata (assembly GCF_017979445.1). Lineage (NCBI taxonomy): Eukaryota > Viridiplantae > Streptophyta > Magnoliopsida > Ranunculales > Lardizabalaceae > Akebia > Akebia trifoliata. The sequence continues at coordinate 55,737,418 of NC_141377.1, read as the reverse complement.
GTTTTGGAATGGGATGATTTTTTTCCAGGATGATCCCCTCATCACAGAGATCATCCTCACAAAAAATCAGTCCATTCCAAATATTTTTGCTCATATAAGACAAAACACGTTGTCTATATGTGTGTTGAAATGGTTGTCCTTTGAACCTGACCCATATATATATGGGAAATGTTTCTACACACACACTCACATTATATATATATATATATATATGGGTCGGGTTCCTGCAACACACATTGCGACACACATATAGACAACGTGTTTGTCTTATATGGGAAAAAATGTTTGGAATGGGCTGATTTTTTGTGAGGATGATCTCTGTGATGAGGGGATCATCCTGGCAAAAAATCATCCCATTCCAAAACTTGTAACCCCATCAAAATTGATTTACAAAAATTGGACGGTCTATAATTTTTCAACAAAAATTGGACGGTCTAGAAGTTTCATAATGAGCTGATTTTTGGCAAAGATGATCTCCTCACCACAGAGATCATCCTCACAAAAAATCAGTCCATTCCAAACATTTTTGCCCATATAAGACAAAACACGTTGTCTATATGTGTGTTGAAATGGTTGTCGTTTGAACCTGACCCTATATATATATATATATATATATATATGTATGTATGGGTCAGGTTCAAAGGACAACCATTTCTACACACATATAGACAACGTGTTTTGTCTTATATGGGCAAAAATGTTTGGAATGGACTGATTTTTTGTGAGGATGATCTCTGTGATGAGGGGATCATCCTGGCAAAAAATCATCCCATTCCAAAACTTGTAACCCCATCAAAATTGATTTACAAAAATTGGACGGTCTATAATTTTTCAACAAAAATTGGACGGTCTAGAAGTTTCATAATGAGCTGATTTTTGGCAAGGATGATCCCCTCATCACAGAGATCATCCTCACAAAAAATCAGTCAATTCCAAATATTTTTGCCCATATAAGACGAAACACGTTGTCTATATGTGTGTAGAAATGGTTGTCCTTTGAACCTGACCCTAATATATATATATATATATATATATATATATATATATATATATATATATATATATATTTGTTTTCCTTTTCAATACTGTTTATAACTTAATTTCAATGAAAAAACGCGTTTTTCTTGTGATAGCTAGTACTCAAAAGTCTAGATGCTGATTTTAAAATTTAATAATAATAACATTTCAAAAGAGAATTTATATTGGCACTCCAACTTTTACTTGTGATATCCGATCAAAATTCAATAAAAAAAAAATAGTAGGGTGGGAATATGACTTTCCGACAAGAGTTAAATCATGGTATGAGATAAAATCAAGATGTCAAAGTAAATGATCTTCATTGATGTCAACTTGTTCTTTTTATTATCAAATAATGATAACTTGTGGGTTTTTCTTATCTTGTACAAGTATTATGAACAAAATTTTCATGTGAAAATGTTACTTCCTATATTAAATCGCACATGTTAAATTTTAGTTGGGATGTAATTGTTTTGGATGTCAACACCTTTTGAAGCTCACGTAATAATTTAATCAAATACTTATTGGGTATTTCACTAAACATCTCGTATGCCACACCTTCCAAGATATTGTTTGATAATGACAATAAAGGATAAACTTAATTAATAACAACAAATGCAAAAAAGATAAATAAGTACACAAAGAAAGAGTAAGAGCATATTACCCACAATACGAGATTTTATATGATTCACCCAAAGGATACGAACACGGATGTATGAGCGTTGGAACTTGCTTTCACTATGAAGAAAATGGGACAAATCGATACAAGGAAACACCTCTATCACTTAGTTTCACCTTCTTCTAGATCTCAATCTTCTCAAACCTCTCAATCTCTCCTCTATTGGTTTTCTTTCTTTCTCTACTTTTTTTTCTATAAAAAACTTAGACTTAGAATTAGACTTACAACAAAAGAAAATAAAATCCCATCATTTTAGAAGCATCACATAGGTGGTCCACTTACATAAGGTACAAGTCCAACCCAAATTATCTTGGACCGACAAATAAACATACTTGGAACGGATCTAATTAATTTTGAGTCATACTTCAACAATAATAACTAAAATTTAGGGTGCCAATAGAATTTTCTTAAAAATATTTTCTTCACATATTTTGAAAAATGCTAATGATTTGTTTACTCGAAAACTTTCACTCGGGTATGTACTCACTTTACGTGGCAAGAGCACAGAATCATTGATCTTTTTCCTTGTGGATTTCGAAGAAAAAGATATATGATTTTGTGCCCTTACCTCGACAACCGATGAAAGATCGAGTGAAAACTTTTGAGTAAAAAAATCACGACTCTTTGAAAAAAATTCACTTATTTATTTCTTGAGTCGTGATTTTTAGACTTGAATTTTTTTTACTCGATCTATACTCGCCTAACGTGGCAAGGGCACAAAACTACCTCTTATTTTCACCGAGATCAAGTAAATTCCTAATAAGCCATCAAGTTATTTTCACTCGAATCCTCCTAGTCATGATACGTGTCTCAACAACAACTACGACTAATTCCTAATAAGTCATCAAGTACACGTCACCACGACTACTTCTACAGCCACGAGTCTTGACTTGGAACTACGATCCTCTAAGTCACTGTTTCACGTTAGACAACTTCCACAAACGTACAAGTCAAAAGCTAGACTAAGCCAAGATGCTTCTAACTTTTAAGAGATGTGACTTTTCAGCATAAGCACTCCACGAAAAATCATTCCATAACCTTCGGTCTGTTTGGCCACTATAAAAATCAGTTTACAACAAACTGAATTTTCCTTTACCATGTAGTAGTAAACCTGAGACAAATTACTTTGTATGTTGTTGTGTTTAACTTTGATTTTAAGATGGGTTTAATTTTTACGTTGTTTATCTAACACTAATGCAACTCTAGATTTGCATATGATATTAAATCCAAAGATAAAAATCTAGAAAAAGATTTAGTACAAAATTTAAATAATATTTTTGAATATTTGTTTAGAACTTAGTCTCTACCTTGATTTCTTGTTGTCTTTTACACTCTTCAAATTTAACAAAATAAAAAGGATCGTGTAAAAAGATTTTTTTTTTTTTTAAGATATGTCAATTTACAAGTTATAAAGTAGAGATGTGTTTGTAAATAATAATTATAGAAAAACCAAAATAGAATATGGATTATAAAAAATAAAAAATAGTGAAAAATAAATGTGTAAAATAAAAGGTTAGAAGCATCTGTTGAATTAAAATAAATAAATAAACATGATCAGATGCCACAGGATTCTAGAAGACGAAATTCCAAGAATTTTGAAGAAAAAAAATGTTACTTTTCATCATTAAATTTTAATTTCAAGTCTTCGAAGTTCAGGAGCCGTCCATTTCCTACATCTTGGGTCAAGCCGAATTTTTTTTTATTTTTCTTTAGAATGAGATTTTCCATGAAATTTGAAAGGATGTTTTGTTGGATTACCAATGTGATATTTCATGTCGACCCAAAATCCCTTGATAAAGTTTCAAATCTTACTAATTAAATTAGTAAGGCTAGTCAAACTCAAAGAGAGAGAAGATTTTAAAAAAAAAATTGAATATTTAAAAGAGATGGATATGTAATTCCATGTGTGTGTGGCAGGATTTCACTTTCCACACTATTAAGTCAAAATTCCCCTTGGACAAGCTATTTTGATAACTCATCAATATTGGTGAAACAAACATTTAAACATTGGAATAATGTACTCGACCCTAGGGTTGGACACTATATACCGTCTAACAAAAAGGACCAACCAGGTTTTTTTTAGATTGATGGTCCAACCATTTGAACCATCATTTTTTTAAAACAATTTTTGAAAATTGTGATAAGTTTTCAACGAAAATCTGTAAAATTCTTGTTTTGGCATTAACAAAATAAAATTATATTATTAAAAAAATGTCAAATATATCTACTAAATAAAATAAAATAAAAAAATTAAATTATAGGTCTTTGTCACATGTCTTTTCATGGTTGATTTTATCACCTAAATGGCAAAAATTAGAAAGGAAAATCCTAGACTGTACTGCGATTTACACTGCACTGACGTGGTAGTGTGCTCAGAGCCATAGATTCTTTTCAGTTGTCTGTCGAGGAAAAACATTTGTGATTCTGAGTACATTACCACATCAGCACAGTGTGAATCACAGTAAAAAATCAATCACTCTAGCACGCTCAATTAGAAAAGCAATTTATTCGGCAACATGTCTTTTGTCTTGTTTAGATTGAGATTTGCAAACCTACTTAGAGATTTGCTTATAGTAGGTGCATATAATAGAGAAGTAGAGCAAAATCAACACTTCTCATAAGTTACGGACCAGAGGTTGATACAAATTTCTCAAACAAGAGATATAGATGCATTGTACTCATTAATTAGAGAATGTCCCTATGTTCTTGAGAATGTTGATCAAATCCCATTTATCGATCGGTCTACATATGGCTGTATTGGCTGGGGAAAGCAAATTTGCAATGAAAATTATAAGGTTGAATCCTTTATTTACTAGAAAGTTAAACCAAGTGGGTAGAGTCCCTTTCACTTAGCTTCAACCAAGGGGAATGTAAAAATAATAAAAAAGCTCATGAATATCGACCAAGACCTCCACATGTTTAAGGGTAGAGAAGGTAGAACTCCTCTTCATGTGCGTCCATCGCAAGAAAAGTGGATGTTATCGATGAATTACTCACCACTTGTCCAGAGGTAATCGAAGATTTGACAATTGGTGATGAGACTGCTCTTCATCCGACTATGAAAAACAATTAGTTGGAAGCTCTGAAAGTCTTAGTGAGATGGTTGATGTGGGTGGGGAAGATGGAGTTACTTCGGTGGATGGAGGAGGAAGGCAATATTGTCTTGCACAAAGCAAACAAATCATCAAAATGAGGCAAGTTCTAGATAGAGCTGATTCTTTGTGAGGATGATCTCTTCAACATAGTGATCATCCCCACAAAAATTCAGCCCAATCCAAAACTTTTAAGCTCACCTTCAATGTGTTTTATACCACCTCCAGATGTCGTTTGGATCTTGTAAAACGGACGACATCCGAACATGGTAAAAATTATTGGAACAAATAGTTGTCCCTCCAATGTGTCCTATATTGTAATAAGGCTTAAAATCTTATTAAGTGGGTAAGGAAAATGTTTCTCTGTATATGTATATATAGACTGATGATAAACTGACTTGCAAAAATTGACAGCTCGATCTTGATGTGACTTTGCATAGAACCATAGATATTTTTGTGCACTCGTGTATCCTGAAGAAAAAGATACATGGTTTGTACACTCCACGTCAAGAGTGTCAGTTTATTGTGTGTCATATATACATATCCATACGGGACAGTTCAAAGGACAATAAGTGTGAATGATTGTTGTCCTATATGGTTAGAAGTTTTGAAATGGGTTGATTTTTGGTGAGGATTCTTCTCACCATAAAGATCATCTTCACCATAAACTCAGATCATTCCAAAACTACTAACCATATCAAGAGTGGTTTTAAAAATAAAAAAATTAATGGTCCACGATTCTTCAACTTGTAAATTGAGATTATAAGTTTTGGAATGTGCCGATTTTTTTGCCCATTTCGAAACTTCTGACCCAAATAAGAAAAAAGAACCATTGTCACAGTTGTTGTCCCTCTAGTTAGAAAATGTTGAACCTGATAATTGAAAGTTCAAGATCAAGGCCCTAACGGCCTAACCATTGTTTTTCACAGGCCGACCCATTTTAAGTGGGCCAGCAGTTTCGTGGTCAGGCCCATGGACTCTCCTAAGTCCTAAGTCATCAGTGATTGAGCGGTACAAGGCCACCAACATCACACAGTCAGAAGTGTCACAAACACCTCTGCAATCGCAATTTACAATCTGCAATCTTTATCCTTCAAACCCTATTATTTCCCGGCCATGGAAATCTCGACAATGTCTTCACGCTTCGCTCTAGATACGCGCATGTTAGCAACACCCCATTCATCAAACAGAACTTCGAAAGGAACCCTAAATCCCTCTAATGGGGTATCAGTCAGAGCTTCTCTAACCAGCAATTTCTTCGCTCCGTTTGTTGGTGGAAGCGTGTCCGGTGATCTCTGCGGTCAGAGAATTCGTCCTTCGTCCCTCAATCCTTCACAATTCTCTTCTGGTTCTCGTGCAAAAAGAGGAGTCGTCACCATGGTATTTCTGCTAAAGCACCCACCTTTCTCTTGTTTTTTTCATTCGTTTTAGATCATTTTAGAGTTTTTGAATATGTTAAATGGGTTCACAATTGAAATCCTTTTCGATTATTAGTTCCTAAAGGTCAGTTTTTTTTCAACAAGTGGAAATATTGTAGAGTTTTTGGAAATATTCTTTCAACAAGTGTGAAAAAAAATGTGTTTTTCATAGCCAGTAACTTAAATTTGATGCAAATATGACTTTATAAAACATTTTTTTTTTTTAAATGCTAGTAGAAAACTAATAGATTTGCCCGACTTCTTTAATGTTTTTCTATGTTAAAGTTTTGATTTTTCTTTCTTTTTTTGGTCATAGTCATATGGGTTCTTATCTGTTTTCAAAATTAAAACTTTTGTATGTTTAAAATAAAATATATTTATTCACAGGTCGTAACACTGTGGTAGGATATTGTGAATATGACAAAATACGTCATCGAGAACGAAACATGGGGTTAAAATATTGTAATTTGAATGTTCCAGTGACTTTTTTTCTAATTACCAAAGCAAAAGAAATTTAAACTGACTTTCCATATTTTTATTAATATAATACGAGTCAAATTTAGATTTAGGAAAGTAGAATTGGGAGTTCTTGAATCTTAGTCCTGGAGTCTTACATTATGTTATGGTAGTTTGAGCTATCAATTGTACAAATGAGAACAGGTATGAGGGCATGTAAATCAATGAAATATATGACTTTATAAAAAATTGAATGCAATTGAGCCAATCTCAAATATATGGGATAACGGCTTTGATGATGAGGAGGAAGTGGATACATGTACTTCATAAGGGATTAATTTTTTAAACCAAAACATTCTATTGATACGATATGCTAAACCTTTGCACATACTCTATAAGGGATTGGGGAATATAGCTCAAGTATGCCTTCAATTGTGGAGAGAAATCCGGAGAGTGCTTCTTGGGCATTTGGAGAGACAATGAAAAATTCTGGCAAATATTGTGGATAAAATTAGATACCTTTTTATAAGCATGGAAATTTTGTACAGCATACTTAGAGATAGCTTAACATAGTTACTGACTCTTTGGCCAAGGATGGAGTACATTGTCAACCATTGCACATCTGAAGCTATGCCTATTCTCCTCCCTTTGTTTCTCCTTCTTCCTCCCTCCACCCACACGGTAGTAAACCTGCCCTGCTTTATGGAATCAGTCATTGGGCAATCAAGAAGCATCTTGTTAATAAATTGAGAGCAGTGGAGATGAGGATGCTAAGATTGATGAGTGGAAAGATTATGTAAGATAGTGGAAGGATTACGAAAGATAAAATTAGCAAACACATTTGGGAAAATGTAGGAGTAGCTCCAATAAACTAAGAGAAACTCGATTAAGATGTTTTGGACATATTCAATGAAGGCCAATTACAACCCCAGTTACAAGAAATATCCAGTTGAAGGCCACAAAAGAGCGAAACAAGACCCAAAAGAACGTGGATGGAGATATTGAAAGCAGGATTCATTTATCCCACCCCAAATCTTTGGGATAAGTTTTTTTTATAAGTAAAAAATTACATAATAAAGAAAGCAATTGAGATAACCAACTGATTACAAACAGGGCATGCTCACATACAACACCCTAATCCATTGTGATACAACAAACTTTATCCCATTTACCCCAAAAAAGTTTGAAGAAAACTCCTTGGATTCGTTAATATTCTGGATGGATTATTTCAAGCCCTAAAATACAGAGGCTAAGCTCCACAAAATCCTATTGGAAGCTGAGAAAGCGAATCCCAATGATAACCAACCATCAAATAATAACAGCAGAGACATAGGAAAACACCCTACAAGAGTGTCTTGATGTTGGTCTTTGTTGATTTGTTGTTGTTGTCGTTTGTTCACCCATCTGTTTCATTTTTCCAACTCTATAGGTTGATAGAGCGTGAATCGAACTTTAAGACATTGGCATTATAGTCCATCAGATGACTACGTAATCCATAGTCTGCCTGTTATAATTGTATTGTATTTTATTGTTTGTTTTCATTGTACTGGGATTGGATACTACCATGGCGACCCATCTAGTTGTGCAGCTGAAACTTCCCTGTGTATGATTCTTCCTTTTGTTTCCTTAACCATTCTTTCAGATGTTATGGATTTGTTCATATCAATGATTGCTTTTCTGTGTCTATCAGTCAATATTGCAAAACTGGTTATTGAAGAATGAAAGCAAAGCTCTTGTTAGTTGGAATTATCTATTTATGGATGTCATCTTCATGGGTTTTTTTCAATCACTTTGTGTGCATTTGTTAACAGGTCATTCCTTTTATGAAAGGAAATGCATGGGAGCAACCACCTCCTGATCTAGCATCTTACTTGTACAAGAACCGAATTGTTTACTTGGGAATGTCTCTAGTACCTTCTGTGACAGAGTTGATCCTTGCAGAATTTCTATACCTTCAGTATGAGGATGCTGAGAAGCCAATTTACCTATACATAAACTCTACTGGCACAACCAAGGTTCCTTGTTTATCCTTAAAAGTTTCTGCTCAAACATAATGATTTAAATATGTGATTGCCACTTTAAAAAATTCAAAATATACAATTTCTTTGTGCTATGAAGAATCATATCATTTTTTTTTTATAAGTTATGAAGAATCATATCATTAAATATTGAGGGATGCTTAAGAGGAGTTTTTGGAGCAATAAATTAGACATGCGGCTTTGCTTGATATGAATGTGCATAACAGCTGCATCGAGAATTCACCTGAGTTACAATCTCCATGAGCTTCATGAATATATATATATATATATATATAAGGTGGAGTTTGGCGGCCAACGTTGGGAGTCAAAATTTGTTGTATATGGCTTAAATTTTTTGGATTGAGCTGATCTTTTGTGAGGATGATTTCTTTGGTGAGGAGATCATCCTCACAAAAAATCGGCCCAATCTGAAACTTCTAAATCCATCAAAAGTGATTTACAAATTATAGGTAAAAAATCCACAGTCCACAATTCTAAACCACTTTTGATGGGGTTAGAAATTTCAGATTGGGCTGATTTTTTGTGAGGATGATCTCCTCGTCATAGAGATCATCCTCACAAAAAATCAGCCCAGTCCGAAAATTTTAAGCCATATAGGACAAATGCGTTGGCTGCGTGTTGGCTCCCTAACGTTGGGTGCCGAACCTGACCCATATATATATATATTTTGATTGATGCTTCATGAAATTATAATTTCAGCCTAGGACATAAGCCAACACTTTCATCAGGAGGCAGTCGTATTTAATTGACTGTGAGCTCCACCGTGTTTTACTAGTGGACTCTCTCATTTGTTGTGGTCAAATTGTAGAGTACAACCCCCTTGGATGGGTATCGTGAAAAATTAAATTTCTAACTATACTGTATCTATTTGCTGTCGGATTATGTCCACGAGCTTGTTATTCACAATCTATTTGTTCCTAAAATTTAAAAGGATACGGATCCCAACCTTTTTTTTAATTATATGAAAAAAGGTTGGGATCCGTTGACTCATGGAAAAAACACATGATGCCAACCGTATAAACATAAAATCCAGGTTGAGATTTAACCTCAAATAAGTATCCCAAGATTTGTGTTGTCTAGCTATGTATACATCCCAGCCATTGGATTTGTGTTGAGAGCATGTGTTTTCTCATGAGTCAATGGATCCTAACCCTATTTAAAATAGGTGCAATGTAGAATTCATTTATTATTATATCTCAAAGCATCAGGAACCATGTTTCATGGACCCTTCCAATACAGTGGACTGTCTATGTTGGATTCCAACACTCAACGGACACTAGTTCTACACTTTTGATTATATTCCTTTCCTTATTGCAGTATATTGAGTAGCATTTATCATTGACATGAGTTCAACTCTTTTCAGTTAAAATTTTCTTTGTTGAAATATAAGAATGATTATATGCATTCTTGTCTAGAGGTAATGTATATCGTACATTTCATAATATTTTCTATCACATAATCTGTTATTAGGTTTATTATTGTATACAAATAATGACTTCTTTTTTTCTAAAATACAATGGCGAGTCCATGAATCCTAAAACTGCTATACTGAACCTTTTTCAAACTGATATTTAATTATTCTATAAGTTGACCTTTTCCAAATGTTTTTTTAGGACCTACCAAATCTGTCATTATTCTATATGCAATATATGCATTAGTTTGATTTCATAGTTACAGTCATTGGTTTTCTGAATTCCATGTTTTATTGTGTTTTAGTGAGGTTTTTTTTCTTTTCTTTTCGGTGGGTAAAAGGGTAAGTAATTAGCAAGGTGAAGTTGGGTTCAAAGGGGTTTGAACCTAGATCGTGGAAACAACATTCCACACGTCTTGCCAACTTAGCTAAGTTTGCACTTCAAAAGTTTTGAGACCAAAAACATTGTTTAGTATATGCATAATTCGTTGAAATTATTGACTTAAGTTACTTCTTTTTTATTTCAGGGTGGTGAAAAGTTGGGTTATGAGACAGAGGCATTTGCAGTATATGATGTTATGAGGTCATAAATTTGTATTCTTTTTATTTCCTTATAATGTTTTTGTCCCAAAGTGCTTTGTTCTCCATTTGAGTATAAATGCATTTAGTAACCTAGGTTCTCTAAAGGATATTATTGTGAAGTACTTACCACCTACATTTATAGAGTCTGCGGGTAAATCGTCCCATGTTATTCTTTCCTGGAGTGTGTAAATTACTTCATTTTCAAGTTGGGAGGTTTTTGTGCTGACGGAGTTTAAGTGAGCTCAAGATCATTTGAAGCTTGAGATCTAGAGTTATTTATACTGTCCTCTTGTGGATCCACTCTTAGTTGGCATTCTACCACAGGTGCTGCTTTGGGAGCTCATTTTGGCTCCCTCTTCTGAAAAATAGAGCAATGCAAAATTTGTTTGCAACAACTGCTCACGCATTTGAGTCTGGTCTCCCTCGTTTGCTCCTACTTTTTGCAACTAAGGTCCGAACTCCAAAGTTGCACTACTTGATGTAGGAGCTTTAAAGGAAATAAGGGTTTTTAAAGGTTTGGGGTTAGGGTTTTCAAAGATTAGGATAAAAGAAATACTAACGATTTAATGAAAGAGGTTATAAAAAAAGTAGGGACATCTGTGGGGAACCTGTGATATCAAATTTTTTTAAAGGGTTTAAAGAAAGAGGTTGTATTTCTATAAGATATCATAAATGGGTATTTTGTGGTTTAAAAATAGTAAAAGAGACAATAAAAAATAGAAAAGTTGATAGGGTTTCCGGTATGTTGAAAAAGGAATAAGTGAAGAATCTAGGGTTTGAGAAGAAGAAGAATGATGGAGAATAAGAAGAGACAAATCTAGTGGTATCACACCAATATTATAATAGGAATCACACTTGGAGTTGAATAGATAGATCTATTGGTATCTCACCAAACACTGAAGATTTCTTGAGCTTCACACGTCCAAAAGAGAGTGCAAGCTGCAATTTTGTTTTTTCATCCCACCAAATCAAGGTTTGTGCTTTGATTACTTAAACTTTTATTATGCCACTTTGTAAATTAATCCCGAGTCCAAATTTCTCTAATCTCTTTGACATTTTGCCTGGCATTTTTTTTTTTTTTTTTTATACAAATTGGATCAGAATTCTTACTGTCCACAAATCAAAGAACAAGTGAACCATCGACTTCTCATTTCAATTTCTCTTACAGCATTTCAGACATTACGGATAAAGTTAGTTTTAAATGACATTAGTACCTTTATCATAGAACATGAGTGGCATTGAGCTTATCTGAACAAGCAAACAGTTTTTCCCTATCACATATATGGGGATCAACTACGTAACCTGGTTAGGTCCAGGAGTTTGTTCTTTGTGCATTTATTTTCTCCATCTAAACCCGTAACTTAGTCTCTTCCAAGCATCTGTTAAGCATATGAATGCAGCCTACTTGGTATGTGACTCATGAAAAACGAAACAAATTCATTCAGAATAACATTTTTTTTTAGCATAATACTGCAAAAGTTGCAGATGTAACTTATCTCAAGACATCTAGAGACTCAAATATTAAGATTTCCTATTCTAGTGAGACCTATTTGCTCAGAATTACCTTATTCTAATTTCTGCAACACGACTATAGCCTTCTCATGCTTCCATGGAATGTTTACATTTTAAAGAACACATGCAGTTCTTTGGGTGGTTTTCAAAATATGTAGAGGATTTCATCTTTGGTATTTTTAAAAAAAAATAAAATTAAAACTGAGCATCTCCTTTCATTTCAGGTATGTTAAATCACCTGTTTTCACACTTTGTGTTGGTAATGCTTGGGGAGAAGCAGCCATGCTTTTAGCTTCCGGTGCAAGAGGAAATCGGTCTGCTCTTCCCTCATCAACAATCATGATGAAGCAGGTCTCTCTTCTTTATTAGCTTATCAATATTTTGAGCTATATTTTTTGCTGAACTCTTATCACTGAACTTCCTTCCAATTTGAAGCTGAATCTTGTCTTGTCTTTTTTATTTGATTTTCCTATATACAATGTTCGACTATTAATATGTAAACCCTTTTTTTCTTCTGCAGCCAATTGCAAGGTTTCAAGGTCAAGCAACAGATATTGAACTTGCCAGAAAAGAAGTACGAAATGTGAAGACGGAGCTGGTAAGAAATACCATAACTTTAAATAAGTTATTAAGTTTTGCTCTCTTATGGTACCTTGGTTTAAGGAAACCTTCATATCAAAATTAAAAAATAAACGAGAGGAAAGTGACTGACGACATAACCTAAAAAGATTATCTGCCCCTATGGCAGATTGTTCAAATAACCTTTTGTTATGAAGGTATATGGTGATCTGTTGCTAGATCATAATCAGGAGGAAAATCCATTTTGAGAAATGATTCTCTGGTTGGAGTTGGATATCTATGTGTATAACTCTTTTCTTGCAATGTACTCATGATTTGGGGATACGGGTTCCATTAAGGAACTGTTTGATATGATGCTCATGCAAGATTTAACTTCTTTGAACACGATGAAGTCAATGTATAGGCTGCTACGAGTCCGGCTGGTTTTACTTAGAACTCAGGCAATACCTTGTGGATACACTTGTAATATTTGATTTGTTCACCATTGATTCCAAATCGACTTGGGATCAGCCCATCCCTGAAACCATGTACTAATACATTGTGCTAATTATTTTAAGAATATAAATTTTTGGCAGTTATTTGTTGTTTATTCACCTAATCTACAATGCTGATCTTTGACATAAGAAGGCCATGAGCTGCTTAAACGCACCACATTGAAGAAGCTTTGTTTCATAGTGGGAGTGAGTTGAGGACCGGGATGCAAAGTTTCTGTGAAAGAAAAGAAACGTGAAAGAACTTGGATTGAGGTTGTGAGAAGTGCATATGAATACACTTGACCATATAAAAGACAATGGCATTAGAAAAAACTGAATAGAGAAATGTAATTAATTCCGTCATCCCTAAATTTTGAGATAGAGCTTTGATGATGCTGATGAAATATGTTGTATAACAATAGTAAGCCTCTTTAGATATTCAATTCAACAGAGTCTCGAGTTAACTCACCAAGTCTTCAAACTATGTTTTGAATGACCAGATTATCACTTCTATCTAATTTTTTTTCCTTCAAGGTTAATCTCTTCGCAAGACATACAGGAAAATCACCTGAACAGATTGAAGAAGATATCAGGCGTCCCAAATATTTCAGTCCTAGCGAAGCTGTTGAGTATGGTATCATTGATAAGGTACCATCAGCAAAGAAAAAGAATTTTTTTCCTATGTTATGTCTTCTTCCCAAATCAACATTACCTCTAAGCTCTTCATTTTTCTACAGGTAATATACAATGAAAGAGGCAGCGAAGATCGTGGGGTTGTTTCTGACCTGAAAAAAGCACAGCTTATTTAAGCCTATTGAAACTCATCTTGATATTTCTTTGCATGTCAAGGTAATGTTATGGTCGATTTTTTCAGTTGCAAGGCTTTGTCTAATTATGAATGATTCGTTCACGAAACTGCATTCCTGTACAATACATCACATAGTCTTACCACCTCAGTTTGGAACAATCCATGCCCCATTACTAGAAATCTGTCAAATTGCTGCTTATGTTTTTGTATTGTTCGATGATTCCAAGGGCTGTCTACTTATTCTAAATCACTTGTAACCATAATCCCTTGTGGAGGCCACATGCACTCCATGGTCCTCTTCTTCAGTAGAAAAACAAGGAGAGAACCTTCTTTGAAAGTTACATTTCTTCATCTTCTTCTTTGTTATAAACCCACTGTGAGCATGTGTTTCAAATCGCATCTATTTTCTCTAGATCTCTATTTTAGGAAGTCTTTTGAGCTGTTTTATTTTAGGAGGATTGTGTTGGTCAAGATCTTAGATGTCAGGAATTTGGGAAGTCCTATTTTAGTTGGCTTCTATTTGTTTAGCTTTCATGTACAGTATAATCTCAACAAGAAAGTGTTAGTTTTGTGTGTTGAGCACTAAAGATCGCTCTTATCACTCCTCCTAGTTGAAGTGGGCATAAGGAACAAGGTTCCTTACATTCTTCCTGTTTTTTTCACAAAACACGCACCCACGGATCTTGTGGTTTGCGAGTAGTTGCCCCCTTTTATTAATGTGTGGTTTTATTTGCAAGAAGATAATTCAGATATCTTTCATGAACAAGATGCCATAAGTGATCTTGCTTTTTCTTCTTTCATGAACCATGTAATCCAATCCAATATAAACAAGTTAAATGCTCCTAAACTAGTTTGATATTAATTAATTAATTAATAAATTCAATGTTTTAGAAAGCTTAGGGGGTGTTTGTTTACCGCTGATTTCAGCACTTAATGCTGAATGCAATTCAGCTTCAGCAATCAGCACGTTTGTTTACTCCACATTTTCAGCACTTATTGCTGAAAAATAAGTGATAAGCATTAAGTGAAGTTGGATCACTTAATTTTTTTGCTGAAGCGGTAAGCACCGGTCTTTTTCAACACGGACAAGTATACCCTTATACTTGAAATGATATTACCTCTTATGTCCTATGGATAATGCTATAAGCACCCCACAAATTAATAAGGCAACCCACACCAATATTATCTCTCATATTTTCTCTCTCATCTACGTATTTAAATAATATTAATTCAAATTAAATAATAATATTAATTCAAATAAAAAAATAATATTAATTAAAATTAAATAATATTAAATTAAATTAAAAAATAATATTAATTCAAATTAAATAATATTAATTTAAATTAAAAAATAATATTAATTCAAATTAAAATAATATTAATTCAAATTAAATAATATTAAATTAAATTAAAAATAATATTAATTCAAATAAAAATAATAATATTAATTCAAATTAAATAATATTAATTTAAATTAAAAAATAATATTAATTCAAATTAAATAATATTAAATTAAGTTAAAAATAATATTAATTCAAATAAAAATAATAATATTAATTCAAATTAAATAATATTAATTTAAATTAAATAATAATATTAATTCAAATTAAATAATAATATTAATTCAAATTAAATAATATTAATTCAAATAAAAATAATAATATTAATTCAAATTAAATAATATTAATTTAAATTAAAAAATAATATTAATTCAAATTAAATAATAATATTAATTAATTTAAATTAAATAATAATATTAATTCAAATTAAAGAGAGAAAATTTTGACCCTTAACGGGTCAAAATTTTCTCTCTCCTTCACGCATTTAAATAATATTAAATATTAAATATTAAATATTTCAAAAAAATAAAAAATGAGAGAAATTTCCTCTTTCCTTTTTATTTTTTTGAAATATTTAATATTTAATATTTAACGAAATATTTATATTTAATATTCTCTCTCTTTAATTTGAATTAATATTATTTTTTAATTTGAATTTAAAAAAATTAAAATTTACTTTTTAAATGATGTGGAGGAGAGAGAATTTGTTCGGCTAGATTCCCAAAACGAATTTCATTAAATTTAGTATTTTTTTAATAAATAATTTTTATTTTTGAATTTTATTAATAATTTCTCCTTAAACATACAATTGTTGAAAAGGGTAATATAGTCAATTTACTAATTTTTAGCATTAAGTAACAAACAGATTTATGTGATTACAGCGCTTAATTTAAATCAGTTCAGCACAATTTAGATCGGTAAACAAACAACAATTTCAGCACTTAAATTCTGTGCTTATACAGTTTCAGCAATTATAAGCATTCAGCACTTATTTGTTCAGTTTAACAAACAGCACCTTAGAGTCCATTTTTCACCATCACTAAGTTCTCTCATTAGAATTAGAAACACTGTGAAAATCATATATTCGAATTGGTAATTTAGCCCTTGTGTTTTGATCGATATTAGAGAGTCTTCCCGTGTTTTTCAAATTGAAGACAGCATCCAAACATTGATCTCACTAAACTAATGAAAAGTGACTTAGAGGGTCCTCACTTTCAACCGCTATTCTCTCTCAAGAAACATAGCAACAAAGTTTTGTAAAAAGTTGGGGAAAATTTTTAGGAAGCATAAAAATGATATTTTCAAGTTTCTTGTCAATATCCATCATCTTCCAACTCCTTAAAAATCCTTCCTCCTATGATTTGAGACTTTAATGTGGAAGAAAAAATTGAGATATCAAGTCTAAGTCAAAAAAAAATTTGTAAGTCCGAACTTATGTGGTTTTAGTACCAATCACCGTTTGTGGAGAGTATTGAATAGCTACGGTCGAGTATTATTAGCACTTAGCCCGCATTGACCAAAAATCCTGATTCCACCTCGTTGGTCAATGTGTACATTGAAAGGCATCTTTTCGTGGGAAACCCTTAACTGTATATGGACAGTTAGGAGTGTGGACCTCGGGAATGGTGCAATTCATAAGATCAGAAAAAATATATTTAAAAACAAATGGCTTTTTAATTATTACTAGCCGGATTGGAAATTGCAACCATAAAAATTCATTTAAGTTCAAAAGAAAAAAAAAAAACAAAAAAGTGAATTAAGTCCCACTACGTTTTGAGCACCTCACATCCCCGCTGGGTTCTCAAATTGATGGCATGCCCACCTTAACCTAGGTTTAGGTTTTGTGGGAGTGACTAACAGAAAATGACCTAAATGTTCTGATCTTCAACCTCAAGCGTTAACCTCACTAATTCAAAATTCATCTACAATCCATCATGGCCTTCAATGGTTTGTTGAAAATCCTTGAATTTTTCCTATCCAAAAAATCTTATTTTGTTATTGGATTTAAAGGTGAAAAGTAATATCAACTTCATTTTCAATCCATCGTGTTCAATGTCCTTGTACTTCTCCAAAATATCTATCTCGTTCTTGTAATTTGAAAGTTGAAGAAGATAAAATTTTAAACTTGAAGAAAGACAGTAAAATACAACAATACCATCCCTCCTCCAAATATATATATATAGGATTAGGGATCCATAAATACACATAAAGCTACTCATAAAGTTACAATGTGTTTTGTCTTATATGGGTAAAAATGTTTGGAATAGGCTGATTTTTTTGTGAGGATGATCTCCATGGTGAGGAGATCATCCTTGCCAAAAATCAGCTCATTATGAAACTTTTAACTTCATGTTTACAAGTTGAAAAATTTTAGATCGTCCAATTTTTGTAAATCACCTTTGATGGGGTTAGAAGTTTTGGAATGAAATGATTTTTTGCAAGGATGATACCCTCACCACAGAGATCATTCTCACAAAAAATTAGCCCATTCTGAACCTTTTTAACCATATAAGACAAATGTTGTAGCTTTATGAGTAGTTTTATGCGTCTACGGAACCCAAATATATATATATACACCGTATGTATATGTGCAAAGTTTACGACAAAGATCCAAAGAAACTTTCATAACCGTTGGATCTGTGAAGATCCAATGGCAGAAATCAGAAATCTTAAACAAACACATGCATAAAGATCCAACGGCAGAAATCTTAAACAAACACATGCATATAGATCCAACGGCAGAAATCTCATATTGTTCACTTAAAAACTTTTGCAAATTTGCAACTACCTCCCCACAAGACACTTACTTGCTTAATTTTTAAAAATCAACGAAGATTTTCAAAATATTATCCAGTTTGAACTGGTTTTTGTCCTAGTTAAATGAGTGAACGCCAGAACTTCAATTACAATGAAAAATACCATAGGAGATGGTATACAGGTGAAAAAAAAAAAGGGTAATTGATCCAAAAGGAGGCAGCAGTCAATTTACCTAGAATGCTCTCTGGGTTATATATCTAAAGCACTAGAATTACTATTACCAGAAAAAGAAGAAAACCCTTTAGAATGCTATGGATGATATTTGAACCGTTTCACTTCAAATATATTAAAAGAAAACACAATAGTGATACTGACATTTAGAGCTGCAAATATTTGAACTGTTTCATAGAGACATTCAAACTTCGGTCAAGACCAAATGAAACACTCGTACCAAAACATCTGTATGTTGTGAGTTGTTCCAATAATGTTTCGGTCGAAACAGTTTCAATTTTTCTTTGGACCAAAATATTTCCACGATGCAAGATTTTAGACCTTGGTTATAAGTAACCCGAAAATCATACCACAAATGGTATTTCTATGTGTAAGATCTTCCAGCCTGTTTTAACCAACATCAACATCCAAGTCCTTTGTTGCAAGCAAATCTTAGAACCAACATGTACAGCACTTGAAATTATGACCCAACAAGATGAGCGAGCCATACACAAAGTTGGCCCTCTGGGATGGAGGCAGCACCAAAATACTTCCAACATTCTAGGCAATAAATTATGTTGGATTATCTATAGAGCTGCCTTTGTCCAAGGCATGTCATCTATTTTTATGCACATTTTGCTAGGTGTGGAGAACATTTACCTTGAGAGATTTGTCCCCAATTAAGAGATTCGTCTGTGACATATCGTCACACGTCCTGGTCGAAAACAATAGCATATAGACAAAGAAGATAGAAGTCGAGTCAAAAACCTACCATCCAAGATAATTCCAAACTGGACTAGTTCTGCTCTTTTCGAGACTGAACAAGAGATCTGGTTACTCAAATCTAAATAAACAAGTATCAAGATACAAAAGCCAGCAAATGTAACAAAAAGAAGAGGTTTGAAATTAAGAATAATATAGCCGTGTCCCGTACATAATAACAATAAAATATAGACATTTCAGTACCATTGATTTATTTCATGACAAACTTATATGTACAGGAATGTGTCCACCTCAATTGTAAGAACATATTTTGGCACATAACACTAACAATGTATCTCAAGAGACTAAAAAGGGCATGCACCTCTAGTCAAAGGGATCAATCCGTGGATCGTGCTCGCTCGCCATTTCCATCCCCGTACAAAGGCATGTAGGACACATGACCTGCCAAAATTACAATCAACCTCAATTGCAAAGATTTAGTAAGGGAAAAAAGGCACCCTAGTTCATGATGTGACCAATACATAAGTAATTAAATTGACAATAATTTATAAGCTCCCAAACTATGAATATTCTTTTTATGGACCAATCACCAATCTTTTCTGAATGTTCAAAAGAAAGTAGTAGGTCACGAGCTTAGATCATGAAATTGAGTTGGCTATTGACCTAGAAATATATCCTACATAGTTCACATGAATAAGCTGGTCACAATCCCCCTATAGAAGTATGTTAATGGTAGAGGTAAAAAAAAAAAAAATATGGTCCTCATATCAATGCACATACATAATCATATGGGATAGGGTGAAAAGGAAATGGCTGAGCAATTTCAGGTGTCCCACCTTTCCTGCACCCGAACAGTTTGAACATCTCTCAGATCTAGGTGGTGATAGAGGTTGATCACCAACATTAACTGTCGCAACTGGCTCAATAAGAACAAGTGATCCTGTGCTTGAACAACGAGCACAAGCAAGATATCCTGCACCAACAAACCAATAAGTCAGGATAAAGATAGAGAGCTGTTAATGACACCCCAACTTTCATTTATTACACCCCAATTTCTTAAATTATTAATCACCCCAATTAAAGATTAAAACATTCTACAAACCTTAAAAAGGTTTGGCTTAAATTATAATCTCGACATTACGAAACAGTATTACACTCGTTCAAACAATTTCAGTAGTTGTTTAAAAGTATGATTAGGTTCATATAAAATCCTAAACCCAAAAAATATAAGTCTAGCAACAACAAAAAAGAAAGCCTCTATTGGCACCCCAAGTCTTACCTTATTCTCAATCATTCATTTATTTTCTTTATTTTTAATTGGGGTATAATAAGTTGATGTTGGGGTGCCAACAGAAGCTCTTTAAAGATATTCTACCCAATTCTATCACAACATTCATTGAATATGAACGTGTAATTATGTGCTGTACAATCGTTAATAAGATCTTCCAGTTTGCAGGATATAACCCATCTTCCTTTCTCCTATTATACCCTATTCTTTAAGTATTGGAGTATAATTCTTTTCAGTTGCAATTGATGTTCAATAGTAAAGAGAAGGAATATTCCAAAAGTGCGGTTTTACAAACCAAGATTTTGGTTTACCAACACTCCAAAGAGGATCATTGGCACCATAAATCAAATTGCTAACAGCAAGGATGATATAAAGCAACATAGGGTTCAAACTATAGTGTTAGGTTTCATGGACTAATCCAAAGCATCAAACGGGAGTTTTGAACAGAAATAGGCCAGAAGAGCTATGTAATTTGGGACATTAGAGGCATAAGAGGAGTATCAAGATTTGAGGGTTTGTGAATAGAGGTGTAAAATTAATATTGAAGTCGTATTGAATATGAAGCTGTCAGAGAGGTTTCCGTTGCAATATTGGTTGGTTAAGAAGATTGCTTGAGTTCAACTTCCACCCATGGGGCAAACCTCTATTACATAATATAGTAGAAGAAGAGCTACAAAATATATGGGGTAGTTATCCTCAATCTTCTGCCTGTAAGTGACAGACAGTGTAAAGACCAAAATGTTTATCAAAGGTAGGGTCCTAAACCTCGCTTTTTTTCTCTTTTGGGTAAACCAACCTCAGATCGGCTAAAGCATCTGCACATATGTAACTCTCACAGATTACAATCGATCATCCACAAGAATGCCTATCGCTAACAGGACAATGCAAAATGTTTTTGTATAAAAAATGTCTAGACCTACAAATAAGGAAAAATTTTAACAATTAACTATATTAGCTTAAACTAAAAGATATTAAGACCCATAAAGTTAATTTATGCTTGTCAATAAATAGGTAACATTCTATAATGCACACCAGTTCCAAGACAATATTTGCATCGCTTCTGTTCCTGCAGTTTGACATTGTTTATTTCTACCACCATCAAGGCCGAGATCACCCCAACAGCTCCTCCTGAGAATGAGGCCACTATAGGATCAACCTCACTGCACATTTGCAACAAAAGAACAGGTAACTAGAAGACTCAAAGAGCAAGGAATAATGGATTACTTAAATGCTTTAAATTTACATGATTGAACATTCAGCTCTAGAAAGAATTGATCGGCACTAAGTGATGTCGACCCCGATATTTGGAATAAGGATTGAGGAATTAGATTGTTTAAATTAAACTAAGAATCTATCTTGATATAGTGAAAAGGCGAATAAGGGTATTGTCAGGGATGATAAATTCAATCTAAGAGTTGTTCCACACACATGAAATGAATTGAACTATCTAAGGAGTAATTCTGTACTGTAGTGATAATGTAATCATTTTTTGAAAATTTAGGGGATTTAATTGGGGCCAGAAGGGCAGTAAAGAGTGCAGCTACAATACAAAGACCAGCCACAAACCATATGATAAGGTTCACTGTCTTTCTTCAGTATAGTTTCTTTAACAAAATTTTCTTAAAAAATATCTGGTTTACTAAAAGAACAGGAGTAAGGGTGCATGCTCAGGAGTCGCTCAGCAAGAGGAAACAAGAACTATACATTAACTAAATACCAATGTACTTGTACCTCAATTGCATGGGCAGATGCATATTACGAATAAAATCTTCATATGATGTGCCCCCTAATCCCAATTTAAGCTCCAGCTGGAAAAACAAATTTAAAATAAAACACGTTCAAAATGACCAGATTCAAGTCTATAAAAATCAAGATAATTAAATACAATATATATATATATATATATATATATATATATGCATCTTGGCCATATTATCTTGGCACTATATCAGCTAGACTGAGACAAGCAACACCTATCTCTCAGTCTCTGCAATTTCTTTTATAGATCAAATATAAAATACTGAACCAAACAAATCCGTATATATAGTTTTCCCAGTGCCCTCCATTGTAAATAGGAGCACCAACAGAGAAGCACCCTACCTCAAGCCACTCAAAAGTATTCAAGGAGATCCATCAGACAGAAGATGGCTCTCTTTTGTCAGTCACGCTATGATTAATAAAACATCTTTCGATCATATATTATAAGAAGAAACCAACAAGATAATTGTATCAATGTTGCAAGGTAGTCTCATGCTGGATTAATAAGCAAGCACTGTTAAAATGAACTGCAACCTTAACCTCGGAGCTATGATCATCCCAAAAGGAGTAAAGTACAAAATAACAGACCAAGTAATTATCTTTTGAGTGCCTGATAACAAGGAACAACAAAGAATTTAAATTTTCCTTTCCACTCATTGTCCATGGCATTAATGCAGGGGAATAGTAGTGATTCTAGTTGAACATTCTACAAATGGGCCACCCTAGACTGGCCTTTAACCCAACAAGGAAACAGTTAAATAATGTAATAGGGGGGGCAGGGCACTTTGATTTCAATTGTTAGGGACCTTAGTGTTACCTGACAAAGCTGACGCTTGGGTCATGGGCTAATGACCAATAATTATAGACGCTTCCTCCCCTTGCATGTGTATTAGGTAGATAACAGATGGAGGAAGCATGAGACTTCGTAAAGCAACACATCATCAAATAATAAGCATTTAAAGGAATTAGAGGTAAAAATGGCATGAGGTGCACTAAAGAGAACAAAAATGTCTGGTGCACACACCTCATACACGCAGATCTCATGATGGAAGCATACAGCCCGCGTGCATATGCTAAGTGGCAGTAATATTAGGTTCTGCACAGTTAAAGTTACAAGTTCTCTCCCTCATATTTTTTATCCCCTAACGCTCAGTTAAGCACTAACCAGTCACCATCGATTAAAAGAAAGAAACATCCCCCCCAAAACTACATCAACACTTTTCTCCTTTTGGGTTTTCAAAACCCAACATAAAAAACTTGTGATATCTTAGCCCATTGGATGAAATTGATGCTATAACCAAAGGATTTCTCATGGACCAACCAGGACGGTGATTTCTTTTTTGTGTTGCCCTCTTCCTCGGCTCAAAGGTAGGTCTTCCTCATGGGCTTGTCGTCAATAAGTAGTCATCTTTGATCCCAATCATCAATGATGATCAATTGAACTCAAGAAACAGGATTTGTTTAGCTGACCCCAAATCTTTGGGATAAGGCTTGAGGATGAGATGAGGATTAGGATGAGTTACAATGATGCTGGACCTAGGGGTTCAGCTTAAATGGAAACAAACCAAATAATTAACTCAATAGTAAATTTAACCATCCATCATTGATTAAAAGATCAAAACATCCTCCCCCGCCCCCAAATACATTAAATTTTTTTTCTCCCTTTCAACTTCTAAAATCCAACATAAAACACTCCTGATAACTTATCCCATTGTATGAAATTTGATGCTATAACCAAAGGATTTCTCATCGAACAAAAAGGATGGAGATTTCTTTTTCATGTCAGACTCTTCCTCACTTCCTTACCTTAGGTCTTCCTAGTGGACTTGTCACCGCCAAATGGTCATCTTTGACTGCAATGATCGATGATAATCAATCCAACTCAAGAAACAATTGATCCTCATGTAAGGTGATGCTAGACCTAAGGTTTGGCCCAATTGGAAACAAAAACCAAACGATTAACTCAATAGTAAAAAAAAAATCTCCAATTATATTCATTTCTATCTCTCATTTTTCCAAAATGGGTAACCTCAAAGTTGCATTGTCATATTGAGCTATGGATCCAACCACTGTCATTTATAGTTATCTTCAAAACAAATATGCCCTAACATCACTAAAATTCTAAACCTAGTGTAGGATAAACTAAATTTATAAAAGTTCTACCCACGATACCTAATCTGAGAAACATATACTTAATTTAAAAAACCTAGTTCTTTCCGACTGTTCATTAGATTCTTCTTCTTTTTTTTTTCTTTTTCTCCATTTTTGAAAGTGAGCACATCGTCTAGGATGTGGAAATGTGCTCCTAAGCCTTTTTTGAGGTTCTACTGGAAGTCGTGGATGTCGCCCCCCATGCTCCCTGCATCAATCCCTCCTTGTTTTGAGAAATTGACTCCGTGTCTTAAGCATTTTTTTATAGGTATAGGGTTAGTGGTTAGCAAGTGAAGTTGGGATCAAGAGAGTTTGAACCTAGGACATGGGAACAACACTCCACACGTTTGACTCCATGTTTTAAGCATCCTTGTCTTCAGCTTCTTACACTTGGAACTTCATTCAATGTACTTTCTCAACTTGAGCACTACACGAATGGAGTAAAGATTGAGAGTAACTGAATTATTACTATTTATGTGTGGTATATAGTTTTATGACTTTTGGATAGGAGGTCTTAAATCTTGGTTGCAATTTATATTACAATCTCCTTGGAAATGGAATTATTTTGATCAATGTGGAAACACTGTAAAATTTCAGAAATTAAGTAAACATTACGGAATTCGCAAAGCAACTCCCCTTCTCAAATTATACCACTCTTTTTGTTTTCCCCAAAACAAAGTCCTTACATCTCTAAGATTCTAACCTAATTTAAGATGAACTCAAAATCCAGGTATTCTACCAAAGATAACCTAATCTGATAACCAAAACCTAATTTAAAGAAACCTAATTCTTTCCCATTCTTCTTTGGTGCTCTTAGTTGTTTCCATCATGGGAAGTGAGCATGCTGTCTGGAATTAAGAGATGTGGTCCTAATCCTCTTCTATGATAGTACACAATTTTTGGATGTCATGGATGATGCTCTCCATGTCCTACATTTTAATCACAAGGTTGGTAAAACCCTTATTTTTCCTTTCTCTTTTTTTTTTTTTTGTTTGGATCAAAATTCACTCTTATGGACATCATCCCATGCAATTTTTATTTTTATTAATTTAGAGAAGGCACAAGTGTTACACTTACTGGCTCAAAGGGTATACCTCACATGTTAGGCCATTGAAACACCCTTGACCACTCCGCCATCTTCAAAATTCAAAAACACTACCAATAAGTAGTATCAAAGCCAGTAAAACAGAGTAGGGAATTTGGTGTACGAAACTTCTGAATTAGTCTTAACCATTAGAGCCAAGGTTTTGGTATCGAGGATCATTATCTTCAACTTTTCAAAATTGCCCTCTGCTATCCACACCTAATTTGAAGAATATATCTATATAGAATGAATGCCATGATGCATCATAAAATAACCTTGGAAATAGCCAGACAACCTATTGCAAATTACTGACATGAAGCAAAAAGGATGAAGAAAGTAATAGAACCTTATAGTCCCATAAAAAGGTAATTCTAAAATATGAAAACTTACAGTAGGAGCAAGAAGGCCTCCAAAAATGATAATTCCAGCAATGAGAGAGAAACAAGTAGCATAGTACTCTTTGAGATTCGTTGAGGTCTGAATATTATACACCCTTTTAGTAATTTAATAAAAAAAACCGCTTGAATAACTAATGAAGCATTCACTTCAAATATAGAATGAATCAGCAGCAAATAAAAGGTGCGTTCATGTGAATGATACATGGACCCATGCCTAGAATCCATAAAGCCACAGTGAATATTAGATTAAAGAAATAAAAAGTCTTACCAAAGGAGGCAAAAATGGAATAAATGATGGAAAATTAGGAAGTTCATTTTCTTGCTCTTCCTTTACGTTTCCAAGTTCAGTACTTTTAATTCTTTGTTGTATTCTTAGCCTGCGAACCTACAAAACAAAGAGAATTAAGAAAATTAATGCTACAAAAAATAAGAGCAGAAGTATCCAACCATGATTACTTATGTGTGAAATACAATTTGATAAAATCATCTGGATTACAGCAAAAGTCAACTATTTCAACAACATGAAAAAAGACTTTTGACTGAATCACCACGTAGGATCAATCAATTTCAAGCCATGGTCTATCTATTCTAGACTTACAAAATACCAAGACAAACGAGCTCAACTGGGGACAAACCAAAAGAGGGACCAATGATACATCCAATTATATTCTCCTTAAATTATTCATTTCTGAGGTTCCATTGATGTGTCAACTCTCCTTGGAAATCCATTTCGACTCCTGAGGTAAATTTTCCTTTGTAAGTTTTTTAACAATCACCTGCCCAAGGTAAACCCACTATTACAGTTGATCCACTCTGCAAACCATGACTTGGGGGCAGTGCCTTGCATGTTTTGACCACTTATGAAGTGGTGAGAGCAGTTTGGTTTGAATCCCCACTCAATCTAAAAGCTCAAGATGTGCAACCAAATAAATGAAAAGAACGAGAGCAAATGATCAGGAAAAGGATTGTCAATTGCAACCAATTGTATCTTCATAATCATGAAGTGGAAGCCAACATTTTGTGAGTAGAGGAGAAATATAAATCAAAACCATTTTCAAATTCCAACTCCACACCATACCATATTCTGCACCAAGCCACACAATGCATGTCTTGTTGCTGAGGAAAATTGAACATCCATTGGATCAATGTCTATTGGAAATATCCCTACGAGGATAGCTATAATTAAACACAAACATGACTTTCTCATGGAAACCCAGGTATTGGAGGAGCAGGAGCATTGATTTGTGATCACTATGGCATGTTACAGCAGCGTTGCAAATAATCATGTACTGTTGCACTCTAGTAGCAGAGGCATCGGCAAAGAAATAAGGATTACTTGTGGAAAAGCATCTTCCATCCAGACTGATACATGTAGAATAGCAGTACAGGACGCTTTTCATCCATGCATATCGTGACACCAATCAACCATCCGACTAGTGAAGAATAATGCTGCCAATTGTGTATAGGCTAAGAGGTCAACTGATAGTTAAACTCTGTGTTTAAATCTTACACCGTGATTGGACTCCAAAAAGAATACTGGTTTTGTGTATGCCACAACTTCCTCCACTCTGTAATCATAGAGGATTTGAAGGGGTGTGGAAAGCAGATCTTAAGGTGCCTTCTGCTTCTTGAAAGGTTCTCTCTCCGAAAAATAATAATAATAATAACAATAACAATAATAATAATAATAATAATAATAATAATAATAATAATAACAACAACAACAACAACAACACAATAATAATAATAATAATAAGGAATAATATTCAACAATGCAAACTCGAAGATGGTCAAGGCATTCGCAGAAACCAGAATACAATCAAAGAATGAATTTGACATGAAATTCTCCAAACGAAACTATGAATGCATACATCGAATTTCATATCAATCCCAAATGGGGTGTATATTGTTCTAACGTTGTATGTGTAATGCAAATACATTATACAAGAATACAGATATATATAAAACATTTTACACCCCATGCTTTCACTGCAGACCAAGATGTAACATGAGATACTCTTCTTTGACAAACTACTTTTACTATAGGACACAATACCATATGCTTGTTGACATGCATCTCACCAATTCCTATAAAAAAAAAAGCCCAGTTTAAATCCTAAAAAAATGCTTAAAGCCTCTTGAGACAAATTAGTGGCATTGAAGTGTACCTCCTCCATAAGCAGGAAGACTTTATTGCGACGACTTCGAATATTATCCTGAATTTCTTGCAATTGCATCTGGGAAAAGTCTTGCACTGTTTCAGGTCCTTCTATGATACAGAAGCTGCATTTGGAAGCATGTTACATGAAAATTTAATTATATAAAGGAATTATTTTTATAGGTTTGACAATAAAGGCGGGGTTTTCAGATCACTGCTAGTTTCATATTCAGCCTTTAAATACAATACTTACAAAACACTGCTCATGCACCATATTGGCCCTTTTATACATTATACACTAAACAATGTTAGCTAAATCATCATTATTAAAGACTTATCCCAAAATTTTGGGGTTGGCTGAACAAATCCTATTCTTCCAACGCATTTCCATCTAAATCAATAGAAGACCTTAGCGAAATGGTTATATTTAATGGTCATCCAAGTAAAACTCACATAAGAAAAATCAATGGAGACATAATCTAGACCTAGCATTAACATCTATACTCTTCTTTTTTTGCATGCATGGAAACTTGTGTGTATATCGTGCACTGATTATGATAATAGTGTACAAATAGTTAATAATTCAGACAGTCAAAGAAAATGATCAGAAGAAAAAAAAGATAATGAAAGAAAGGGAAGAAGATGAGAAGGACTTCCTCTCACAATGAGAATAGGTAGAGAAAACAGTCAACAAAAAAAGAAAGAAGAGATGGTGAACAGAGAAATCCTAGTCAAATCAACAGTGAATAAAGAAAGTACCATAAGTTATTCTTCAGTGTGATCCTCCTATTTATATTGGTAAGGGATGTATTTGTTTTTTTTACATTGTTCGTAAAATTGAGAGGGTACTTAAGTTATTTCTTTGATGTTAACTTCCTATATATTTTGGTAGGGAGTACATTTGTTTCTGCATTCTTCTCAAAATCTCACAACACAAATTCCTTCAAAGAAAATGTTTATCCTTCCGACTATCTCCATGCAGAGAAGAGAGAAGTCAATTCTCCCTAGTAGTTTAGTGTGAAAGTCGAGGGAGCTTTCATAGCTATTCCATGGGTTTGTCTTGCCATCAAGTTTTGTGGTTCGCTGGTCCATTCTACAACTATCCCCAAGTTATTTGAATCCTTTAGAAAGTAGAATCTAAAGTAAGTAATTCAATCTTATAGGAACCAAATAGTGAATACTGCTTATCCCAAGCAATCGAATCACCAAAGCTTATCGGAGGCATAAAAAATACTTTATTCTTGAAAATTTTCAGTCAATCAGACATGGACAAAGAAGGTGTCTATGTCTCCAACAATGGAGAAAAAGAAGACAAGCCACTTCCACGGCCAAAAGAGCAGAAACTGAGACTTCAAAAGGTGTTTTACAAACAAACCACCAGATCAAGGGGTAAAGGGGTAGAAAAACAGATGAAACTTGTTTGCAGTCATTTTAGCAAAATTGATCACAATGTTGATCAATGTTATACCCCTCCCAAGTAGAAGAGCAAGGACCACATAGAGAAAGGGAAGGGAAGACGGCGACATATTTTCACTCAAGACTACCCACTATAACCAATCATTTGCACTTTTTCATATCATTCCCTTGGTCTTGACCTTCTCACTTTCATCCCACTTTGTTGTTTCTCCCATTTTGGTCTTTAGTGCGGTCATACTCGTGATTATGGTCCTTAGTCATATTCTGTCCTCACCAGATACATATGTTCTTTTTTTTTTTTTTTTGATAGGTGGTACACATAGTGTTTCAAGACCTAATCCATTTACAAGAGGAACACAAACAACTATTAATGGGAACTCTTTTGCTTCAGCCGTAATAAGGAAGAAAAGTGTATTTGAAATTCATATGAAGGATTTTAAAGTTGATCAAGGTTCTTCATGTACACGACCTGAACAAGAGCTCAATGTCAGGTACGTTTTAAGCAATAAAGATCTTAGGATATGTTGCTCAAATACTGTAAAATGGGTGTGATAGCCTTATTGGATAATTTGACTTTTAAGTGTAAATGATCTACACTGTATCAGTACCGTGTAGTTGTCATCTATAGGTAGCATAGGGTTTAAGCTTTCTCCCAATACTGATCAATTTGTTCTCTTTAGTAGTAAGACCTTTAAGGTGCGGCAATGTGATTCTGAGGGGTTGTTTAATCAAATTTAATAGTTCATTAAAAGGATAAACTCAATTTAGTAGACAACACAATACTTAAAATAGCCAATTTACGGGAAAACATGTGTAAAATAAATATACAATCATCCATCAAAATAATAATAATAATGATAACAATCTAGATATATTTGAAACTTTTATTAGCATTAAGAGGAACGATGAACTACTAGGATTCACATGACCTTAAGAACACAATGATAGGTGTATGAAAGAAAGGTAAAAGGAATTGACAAGCAGACCACTCAATTGGTTATCTAGCTAACTTCCCTCGCCAAATAGTGCTAGGAAATTGTTAATCTTTTCCACCAGTTCCCTCTTTCACAGAGTTTTAAAAGTTAAAGCAAGAATCCAGAATTGCGTATGAATAATGGCAAGCTTCATTATACTCAAAGCCAAAAATTGTTGAGTTCAAGTAATATTAGTTCAATTGATGAATCTTCATCTTCACCTTTTCTCTCAATTATTTACATTCTGCAACTTGAACAAAAAAATTATGATAGAAAAAAATGTCAGAAGATTGAATTTTTGAGAGATTTACCGGGCAGACGATCTGTTTTAATTTTATTACAACCCTCCCCCCCCCCCTACTTTATCAAGTTTGTTAATGAACAAACCTTATGAATCAGGCCAGCATGACTAACTAAATAAGATTTCAAATCTTACTAAGGGTTGTTGGGCCCACATGGATTATCCAGTTGGCAATCCAACACCACAATCTTCTAGATTTCATGGAAAAACTCAGATTCAAAAGAATAAAATTAAAAAAAAAAAATTCCTTTTTGAGCTTGATCGAAGGTGTTGAAAATGGATGGCTATCGAACTCCCAAATTTAAAACTAAAATTCAACAGTGAAAAAAAACTTTTGTTTCAAAGTCCTTAGAATTTTATCCTTTATAACTCTGTGGTGTCAAATCATGTTTTTGTATGTAACGAATTGATGAGGTTATGATCCACTCCAAGGTATGTTAAGTAACAAATTAACCCCATCAATTTGAATTTTACGATGTGGATCACCACTCAAAGGTTTGTTGGGTAACAAACTTGATAAAGTAAGGCTCGGTGGGTAACAAACTTCATAAAGTAAGGTTCCCTTGGAGTTATCAGAACTCCAAGGGAGTTTTTGTAATAAAAATGCAACAATTATGTCTTTCGGGTAAATCTCTTTAACTTTTATTGGATCCACGGAGAAATAGGGCTCACTTTAGACTGTAGTGAATTTAATTTTCTCATTAAAATAGTTTAGGAAAAGGAAATTCAAATGTCAAAGAAACGAGTATCAGTCTTACGGGTAGCTGATCCCACCTTGCTACATTATCTTTACTTGGGCAAGGTGGTCGGCTAGGAATGGCACTGCTGTAGAAGTAAACATGTAGCTACAGAAAGTTTCTCATATACAAAACACAAACAGAACTAACCAGAAAAAATAAATAAATTTTACATCTAATAGAGTAGGTGAATCTATTTCAAGGATTTTATAAATACTATAAGACCATGGCATTACACATGAAAAAATTGCAAGCAGTAGGAGAATAACTGAAGTCTAATAAATACAATGCATGCTAGTATCAGTACCACTTAAGTGTATTCAGAGAAGCTTTTATAAAACCCTCTTAAGAAATCAGATATAAAAAACTTGAGAAACATGAATAAATAGAAAACCTCGTGACAAATACCTTAAATTGTGGGCTCTCTTCACTCTAGTAGAGATATAAAAGTAAAAGAACTATGTCAAGGCTATAGATAGTTGATTGGGCATTCATACTATATGGCCATAATAGCTATGCTTCTAGTTTCTTGGTCTTGAGATAGATTTCTACAACACATGCACTAAATACTTCAGTATCCCAAAGATCTTCAATTCAAGAAATTGCAAACCAAACACTGGTGTCATTTGTGAGCATCCAAGACATAACAATTACTTTGTTCTAGGATTTCTCCTTCCATGTTAGTATCTATGGGGGTATAGAAAACTAGTTTGGACTGGGATATAGGATCTCACGGTGATATTAAAAGACGGTCACGTCTGCTATCAAGACGGTCAAGACTTAAGAAAGTACCACGTAAAGTAAAGAAAGATCTGGGATAAAGAATAAGACCGAGAAACCGAATCACCCACATGCATAATGACTTGTTGAGGTCATCTCATCCCACACTTTACAGATTGATAAGACAATAACACAACTACCAATCTCGCTCACAACCTGACATTTCATGATTCTTATGAAAGTAAAGCTTCCATGTTGCACACGTCATCATTCTGCTAGTGATATGCCAAGGTCAACGGGCACTACAACCAGGGATTTAACATCTATAAATAGGCGAGAAATAAAAAACAAAGGTATGCAATTTACAATCTTCTAAGCTGAAACCTTGCCCAATCACTTAGTGGTTTGATTGTCAGTACGTTTTCCGCAGGAAGCACCATCAATAGGTGAGAAACGAAAACACATAGGTATGCAATTTCCACTCTTCTAAGCCGAAACTTTGTCGGATTGCTTAGTGACTTGATTGTCAGAACGTTTTCCGCAAGAAGCACCATGGGTAGAACAGACACCATTGCCAACAGATCCAAAAGGAACGGACACCATTGCACTGATCATGCAATCCATAACCCCACCTCTAGATCAAGTTGAGTCCCCTTGTTTAGTTAAAAACTAATTGAAGTTATCGATCAAAAAAAAAAAACTAATTGAAGTTTGCTTGATTCAGAAATCCATGAACATTAAATGTCCAATAAATATTTAAAAAATTACTGGAAATCAACAAAACAACAAAAAAATACACGAGTAAATACATATACAGATATAGAATCAAAGATGAGAGATCAAACAAAAACATGATTACCCAGTAGCGTTTTTGTCGCTAGAATCGGCATCAAGGGAAGGCGCGAAAGAAGAGGAATCTGGCTCTGTCACCATCGATCTCCATTTCAAGTTGGATTTGAACTTTCCATGAAGAAATCTCGAGTTCGGATTTGCTGAATTGTGAGGAATCAAAGGAGTTAAAGAAGAAATTGATATAATTCGACCTGAACAAAGCATCTTTAAACCCTAGATTTCCGGGTTTTTTTTTTAACTTTCTTTTTCTCTCTTTTTTTTGGTTATTAGTGGAAATCCATAGATTTCTATTGTCAACCCAGACATGAAATGAGGAAGCACGCAGAGCTTTCTCCATTATATGCTCTGGTATAGTGGTATTAGTGGAGAGTAAAAGACAAAGTTGTGTTTAAACTAGTCTAGATCATGTAAATCTGAAAGTTCTGTGAATAAACGACTACTGGGCTCCTGATGACCCACGTGGTATCTCTTCCCCCCCCCCCCCCCCCCCCCCCCCCCAACTTACCCACTAACCTCGCCCAGCCGAAAAATCAATGAAGAGAGACTTGAACTTGAGCCCAGAAAGGTAGGCTCGGGCTCAAAAATTTACACCCACTAAACTCAAGTCAGGCTCCTTGTTAACAATTTGGAATATGAAAAAAATTTAAGTTCTATTCGATTTTGGATTGCAAAATTCCTTTCTAATATTCAGCCAAAATTTCAATAAATGAAAAATACGCGGCCTGTGTTTCATGCATGTATTATCCATTTTATTTTAAAATATTGAAAATAAAAAATTCGGTCATATAATAGCGATGTTAAGAGTGACGGTGATGATAAAACTAGTGATGCTAATGGTGATGGTAGTAATGATGGTGGTGATAATGAGGTTATTGTTCCATTGATTTTTAAAAGAAGATCAAAGTTAAGGGATAAATCATCAATTTGGAAAATTAAATGTAGAGGGTCGTGTTGTTATTTTTTTTAAGATATAAAATGAATATTTATCACATAAAAATGTGGATTCTTCCAAAATTTTGAAGTATCGCCACTTCAAAGTCGACTCGTGTTACATGTCATAACTTACAAGTTTACACTGCAACATACAATAAGTTATAGGAGTGTTTTCTTCAATTGAGTTTTATAAAATATAAAAAATCGTAAAAGTCTTTCCATTCTTAAAAATCGTGTTTTATTTTTTTCAAACTTAAAATTCATGAATTATTCAAAATAGTTCAATATTCTAGAGAATGATACTTTAATTGAAAAAAAAAAATTCGTGAATTTTTCAATAATTAAACGAGAGATTGCCAACAAGGGTTAGGTTAAGGCTTAACAATGCTCAGTTTAACTGGACATTGACTTGTTAAAATACTTTATAAATGTGTATAATATACAATTAAATATATAATTTTGTTAAAAAATATAATTACAACAGGGGAATGTTAATGTTCAATACTTCATGGGAATGTTAGCATTGTCTAATAATTTTTTTTCCATTAATACCCTCCTCATTTTTTCTTTTACTGAAAAAATAATAGTGTATTAGTTTTTTATACAATAAATGTTTGTTTAAATAATAAATGCCATGAGAATTTATGTATTATGAATTAAATATCTTGTTGGCAGTAAATGCTTTGACAATCAATGTTAATATAATAAATACATTTATTAATGACACAATAAATATATTTATTATATAAAAGATCAACATGACCTTGTTTTTTTTTATAAAAGACAGAAAAAGGAAGAGTATCATTGAAAGAAAAAAGTGTTAGACAATGATAATATCCCCATGAGGTCTTAAACGTTAGCATTCTCCATTAAAATATATTATAAAATAACAAGTTCACTTTTATCTCTAACAATTTTTTAACTATGTAAAGATTAGACTTCGATTTTGATGAAAAATAATATTATATTAGATGACTCAAAATGATTTTAAAAATTATATAATTTTTTTAATAAAATTCAAAAATTAATCTCACCTATTCCAAATCAGTTAGAATTGGATTAGGGCTTAGTCGAGACGTGATGTAAGGTACAGTGGACCAATTTAGGATCTGGTTAGGATTCAACCAAGCCTAACCCAACCCGCCCTAATCCAAACCTTAAGTAGTCACCTATAAGGAAAATATTAGGTTGGTTGATGATTTCCAATGGATTTAATTTTTATAATCACGGTTTCAAGATCATTAGATGCTGATGAAATAGACTCGAATCTATGGAGTTATGAAGTTAACAAACACCGGGAAGTATAAGATTGTCTCTCTTTTTTCTGGTAGACGTTGAGGCCGGCTGCCAGGTGTATGGCCAGTTCTCGGTTTGGCAAAATAAAAGAAGTTGGAATGTGCAGCTGAGCCGGACAAAAGTACTCCAGCTAGACATTCAACATTTGCCACCTATACATGGGGTGCCAATTTGATGCCATTGAAAGAAACGCCAAACACGGTTTCAAACGGGATGACTTGAACTAGGATTTTGTATTATTTGATTAAAATAATTAATTTTTTCAGAATTTAAATATTTCTTATTTAAATAAAATATGATTTTATGGCTAAACATCTTCTAAGTTTATAAAATATTTTAAAATTATTTTCTTAAGAATAATTAATTTTAAACCTGATTAAAAGATTTATCTCATCCGAGATAACTCGGTCTCGTCCGTGAATTGAGATTTCAAAACCATGGAATCATCTTGAAGAGTGCAGTTGTGGTAATTAGTTTCAAGAGTTTTTCTCATCTTAGTAGAAATCCAACACCAAGAAACAAAAGAGAAAAAAAAAAAAAAAACATAAAAAATTAAAGTGGATAATAAAATGATATTAACAATAACGTGCCGCACATCAAATATAATTACCATATAATTTCATTCTCGTGTAACAAGCAGATATGGAATTTTTATGACTAATGATAATCTAACGCTCTTTTTTCAGACACCTCCTATATGCTCCTTTACTTGGTAGTTACAGACCCATAAATCTCTTTTGTGTATCCTGAAGCAAATGATCTACGATTCTGTGATGGTGGCATACAAGGAGAGTCTTAAAAAAGAGCGTTAGATTATCACGACTCAAATCTTGTAGAGGTATCAAGCATTCATATCCTTTCTTTTAGATCTTTTTCTTCGAAAAATATGTTCTTATAAATTATTTTTATAATTAAAATTATAAAATCAAATACATTTGATTAAGATCTATAAACTAAAATAATAATGATTTGGTCATCTCAAATGAGTCCATGTAATGGACTATTCATATTGTATCGTCCTGCTTTGTTCCTCAAGTTGTCTCTGTCTGAGGCAAGTTTTAAAAGTAGGTGAACAAACAATGAATTTTGAGTCAAGGTCGAGCATAACAGACACAAAGAATTTCATTTTTACGAAACTTTGTACAAAATTATTATCCATAAAATATTTGTATCAATCATAAATAAATTAAAATTAGATTCGAAAAAAATATGTTACTGTAAACTAAATTTGCCTTAGCTCACCCTTCTGTTAATCTAAAATCCATCCAAGTTTTAATTATTAGATAGGCACTTGGCACACGATCAATTTGTTAGACTCGCCAATTGGATGGGTAGTAGGGGCGAATTTACAGTGGGGCCACTTGCCCCCACAAGAATTTTCAAAGTGGGTAGATTAAGGAGCTATTACGATATATATATATATTAGGGGTGCAACTTGGTTCGGGTTAAAGTAAAATTAGAATCGAATCAATCTTGATCGGTTCCATTATATAAGAATCAAACCCGAACTGAATTATTTTAGAACCAAATCAATTCAAACTGACCTTATTTCGATTTGGTTCGGTTCGGTTCCATGGGTTGCCAAGGAAGAGTTAAAATTCCCTCATCTCTCCCACTGTTAGGTTGTTTTACAGCTTGAGAGAGAGAGAAAGAGAGAGAGAGAGAGAGAGAGGGAGAGAGGGATGCACCGTCGCAGCCGCAGAGAGAGAGAGAGAGACGCATCATCGCAGGACACCGTCCCAGGTCTCACTGTTGTTGCCTCTGCCGCTGTCGCATCTGCATCGCACCGTCACAGACGCAGAGAGAGAGAGATGAGACGTTGGCTGCCGGTCGCAGCCGTAGGTCGCATAGACGAGAGGTTAGAGACGAGAGAGAGAGACGGGTTGGGTTGGGTAGTTTTATTTAAAAAGTAAAAAAAATCAAATTAAAAATTAAAATATAAATTTAATATTTTATTTTATATTAATATTGGTTCGGTTTCGATTTGGTTCAGGTTTTTGTATTATTTGAACAAAGAACCGAACCAAAGTTATCGATTCTTTATTTTATAAATCCGAAACCGAACCAATATCCATCTAAACCGAACCAAACCAATCCAAATTCTACGGTTCGATTCGGTTCTCAGTTTGAACCGAATTAAGTTGCACCCCTAATATATATATATTAGCGGCAGATAAAAACATTATTCATTGTTGTTCCCACAAAAAAATTTTATAGTCTAAGTTGCCCCCACATGGGCAAAATCCTGGCTCCGCCCCTATGGATCCTATGATCGAATCGTTCATACCAATTTGTTGGACAATCATGTTGATTTGGTCAACGGTTAGGGAAAATGATATTATTTAAAGAAAAGAAGAAATAATAATAATAATAATTCCTGTTATTTGTATGAAAATTAAAATTTTCAATTTCTTGAAAACAAAAATTTGAAAAATTCGGTGGGGATGAAACGTAACAAACCACGGCCATGAAACATTCTTCTAGCAAAGACAAACAGCATTTAAAGGTTTTTTAAGACTTGTTATCCCCAATAGAAGGCTTGATGTTACCTTCAGAACTTCCTTCTTCACATAATGAGAAAAATATATCCATTCAATCATATAAAGTTCAACCACTAGTTATGTGGGCCCACAACATGGAAAAAACAATATAGTGTAGTTAATGCAGACTAGACTAGAGTGAGTGAGAAAAAAAAAAAACATCTAAACTTAAACTTCAGATTATGACACGTGTCACATGTATTTCGTACCTCATCGACTCCTTACTCCTTAGTGTTACTTGTCTAAGGTTTTGTTTGGCCTAAAAGGACTATACATGATAGATTCAAGGTCATTATATTCTTCCAATCTCGATATTTCGGAGTATTTAAACATTAGATTATAAAACGAGAGATTGCCAATCAATTTTATGAAGGGTGAATCTCAATTTCGTATGTTGAATATGATAAAATTATGAGTCTGCTACACCATTCATTTTAATTTCCAAAACATGTTACAAGTGAATTTGCGTCGAACTCATTGATATATATCAGCAAACTTACTGTTAAAAATATCAAGGATATTTGACTTTAACATTAACTACAATCTCGGTGACTTAATTGTAAAAGTCACTTCAGAATTACTTACGATCTCGCTGCTAATTTATCAACGAGTTCGCTAATCATAAAAGTGATGAACTTGTTGGAAAACATGTTTAGAGAATTAAAATGAATAATGTATCAGAACCAGAATTTGAACATGAGTTGCACACTTTTTGTTGAAAACATTGGACAATCCAGCAATTTTAGAAAACATTGAAAATCCAAGGTTTTTAGTGGGATTTGATAATAATAAAAAAAAAAAAAATACTAGTTAAACAAAAGAAAAAAAAAAACTAATTTTTCTATAATAAAACGACAGCAAAATCCGGCCCAACTCTTGTAAATCTGAAGAATTTTGTTACTATTATTATTTGAGTGGCCCTAGCTAGCCAGCCCAAAGGACCAGTGACCATGGTCCATGTTTAAATATTAAATTAAGATAGAGATTAGACTAAGTATGTTTTAAAATTTTAAAAAGGTGGGGTTCGGTTGATTTCTGAATCAGCATTTAGGTTCTGCAAGTTTAGTGAGTTAGCCAATGGGGTTGCCTAGCCTAGGCAACTTGGCAAGTTGACCTGTGAAGGGTATGTGGAGCCATCATCCTACCCCTTGGTTTTGGGTCGCAACGGACCATGGCTCATGGGCCAGGTCTCGGGTTTCAACACAACGTGAAAAAAGCCTATATTTGACAGCCCAAGACCATTGAATTTCATAAAATTTGACCGGCCAAGACATCAAAATTTTCATTGTCAAATTATTTTTTTCGATGGACCGAAACCGTTAAATTAATACAGGATGGGAGAAATTTGATGGCTCTAAGCCGTCGAATTGTGGATCATCAAAAATTTCACTGGCCGTAGGCCGTCAAAATTAGCTTTCTAAAATTTGTGGGCTTTGGCCTGTCGAATTTTCTTGTCAAAATTTTCAGTTTTCACATAATGCAAAATATGTAGCATGGCATAGTGATGCTCGAAAGAAGGCCTATGATCAATGTATGCTATTTGCAAATGATACAGCACTGGCACGAATGCAACTAACTGTAGATATTGTGACACATCTTTAGCCCATTTACCTCAAACAGACTAGATATTGCTTAGGGCATAGTTTGGGTTGCACCATTAAACCCATTGTTCAACTCAATTAGGCTCAATTGGATGAAAGAAGAAAATTTTAGTGTCCAACGAGTGTCAGCCAGTGCCACACCTTAGAAAGTGGAGGTCTTGAGTTCGCATCGCTCCTTATTGACCACCCTCAAAGATTTATCCTATAAATTATCTGGTGCGTGTGGGTGGAGTGGAGTGTTGGGAGGGGGGCTTTTGAATGTACCCGAGGATTAATTGGTTCCTCTAAGATGCCCGGATGCCTTGGTTAGAAAAATGGAGTTGAAGGAGTATATCAGATAGGCCTTGGAGTTTCTTGAGCAAAAGAGTTGTAGTGTTTAATCAAAATTATGTATTAATTAATGTTTGATTGATTACAATCCCATTTTAAAAGTCATGAATATTTAGCAATCACGAGCACTTAATCTCGTTGTTGTAGCAATACATGTGGATGCAACTGATAATAGAAATTGAGGATGAAGAAGAAAAAGCAGCGGAAGCTAATGAAAAATAGTACTATTTTAGTAAAATAACGAAGAAGAAAAGAAAAAAAGGGGATGGCATTGTAATTTTTTTTTTTTGTATTTTGATTACAATCATACATATAAAGTGCAATGGGGGATTTTCAAAGTGATGAAGTGCAATTGATACTAGGTGATTTGCAACTAGACGACAATGTTACTAGACCCATTTAATAATTGGATCAGGCTAGATCCGATTCATGTTTTCTATAATGGTGTTCTATAAATATTAGAAGTGTATCCATAAAAATTTAAGAAAATGTATTTGAAGTAGGGCTGTCAACGGATACATATCCGATCGGATAATGCAATATCCGAATCCGAATCCGAAACTTTTTAACGATATCCGAATTCGAATCCGAATCCGATCGGATATCACTAATGAATATTCGAATTCGTATCCGAATAAATTATCGGATATCCGATATTATCCGATTCGAATCCGAAATTTAATATTCGAAAATTATCCGAAATGAATATCCGAAATTATCCGAAACTTGTTTACCATCCGAAATTATCCGAAACTTATATCCGAAATTATCCGAAACTTGTTTAATATCCGAAATTTATCCGAAAATATCCGAAACTTATATCCGAAATTATCCGAAACTTGTTTACTATCCGAAACTTATCCGAAATTATGAATTGGATGTAGAAAGAAAATTTCTACACCCTTCACCATATTTTACTCCATATTTTACTCGAAAATAACAGGATGTCCTGTTTAAAAAGCTCAAAACCATCGCTGTTACACCAATCAGTCACTTGAGAGCTAAAACCTTTATCCATACTACTGTACATATCACAATCTAGAGGACTGTCAACAAAATTGACACAACACAACATGATCATAAAATAAAATATTATACCACATCGTGTTCACAAGTGCACACCATTTCCATTGCCATTACCATTAACACACACACCGTTTAATAACCCATAGGTGAGCTTATTTGCCATTCCCATTTTGGTACATTTTTACAGTTGCTAGTCCATTACTCATGCTGATCTTTGTCGTAGCCTTGTGCTTAGAGCTTCTTGTTTTCTTGGAGAAATGCATGCTAATTTCGTAGCTTTCTTCTTAGCCTTCGCTTCTACAACTGCCACAGGATCCAAGAACTCCCCAGCATGATAGGTTGAAGCCCAAAGCTGTAACTTCTAACCCCATCAAAAATGGTTTAGAAATTATTGAAAATTTGTAAACCACTTTTGATGGACAACTTTGGCTATATATATAAACTGCAAAGGAATGATTATCTCATTATCCAAATGGTAGTCGAATACTCCCTAAACTACATTAATAGGAAAATTATGAGTATTTTTATCAAGAAGGAAAAATTGAACATCTTTGTAATCTAATTTATATTGGACAGTGATAGGCTACATAACAACATTCAAAAAGGGAAAAAAAAAGAAAAGAAAGAAGAAGAAATAATTGAAGGGTTACAGTCAACACTAGTGGGCAATGAATCTAAATCCATAATAGTACATGTAAAACAAAGTCTGAACTTGAGAACCCTACCTTCTGAACCTGAGAGAATCCTAAAACCATGCAATTATGTAGTGTCAAACCCTAAAAAAACAAAAAACTGAATGATGAGAAACCTTCCTTGTAAAATGGGTGTAGGTTAATATGTTGACCATGTAGTGTATATACAAACACCATGCTAAAGCTTGAAAGGATGTCGACTTACATGAGGGAAAGATACAGAAACCACTGAAGCAACAGATCCAACTCCCTTTCAAGAGTGTGAAGTGTGTGTGAACAAGGCCTGGTAATGGGCGAGTCTTCTTCCATATAGTTTTCCCCACCATCGTTACCTCCTTGGTTTTGAAAGGACAGGTGGAAAATCTTCATCTTTCAATTGAGAATTCCTCCGGGCTGCCGATCTGGAAAAATAATCGAATTCACCTGTTAATATAATAATACATTAACAGTATGACAAGTGTTTACAGTGAAACTTGGTGGGTGAGCAGAGGATTTTCCTTTTCATCCAGAAAGCTCCTCATCATATGCCGGTACTTTAAGCTTCTGTTATTGTGTTTTAGATTTAATTTACATATTTGAGCTAAAAAGATAAGCAAAGAAAGAATAAAGAACACCATCCACCACTCCAAATTCAAATTGTGAAAAAAATATTTGGCAATATTCCACAGGAAGAGAGGATGGAATTACCAGCAATGCAGACAAGGTAGACTTGCTGCATCCACTTGTACCACATAAAAGCACAGTCACAGATTCTTTCCTTTCTTTTATTCTAAAACAAGAAGAAAACATTTCAGAGGAAAAGAACAAGACATATAAAGCATAAAAGGAATTGGAAATTGAATTATGAATACTAACACAATTGTAAAGTAATCTTACAAAGTATAGAAGAACGCAGGTTGAACAAGATATGACATATAATATAAGGCAACACAGTGTGCCCAAAGCCTGCAACAGTAATATAAAATATTGGAAATTGAATTATGAATACTAACACACCCATAGTTCAATATAAAATGAGTTGGACTCGGAACATATTTAGTAGCAACTATGTGGATACGAGGAAAAAAATCTGTGGCATTTTAACTAAAGCTTTCTAATATGAGAAGAAACATAGAAATGCATAAACGCTTGTGCATACAACTTCAAAAACTAATCAAAATTATTATTCGGGAAAGCAGGGAGTTATATTTCTTAATTTACTGAGCTTTATTTACAAGGAATGAATAGTTTGGTTTGGAACCTTTGGCCTTACCCGAAAAGAAAGTCTGCAGAATTACTCTTAGAGAGAGAAAAAAAAGTGCCACAATGAACAAAACTTACTTTGGACAGAAAAAGGAAAAATTAGTTTCTTACTTTTCCTTTCTCAGTAGCATTTGAGACTGTTGGTTCAGTCTCATCTTGAGGAAGCAAGGGAACTTGCTCGGGTGTCGCATCCTTTGGTGGGCCCTTGATTGGAAGATTTTTGTCTTCAATGTCAAAGGTACCTTCTGGAGGAGGCGCAAGCATCTGAAAAACATATGTGTACAGAATAATCGCACCAACCTGACATTCATAAACAGAGAATGGTGAAGCTCTAAATGAAAGATAGAGATGCGCGTGCACGACATAAAGCAGTTATTATTTCAAGCACGAGCTAAATTGCAAATTGAGTGAGAATGCATGAGTTGCTCTTATCACATGAAACTATTTGGGACCTACCCATTGGCCAAATGAGATATATGCAGTCCCATCTTCGCTACATTTCTCTGAGTCACCAAAAGGGTTGGATTTGTCTCGACATAAAGCTGCAATCAGGACAAGTGGCACATTCCCAATGTTGCCTGTATTCAAAGTTAAACAAGAGATCCATTCAAAAAATTTAAATAAAAAAAAACATTTGAATGGTTACTGGCAAATACCAATAAAGCACCGACAAAGAGGTCAAAATTAAGAATGGTCTGCAATTTTCTGCTTGAACTTGCCACAACAGAAAATTTTTTAAAGCAGAATATATCACATTCAGAACAGATGCCACTGCCTATAATGAACAGAAGATAAGCATGGGTACTACTACTAAGCTGGGAGAGGTGAAACACAAATCTCTGTTTCAACATAATGGGAGAAAACAACCTGTACCCAATTATAGAAGTCTAAATCATAAAATATATCTTGAGACACAAATTTCAACTTTCCCACATCTGCATTTAAAATCAATCTACAACATAGGATAGTTGA
Source organism: Akebia trifoliata (assembly GCF_017979445.1). Taxonomy (NCBI): domain Eukaryota; kingdom Viridiplantae; phylum Streptophyta; class Magnoliopsida; order Ranunculales; family Lardizabalaceae; genus Akebia; species Akebia trifoliata. The sequence continues at coordinate 55,693,853 of NC_141377.1, read as the reverse complement.
GGTGGTTTAAAAAGACAGTAGTGAGGGATGGGAATAAACTCTTTTACTTAGAACTAATCCCTCTAGCAAAGCCAAGAAGTTAAAAAATATACATATACCATCTGACATGCCATGCATTCTGCTGTTAATATGCAAAGAATATCACCACACACAAGTTCTTGAGGCAAAACATCCATATATTTTCTCAGAAACAAAAAATTTAAAAAACAGAGATTGCTAAGATGGTTTCCTAAACAAAATGAAGTAACTTACCAATTCCAATGTGTACGATAGTAAACTTGAAGTATGGATATGGTGGTCGAACGATAGATGCGACAACTAAACCAATTATTGAACCTGATATGGTAGCCAGAATTACATTGAACGGAATAAACCACCTGTAGATGTAATAACAAGTCACATGCTTGCATTTACCCTTTAAATATTAGCACATTAAAAAGTAACATCAAGGAAAATACATGATTAACTTATGACTCACTTTGAATGAAAAAATAACACCATCTTGTTCCTGTTAAAGTATTACAATTTTGGCTAGTTTACAGCAGTAAAGTAAGATCCACTAAATGGAACTTCAAATCCAAAAACACAATTTTGCTCACTTCATATCAAATTTACAGAATTTTACCATGCATCTGCAATCAGTCCTAGATCAGTTAAACAGGGTATAAACCAGCCAATATTCAAAAAGATGCAAAAACCCACATTCATAAAATTAAGCAAAGGAAAAGAAATCTAACACGATTGAAGTCAAGGTGGGAATGCTCATAGAAGTCAGGTTTCTAACACAATTGAATCATCTAGTTCCTCCAAAATGATTTCCTTAGATTCCTTCAGCACTCCTAACACAATTGAAAATTACATAAGCTAGAGAGATTGAGCATAACATATAAATAATTTTTATGTAGAAAAATCAGAAGTACAACACTCATTACCCATTTAGGATTGACTCTTGCATCCTTACCATCCGTATCATAAAGATAAATATGCTTCACATCAATTAATGGAACACAATGAAGGCCTAAGATCCCTATATATCCATACAAGTGATTCTTCATATTTTCACCTCAAAAACCACAGAGATCTGTACATCAAGTTTTCACCTCAAAAACCAACTACAGAACTCAACTTTCAACAATTTTCAACTAGAAGCATACATATGAAACTCATATAGAAAAGTAAACAACAATTAGTCAACTACCATCAAAAGTATGTTGTTTAAATATTACAACCATATTGAAACATCTTTAAATTAAAAAACATATAATGTTCAAACTTAAAAAATACTAAAACCAAAAGTTCATATGGATCCATATTGATGCGAACTCAATCAACCAAATTGATAACATCTGCACAAAAAAAAAAAAAAAATAGTAGTAAGGATATGCACAATAAAATATAAATTTAATAAAATATAACAATTGTATTATTTACCCTTAAGGGATGGCAACCAATCTTTTACACAAACCAAGGCATCCACAACTTCAGGACTCAACGAAGAACGGGATTCAGTGATTATTCTACCACCACTACTGAATGCTGATTCCGATGCTACAGTAGATACTGGAACCGCCAAGATATCACGAGCCATCCTTGCAAGTGTAGGAAACTTCGGACCATTACTTTTCCACCACAGTAATATATCAAAGCTCTTTTCATCTTCACCCAGTGGAAATAAACCTTCATCTAAGTATTTATCCAACTCTGTCTTCTGAACTTGGTGCAAATTTTGAGAACGTTTTTGAATAAATTTCTTGAATTCTTCTTGCATCCTTGAGTTCCCAGTACTAGAACTTCCATCACCAACTGTACCCAAACCACCTCCAATCGAACCACTGGCTAAATCAGTACAAGAATCATCTGCAATGACATACTTGGAGTATAATTCATTCATAGATTTCTTAACTTTATTGATGTGCATGTCTGCATCTTCCCCGTAAATTCTAGAAAACACAAATTCAATGAACTCCATTTTACAACATGGATCAAGAACGACACCAATGCTCATCAACAAGTTACTAGAACTCCAATATTTGTCAAAATTTTCAATCATTTTGAATGCCATTTGACGCACATAATCATGCTCAGAGACAAGCCACTGAATTATGTTGTCATAAATATCACACACACCTTTAAAATATAAATTAGCCGTTGGATATTTGACTCCTGAGAAGTGAAGAGTAGTATCATAAAATACTCTCAAACAGTCACAAATAACTCTCCCTACTTCCCATTCTTCTGAAGATGGTAAACATTTGTAATCAGGAGCCAACTCTGCTAATCGTTCATATGCTGAATGTACGGCCAAAGCACTATCAAGCATCAAATAGGTAGAATTCCATCTGTTTGGCACATCCCTAGACACCCCTTTTCCAGTCAACTTAGTATGGGCCAATGCACTTGCAAATTTTTGACCTCTAGATGCAGAAGATTTTACAAACTTTACACTTTCTCGAATCTTATTCAAAATTCCATCGATCTCTTTTAACCCATCTTGAACAATTAAATTTAGAATGTGAGCACTACATCTTATATGAAACAAGTCACCATCAAGTGCTAACATCCCTTTAGAGCATAACCAATGTTTGAGATCTCTTGCCATTACATCATTATTATATGCATTATCGACTGTGATTGAAAATATCTTTTTATCAAGATTCCAATCTAACACTTTTGATTTGATAAATCCACTCAAAGCTTCCCCAGAATGTGAACCTTGAATTAATTCAAAAGATATAATTTTCTTATTCAATTTCCAATCATTGTCTATGTAATGGCAAGTCAAGCAAGAATAATTGAGTTCTTGATGATCAGATGTCCATAAATCTGTAGTAAGACTACATCGAGAAGGTAGTTGATCAAGCAAGTCTTGTAATCCAATTTTCATCTCGTTATAAACTTTCATTAAATCGGCCCGTCTTGTATTTCTGGAATAGAACTTAACCATGGGATTAACGCCATTGACGAATAACTGAAAATACTCGTGCTCACCCATACTGAAGGGGTAATCATGCTTCGCAATCATCTTCGCAAAATCCATTCTACTTTTTTCAGGATCATACTTCCAATTTATCAATTTTGAGGGTTCTTTACTAGATTTTGTCACAGACAACAATTGATGTTTGACATCTTTATTTGATTTTCTCATACATGTCTTTATATGATTCATCAAATGTGAAGTTCCTTTTGAACTAGAACCGTCAAATCCCCTCTTACAATGTATACAAACTGCTTGAATGCTCCTATCCCCCAATTTCTTTTCATCAAATTCTAACCATACTTTTGACCTCCTTTTCCGACTTTTAGTTTCTAAAGATGTTTCATCTATACTATCGGTTAATGGAACCATATTATTTGTCTGCTCATCATCATTACAATTATCACCAATTACAGGAGAAGGGGCAGATGCAACACTAGGAGTTGTATTACCTAATGGATCAGACATTTTCTTTATAACCTACAAAATACCAACAACATGTATATCCTACTTAGCTATTTGGATTACTAATTGAATCATCAAACAAAAGATAATAATATTCAACAAAAACATAATAAAAAAGTTCTAAACATGAAGAATTGAAACTTCGATCCCCTCTTAACTCGGAAGTCTAACAAAACACAAAAGATCTAAAACTACTAATTAATAAAATGGTAGTGAACCTATTTCTATAGAGTTGACATCAAGGCTCATGAAAAAAATAGAAAAAATGAAATTCAACTATCAATTAGAGCATGTTTTTATGGATCATCAATTAGACGAAAAACATATATTTCATAAAGTATGAAACCTACTCTAATTGATAGTTGGATTTCATATATTTTATGGATCATGTAATAAATTCCAAAGGTAAGATATATATGGATCATATATATTAGGCAATCCATAAAATATATGGATCATCATTTGTATGACATACTTAATGAAATATATGGATCAGACATTTTGTAGCCTTGTAGGTCATATATTCTATGGATCATCAATTAGACGAAAAACAAAATCAGAAAGTATGAAATTTGAAGAAATTAAACTTCTTGGAATTTATTGAAGAAATACATTTTTCTTACCTTTGGAAGTCAAACGGAACTTCGATTGGATCTTGATTGAATATTTATTAATTTAAGTCGGGCCTTAAATGGCTAAATCCCTTTTGGTTTCCCCTCTCTATGGTTCAGTCAAATACGAGAACAGTAGAGCTGAAATTCTACCAAAAAACAAAAAACAAAAAAACAAACAAACATAAGCACATAAATCAGAGACAAATAAATCAATTTGATGAGGAAACAGCTATTGATTTCAATAACCATTGGAAAATTTCTCATCAATCTTTTTTTTTTTTTTTTTCTCATCAAGCTATTGATTTCAATAACCATTGATTTCAGTGATTTCTTAAGAATGAGTACAAAAGCTGCCATGGAAGCAACTTTCCAAGATCTGCAAGAGGGAGAGGGAGAATGAGTACCAGCCAAGAGTTCTAACCGGCGATGTCGTTAAGAGCTTTCAGAGAGGGAGAGAAAGATTCCGATGCCGATGCCAGTGAGGCCGTGACAGTGAGGAGCTGAGATCGTGAGGAGGAGCCGAAGAGGTGAGATCGTAAGGAGATGAGGGGTTGACCGCTGAGATAGATTCTAATGGTGAGGTCGTGACCGCGAGGGGTTGTCGACTTGTCGCCTGTCGGGCTGAGCCACTGAGAGAGATTCCAATGGTGAGGTGAGTGGCAGACTGCGAGGGATTGAGTTGAGATCGTTGAATGGTTGAAGTCTTGAAGACGATGAAGCTTGAATGGCGATGGCTGATGGCAATGGCGATGGGCGATGGGCGATGGCAATGGCGATGGCCGATGGCTGAGCCGCTGAATGAGTTCGAGAGTTACTGTGTTAGGCTTCGACTGTTCGACAGAAGTTCTACAGTCTAAACCCTAAACGAAAAAAAAAATCATTATTTAAAAAATAAAATAACATTTATTCATTTCGGATCGGATATTATCGAATTCGAATTCATCGTATCCGAAACCGTATCCGAAACTCTATCGGATATTTAAAACTATCCGAATCCGAATCCGAAATCCGAAATTTTCGGATAATATCCGATTTTTCGGATACGGATTCGGATTCGGATTCGGATTTTGGCTATCCATTGACACCCCTAATTTGAAGTTAGACCTGGTCCAACACATATATTATAAAACTGAATACTTGCGGATCGGGCTGGACCGGGCTAAGACACGGATGTTTTTATTTTATTTTCCAGACCCCGTTATTAAATGGGCTGGATTCCGTTCGAACCATTTATGAACTGACCTAAGCCCGGCCCATTGATAGCTCTTGCTCAGATCCTAGGGTTCCAAGCGATAGCCAAAAGTCACCAAATCGTAAACCCTAAACAAAACCTTATAAATATGAAGTCTTCCGCTATTCTTTTGGCAGGCCAAAGTGGCATTGGGGTTCATTAGGGTTAGGGTTTTTCCCCCTGATAACAGTTTCTCTTGGTTTTCTTTGTTTTCCTTTAGATCAATGTTTGATTTTATGTCTAGGGTTTGTGATTTTAGAAACGATTGGGAAGATCGCGATGACGACTCCAAAAATTCAAGCTCAACAGACCGGAATGCAGGTTTTCTCTCTTTCACGAGAAGAAACTTGCGTGTCGACAACCCCGCTGAACTGAGCGATCTCCCTAATAACTTATTTGTTCTTCGATGTTTGATATTTTAGGGGTTTCTTTTTGGTGCCGAATTTCGTTTTCAGATCTGGTTTGTTTGTTTTTGTTTTTTTTGTGGAGAGAAGGAAATTAAAGATTGCGATGAGGATAAAAAGCTCCCTCTTCTGAAATAGAAGTTTGAGGACAATCGCTGGCAGAATCGAACCTAATAATCAAACGCCACCACTGAGTAATCTGTTTTCACTCCTTCTCAAGAATTTCTCCCCTTTCATTCTTCATTTTATTTGTCAAAAAATAGTTTTTTACTAATATGCGCCAGATTCACGGCGCATATTAGCACTTTATATGAACGATAAAGCTGAAGTAAGATTACAATAATTTTGGATCTATTGATTTCTCCGATCTTGATATTCTTTTTTTAATTTTGTTCATCCTAGGTCATTTTTTTTTGTTAATGTACTATGGATTTAATGGCTCATTTAAGCATATTTACATGAATCGACTTCTATTGATTTCTCCTATCTAGATTTTATTTTTCATAGTTTTATTTAACATCAATCAGTTTTTTCTAATGTACGCCGTATTTAATGGCTATATGTTAGCTTGATTACGTGGAAGATGAGGATGAAGCAAGAATACAATAATCCAACACTTGATCTGAAGTTTTGGTTTCTCCAAAAACTTGATGCCTAAAAAGCTTTGCTTCTGAATCTTTGTATTTTTTTAATGTTTTTAATTTGTTAGATTTATAAATGTTTAAAGTCATCAAGTGATGAGATCTGAAAATAAATCTTAGGACACCTTCCTACACAGTTATTGTATAAATAGCTGTGGATGAGAAAGACATTTCTACTCTGATGATGATGATGATATCTTAATTTCTGTAAAGTGGGGATCACTAACGTGCGCTGGGGTGAGGATGTCTATGGGAGGGAGAGGGATAGAGAGAAAGAGGGGAAATTAGGTTCTTGAAGCGGCAAATATGTGGAGACGAAAGCTGAAAAATCCTCTTTTGAGAGGAGATTGTGATGGTAAATAGTTTTCAATCTGAATGGAGTAGTGCTGCTCGACCCTTACTTCCACTCTTTCTGTCTTCACCTCTCTCCTTTAGCTCTATTGCTCTCCTTCTGTTTCGTGATGGTTCTTTCTCTTTTTCTGAAGGATGATTCGTCTTTCTTGTGAAATATATCTTGTTCTGCTACGAGTATTCGAATGTTGTTTGCTTGAAAGCATTTCACCCCGGTTTTAGTCTGAATGGTATTTGTTTGAAGATAATAATCAAAGTACAGGATTCCCAAATTGCGAGATAATAGAATATGAAATAAATTTGACAGAATATCTCAACATTTGTATCTATTTCTTCGGGTAAACATTTGTATCTCTTTTTAATTAATATATATCACTTATTAAGAACTCATCCAACGGGGATATCCATAGCCATAGTTGCAAGGCATTCCATTTTTTTTTTAGTGATATTGGATATTTGAGAGTCCACAAATTCAACTCTCTTTAAATATCTTAATGATAATTTCTCACATAATTTGATAATGACCATGAAAAAATACATGATCCCCACGTAGGAGATAAATCTCATTAAAGGGCTGGGGTCATGTGAGTTATATATATCCTGAACAAACCATACTTCAAGAATTTAACTTAGAAATCTTACTAAGGGTAGTTAACTTGGGCTAATTGAATGCAATCCAATTTAATATAATATCAAGCTCGGGTTAATGAGTTTAGGCCCGATGGTTGGTTGAGTTGAGCTCGGGTTGAGGGTTCGGTTACTTGAGTTGAGCCTGTGTTTACCTTCCCACCCGCCCAAGTTGCAGCCCTAATCATTTGTACATTTCTAATGTGTGATAGCTACTAGCACATTCTATAATGTACTCTAAAACTTAAATTTCCTTGCTAATATATTGGTACAATACAATAATCTATGAAAAATAATTATGTATTGTCAAGAAGCATTATGTAATTTTGGTGCATGTGGAAGGTCGCAACTTGGGTTTGTTAGATCAAGTTTTGGCAAATCCAAGTCCAATCCGAACATGGTCTGGGGTTGTTAATTAGAGACCAATCGACTTGATTGTATAAGCGGGTTGGGCATATGGACTGCACAATATTGAAATTGGATTTATTCTTTTGATTTTCAAAGAATTACAGTCAACCCTAAGGGCGTATATAGAATAAAAATATCCAATAGATTCCATCCTAATCTACTCAAATCCAATCATAATCTAATAAGATACCTTACATTTTAATATTTATCTCTAATCTAATCAGATCCAGTATAATACTTATCCTAAGCTTCACAAGAGGATGATTTGGTGCAACATAATGCACCTTATTACAATATGTCTAATGGTCAACCTCCATCATATTCATGGCGATTGAAGTTTGATATGAGTTTGAAAAAAAATTTGAATCCACTTCATCTTGTCATATAGGAATCGTCTTTGCCAAATCTATGTTGCTCAAAATCCTTGTTGTTGATGAAGAATCATCGATTCCCAAATGCAGGATATAGAAGAAATTATGCGATTTAAATTCATTTTTCCAATTGTGTAACAAGTGCCTACACAAGAAAAATGAGTACCCAAATGCATAGAAAATGAAGAGCAAATATCTCTACCCAAATGGACCTCGATGATAGATAATGGAAACTATTTTGAAAAAGTAACACTAGACAAGCTGATAATAGATTTCTAAATCCACTAACGAGATCACACAAATGAAAAGTGAACAATTCACCATCAAGTTGATTTCATTTGTCAAAGAATTCCTAGATCAGTGGGCCCAAAGAGTCCAAAAGACAGGAATTCGGTAAAAGTTAACATCTGACGTACTGAATCCTTATCACCTATACGAGTAAAAAGACATGGGCTGGCGTAGGGGTGTCAATCGGTTATAAGCAACTTAGAAACGTGAATCATTTATGCACAACTCAAATTAAAATTAAAATTAAAACGTGGTTAGGAGAGAAATTCTCTCCAACTGCTTATGTCATTTGCGCTACATGTCAACCAGCTATTGTGCTTCCAAAAATCTGCTTTAGCTCTATTAGACTCAACTTGAATGAAAATCTACCTTATTGAGCTTTGTTGAGTAGTGGGGAGTTGATGCCAACGCACTAGCTATCCCAAGTACTTATGGATCAGAGATTGATGGACGCTGCTCAAACAGGTGATATCGATGCTTTTTGTACATTACTTAGGGAAAATCCCACTGTTTTAGAGAATCTTTATACTTTCATTGTTACTCCTTTACACATTGCTGTATTACACGGAAATACCCGATTTGCTATGGCGTTCCTCTGGTTCAAGCCTTCATTTACTAGAAAGCTAAATGAAGATGGATTCAGCCCAATCCACTTAGCTTCAACTAATGGGTATGTAGAAATGGTGAGAAAATTCATAGATATCGACCATGATCTCTGTTTGTTGAAGGGTAGAGAGGGGAGAACTCCTCTTCACTGTGCGACTATGGCAGGAAAAATTAATGTTATAAAAGAATTACTCTCTACTTGCCCAGAATCTCTGATAGTGTTGACAGATGATGATGAGACTGTTCTTCATCTCGCCGTGAAAAACAACCAGTTAGAAGCATTTCAAGTCATATTAGTCTGGTTGAAACATCACTGTAAATTAGAGTTACTAAAACGGAAGGATGAGAAAGGCGATACCATCTTGCACTTAGCAACTTCCGCAAATCAACTCCAGGTACGTTCTAATTTTAATGCCATATATATATAGGGGAGCATTCAAGGAACATATGTGAAAACCATCATTTTTCATAATATGGGTTCAAAGTTTAGACTAAGAGATCATCCTCACAAAAAATCAGCTCAATCTGAAGTTTCTAAATCCATCAAAAATGGTTTACAAGTTATTGATAAAAAATTGACGGTCCACATTCTAAATCATTTTTGATGGAGTTAAAAGGTTCAGATTGGGCTGATTTTTTGTGAAGATTAGTCTTCTCATCATAGAGATCACCCTCACAAAAAAATCAGCTCAATCCTAAACTTCTAAACCGTATTTTGAAAAATAATTTTTTTTACGTATATCCCTTGAACGCTCCATCTATATATATACATATAGGATTAGGATCCGTATACACATAAAGTTATAACGTGTTTTGTCTTATATGGGCAAAAATGTTTGGAATGGGCTGATTTTTTGTGAGGCTGATTTTTATGGTGAGGAGACCATCCTAGCCAAAAATCAGCCTATTAAGAAACTTCTAGCCCCATGTTTACAAGTTGAAAAATTTTAGACTGTCCAATTTTTGTAAATCAGTTTTGATGGGGTTAGAAATTTTGAAATGGGATGATTTTTTGCAAGGATGATCCCCTCACCATAGAGATCAACCTCACAAAAAATCAGCTTATTCCGAACTTTTTAACCATATAAGACAAAAACGTTGTAGCTTTATGTGTCTACGGACCCATATATATATATATATATATATGGGTCAGGTTCAAACGACAACCATTTCAACACACATGTAGACAACGTGTTTTGTCTTATATGGGGAAAAATGTTTGGAATGGGCTGATTTTTTGTGAGGATGATCTCTGTAGTGAGGAGATCATCCTTGCCAAAAATCAGCTCATTATGAACTTCTAGACCGTCCAATTTTTGTTGAAAAATTATAGACCGTCCAATTTTTGTAAATCAATTTTGATGGGGTTACAAGTTTTGGAATGGGATGATTTACAAAAATTGGACGGTCTATAATTTTTCAATTGATGTTCGCAATGCATTACTGGTGGTTTTCGTACTGATTGCAACAGTGACATATCAAGCTGCACTCTACCCTCCAGGTGGTGTTTGGCAAGATACTAAACCACCAACAATTATTAACAATAGCACCAACCCCATTAAAGAACAACACCACTTTGCTGGGCAAGTAATTCTCGACTCATACTTATACACTATCTTCATATATTTAAACTCTATGGGGTTTTTTATATCTGTTTATATAATTGCAGTCCTCACCGTTGGGTTACCTTTCCAGTACTATGTACTATGCTTACTATTTTCAGTGATGTCTACTTATTTAGGGTCTATAATTGTTACCTTGCCAAGAGGAGAAGACAATGTCCTCAAAGTAAAAGTTATTGCTCCCATTTTTCCTGTAATCATTTTCTATGTTTTGTTCACCTTTTACTTGTTTGTAACCCCTATCTACTACTCATCCCACGGTCCTATTGGACTGTCTTAATTAGTATAATTCCCAAGTAGAGATCATGTATTAATTTGCACCTCTCAACTCAACATTAATTTTATCTTTCTTATTTTAAATTATATATGTGTTAGACCTTACATCAATTCAAAGAATTAAGGAGTACGATCGTTTAATTTGGCTGCTTTTCTTTTTCTTTTTCTTCTCTTCTTTCGTGAGGGATTTACTCTTACAGGGCAGACCTTATCTGTTGCAATTTTATTTCAAAAATCCCTTTACTTTATTAAGTTTGTTAATGAACAAACCTTACCTTATGAATTCTAACCTAGAAATCTTATCAAGGGTAGTTAACTTGGGCTTATCCGAACTCAACCTGATTTTATAATATCAAACTCGGGTTGAGCTTGGGTTAGTGAGCTTAGGCCTGATGGTCGGTTGAGTTGAGCTCCAATTGAGGGTTCTGCTACTTTAGTTTAGCCTGTGTTTACCCTCCAACCTGCCCAAGTTGCAGCCCTAATCGTTTGTACATTTCTAACGTGCGATGACTATTTTGGTGCATGTGGCAGGTCTCAACTTGGGTTTGCTAGATCAAGTTTTGGCAAATCCAAGTCCAATCGGAACATGGTCTGAGGTTGTTAATTAGAGACCAATCCATTAGGATTAGGATTGGTATTAGCGGGTTGGGCATATGGAATGTGCACAATATTGAAATTGGATTTATTCTTTTGATTTTCAAAGAGTTACAGTCAACCCAAGGGCTTATATAGAAAAACGAATCCAATAGATTTCATCCTAGTCTACTCAAATCCAATCATAATCTAATAAGATACCTTATATTTTAATATTTATCTCTAATCTAATCAGATCCCTCATAATACTTATCCTAAGCTTCACATGAGGATGATTTGGTGTAACATTATGCGCCTTATTACAATATGTCTAATAGTTACCCTCCATCATATTCATGGCGATTGAGGATCGATACAAGTTTGAAGAAACTTGAATCCACTTCCTTCATCTTGTCATATAGGAATCGTCTTTGCCAAATCTATATTGCCCAAAATCCTTGTTGTTGATGAAGAATCATCGATTCCCAAATGCATGATATAGAAGAAATTATGCGATTTAAATCCATTTTTCCAATTGTATAAGAAGTGTCTAAACAAGAAAATGACTATCCAAATGCATAAAAAATGAGGAGCAAATATCTCTACTCAAATGGACCTTGATGGTGGGTCATGATCGATTTAAATATACAGAAATATATAAGATTTGATTACGAAAATATGACTGGGCTTCTAACAAATAAGTAAAGAGCTTGACCATATAGATTCAGAGGCTCTTTGAGATATAAGTAGCTTGATCTCTAGGGATTCAAAAGCTTTTTTTTTCTCGGAAAAATGAACTTGATTACTATGGATTCTGGGACTCTGGTGGATAAGGATTTGGGATATATACACAAGAATATATATATTTTTTAACACAAAATGGATGATGGGCTTAAGAACATGAAAAAATGACTAGAGCTTGGGCTTGGGTAGGAGATTCAGCTGAAAGGATGTTTGGGCCTTAATTAATGGATGCATGGCTTCGCAAAAGGGTAGGTTTTATGTGTGGAATTACGCCTTGGAAGGAGAATGGATTTGGGTTTGGTAGATTTTAGACTAATGAAGATTGAATGAGCTTTGAAAATCATCCCAACTTATGACGACTGAAGACTGAGCTAACATACATAGGAGTGTATAAAGCACATCTTTTTATGTGTATGTTATTGAAAGCGTCTTGATCTGTTGGTGCTGATCCACTTTAGGGTTTGGAAAAAATCTCTGTTTGAGAGATTTATGGAGTCGCTACCTATTTTTACATTCTAAAAATAAAAAATTGACTCTAAATAGATAAAACAAAATTTTACAAAGATATGATAGATATAGATATCAGGTTACGAGGTTTGAAGGTGTATGCACCAATCTTGCCCAACGCAAATTGGTTTTTAATACCTAGCAAAAACTGGTATCTACATTGCAAAAATTATAATTTCTATTGTTAGTGGGATTACCTTCAGATGCTGTCAACGGTTGATTGCTGGCGGTGTGTTTTGTCAGAGATTGACGGTGAGCGTTTTTATTGAGAATTTCTTTGGTTTGTACCCTCTTTTAGATCTGTTCCGAACTCCAAAATGAGTACTCTTGAATATTTTTTTTAACTAAATCTGAGTATTTTTTGGGTTGGAAATCAAGGCTTAGGGTGTATATATTGAGTTGAGACTTCAGATTAAGCGTTTTATGAAGGTTCTAGGAAGCTTTTGACCTATTTTTTCCTTGAGTTTCTGAATACTTACTAGATTTGGTAGTAAATTTACTTTTTTAAAGAATTTTTTGATTTTGTATTATATTTGGTCTTTTTTAGATAAATTCTAGCTCTAACTTATCTTTAGGTGATTTTAGATAAGATTTCAAGTGTTTTTAGCTTAGATTTAACTTATAGTGAATATAATCTTTCAAATTTTGGAGATTTTCCTTGGCAGTTTTTTATTTAATTATTTGATATTCTTTGAGATCTCTCATGGAGGGTTCTAGTTATATTTGGTGGGCTCCAATTGAATAAATGGGCCGACACTTAAAAATTGGGCCCACAATTTAATTAATTGTATTATTTGTTCAATTTTTTTTAAAATTTAATCTATTACATTTATTAATATTTTTAATTATTGGTTTTATATTTTTGAATTTTAGAGTATGAAAATAATTTTTTGCCCTCAAAGTGGGTTTTTAACTTTGAAAGGTCATTTTTCGACGTTTTAGGATGTTTTAGAATTGATTTTTCGAAAGGAATTAATTAGAAATATTGATTTTATGTCATTTGTGTCTTTTTGGCATGAAATGGGTGCGAACCCCCATGAGGATATTTTGATTTTTTTTTTTTAAATTGACAAAATAGTTTATTTGGTTCTAGATTGTTATTTTTGGTATTCAAAAGGGTTTTTTCTAAGCGTAATATAGTTTCTAAGGATATTTTTGTAATTTGATCAATTTTTTACAATTTTCTCATCAAATTTCTTTTAGTCTTAAAATGATGATTTCTATATTTCAGATCATATTTTTCTAACGAATTATGGTTTCTAATGTTTCTTTGTATAGAATATCCCATCTAATCTTTGAAAACATATCTGATGACAAATAAAAACCTTTAGAACATTCATCCATCGATTTGACAAGTTAATTAATCAAGTGAATACAAAAATAGGGGTGTCTCAAGTTATGAATCAAATCAAACTCGATTCTTCTCAAGAAGAAAAAGAGTTGGATTCCTTAATTGAAACCCTTTTAAAAGTTAAAATCGATGGCTGGGTTTTGAAGTTTATAGCATTAATTTTCATCAACAAAAGTTGAAAATCAAATATGTGTTCAGGTTCTTAGATTAAGAAGAAGAAGATTTAGAAGAGAAACATAGATTAAGAAGAAGAAGAATTTATTGAGATGAGGGGAACACAAATTTATTATTATTACTTGTTTAACAATGACATCAATCAATCTATATATATATATAGATATATTATTAATTTTCAACTTTGGCTACAACTCTAAAATAGAAATATCATAGTTGAACTCTAAAACCTAATTATACACTTACTAAACTCATAATAAAGTAAATATAGAACCTCTAGAAAATAATAATAATTAAAACTATAAAATTGAAATAAATAGCAACTAAATAAAATAAAGATCTTTATAGTATGATTGGTACGCACATGGCAGTGGTAATGGAGATCTTGTTTATCATCATCATCATTATCTTTACCATTATGATGAGTGATGGTGGAGTAGAAGTCATTCCACGTCAAAATTTGGATGGTCATGAATGACCCGATTTTTATATTTAAGTTTTGTATAATTAAGACTATTCTAATATAAAAAAATCTAAAAAATTGCAATCACTACCCCCTTGTCTGTAACGAGGTTGTTTAGTTTCAAAATTACAAAGGTATCCTATGTTACTATAGAATATTCAAGAACCTTTTAATTAATATTTTAAATTACAAATAAATTTTCTTGATGCACGTGCATATGCAGATGTTACCTTATTATAATCGCTTTGCTCTCCGATTTAACCTTCTATTGTTATGAGATCCCTTTATTTAAATGACAGCTAAGCCAAGATGGGAATGTGGAAAAGAGTGGGAAACGCCATTGACCCTTGACCAGTGACCTTGTTTCTTTAGAAGGGTATGGTGGGGAATTTCTCTAGAGTGGGGGCATGATGGGGGAATTCAATGTTATCAATCAATCACTCAACTTTAGTCCAAAAAATCTAATCTCTTGAAGATGGGTATTTATCCAATGAAAAAGAATATGTACTTGATTACAAAGGTATGCCATCATAATGATGACTGTCAACGATAAATAATGACGGGCAAAATCATGGAGGTGTAGTGTGTAAGATTCTCTAGACCTAAAGACATATTATACTTATTTGAAAATGTTACCTCGTCAAATCATTGATCATTGAGATTGAGAAGATCAAATAATTCATCTACATTGATGTTATTAGAACGGTCACAATGAAGTTTGATACTTGTGATTTCTCAAAAACTTTTAGATGTGAAGAATATAGAAATACTCAAATATGTCTTGTGTATCTCATACCCTCGATTGGCAGTTGTACTCCCTTACTTCTATAATGATTTTCTTATTTCTTAAATGAGTCGTGATGAATTTTTTGGTACATGGTTGATGTGGCAGGGGCACCTAATCATAGATCTTTTTCTTCGGAATACACAAGAGAAAGATTCACAATTTTGTGCCCTTACCATATCAGTGGCATATAAAAAATTATGCATTTATCATTAGTCTTCTTAAATATTCTTACTTATACATGCAATCAGTGTGGATTCGACATGAACACTCCAATAAACAAAAAAGATGCTTATGTGGTAGGATTGGATAAGGAACGGGGAGATATTAGGCTTATTTTAATTTAAATATTTGAATAAAAAATTATAAATTTAACCAAGATACCAAAATAAAAGAATAAATATTTGATTTTCTTTTTTTAACTTTTGAACTTTTAGAAGGTCGTTTTTTGTTTTGTTTTTGTTAATGTACTCTGGATTTACTGGCTCATTTTAGCATATTTACATGAACTGACTTCTATTGATTTCTCCTATCTAGATTTTATTTTTCATTGTTTTATTTAGCATAAATCAGTTTTTGCTAATGTACGCTGTATTTAATGACTATATGTAAGCTTGATTACGTGGAAGATGAGGATGAAGCAAGAATACAATAATCCAACACTTGATCTGAAGTTTTGGTTTCTCCAAAAACTTGATGCCTAAAAAGCTTTGCTTCTGAATCTTTGTATTTATTTTTTTAATATTTTTAATTTATTAGATATATATAAAGGTTGAAAGTCATCAAGTGATGAGATCTGAAAATAAATCTTAGGACACCTGCCTACACAGTTATTGTATAAATAGCTGTGGACGAGAAAGACATTTCTACTCTGATGATGATGATATCTTAATTTCTTTAAAGCGGGGATAATAGATTATGAAATAAATTAGATAGAATATCTCAACATTTGCGTCTATTTCTTCGTGTAAACATTTGTATCTCCTTTTAATTAATATATATCACTTATTAAGAACTCCTCCAACGGGGATATCCATAAACATAGTTTCTAGGCATTCCATTTTTTTTTAGTGATATTGGATATTCGACTCCACAAATTCAACTCTCTTTAAATATTTTAATGTTTATTTAATTCTGATCGAATTTGATAATAACCATGAAAATATACATGATCCCCCATGTTGAAGATAAATTTCATTAAAGGGTTCGGATCATGTGAGTAATACATATCCTGTTTAATAAAATTCAAATCTTGAAAAAAAAGAAAGTTCATTTCCGCTCTAAAAGATAAAATACTAATGCTAAGTTCAATGTAAAATACTTGAAAAAGGTAAAAGGTAAGTTCAATGGTGAAAAATTATTTGTTTTCGATATTTTTTTCATTTCTAGGTTCATAGAATTTTGTCCATTACAACAACCCTGTGGCATCCCATAAGGTGGCCTAGGTCAAAAAGCTTTCCTGACCATCTTTTTGAGAGAAGTGTTTATTATTATTATTATTATCAGATCTTACTAAGCGACGATTTGCTCACATGGATCACTATCTTAAGAATTCATCGTGGCAAGCCTTTAACCATGCTGTTGAAGAACCGATTTTTGGCTTCTATTAACCATGCGATTGACTAGTGATGGATTGGAAGTTTATGTGGGATGTACCTACAATATTTGATCACTATAAAATTTTGGCAGCTCATTTCCCATATTTCTCTGTGGGTTCAAGAAATAAAATTTCCGGTTCTCTTTCAAAATATAGGTTTCTCCTAGCCATTTTTAGTCTACTTTATGATCACCCAATCTCCCTAATTAATTAGCTTATCATCTTCCAAAGCCATGGTAATCCACTCATGTCGATCCTTTAGTTAGGTTGTTCATCAACAAATCATATTAACCTTTAACAGGTAATCCAATTCCAGAGGTCTTGCCAAGACCTAAAATCACTCACTAAAAAACTCTAAAAACCAAAATAGTAAGAAATCCCTCAAATAATGCTGTACAAATTTTATTTTATAACTTCTTGCTTAAAATCCGAGCTTTTGATTAAATTTCTGTTTTCTATGAGATTGCATTAAAAAAAAAAAAAAATCAACTAACATCATAAGTTAGCAACACGCTGAGAAGAAAATTGAGCAATTGAATGATGTACCCGAAAAAACCACCATAAAAATATTAAGAGTAGACAAATGTTAATACATCATAAAATAAAATAAAAAACACTTATCCTCACCAAGGAAGTTTCATAACCTTAGCACCTTGTGGCATCCAAAAACATGATCTTCGTTAAATTTAAATTATAAGTTTATGGGAGTTCTGTAATTGTTTATTTTGGATTACCTTGGATCAATTCTAAAAATATTTTGGATTTTTTAATTTACGTTTTTCAATCAAATCTAGAAGGTTGTGCTGCTGGATTACTAGGCTGATTCATCCATCATTTATTCAAACTAAAAAGCATAGCATTAGAAAATAAGTCGTGATGAATGCATGAGGTTAGGCTGGCGTGGTAAGTGGATAGAACCATATATATTTTTCATAGGGATTCACATTAAAGGGATGTGTGATTCTGTGCCCTTGCCACCAAGTCAGCCGCGTGCATTCATCATTATTCTAGAAAATATTACATTAGACTTAGGTGCTGTTTGTTAAACTGAAAAAAATAAGTGCTGAATAGCATTTAGCGCTGAAATTTATAAGCGCTGAATTTAAGTGCTGAAAAAGTTGTTTGTTTAGATGCTGAATCATATTTGTTGCACATTGCTAAAGCTGGTAAATTGTCTTTGTTACCCTTACAATCATATTATACATTGTTGGCATGTTTCAAATGCTTATTTATTATCAAACACAATAAAATATATTTTTTCTTATAAAATTAAAATACAATTCATTTTTAAATAATAAATAATACTCAAATCTTCAATTTATAAATAATAATTTCTATTTATAAAAGCCCACAAATTTCAAATTAAAAAATAATATCATACAAGTCACCAAAATTTGAAATCAGCATTAAAAGAACTTAATTTTGTATGAATAATTTTTGATGAAAATGAAGGATGTGTAATTATAAAAGCACCCTATGAATTAATAAGGGCAACTCACACCATAGCCAATTTTTTTTGTTTTATATGGGTTAAACTTTTTGGAATGAGCAATTTTTTAGTGAGGATTCTATATGGTTAAGAGATCATTCTCACAAAAAATCAGTCCATTTTGAAAATTTTAAGTTGTCAAAAATAATTTTTTTTTTAAAAAGGGGACGATTTACGATTCTTAAACTTGTTTTGATAGGATTAGAAGTTTCAGGATGTGCTGATTTTTGGTGAGGATGATCTCCTTATTGTAAAGATCATCCTCATAAAAAATCAACTTATTCCAAAACTTTTAACCCATATAAGACAAAATAATTTAACCATGGTGTGGGTTTATTAATTTGTGGGGTGCTTATATACTAATGAGGAAATCATCCTCACCAAAAATCAATTCATTCTAAAACTTTTAACCTATATAAGAAAAAATAATTTAGGCATGGTATGGGTTTATTAATTTGTGGGGTGTTTATATACTTATCCATAGGATATAAAAGGTAATATCCTTTTAAGAATAAGGGCATACTTTTCCATACTCAAAAAAACGAAGGGTATACTTGTCCGTATCGAAAAAAGCGAAGTGCTTACCACTTCAGCACTTTTTTTTCAGCATCAAAATAGTGCTGAATTTTTTCCGCTTATTTTCAGCAATAAGCGCTAAAAATAAAGAGTAAACAAACACGCTATTTTGACAAAAAATGCTGAATTTAATTTTTTTCAGCAATAAGCGCTGAAAAATAGCGTAAACAAACACTGCCTTAGTTCATTAACTTTGGGTTAGGCTTTCTATGCCCATTTTATTGTATGTACCACATGATCATATCGTGCAAAGTTTTCCCCAACCCTAATTGCATAACTGACTACACGAGATCAAATAATGGGCAACGCACCAGTTCAACTAGGTCTAGGTGATTGCCGACGATGGATTGGAGGGATTTCTCTAATTTTCAATGAAAAACTTTAAAAGATCTACATACCTTCTATAGCAAACACTTAATCCTTGAATCTCCTTGCTTCCAATGCCCTATTTCTACAAAACATTACCAAGAGAACAAACTTCAACACAATATAAATTGCTTGAAATCATAAACACACACAGATCCAAAATGAAAATAGAGATTTTCTAGAATACTCTAAAAAACTGAAGCATGGGTGGCTTAGGAGGTAATCAGATGAATGGGTAAGGGTGTAGTGTCTGTTGTGAGAAATATGAGGGTGAGAAAGATGGATTTGTGGGCTTGGTTGTATGACTGGTGTTCGTGGGAAGAATCCCACCGATAGGATGTAGCTTCAAATAAATCCCAAAGACATCTTCTAGTAGTTACATGGATAAATGGGGTAGTTTTAGATAGTTTTCTTTTCATTTTAAAGGGAAGTGATCCCAACCATTGGATCTTGGAACTTTTCTAATCCTATTTTAGATTGGTAAATATGTTTATGAGGTATAAAGATATGTTTTATATATAGACTAGAGTTCCCTTCTGCCTACAACACAAACATCCTCTTTTGGATTAGGGGCCAAAATCGAAAAAAATAAAGTTAAAAGGATATATTTGAAAAAAAATTTAAGGTTAAAGTAGGGGTGCACATTGGATTGGGTAAATCCGAGATCCGAACCAATCCGAAGCTTTTGGATTGGAGTGGTTCGGATTAAACACACACACGGTTTGGGTACGGATCGAAGAAAAAAAAAATCCGATTAATTTGGTTCGGTTCCGGATTAGGATATAATAAAACCGAACCAATCCGAAAACCGAACCAAGTATATATATATATATATATATATATATATAAAATTATTTAAAAAAAAAAATTTCGGTTTTTTATTTATTTCTTCTTCTTCCTTTTAATTTTTTTATTATCCCAAAGTCCACGTTTAAAAAAAGTCTTACTTTTTATTAAGGTTTGAAGATTGGAGGAGATAGAATGCTTGGATTGAGGAAGAAGGTATCTATCTTTAATAAGTATGAGAACCGAGAACCGATCCGAACCAATCCGAACCAAGATTGGATTGGATTGGTTCGGTTCTATAGGGTAATTGGATTGGTTCGATTTCAAATTTGTAGAACCGATAATGTTTGGTTCGGTTCCAATTTTGCCAAAATCCGAACCAATCCGAACCATGTGCACCCCTAGGTTAAAGGGGTTAAATATGAAAAATAATGAAGTGGATTAAAAGAATAAAAAAGAAATATAAGAAAATAATAGAGGTGAAGTGTAAAGGAAATAAAATAAGTCTCACAAAACTATTAGCTTGATGGAAGAGTTAAAAGGGTATATGAAAAAAAAAAAAAATTGAAAAATATTATTAAAGAATTTTGAGGTTAAAATGATAAATATGAAAAAAATAATAAAGTAGGTCAAATAAGGTAAAAGAGGAATACAATAAAGTTTGAAGATGTGAAGAGTAAAAGAAATAAGATGGGCTCATATACATAAAAATGTAGCACTGGACTTTAAAGTCAAGTAAAGTGGGTAAATACGAAAAAAATAAATAAAATTAGAGGACTATTACTATTATTTTAGATTAAGAGGACAAAAGATGAAAAATAATAATGTGAATTAAAGGGGTAAACAAGAAAGT
This sequence comes from Akebia trifoliata, assembly GCF_017979445.1. Lineage (NCBI taxonomy): Eukaryota > Viridiplantae > Streptophyta > Magnoliopsida > Ranunculales > Lardizabalaceae > Akebia > Akebia trifoliata. Next base: position 55,672,712 of record NC_141377.1, on the reverse strand, counting down.
AAAGTAAAATCAGAAAAGATAAAGAATGAAAGACCTAGTTGGATTTGTCCCCTAAAATAATTGGTTTTACAGTTGTTATTAAAAACATTTTAAGTTAAGAAGTAAAAAATGAAAAATAATAAAATTGACTAAAGGTGAGATATAGTAAAGTTTGAGGGAGAGTTACATTATACATATTTTGGTTTGATTCAAGTTAAATGGACACACATTGACACCCTTAAATATTCAAGGTCTTGCTTATGACATAGACTGTCATATTACCTACAAAGGGCATATTATTTGCATCCATTATTTTGCTCATCTCACCAACTTTACTGCTTTCACCCACCCTCCCATATTGAATGTGATTCGATTCCCTCTCACTCTCTCCCTCTCTTTCTCTTTCACTATTTCATTCTTCTTCTTTTTTGCATCTTCAAAAGTTTTAACTAGGATTTTAATATGGATTAAGTGGTACAAGAACTAATAATACCTATAAAGGTTGCAAAGTAGGTTAGAAATGATCGTAGAATCCTCAACTTCTAATTTAGGGGTTATTCAAAAATCTTGGAAACGAAAATAAAAAAAGAGTCGTGTTAGGGTGACATTGGATTTATTGATGCGAGGAAATAACATCTATGGTTATATGTGCACCTCCACAAAAAAAATGTAAAAAACCGTAGTAAATCCAATGTCACTCCAACATTTGTGAAATAAAAATCACATGGAACTTCACTCGGTAGGTCAATATTGAATTCGCCAATATAATTTTGGTAGGATCCTACTGAGTCTATTCAAGTGGATTCAATAGGATCCTATCAAGTCGCAATGAAAATTTTCATTAACTTCCCTACGAAGGAAAATTAGTCTACAAAAAAAATAGTCTTTTTATAAGTGGATGTGACGAGTTATTTTGAAAATTATATTTAAGTGGTAAAAATATGAGTGAAAATAGTCCAATGGTACCCCTTGTTAGCAATCTCCCTTTTAATTCTTGAAAACATTATGAATTTTTCAAAAAAAAATTTCAAATGAAAATATTATTCTCCTGATTATTGAACTATTTTGAATAATTCACGTATTTTAAGTTAAAAAGGAATAAAACGAGTTGTTATGACTTTTATGAATTTTTATAAAACTCGATTGAAAAACAATGCTACTGTAACTAGTTTTATGTTGCAAAGTGTAAACTTTTAAATTGTGATGTATAACACAAGGCAACTTTCAAGCGACTGTGCTTCCAAATTTTGGAGGAATCCACCTTTTTACATGATAAATGTCCTTTCTATCTTTAGAAAAATAAGGACATAGCCCTCTACATTTATTTTAGATTACACCTTAATTTTCCAAATTGATGATTTATTCCTTAATTTTGATATTTTTTTATAAACCAACATAACAATAACCTCAATGCCCTCATTATCACCACCATCATTATTACCCTCACCACTTTATCATCACCTTCCCCATTACCATTAAAATCACCAATTTCATCATCATCATCAATATCATATTATGAAATTTTTTATTTTCAAAATTTTGAAATGAGATACATAATACAATACAAAGCATATGCTGCATATTTTTCATTTATCAAAATTTAGACTGGATTTATGCAATCCAAAATTGAATAGAACTCAAAATTTTGGTGTATTCAAAATTACTAAGATTCAGATTCAATCTGATTCCTTGTTTGCTATCCAAGTAATGAAGGGTAGGTCGAGTCTCTCATGGAGTGTACTTCACGTGGTCCTTGTTATAAGAAACTTGCTTGACAGATTCAACGAAGTATGCTTCACCCACATTTTTAAAGAAACTAACATGACTGCCGACATGCTTGCTTCCTATCAAAATAATTTAGGTTGTACTGAATTAGATTATGGGCTGCTCTCTAGCGACCTTGTCTCTATTATTTATTAGGATGACTATGGTGTCTCGATTCTTCGATTGTAATTGGTCTAGGTATGCCTTAACTACTTGTACTCACATTTATTATTGGGCTCACATTCCAGAAGTGACAAAATGTTTTTTTTCTTCTCAAAACTCAAAAGTAATGTGTTGGTACCCTTCCCATTGGTTGTCCTTGGTTCCACAGCCGACACACCACGTTCTATGTGAGGAGAAGCTACCCTCCACAAACATTAAATTCTCCATTTTCCACATTATTTTACCATTAGTCTTTTTCACATTGCTTTATCATTAGTCTTTTATGTGATTAGGAAAGTTGGGGCCGCAAACTTCTAAAACAAATAGTGATTTTTTTTTTGTTCGCTGCACAAGAGCTGATTGAAATGTAGCGCAAATGATATCACAGGATAGAAAATTTCTCTCCTGCCCACAAGGGAAAGTATAATTTTTCTTAATTGATCACCTTGAGATATTCAAAAACATTATCCCATGTCACAAGGTTGTAGAGGATGAAATTCTATGATGTTTAAAAAATGAATTTCAAAAGGAAAAAAGTTGAAAAATCATTACTTGTCATTGTTGAGTTTTAATTTTAAATTTTGGCATTTGGTAGTCATCCATTTTCATTTGATCAAGCTTGAAAAACTTTATTTTTTATTTTTGAATACGAGTTTATCTCTTGAGATCTTAGAAGGTTGTAGTGTTAGATGGCTAATGTGGTAATTCATGTTGGCCTAATAACTCTTTATAAGATTTAAAATCTTATAATTAAAATTTGTGGAAAAAAACGTGGTGTTGGAGAGAGAAATTTCCTCTCCTATTGTTTATGTCATTTGCGCCACATATCAACTAGCTATTGTACTTGGAGTAAAAATACCTGAAAATTTGCTTCTTAGTTTTATTGGGAGTCAACTTCAATGAAAATTTACGCGCCGTTTGATACAGTTGCAAAAATTTGCTGTCAGATTTTGTTGTAAGAAGTTGCTATTAGAAATAACTGTAAAAACCAGAAACACTAAAAAGCTTGTTTGATAGAGTCTTGTAAAAGTGCTGTGTTGTTTACCAAAATCTGATAATTATTATTCGATACAACTGCTGGATTCTGTTGTATTATGGTAAAATGATAAGAATATCCTTAATGTTAATAACGCACGTAGAATGCATAAAAAATTATCAGAATACCCTTATAAATATATAATTACATAAATATATATAAATATAATAAATTTATATTAAAAAATTATAAAAATAATTATTTTAATTTAATTATTTTTATAATTTTATACAAAATTATAATTAAAATAAACACTCCAATAAACAAAAAGGATCCTTATGTGTTAGGATTGGGTAAGGAGCGGGGCATGATTAGGCTTATTTTAATTTAAATATTTGAATAATTAAAATTATAAATTTAACCAAGATACCAAAATGAAAGAGTAATGAACCCAAACAAACCAACAACTTTGATTAATTTAGTTTGAAAGTTTTCTTTGATGATTTTTTTTAGGATTTCATTTATAGGATAATAGTAGTTTAATGGTTAAATCTTAATGATACATATTTAATATTATTATTTTATGAAAATAAGGGAAAATATTTAAAAAAAAGTAAATGTCTAGCTTTTACTTGAAGGAAAGTGAAATATTTCAAGTTTGCAAAATCACTAAATAAGCTGATATTTGATTTCTAAATCCACTAAGGAGTCAACCCAAATCAAATGGGAACAATTCACCAATCAAGCTGATCATAGATCAGTAGGCCAAAGAGTCGAAAAGACAAAGGAATTAGGTAAACTTTAACATCTGACGTACTGAATCCTTATCATCTATACGAGTAAAAAGACGGTTGACGTGCATATCTTGACGTCACCAAGGTTTCGAACGCAGTGTGGGTGAAAGTCACGTTATCATGTTCTAAAGGGATGTACACACAAAAAGATGCCTAATTGCACCCAATCTTATCCAAATTTTCATTGTTTTTTAAGTTCTCTAGAGAAATGTTAATACATCATAAAATAAAATAAAAAAACACTTGTCCTCGCCAAGGAGGTTTCATAACCTTACCATCTTGTGGCATCCAAAAACATGATCTTCGTTAAATTTAAATTATAAGTTTATGGGAGTTCTGTAACTGTTTATTTTGGATTACCTTGGATCAATTCTAAAAATATTTTGGATTTTTTAATTTATGTTTTTCAATCAAATCTAGAAGGTTGTGCTGCTGGATTACTAGGCTGACTCATCCATCATTTATACAAACTAAAAAGCAAAGCACTAGAAAATAAGTCGTGATGAATGCATGAGGTTAGGCTGGCGTGGTAAGTGGATAGAACCATAGATATTTTTCATCGGAATTCACATTAAAGGGATGTGTGATTCTGTGCCCTTGCCAAGTCAGCAGCGTGCATTCATCATTATTCTAGAAAATATTACATTAGACTTAGTTCATTAACTTTGGGTTGGGCTTTCTATGCCCATTTTATTGTATCGTGCAAAGTTTAATTGCATAACTGACTCACGAGATCAAATAATGGGCAACGCACCAGTTCAACTGGGTCCAGGTTGGATTGCCGATGTTGGATTGGAGGGATTTTAATATGGATTAAGTGGTACAAGAACTAATAATACCTATAAAGGTTGCAAAGTAGGTTAGAAATGATCGTAGAATCCTCAACTTCTAATTTAGGGGTTATTCAAAAATCTTGGAAGCGAAAATAAAAAAAGAGTCGTGTTGGGGTGACATTGGATTTATTGATGCGAGGAAATAACATCTATGGTTATATGTGCACCTCCACAAAAAAAATGTAAAAAACCGTAGTAAATCCAATGTCACTCCAACATTAGTGAAATAAAAATCACATGGAACTTCACTCGGTAGGTCAATATTGAATTTGCCAATATAATTTTGGTAGGATTCTACTGAGTCTATTCAAGTGGATTCAATAGGATCCTATCAAGTCGCAATGAAAATTTTCAGTAACTTCCCAATGAAGGAAAATTAGTCTACAAAAAAACTATTCTTTTTATAAGTGGATGTGACGAGTTATTTTGAAAATTATATTTAAGTGGTAAAAATATGAGTGCAAATAGTCCAGTCGTACCCCTTGTTAGCAATCTCCCTTTTAATTCTTGAAAAAATTATGAATTTTTCAAAAAAAAATTTCAAATGAAAATATTATTCTCCTGATTATTGAACTATTTTGAATAATTCATGTATTTCAAGTTAAAAAGGAATAAAACGAGTTGTTATGACTTTTATGAATTTTATAAAACTCGATAGAAAAATAATGCTACTGTAACTAGTTTTATGTTGCAAAGTGTAAACTTTTAAATTGTGATGTATAACACAAGGCAATTTTGAAGCGACTATGCTTCCAAATTTTGGAGGAATCCACCTTTTTACATGATAAATGCCCTTCTATCTTTAGAAAAATAAGGACATGGCCCTCTCCATTTATTTTAGATTACACCTTGATTTTCTAAATTGATGATTTGTTCCTTAATTTTGATATTTTTTTATAAACCAACATAACAATAACCTCAATGCCCTCATTATCACCACCATCATTATTACCCTCACCACTATATCATCACCTTTCCCATTACCATTAAAATCACCAATTTCATCATCATCATCAGTATCATATTATGAAATTTTTTATTTGCAAAATTTTGAAATGAGATACATAATACAATACAAAGCATATGCTGCATATTTTTCATTTATCAAAATTTAGACTGGATTTTTGCAATCCAAAATTGAATAGAACTCAAAATTTTGGTGTATTCAAAATTACTAAGATTCAGATTCAATCTGATTTCTTGTTTGCTATCCAAGTTCTGAAGGGTAGGTAGAGTCTCTCATGGAGTGTACTTCACGTGGTCCTTGCTATAGGGAACTTGCTTGACAGATTCAACGAAGTATGCTTCACCCACATCTTTAAAGAAACTAACAGGACTGTCAACATGCTTGCTTCCTATCAAAATAATTTAGGTTGTACTGAATTAGATTGTGGGCTGCTCTCTAGCGACCTTGTCTCTATTATTTATTAGGGTGCCTGTGGTGCTTCGATTGCAATTGGTCTAGGTATGCCTTAACTACTAGTACTCACATTTATTATTGGGTTCACATTCTAGAAGTGACAAAATGTTTTTATTTCCTTAAAACTCAAAAGTAATGTGTTGGTACCCTTCCCATTGGTTTGCCTTGGCTCCACAGCCGACAACACCACGTTCTATGTGAGGAGAAGCTACCCTCCACAAACATTAAATTCTCCATTTTCCACATTATTTTACCATTAGTCTTTTCCACGTTGCTTTATCATTAGTCTTTTATGTGATAAGGAAAGTTGTGGCCGCAAACTTCTAAAACAAATAGTGATTTTTTTGTTTTTTTTTTGTTTGCTGCACAAGAGCCGATTGAAATGTAGCGCAAATGATATCACAGGATAGAAAATTTCTCTCCTGCCCACAAGGGAAAGTATAATTTTTCTTAATTGATCACCTTGAGACATTCAAAAACATTATCCCATGTCACAAGGTTGTAGAGGATGAAATTCTATGATCATTAAAAAATGAATTTCAAAAGGAAAAAAGTTGAAAAATCATTACTTGTCATCGTTGAGTTTTAATTTTAAATTTTGGCATTTGGTAATCATCCATTTTCATTCAATCAAGCTTGAAAAACTTTATTTTTTATTTTTGAATATAAGTTTATCTCTTGAGATCTTAGAAGGTTGTAGTGTTAGATGGCTAATGTGGTAATTTATGTTGGCCTAATAACTCTTTATAAGATTTAAAATCTTATAATTAAAATTTGTGGAAAAAAACGTGGTGTTGGAGAGAGAAATTTTCTCTCCTATTGTTTATGTCATTTGCGCCATATGTCAACTGGCTATTGTACTTGGAGTAAAAATACCTGAAATTTTGCTTTTTAGTTTTATTGGGAGTCAACTTAAATGAATATTTACGCCCCGTTCGATACAGTTGCCAAAATTTGCTGTCAGATTTTGTTGTAAGAAGCTGTTATTAGAAATAACTGTTAAAAACAGAAACACTAAAAAGTTTGTTTGATAGAATCTTGTAAAAGTATTGTGTTGTTTACCAGAATCTAATAATTATTATTTGATACAACTGTTGGATTCTGTTGTATTATGGTAAAATGATAAGAATATCCTTAATGTTAATAATACACTTAGAATGCATAAAAAATTATCAGAATACCCTTATAAATATATAATTACATAAATAAATATATATATATATATATGGGAAATGTTCAGCAACAAACATTTTGGCAAAACATTTTTCAAAACATGGGTTAGAGGTTTTGGAATGGGCTGATTTTTCGTGAGGATGATCTCTACGGTGAGGAGATCATCATCACCAAAAATCAGTCCATTCCAAAACTTCTAACCTCATCAAAAATGGTTTACAAAAAATGGACGGTCCACGATTTTTCAACTTATAAACTGGGGCTAGAAGTTTTGGAATGGGCTGATTTTTGGTGAGAATGATCTCCTCACCGTAGAGATCATCCTCACCAAAAATCAGCCCATTCCAAGATCTCTAACTCATGTTTTGAAAAATGTTTGCCAAAATGTTTGTTGCTGAACGGGACCCTATATATATATATATATATATATATATATATATATATATATAGGGGGCGGTTCAAGGGCCATATGAGAAAACATATGAAAAAACTTTCGTTTTTCAAAATAAGAGTTAGAGGTTTTGGATTGAGCTGATTTTTTGCAAGGATGGTCACTATGATGAAAAGATCATCCTCACAAAAAATCAGCTCAATTAGAAACTTCTAAATCCATCAAAAGTGATTTACACATTAGTGATAAAAATTGGTAAAAAATCGACGATCCACATTCTAAATCACTTTTAATGGGGTTAAAAGTTTCAGATTGGGCTGATTTTTTTTTTTTTTGGATGATCTTCCCATCATAGAGATCATCCTCACAAAAAATCAGCTCAATCCAAATTTTCTAACCCATATTTTAAAATTTTATTAAAAACGAAAGTTTTTACATATGTTTTCTCATATGGCCCTTGAACCTGACCCATATATATATATATATATATAATAAATTTATATTAAAAAATTATACAAATAATTATTTTAATTTAATTTTTTTTAAATAATTTTATACAAAATTATAATTAAAATAAACACTCCAATAAACAAAAAGGATCCTTATGTGTTAGGATTGGGTAAGGAGCGGTGCATGATTAAGCTTATTTTAATTTAAATATTTGAACAATTAAAATTATAAATTTAACCAAGATACCAAAATGAAAGAGTAATGAACCCAAACAAACCAACAACTTTGATTAATTTAGTTTGAAAGTTTTCTTTGATGATTTTTTTTAGGATTTCATTTATAGGATAATAGTAGTTTAATGGTTAAATCTTAATGATACATATTTAATATTATTATTATTTTATGAAAATAAGGGAAAATATTTTGAAAAAGTAAATGTTTAGCTTTTATTTGAAGTAAAGTGAAACATTCCAAGTTTGCAAAATCACTAAATAAGCTGATATTTGATTTCTAAATCCACTAAGGAGTCAGCCCAAATCAAATGGGAACAATTCACCAATCAAGCTGATCATAGATCAGTAGGCCAAAGAGTCGAAAAGACAAAGGAATTAGGTAAACTTTAACATCTGACGTACTGAATCCTTATCATCTATACGAGTAAAAAGACGGTTGACGTGCATATCTTGACGTCACCAAGGTTTCGAACGCAGTGTGGGTGAAAGTCATGTTATCATGTTCTAAAGGGTCGCACAATGCGCACACAAAAATATGGCTAATTGCACCCACCTCAATCTCATTTTGGAATTTGGAGTGGAATGGAATGTACAGAAGAAAGTGGGTGCAATTAGCCCATAGGTGTGTGCAAATAGAATGGCTCTAAACTCCGTCGTGGTTTGATATGCATTAAAGATTCGTAGAAAGTCACCAGTGTGAAAGACTCTATTTTGATTGGATGGGTTAAAGATTCCCGTACAACTTTGTGTTATGGTGATTTAAACATACCCCCCCATGTTTTGACAAATATAAGGGACACACCTTTGTTTTCAAATTGATGATATGCCTACCTTGATCTTGGTCTTCATTAATAGACTAACGAAAATGACTAAAATGCTCTTCCTTCAATCTCTAGTGAAAAATCTTTGGCTTTTCTAACCAGAAGCAACCATCGTCAAGCTCTTCAACATTTATGGTAAATTATTTTCAATGTATTATGGATTTTCTTCAATCCATCATCTTCAACCTAGCCTCTACTCATTATGGAAAATCCTATATTTTTTCTACATAAAATTTCATGATTTAGTGTTTACCCAAAATGTTTTCTTTCCAAATTAATCATTTTCAAGATCTTCAACCTCAATGGTAAATTATTTTTAATCATTCAACCTTATCTTCAATCCATCATTTTTGGCCTTACTTTTTTGTCTTTTGTCTAAAACCCAAGATTTTTTTCTCCAAATTTTCATCGTTTTTTAAGTTCTCTAGAGATCAGATCTTGCCTTTAGGTTTTAAGATTGAGTAAGTAAAAAATTAAGGATAAATATCAGAAAAGTAAATAATCCAAAGGTTGAGGATGGATGGTTTTGAGAAGAAAACCAAGGGTTTTTTTGTTAGAGATTTAAGACAAAGGTATTTAGGTTATTTTCAACTAGTTTAGTAATTATAGAAGATTTGGGTCAAAGTGGGATCAAACCCATAGCATAGTTGGTTTGACACATTGTAAAGCAATTTTGAGGTTGTTACTTTAAGTTTAGCTAACCCATCCAAAAAAAGAAAAATATTTGGGTTAGGGTGGGCATATTGCCAGTTTGAAAACACAAGGGTATCTTAAATATTCACCAAAACAAGGAGGGGTACTTCTAAATCACCCTAAATTTTAGATTATTTGATAGTCGACAAGCCTTACTAAGTTAGTAAGGATTTCACCCTTATTAAAGGTCCTTGGGCTCACTTGTGGCATCCAAAAACATGATCTATGCTTCAGAGTTGTAGTGGACAAAATTCTATGAACTTTGAAAAAAAAAATTCAATATATATATATAGGGCTATGGAGACAACACATTTGTCCTATGTGACTTAAAAGTTTTGGATTGAGTTGATTTTTGGTGTAGATGATCTCTATGGTGAGGAGATCATCCTTACCAAAAATCAGTTGAATATGAAACTTACAAGTCCATCAAAACTGATTTAGAACTATGAACTATCGAAATTTTACCAAAAATTTGTAAACCACTTTTGATGGACTTAGAAATTTTAGATTAGGTTGATTTTTTGTGAGGATGATCTCCTCATCATAGATACCATCCTCACAAAAAGTCAATTCAATTTGAAACTTTTAAGCCACATAGGACAATCATGTTGGCTCCCTAATATATATATTCACCGTTGAATTCTAATTTTAAGTTTAGGAATTACTTGGAAGTTTGGTAGTCATCGGGTTGCGATGTTAGGTGCTAATGTAGTAATCCATTTGAGCAAAACGACTCTAGTAAGGCTTAAAATTGTACTAAGTTGTAAGGAAGATGTTTTTCTATTTGATATACCATTGCTTTCAAACTGGTTATATATCCTTTTAAACACCCAATAATCCTTGATTTTGTTTCAAAAACCTCTTGGATACAATTTTACACTCATTTTCAACCTTAAAATCAATCTAGTTCAACCTTCCAATCTCAAGAATAAGTTGATTTTCAAAAACAATAAAATTTTGGATGAAAATATCAAAGGTTTTCTACGATTAAGTTAAGTTGAAAATGATGGAATGAAGATAAGGTTGAATCGTTTAAAAATAATTTACCATAATGGTTCAAGAGCCTGTTATAATATATTTCGAGAGTTACCATTGGCACCCCAACTTTTATTTATTAGACCCAAATTTCTCAAATTGTTCATGACACCTCAATTAAAGATTAAAACACACTTCAAACATTACAATGGTTTGACTCAAATTATAATCTCTACATAACAAAAGATTGTAACACTCGTTCAAACAATTCCAGTTATTGTTTAAAATTATGATTAGGCTCATATAAAATCCTGAACCCAAAAAAAAAAAAAAAAAACTAGCCATAAAAAAAGAGTCTTTATTGGCACCCCAACATTTACTTGATCTCAACCATTAACTTCTTTGCTTTATTTTTAATTGGGGTGTAATAAGTAAATGTTGGAGGTGCCAATGGCAGCTATTTAGATTTTTTAGTCCAAAAATCGGTTTTGAGTAGTGGTTAAAGATGAGGGCATTTAGATAATTTTCATTAATCTATGAAAGAAGACTAACTAGGGTATAGTGGGCAAAGAACTACACACACACATCCAAAATGAAAATAGAGATTTTCTAGAACACTCCAAAGAACTGAAGCATGGGTGGATTAGGAGGTAATCACATGAATGGGTGATGGTGTGGTATCTGTTGTGAGAAATATGAGGGAGAAAGAGGGATTTGTGTGCTTGGCTGTACGACTAGTGTTCATGGGAAAAATCCCATCCATAGGATGTAGCTTCAAATAAATCCCAAAGACATCTTCTACCGTAAGATTTGGTGTGTGGTTACATAGATAAATGGGATAATTTTAGATAGTTTTCTTTTCGTTTTAAAGGGAAGTGATCCCAACCATTGGATCTTTTCTAATCCTATCTTAGACTGGTAAATATGTTTACGGGGGTATAAAAATGTGTTTTATATATAAACTAGAGTTCACTTGTGCCCACAACACAAACATCCCCTCTTCGATTATGGGGCAAAAGCGTAAAAAATAAAATTAGAGGGATATATTTGAAAAAAAATAAGATTAAAGGGGTAAAATATGAAAAATAATAAAATATGTTAAAAGAGGATATATAAGAAAATAATAAGGGTGAAGTGAAAAAAAAAATAAAGTAAGTCCCACAAAACTATTAACTTGATAGAAGAGTTAAAGAGGTAATTGCACAAAAATATGAAAAAATAATAAAATACCCAAAAAAGGATATACAGTAAAGAAAATAAAATGGGTTCATCGACAAAAATATAACACTAGGCCTTAAAGTTGGGTTAAGAGGGTAAATGCGAAAAAAATAAAAAATTAAGTTAGAGGTGTATTATTATTATTTTATATTAAGAGGATAAAAGATGAAAAATAATAATGTGAATTAAAGGGAAAACGAGCAAATACAGTAAAATTAGAGAAGATGAATAATGAAAGACCTAATTGAATTTGTCTCTTAAAAAAGTAGGTCTTACTGTTGTTATTAAAATCATTTTAAGTTAAGAAGTAAAAAATTAAAAAATTAAAAAATTAATAAAATTGATTAAAGATGAGATATAATAAACTTAGAGGGAGAGTTTTATTATATATATTTCGGTTTGATTCAAGTTAAATGGACACACATTGACACCCTTAATTCAAGGTCCTGCTTATGACATAGACCATCATATTACCTACAAAGGGCGTGCTATTTGCACCCATTATTTTGCTTCTCACCAACTTTATTGCTTTCACCCACCCTCTCATATTGAATGTGATTCGGTTCTCTCTCTCTCTCTCTCTCACTTATTGCTTTCACCCACCCTCTCATATTGAATGTGATTCGTCTCTCTCTCTCTCCATTATTTTGCTTGTCTCACCTATTGCTTTCACCCACCCTCTCATATTGAATGTGATTCGTCGCTCTCTCTCTCCCCATTATTTTGCTTGTCTCACCAACTTTATTGCTTTCACCCACTCTCATATTGAAAGTGATTCGATTCTCTCTCTCTCTCATTCTTCTATTTTGCATCTTCGAAAATTTTAACTAGGGTTTCAATATAGATTAAGTGGTACAAGAAGTAATAATAACTATAGAGGTTGCAAAGTACGTTAGAAATGATTGTGGAATCATCAACTTCTAATTTAGGGGTTGTTAAAAAATCTTGGAAGCGAAAATTAAAAGAGTCGTGTGGGGGTGACTTTGGATTTACTGATGCAAGGAAAGAACATCTATAGTTATATGCGCACCTCCACATAAAAAATGTAATAAATCATAGTAAATCCAATGTCACTCCAGCATTAATGAAATAAAAATCACATAAAACTTCACTCGATAAGTCAATGTCAAATTTGCCAATATAGTTTTGGTAGGATCCTACCGAGTCCATTCAAGTGGATTCAGTAGGATCCTATCAAGTTGCAATGAAAATTTTCAGTAACTTCCTAACGAAGGAAAATTTAGTCTAAAAAAAATATAAAATAGTCTTTTTATAAGTGGATGTGACAAGTTATTTTGAAAATTATATTTAAGTGGTAAAAATATGAGTGCAAATAGTCTGGTCCAACCCCTTGTTAGCAATCTCCCTTTTAATTCTTGAAAAATTTATTAATTTTTCATTTTTTTCAAATGAAATAATTATTCTCCGGATTATTGAACTATTCTGAATAATTCACGCATTTTAAGTTAAAAAAGAATAAAACGTGTTTTTACGACTTTTATGAAATTTTATAAAACTCGATAAAAAAGTATTGCTACTGTAACTTGTTTTATGTTGCAAAATGTAAACTTTTAAGTTGTGATGTATAACACAAGTTAACTTTGAAGTGAGTATGCTTCAAAATTTTGGAGGAATCCATCTTTTTTACATGACAAATATCCCTTCTATCTTTAGAAAAACAATGACAAGAGTACCCTTTACATTTATTTGATATTATACCTTAATTTTTCAAATTGATGATTTGTTCCTTAACTTTGGTCTTCTTTTATAAACTAATAGAATAATAACCTTAATGCCCTCATTATCACCACCATCATTATTACACTCACCACTATATCATCACCTTCACCATTACCATTAACATCATCGCCATCATTATCATATTATTGAATTTTTTATTTTTCAAAATTTTGAAATGAGATGGATAATACAATATGAAGCATATGCCACATATTTCTCATATATCAAAATTTTTATCAAATTTAGATTGAATATTTGCAATCCAAAATTGAATAGAACTTAAAATTTTGGTATATTCAAAATTGCTAACAAGGTTCCTACTAGTACTCACATTTATTATTGGGCTCACATTCCAGCAGTGACAAGATTATTTTTTTATTCTTTTTTTCGCAAAACTCAAAAGTAATGTGTAGGTCCAATTGGTTGTCTTGGGCTACACAGCCGATAACACCACGTTCAAAATGTGAGAAAATGGAAAAGCTACCCACCACAAAAATTAAATTCTCTATTTTCCATATTATCACTAGTCTTTTCTGTGGTTAAGGAAAGTTGGAGTGCCAACTTCTAATACAAAGAGTGACTTTTTGCTCTCTACAGCCTATTGAAATGTAGATATCATAGGATCGGATAGAAAATTAAGGGCAACCCCTAAGGGAAAGTAGAATTTTTATTGATTGGATCACCTTGTGACATTCAAAAACATGACCCCATGGCACAAGGTTGTTGAGGACAAAATTCTATAATCTAAAAAAAAATGAATTTTAAAAGAAAAAAAAAAGTTGAAAAATCATTACTTGTCATCCTTGAGTTTTAATTTTAAATTTGAGCATTTGATAGTCGTTCATTTTCAATCAATCAAGCTCGAAAAACTTAATTTTTTTTGTTTTTGAATGACTTTATTTGATGAGACCTAGAAGACCGTAATGTTAGATGGCTAATGTGGTAATCCATGTGAGCCTGATAACTAGTTTTAAGATTTAAAATCTTATAATTAAAATTTGTGGAAAAAAACGTGGTGCAGGAGAGAAATTTTCTCTCCTACTGCTTATGTCATTTGCGCCACATGTCAACCGGCTATTGTGGTACAGAAAATCTGCTTAGCTCTGTTGGACTCAACTTAAATGAAAATCTACCTTATATATTGAACTTTGTTGGGTAGAGAGGAGTTGAAGCCAACGCACTAGCTATCCCAAGTAGTTATGGATCCGAGATTGAAGGACGCTGCTCAAACAGGTGATATCGATGCTATTTATACATTACTTAGGGAAAATCCCTTTGTTCTTGATTATAATGATCAGTTCCCATTTGTTGTTACTCCTTTACACATTGCTGTATCACATGGAAAGACCCGATTTGCAATGGCGTTCCTCAGGTTCAAGCCTTCATTTACTAGAAAGCTAAATGAAGATGGATTTAGCCCAATCCACTTAGCTTCAACTAATGGGAATGTAGAAATGGTGAGAAAATTCATATATATCGACCATGATCTCTATTTGTTGAAGGGTAGAGAGGGGAGAACTCCTCTTCACTGTGCAACTATAGCAGGAAAAATTGATGTTATAAAAGAATTACTCTCTACTTGCCCAGAATCTCTTGTTAAAAAAGAATCACTAGTGTTGACAGATGATGATGAGACTGCTCTTGATCTCGCCGTGAAAAACAACCAGTTAGAGGCATTTCAAGTCCTATTAGTCTGGTTGAAAGATGAATGTAAATTAGAGTTACTAAAACGCAAGGATGAGAAAGGCGATACCATCTTGCACTTAGCAACTTCCGCAAATAAGCTGCAGGTAAAGCGTAGGGTGTTGAACATTTCCCCATATATATATATAGGTCCCGTACAGCAACAAATATTTTGGCAAAACATGGGTTAGAGGTTTTGGAATGGGCTGATTTTTGGTGAGGATGATCTCTACGATGAGGAGATCATCCTCACCAAAAATCAGCCCATTCCAAAACTTCTAGCCCCAGTTTACATGTTGAAAAATCGTGGACCGTTCATTTTTTGTAAACCATTTTTTCCCATATATGGGAAATGTTCTGCAACAAACATTTTTCAAGACATGGGTTAGGGAGTTTGGAATGGGCTGATTTGTGGTGAGGATGATCTCTACGATGAGGAGATCATCATCACCAAAAATCGGCCCATTCCAAAACCTCTAACCCATGTTTTGAAAAATGTTTGCCAAAATGTTTGTTGCTGAACAGGACCCATATATATATAGGGGGTGGTTCAGCAATCCAGTTTGCCAAGTTTGGTGCCAAACATTTTTCAAAATATGGGTTATAAGCTTTGGAATGAGCTAATTTTTTGTGAGGGTGATCTCTATGATGAGGAGATCGTCCTCACCAAAAATCAGCCTATTCCAAAACTTCTAACCCCATCAAAAGTGATTTATAAAAATTGGACGGTTCACGATTCTTCAACTTGTAAACTAGGGTTAGAAGTTTCAAAATGAGCTGATTTTTTGTGAGGATGATCTCTTCACCGTAGAGATCATCCTCCCAAAAACTCAGTCTATTCCAAAACTTCTAACCCCATCAAAAGTGATTTACAAAAAATGTTTGGCACCAAACTTAGCAAACTTTAGGGCTACCGAACCGCTCCCATATAGGGGGTGGTTCAACAGCTCTAAAGTTTGCTAAGTTTGGTGCCAACATTTTTCAAAATATGGGTTATAAGCTTTGGAATGACCTAATTTTTTGTGAGGATGATCTCTATGATGAGGAGATCATCCTCACAAAAAAATCATCCTATTCCAAAACTTCTAACCCCATCAAAAGTGATTTATAAAAATTGGACGGTCCACGATTCTTCAACTTGTAAACTAGGGTTAGAACTTTCAAAATGAGCTGATTGTTGGTGAGGATGATCTCTTCACCGTAGAGATCATCCTCACAAAAAATCAACCTATTCCAAAATTTCTAACCCCATCAAAAGTGATTTACAAAAAATGTTTGGCACAATGTTTGACAAACTTAGGGCTGCTGAACTGCTCCCTATATATTTATATCCCCATAGACTGATAAAGCTCCCATTTATCCGTAGACACATAAAGCTACTCATAAAACTACAACATTTTTTTTCTTATATGGGCAAAAAGGTTCGGAATGGACTGATTTTTGTGAGGATGATCTCTATGATTAGAGATCATCCTTGCAAAAAATCTGCCCATTCCAAAACTTCTAACCCCATCAAAAGTGATTTACAAAAAATAGACGATCCAAAATTCTTCAACTTGTAAATATGGGGCTAGAAGTTTCAAAATGGGTTGATTTTTGATAAGGATGATCTCCTCACCATAGAGATCGTCCTCACAAAAAATCAGCCTATTCTGAACCTTTTTGCCCATATAAGACAAAACATGTTGTAGCTTTAGAAGTAGTTTTATGTGTATACAGATCGTGACCTATATATATATATGGGTAGCGTTCAAGGGCAAACTTTTTAGCAAACTTTTTGGCAAAACATTTTTCAAAACATGGGTTAGAGGTTTTGGAATGGGCTGATTTTTGGTGAGGATGATCTCTACGGTGAGTAGATCATCCTCACCAAAAATCAGCCAATTCCAAAACTTCTAACCCCATCAAAAACAGTTTACAAAAAATGGACGGTCCACGATTTTTCAGCTTGTAAACATGGGTTAGAAGTTTTGGAATGGGCTGTTTTTTGGTGAGGATGATCTCCTCACCATAGAGATCATCCTCACCAAAAATCAGCCCATTCCAAAACCTCTAACTCATGTTTTGAAAAATGTTTTGCCAAAAAGTTTGCTAAAAAGTTGGCCATTGAACGCCCCCCTATATATATATATATATATATATATATAACTCATATCTTTACAAATCATAAAGACCACCGGATTAAAGTCAAATCTGCGATTCAGATCGATTGTGAGTTTACAAACGTTTGTAAACAAATAAAGTTTCCAAAATTAGGGTCACCTCCCAGTAATTATATTTATATACAAGGGACATATGTAAAAACCATCATTTTTCAAAATATGGATTCGAAGTTTAGGATTAAGCTGATTTGTTGTGAGGATGATCTCTATGATCAGAAGATCATCCTCACAAAAAATCAGCCCAATTTGAAATTTCTAAATCCATCAAAAATGGTTTATGAGTTATTGGTAAAAAATTGATGGTCCACATTCTAAATAACTTGTGATGGACTTAAACGATTTAGATTATGCTAATTTTTTGTGAAGATTAGTCTTCTCATCATAGAAATCATCCTCACAAAAAAAAAAAAAAATCGGCTCAATCCTAAACTTTTAACCCAAATTTTGAAAAATAATTGTTTTTACGTACGTTTTTTACTTATATCCCTTGAACGCTCCATATATACTTAGGATCCGTCTCATATATCTACAACATGTTTTGTCTTATGCGGGCTAAAAGTTTTGGATTGAGCTGATTTTTAGTAAGGATGATCTATATGATGAGGAGATCATCGTCACCAAAAATCAAATAATTCTAAAAATTTTAAGCCCATATTTATGAGTTGAAGAATTGTGGACCATCCATTTTCGTAAACCACTTTTGAAGACGTTAAAAGTTTCATATTGAACTGATTTTTGGTGAGGGTGATTCAGATAGAGATCATCATCACCAAAAATCAGTTCAATCTGAAACTTTTAGCTCATATAGAACAAAACACGTTGTAGATATATGAGTAGATATATGTGTCCACGGATCCTGATCCATATATATTTATAAATATATAAAGGGGAGCGCTTCACAGACAATCTTAGTGGAACAACAATGGAGACAATTTGTCTGGTATGACTTAAAAATTTCAGATTGGACTGATTTTTTAAGCCCAATCTGAAACTTCTAACCCATCAAAAGTGATTAACAAAGTTGAAAAATTGTGGACCGTCAATTTGTAAATCACTTTTGATGGGGTTAGAAACATCAGATTGGGCTGATTTTTTGTGAGGATGATCTCCTCACCAGTGCAATCCAAAACTTTTAAGTCATACGTGACAAATATTGTCTCCCAACAAACTCCCCCCTAAGATTGTCGGTCAAACGCTACCCATATATAAAATACTGAATTAATTGATCTTTGCAGGTCGTGCAAGCTTTGGTAAACATCAATAATAATTTTTGCCCATTGGACATGCACATGAAGAATGCGAGTGGGTTGACAGCTTTAGCCATATCACAGCAGCAACTTCTATCAACAAGTGAATCTTGCAGCACTTGGCAAATTGAACGGATGCTTCGTAACGAAAGTCGTCATACCTCTCCAATATCAATTTTCAGGTACAAATACCGGAAAACCCTAATCAAGCGTTCGGAGGCAACAAGAAATCTTTCAAATGAAGTTCGCAATGCATTACTGGTGGTTTTCGTACTGATTGCAACATTTACATATCAAGCTGCACTCTACCCACCAGGTGGTGTTTGGCAAGATACTAAACCACCAACAATTATTAACAATAGCACCAACCCCATTAAAGAACAACACCACTTTGCCGGGCAAGTAATTCTCGACTCATACTTATACACTATCTTCATATATTTCAACTCTATCGGGTTTTGTATATCTGTTTATATAATTGCGATCCTCACCGTTGGGTCATCTGTCAAGTACAGTGTACTAGGCTTACTATTTTCTGTGATGTGTACTTATTTAGGGTCTATAATTGTTATCTTGCCAAGAGGAGAAGAAAATGTCCTCAATTTAAAAGTTATTGCTCCCCTTATTCCTCTTATCGCTTGCTATGTTTCGTTCACCATTTACATGCTTTTAACCCCTATCCTAGTAACTGATCCTAAGGTCCTATTGGATTGTCTTAATTCCCAAACAGAGATCATGTATTAATTTGCACCTCTCAACTCAACATTAATGTTATCTTTCTTATTTAAATTATACATGTGTTAGATCTTACATCAATTCAATGAATTAAGGAGTACGGATCGTTTTATTTGGCTGCTTTTCTTTTTCTTTTTTCTTCTCTTCTTTTGTGAGGGATTTACTCTTACACGGGCAGACCGATCTGTTGCAATTTTATTTCAGGTATTCCCTTACTTAATTAAGTTTGTCAATGAACAAACCTTACTTTATGAATTCTAAATTAGAAATCTTACTAAGGGTAGTTAACTTGGGCTTATCCGAACGCAATCCGATTTTATAATATCAAACTCGGGTTGAACTTGGGTTAGTGAGTTTAGGCCTGATGGTCGGTTGAGTTGAGCTCCAATTGAGGGTTCTGCTACTTGAGTTGAGCTTGTGTTTACCCTCCAACACGCCCAAGTTGCAGCCCTGATCGTTTGTACATTTCTAATGTGTGATAGCTATTTTGGTGCATGTGGCCGGTCGCAACTTGGGTTTGTTAGATCAAGTTTTGGTAAATCCAAGTCCAATCCGAACATGGTCTGGGCTTGTTAGAGATGAATCCAATAGGATTCGGATTGGTATAAGCGGATTGTGCACAATATTAAAATTGGATTCATTCTTTTGATTTTCAAAGAATTACAGTCAGCCCCAAGTGCTTATAAGAAAAACAAATCCAATAGATTTAATCCTAATCTACACAAATCCAATAATAATCTAATAAGATACCTTATATTTTAATATTTATCTCTAATCTAATCAGATCCCTTATAATACTTATCCTAAGCTTCACATGAGGAGGATTTGGTGCAACATAATGCACCTTATTACAATATGTCTAAAAGTCACCCTCACTCATATTCATGGCGATTGAAGATCAGAGCCACCTGGGCGAGACCCTTCTCTTCTTTATTATATATATATATTCTTTCCATATGGTATGTTGAATCACTTGTGAAGTCGACTTCACTTGACCGTGTCTGCTTCAACTTCACCCTAGACTCGTGTCGTGTAGTGTAGCAAGACTAACAAGTGGTCGAGTGAATTTATGAACAGTGGGGACACGTTCCATTTTGAGTTGGCTTAGCTCGCTCTTCTTGAAGCTAATCGGTCGAGCCCAATCTGATCTACGAGCACCCTTAGTCCCAATATCAGAGATTGACCCTACGTTTGCGAGCAGCACCACCTTTCGGGGAAACCGGCTTTAGTTAGCGCTCACGGTGCTCAATAGTGTTTGTTCATTCGGTAAGCTAGTCAGGGCTTGACTTGACGTTGCCCCTCTTTCTGTTTCATGCGGGGAAAAGGAGTTAGGTAATCAGCATGTGACTCTGCCAGTATCCGTATCCTTGACCTGAAGTGGGTTCCTAAGGATCATTCCGGCGTTTCATCGAAAGTATCCGTATCTGTATCCTTGACCCGAAGTGGGTTCCCAAGGATCATTCTGATGTTTCATCGAAAGTTGATACATCAGGGTGGCCAGAAGGCACATATGTTGGTCCGAAATGTCGGGTGAATAAAGCAGTTCCAGTAAGCGGAGTGTTGTATCTTAACTAATTGCCCCAGGAAGATGGGGGAGATCAAAAGCAAATCGAGGATCTGAAAGAGATTAAGTTAAGTTATAAGTATAACTTATATATTTTTTTGTCTCATCCATCCTTTATCCGTTCTTGAGAATCGTATTCTAAAGGATATGAAATAGATCGTCGCCCCTTGAATCTTTCTTAATGCCCACACACACGAGTTTGAGAAAATTTGAATCCACTTCCTTCATCTTGTCATATAGGAATTGTCTTTGCCAAATCTATGTTGCCCGAAATCCTTGTTGTTGATGAAGAATCATCGATTCCCAAATGCATGATATAGAAGAAATTATGCGATTTAAATCCATTTTTCCAATTGTATAACAAGTGTCTACACAAGAAAATGAGTATCCAAATGCATAGAAAATGAGGAACAAATATCTCTACTCAAATGGACCTTGATGGTGGTTCATGATCGATTTAAATATACTAAAATATAAAAGATTTTTTTACGAAAATATGATTGGGCTTCTATGGGCCAAGATGAACTAGATCCATCAGGATTTAGAGGTTCAAAATTAAGTGAAGAGTTTGACCATATAGATTTGAAGGCTCTTTGAGATATAAGTAGCTTGATCTCTAAGGATTCAAAAGGTTTTTTTTTTTTTTTTTCGCGGAAAAATGAACTTGGTCACTATGGATTCAGGGACTCTGGTGGATAAGGATTTGGGTGATATATACCCAAGCATATATATATATATAATATATATATATATATATATGGATGGCGTTATTAAGACCCCTATTACGACTCATATTGCGACTCACCGTTTGTCTTATATGGGCAAAAATGTTTGGAATGGGCTGATTTTTTGTGAGGATGATCTCTGTGATGAGGGGATCATCCTGGCAAAAAATCATCCATTCCAAAACTTCTAACCCCATCAAAATTGATTTACAAAAATTGGACGGTCTAAAAATTTTCAACTTGTAAACATGGGGCTAGAAGTTTCATAATGAGCTGGTTTTTGGCAAGGATGATCTTCTCACCATAGAGATCATCCTCACAAAAAATCAGCCCATTCCAAACATTTTTGCCCATATAAGACAAAATGGTGTGTCGCAATGTGAGTCGTAAGGTGAGTCTACGGAACCGACCCATATATATATAACGCCATCTTATAAATGTATATATATCTTTTTAACACAAAGTGGATGATGGGCTTAAGAACATGACAAAATGACTAGAGCTTGGGCTTTAGTAGGAGATTAGGCTGAAAGGATGTTTGGGACTTAATTATGTGTGGGATTACGCCTTGGAAGGATAATGGATTTGGGTTTGGTAGACTAATGGAGATTGAATGGGCTTTGAAAATCATCCCAACTTATGAGACTGATGAATGAGCTAACATATACAGGAGTGTATAAAGCACATATTTTTATGTGTATCTTATTGGAAGTGTCTCGATTTGCTGGTGCGTATCCAATTTAGGGTTTGGAAAAAATATCTGCTTGAGAGCTTGGGCTTGAGTAGGAGATTAGGATGAAATGGATGCGAACCCATGAGGATATTTTGGTATTTTTGGAAAAATTAATGAAATAATTATTTGGTTCCAAGTTGTTATTTCTGGAGTTCACAAGAGTTTTCCTAAGCATAATATGGTTTCTAAGGGTATTTTTGTGTTAGGAGTATATTTATACTCTGGTCAATTTTTGATAATTTCTCGTCAAACTTCTTTTAGTCTTAAAATAACGATTTCTATATTTTAGATCATATTTTTCTAACGTATTTTGGTTTCTAATGTTTTTTTGTGTGGAATATCTCATCTGATCTTTAGAAACATATTTGATGACAAATAAAAATATTTAAAACATTCATCCATTAAAACCACAACAATCGAATTGACAAATTAATTAATTAAACGAATACAAAAATGAGGGTGTCTAGAGTTATGAACCAAATCAAACTCGATTCTTCTCAAGAAGAAAAAGAGTTGGGGTCCTTGGTTGAAATCCTTTTAAAAGTTAAAATCGATGGCTAGGTTTTGAAGTTGATAGCATTAGTTTTCATCAACAAAAGTTGAAACTTGAATATGTGTTAGGGTTCTTAGATCAAGAAGAACAAAATTTAGAAGAGAAATATAGATTAAGAAGAAGAATTTATTGAGATGAGAGGGATACAAAATTTTTATTATTACT
Source organism: Akebia trifoliata (assembly GCF_017979445.1). Classification (NCBI taxonomy): domain Eukaryota; kingdom Viridiplantae; phylum Streptophyta; class Magnoliopsida; order Ranunculales; family Lardizabalaceae; genus Akebia; species Akebia trifoliata. The sequence continues at coordinate 55,649,523 of NC_141377.1, read as the reverse complement.
TGTTTAATAATGACATCAATCAATCTATATATAGATATATAATTAGTTTTCAACTTTGGCTACAACTCTAAACTAGAAATATCATACTTTAACTCTAAAATCTAATTATACACTTACTAAACTCATAATAAAGTAAATATAGAATCTCTATAAAATAATAATAATTCAAATTATAAAATAGAAATAAATAGTAACTAAATAAAATAAGGATCCTAACAATATGATTGTGGACGTTTATTGAGATTTGATTGGTCGTAGGCCTATGGCAACGGTAATGGAGATCTTGTTTATCGTCGTCATCTTCTTTTAATATTCCCCTCCCCCTTTGTTGGCTGAGGCGCAATGTAGTTTGGGAGGGAAGACATTGCAGCAAACCATCTATTTTATGAAATGCCCTTGACAGAACCATGTGCAACGTACAATTTTTTGTGTAAAGTTGATGCAGCAAACGATGAAGTTATGGTGACTTGGTGGGCGGGGCAGAACCAAGATTCTGCCCACGTAGGGACAACTAAGACTTCGGTTTTTTTTTTTTTTTTTTTGTGGATGATAATTTAAATAACTATTTTAGTCCTTAAGTTCTTATAAAATCTTAAACCCAAAAAATATAAATATACAAGAAGAAGAAAAAAAATGACAGAGCTTCTATTGGAACCCTAACTTCTAGTTATTCTCAACTATTTACTTATTTTCTTGGGATTTTTTTCAAAATGTGCGTAACTTATATCCAAATTCTGCTTTTGATACACTGCTCATTTTAATTCCCAAAACATGCATTTCAAGTGAATTCGTCACTTTTATAATTAATAAATTCTTTGGTATATCTACAAATTTGTAGATATCAAAAGTGACGAACTATATCTCCCTAAGCAATACATCATTACATAATCAGCTACAACTGATTTTCTCTTCACATAATAAGCCCAAGTACGTCGATCAAGCTAGCCCTAAAATAAGAAAAAGTTAATTGAAGTAGCCATTAGCAAAGGAAGTGATGACCCTATCTTTACCATTATGATGAGTGATGGTGGAGTAGAAGTGGTTCCACACCAAAATTTGGATGGCCATAAATGCCCCCATTTTTATATATAAATTTCTTATAATTAAGGCCATTTTGATTGAAAACTTAGAAAATTGTAACCACTACCCCCTTGTCCGCAAGGAGGTTGTTTAGTTTCAAAATTACAAAAGTATCTTATTTTACTATGTGATATCCAAGAATCCTTTAATTAATATTTTAAATTACAAACAAACCCTCTTGATGCGTTTGCACATGCTACCTTAGAATCGCTTCACTCTCCAATTTAACCTTCTATTGTTATGTTACGAGATCCCCTTACTTAAATGATAGTTCAGCCAAGATGGGAATGTGGAAAAGAGTCAGAAACGCTTCTCTCTTTACAAAGGTATAGTGTGGAATTTCTCTTGAGTGTGGGCATGGTGGGGGAATTCAATCACTCAACTTTAGTTCAAATCTAATCTCCCGAAGATGGATATTTACTCGATGAAAAATAATATGTACTTAATTACAAAGGTATGCCATCATAATGATGACTGTCACCAATAAATAATGACGGGCAAAATCATGGACGTACAGCGGATAAGATTCTCTAGACGTAAAGACATATTATGCTTATTTGAAATGTTATCTTTCGATGATCATTGATCATTGAGATTGAGAAGATTAAATAACTCATCTACATTGATATTATTAGAATGATCACGATGAAGTGTGATATTTCTAATTTCTCAAGAACTTTTATATGAGAAGAATGTAGAAATACTCAAATATGTCTTGTGTATCTCATACCCTCAATTGGCATTTGTACTCCCTTACCTCTATAATGATTTTCAAATTTCTTAAATGAGTCGTGATGAATCTTTTGATGCGTGGTTGATGTGGCTGGAGGACATAATCATAAATCTTTTTCTTCAGAATACACAAGAGAAAGATACACAATTTTGTGCCCTTAACACATCAGTCACGTACCAAAAATCATGCATTTGTTATTATTCTTCTTAAATATTCTTACTAGTAGTGATAGTCTTTCTGTGTACATGCAATCAGTGTGGATTCGACATGAACCCTCCAATAAACACAAAAGATCTTTATGCGATAGGATTGGGTAAGGGGCGGTGCATGATTAGGCTGATTTCAACTTAAATATTTTGAATAATTAAAATTATAAATTAAACAAGATACCAAATGAAAGAATAAATGTTCTTAATGAATCCAAACAAACCAACCACTTTGATGAATTTAATTTGGAAGTTTTCTTTGGTGATTTCATTTATAGGAAAAGAGTATTTTTTTAATGGTTAAATCTTAATGATACATATTTAATATTATTATTTTTATGAAAACAAGGGAAAATATTTTGAAAAAGTAACACTAAACAAGCTGATATTTGATATCTGAACCCACTAAGGAGACAACCAAAGGGAACAATTCACCAATCAAGCTGATTTCCATTTTTCAAAGCATTCATAGATCAGTGGGCCCAAAGAGTCCAAAAGACGAAGGAATTACGTAAACGTTAACATCTGACGTACTGAATCCTTATCATCTATACGAGTAAAAAGACATGGTTTGACGTGCATATAGGGCTGTCAACGGATAGCTATCCGATCGGATACTGCTATATCCGAATTCGAATCCGAAAAAAAAAATACTATCCGAATTCGAATTCGAATCCGATCGGATATCCCTAACAAACATTCGAATTCGAATTCGAAAAATATATCGGATATCCGATAATATTCGATCCGATCGGAGTTTGTATAGTCGAAATCCACAGATTTCATCTGAAAACTCCGGCGGGTTCAAATCGTAGAGAGAGAGAGAGAGAGAGAGAGAGAGAGAGAGAGAGAGAATATATACCTGGATGCTCGCCGACCGGAGTAGTCATGTCGGAGTTCGCATATTTGAAGTGAAACCCATCACGCCGATTGATTAGATCGGAGAGAGAGAGAGAGAGAGAGAGAGAGAGAGAGAGAGAGAGAGAATACCTAATGCTCGCCGACCCGAAAAAACCGTAGTCACGGAGTTCGATCGAAACGGAAACCCACCATTAACGTCCTCTGTTGTTTGGGTTGAAGGTGGGTTCGTTTGAGAAGATAAAGATGTGAAAACAGGTTTTGTTATATGACACGAATATATAACACCATATATTTGTAGATATAAAGTTTTGTTATAAAACAGAAATACATAATATATGTATTATTTTCGGAGCGGATATTATCGAATCGGATATCGCAATATCCGAATTCGTATCTGAAACTCATTCGAATGTAAAAATGGCATCCGAATTCGAATCCGATATCCGAAAATTTCGGATAATATCCGATTTTTCGAATTCGGATTCGGATTTCGGCTATCCATTGACACCCCTACGTGCATATCGTGACGTCACCGAAGTGTCGAACGCAGTGTCGGTGAAAGCCACTGTATCATGTTCTAAAAGTCGCTCTATGTGCACACAAAGAGATGGTTAATTGCACCCACCTCAAGCACGTTTTGGAATTTGGAGTGGAATGGAATATTTAGAAGTAAGTGGGTGCAATTAGCCTAAAGGTGTGTGCAAATAGAGCGGCCTAGACTCAGTCGTTGTCTGATACGCATTAAAGATTCGTAGGAAGTCACCATCGTTTTCCAAAAGGAAAAACTCAGTGGTGGTGAAAGATTCTATTTTGATTGGATGGGTTAAAGATTTCCGTACAACTTTGTCTTTTTATCAAAAGCTATAAATTATTGGACACAATTTTTAGAGTGATTTAAACATACCCCTCATGTTTTGACAAATATAAGGGACACCCCTTTATTTTCAAACTGATGATATATGCCTACCTTGATCTCAGTCTTCAGTAATAGATTAATGAAAATGACTAAAATGCTCTTGCTTCAATCTCTAGTAAAAAATCTTTGGCTTTTCTAACCTAAAGCAACCATCGTCAAGCTCTTTAACATTTACGATAAATTATTTTCAATGTATTATGCATTTTCTTCAATCCATCATCTTCAACCTAGCCTCTACTCATCATGGAAAATCCTATATTTTTTCTACATAAAATTTCATTATTTAGTATTTTTCTAAAATGTTTTCTTCCCAAATTAATCATTTTCAAGATCTTCAACTTCAATAGTAAATTATTTTTAATCATTTAACCTTATCTTCAATCCATCATTTTTAACCTTACTTTTCAATCCTTTGTCTAAAACCCAAGGTGTTTTTTAATCCAAATTTTCATCATTTTTTAAGTTCTTTAAAAATCAGATCTTGCCTTCAAGTTTTAAGATTGAAGTAAGTAAAAAATTAAGGTTAAATATAAGAAAAGTAAATAATCAAAAGGTTGAGAAAGGATGATTTTGAGAAGAAAAATCAAGGATTTTTTTGTTAGAGGTTTAATAAAAAGGCATTTAGGTTATTTTCAACTAGCTTAGCTGTTACACAAGATTTTTGTCAGGGTGGGCTGGAACTCATAACTCAGTTGGTTTGACACATTGCAAATCAATTTTGAAGTTGCTACTTTAAGTTTAGCTAATCCATCCAAAAAAGGAAAAATATTAGGGTAAAGGTGGGCATATCGCCAACTTGAAAACACAAGGGTATCTCAAATATTCACCAAAACAAGGAGGGGGTACTTCTAAATCACCCTAAATTTTAAATTATTTGATAGTTGACAAGCCTTAATAAGTTAGTAAGGATTTCACCCTTATTAAGGGTCCTTGGGTTCAACTTGTGGCATCCAAAAACATGATCTATGCTTCAAAGTTGTAGTGAACAAAATTTTATGAACTTGAAGAAAAAAAAATTCCAATATATATATAGGGTCAGGTTCGGCAGCCAACATTATGGAGCCAACACGTTTCTCTTATGTGGCTTAAAAGTTTTGGATTGAGCTGATTTTTGGCGAAAATGATCTCTATGGTGAGGAGATCATCCTCACCAAAAATCAACTGAATCTGAAACTTCTAAGTCCATAAAAATTAATTTAAAATTGTGAACTATCGAATTTTTATCGAAAATTTGTAAATCAGTTTTGATGAACTTAGAAATTTCAGAATAGACTGGTGTTTGGTGAGGATGATCTCCTCACCATAGAGATCATCCTCACAAAAAATCAGTTCAATCTGAAATTTTTTAGCCACACAGGACAAACATGTTGGCTCTCTAATGTTGACTGTCAAACACCACCCATATATATATATATTTCACCGTTGAATTTTAATTTTAAGTTTAGGGATTAGTTGGAAGTTTGATAGCCATCCATTTTCAAAACCTACGATCAAGCTCAAAATATATATTGAATATGGGATTTTCCATGAAATCTAGAGGGTTGCAATGTTGGGTTGCTAATGCAGTAATCCATTTGAGCAAAACAACCCTAGTAAGGCTTAAAATCGCACTAAGTTGTAAGGAAAATGTTTTTCTATTTGATATACCATTGCTTTCAAGCTGGTTATATATCCTTTTAAACACCCAATAATCCTTGATGTTTGTTTTTCCAAAAACCTCTTGGATAGAATTTTACACTCATTTTCAACTTTAAAATGAATTTTGTTGAACTTTCCAATCTTAAGAATAAGTTGATTTTCAAAAATAATAAAATTTTGGATGAAAATATCAAGGGTTTTCTACTATTAAGTTAAGTTGAAAACGATGGAATGAAGGTTAGGTTGGATCATTTAAAAATATTTTACCATAGTGGTTCAAAGGGGATATGATGATATATTTCGAGAGTTGCCATTCGCACTCCAACTTTTACTTATTACACCCCACTTTCTTAAATTATTTATGACACCTCAATTAAAGATTAAAACACACTCTTCAAACATTACAAAGATTTGGCTAAAATTATAATCTTTACATTACAAAGCATTGCAACACTCGTTCAAACAATTCTGATTATTGTTTAAAATTATGATTAGGCTCATATAAAATCCTAAACCTAAAAAATAAAAAACTAACCAAAAAAAAAAAGAGATTTTTTATTGGCACCCCAACATTTACTTGTTATCAATCATTAACTTCTTTGGTTTATTTTTAATTGGGGTGTAATAAGTAAATGTTGGAGGTGCCAATGGCAACTATTTAGATTTTTCAGTCCAAAAATGTGTTTTGGGTAGTGGTAGAAGATGAGGGCATTTAGGTAATTTTCATTAGTCTAAAAAAGAAGACTAGCTAGGGTATAGTGGGCATGTCATAAGTCTGAAAATACAGGGGGTGTCTCAAATATTCATCAAACCATGGTGGGGTATGTAAAATGAACCAAAGGTTTAAAGTTATCCAAAACAACAATACTAAAATAAAAAGTTTCTTTATTCAAAAGTTAGAAACATGGTGGAAACTTACTTCAGCTTTATTGAGAGAAACCTTAATGATGATTCTTTGTAAGTGCTTCTATTGCACACCAACTTTTGATAACGCCACCCTCAATATGTGCAAGTGATTTAACTATGAATTGGGATGGCGTTATCAAAATTTAGTGTGGTAATAGAATCTCTTCTTCTTTATTTATTTATCGGTTGGATTGGAAGAAACCATTGGTGGATGTAAAAGAAAATCAACCACGCAAACTCATCATAATTAATTAGTTATGGAGAAGAGGCTGATAGAAGCAGCTGAAGCAGGAGATATAGATGCTTTGTATTTGTTAATTAAGAAAGATCCATTTATTCTTGAAAAGGTTGATAAAATTCCATTCGTCCATACTCCTCTACACATAGCTGTATTGTTCGGAAACACCCGATTTGCCATGGAGATTTTAAGGTTGATGCCTTCATTTAGTAGAAAACTAAACCAAGATGGGTTTAGTCCAATTCACTTGGCTTCAACTAAAGGGAATGTTATAATGGTAAGAAAACTCATAGATTTTGATAGAGAACTTTGTTTTCTTAAAGGTAGAGAGTCGAGAAATCCTCTTCATTGTGCTGCTATTGCAGGAAAAGTTCATGTTATTGATGAATTATTTTCATCAAATCGTGAAAACTTAGGTCTACTTGGAGAATTAACAGTTGGTGATGAAACAGCTCTTCATCTGGCTGTGAAAAACAAACAGTTGGAAGCCTTTAATGTTATATTGGGATGGATAGAAGAGTTCAATAAGATGGCCTTATTGAAGTTGAAGGACGAAGAAGGAAATACTATCTTGCACCTGGCCACATCCACAAATCAAGATCAGGCAAGTTTTTATTTTTAATTTTGCACCATAATTATATAAGAGAATGGGTTCAACCAGACCTTATAGGCTTGGGCTTTAAAGTTTAAAATCATAATTCATAATAACTGCTAGAGATTTTTTATTTATTTTTTATTTATTTATGAAGAAGTCAATACGGAATTTTATATAATCGATCAATTTCACAACACCTAAGGTGGGTATATTCGGAAATTGGAGATCACCTTTATATGAGCGATAATTATTTCCTAACCACCATGCGTCTACCAAATATATAAGTTCTCATCTACCTTAGAAATTCTCAATTGTGGACTTATTTCTCTTTATATCGCACTTACAAGATTCACAATTACGTATTTGGTTGGTTACAGTTTTCATGGAAGTGCTTGGGGTCTTGAAGTTGTATGGTGTTTAGAGAAAAATTACTTTCCGAGAATTTTAGTTATTTGCTTAAAATATTTTGAATATTTAGTCCTAACATGTAATACACGGCATCTTCTTTGGGATTAAAAGTGGAAAAAAATAAAGTTAAGAGGTATTATTAAAAAAATTTGAGGTTAAAGATGAAATATGAAAAACAATAAAGTGAGTTGAGGAATAAAAAGAAAACATAATAAAATTAAAGGAGTGAAAAAATAAGATAATAAAGTGAGTTTCACAAAAATTATAGTGTGATGGACTATTTATCCTACTTGGATAGAAGTTTGTTCTCCCACAAAAATTGTATTTTGTTATATAGATGGGCATTTTAATAAAAAAAAATCTAATTTTATTTCTTGGAATTCTCACAAAAGCCAAAGATCTAAAAATGGGTTTAATTAGCTTCCACTTTGGGGATGTTTTTGGATCATGACTTTTGTGAGAATTCAAAAGTCCAGTGCACGCTAAAACTTTATTTTAAAGTCAAAACAGTTTTCTTGGGATAGGAAGCTAAACCCTAAACAAAGTAGAGAGAGGAGCTGGTTTAAATTCTAGTATTATTGTTTGGGCTTGGGCTTGGGCTTGGTCTTCAAGAGACAAAATCTAAAGGGACTTTCTCGATTGGGTCCATACAGGGTTTGTGGGCAGCGGCCAGGATAATTTTATCTAGGTATATATATTCTTTAATTTTGGGTAAAGTCAATCAATGTTTTTTGTTTTTTTTGTTTTTTTTTTTTTTTTTTTTGGGAGGGGGGGGAAGGAAGAAACGTTGTTTCTGTTCTAGTTTGCTAGAGATCTCTTGAACTATAACTTTGAAGAATATAATGATTAGATTTCGATTTGGTCTGTGGATGTAGGTACATTTCTGAATCAAGTAAATCCTTGTGTTCGTGTGTGATTATCTTTTTTTACTATTTTTTTTTTCACACGAGGGAGATAAATATGTACTTTTAATAATCAATTTAAATTGTTGGCCCTTGAATGTACCCACATACTCAAGCCATTAATGGTGGTATGTATGGTTTTGTATGCTGAAATCTTTGCAGGTTGTGGAAACGTTAGTTAAGATCAATAACAGTTCTTTCCCATTGGACATAAATGCGAAGAATGCAAGTGGGCTGACTGCTCTAGACATATTACAACAACTTCCAAGGGAATTGGACACTTGGGAAATTCGAAAGATGCTTCGCAGAGCCAACCTTTCCTAGGCAGCTTTATGGTTTATTATCTCTAGGTATCGTTATTAGTATAGTTTATGATGTACATATAATATGATACATAAGATACATTGAATCATACTCAGTGTATTTCATTAATAATGGCAAGTTATAATGTATTGAAGCTTGAGGTAGAGGTTTGGAAATATGTTTTGAAGGTTAGTTTGTGAAGTTGTAATGATATCTAATCATCAATAAAATATATTTCTTCAACATATATCATTTCAATCATCAAAATGGGATTACTTAGATATACCAACACTGTTGTATTTGTCTCACCATGATTTTTGAGATTTATAACCCTGGCCCATGATCTATTTTCCGATCGCTTGGACATTAAATACCATACTATTTAACCAATTTTTATTCTAGTAAATAACAAATTTCAAACTAAGTAGTGACTGTTATTTTGCAAGTAATAGGTACTATTTGCTTACCATTATTTATGTTTGAAATTCAAATTTTCAAATTAAATTTACCCTTAAGTTTGAAATATATTTTTACAAATGTATTTTTAATATTATTATTGATTTTCTTTCATAGAAATCATCCTCACAAAAAATCAACTCAATCCTAAACTTTTAACCCATGTTTTAAAAAATAATTGTTTTTACATATGTTTTTACTTATATCCTTTGAACGCTCTAAAAATATATATATAAAGGGGAGCGTTCCGCAGACAATCATAGGGGAACAACGTTGGAGACAATTTGTCCTGTATGACTTAAAAATTTCAAATTAGGCTGATTTTTTGGGAGGATGATTTCCTCTCCAATTCAATCCGGAATTCTTAAGTCATACAGGACAAATTTTTTCTCCCAACTTTCTCCCCCTAAGATTGTTTGCCGAACGCTACCCATATATAAAATTCTGAATTAATTGCAGGTCGTGGCAGATTTGGTAAACATCAATAATAATTTTTTCCCATTGAGCATGCACAGGGAGAATGCGAGTGGGTTAACAGCTTTAACCATATCACAGCAGCAACTTGTATCACAAGTGAATTGGACAACACTAGGCAAATTGAACAGATGCTTCATAAGCAATGCCGTCATACCTCTCCAATATCAATTGCTATGTACAAATACCAGAAAATCCTAACCGAGAGTTCAGTGGCAGTAAGAAAACTTCCAATCGATGTTCGCAATGCATTACTGGTGGTTTTCGTACTGATTGCAACAGTGACATATCAAGCTGCACTCTACCTCCAGGTGGTGTTTGGCAAGATACTAAACCACCAACAATTATTAACAATAGCACCAACCCCATTAAAGAACGACACCACTTTGCCGGGCAAGTAATTCTCGACTCATACTTATACACTACCTTCATATATTTAAACTCTATGGGGTTTTTTTTATATCTGTTTATATAATTGCAGTCCTCACCCTTGGGTTACCTTTCCAGTTCTATGTACCATGCTTACTATTTTCAATGATGTCTACTTATTTAGGGTCTATAATTGTTATCTTGCCCAGAGGAGAAGACAATGTCCTCCATTTAAAAGTTATTGCTCCCATTATTCCTGTTATCACTTGCTATGTTTCGTTCACCTTTTAGTTGTTTGTAACCCCTTTCCTACTAACTCATCCTAAGGTCCTAGTGTATAATTCCCAAGTAGAGATCATCTATTAATTTGCACCTCTCAACTCAACATTAATGTTATCTGTCTTATTTTAAATTTTATGTGTTAGACCTTACATCAATTCAAAGAATTAAGGAGTAAGTTAATGTTTCTTTTTCTTTCGTGAGATATTTACTTTTATCGGGGCTGACCTATCTGTTGCAATTTTATTTCAGAAATTCCCTTACTTTATTGTGTTAATGACTTTATGAATTCTAACTTAGAAATCTTACTAAGGGTAGTTATCTTGGGCTTATCCGAACTCAATCTGATTTTATAATATCAAACTCGGATTGAGCTTGTGTTAGTGAGCTTAGGCCCGATGGTCGGTTTAGTTGAGCTCCTATCTGCTACTTGAGCCTGTGTTTGTCCTCCAACCCGCCCAAGTTGCAGCCCTAATCGTTTGTTCATTTCGAATGTATGATAGCTATTTTGGTGCATGTGGCTGGTCGCAACTTGGATTTGCTAGATAAAGTTTTGGCAAATCCAAGTCCAATCCAAACATGATCTGGGGTTGTTAATTAGAGATCAATCCATTAGGATTCGGATTGGTATAAGCGGGTTGGGCACATGGACTGTGCACAATATTGAAATCGGATTTATTCTTTTGATTTTCAAAGAATTACAGTTAACCCCAGGGGCCAATATAGAAAAAAATATCCAATAGATTTGGTGTAACATTATGCACCTTATTATAATATGTCTAATAGTCACCCTCCATCATATTCCTGGCGATTGAGGATCGATACAACTCATCTACATTAATGCTATTAGGACAATCACAATGAAATTTGATATCTCTGATTTCTCAAAAACTTTTAGATGAGAAGAATGTAAAAATACTCAAATATGTCTTGTGTATCTCATACCCTCAATTGGTAGTTGTACTCCCTTACCTCTATAATGATTTTCTTATTTTTTAAATGAATCATGATGAATCTTTTGGTACGTGGTTGATATGGCAGGGACATATAATCATAGACCTTTTTCTTCAGAGTACACAGGTGAAAGATACACGATTTTGTGCCCTTATCATGTCAGTCATGTATAAAAAACCATGTATTTGTCGTTATTCTTCTTAATATTCTTACTAGCAATGATAGTCTTTCTGTATACGTGCAATCAGTGTGGATTCGACATGAACACTCCAATAAACACAAAAGATCCTTATGTGATAGGATTGGGTAAGAAGTGAGGCGTGATTAGGCTTATTTTAATTTAAATATTTGAATAATTAAAATTTTAAATTTAACCAAGATACCAAAATGAAAGAATAAATGTTGTTAATGGATCCAAACAAACCAACAACTTTGATTAATATAATTTGAAAGTTTTCTTTCATGATTTTGTTTTTTTAGGATTTCATTTATTATAGGACAAGAGTATTTTTAATGGTTAAATCTTAATGATACATATTTAATATTATTATTTTTTGAAAATAAGGGAAAATATTTTGAAAAAGTAACATTAAACAAGCTGATATTTGATTTATAAATCCACCAAGGAGACAACCCAAATGAAAAGGGACAAATTCACCAATCAAGCTGATTTCTATTTGTCAAAGCATTCATAGATCAGTGGACCCAAAATTAGGTAAGCGTTAACATCTGACGTACTGAATCCTTATCATGTATACGTAAAAAGACATGGGTTGACGTGCATATCATGACGTCACCAAGGTGTCGAACACAGTGTCGGTGCAAGTCACTTTATCATGTTCTAAAGGGTCGCTTTATGTCCACACAAAGAGATATGGCTAATTGCACCCACCTCTATCACATTTTGGAATTTAGAGTGAAATGGAATGCATAGAAGTAAGTAGGTGCAATTAGCCAAAAGTGTGTGCAAATAGAATGGCCCTAGACTCAGTCGTGGTTTGTTACGCATTAAAGATTCCTAGAAAGTCACCATCGTTTACCAAAGGAATAACTCAGTAGTGGTTCGATTCGCGTGAAAGATTCTATTTTGATTGGATGAGTTAAAGATTTCCGTACAACTTTGTCTTTTCATCAAAAGCTATAAATTATTGGGCAAAAATTTTATGGTGATTTAAGTATACCCCCACCCCCACCCCCATGTTTTGACAAATATTAGGGACACCCCTTTGTTTTCAAACCGATGATACGCCTACCTTGATCTCAGTTTTCAGTAATATACTAATGAAAATGACTAATATGCTCTTACTTCAATCTCTATTGAAAAATCTTTGGCTTTTCTAACCAACAGCAACTATCGTCAAGCTCTTTAACATTTACGGTAAATTATTTTCAATGTATTATGCATTTTCTTCAATCCATCATCTTCAACCTAGCCTTTGCTCATCATGGAAAATCTTTTTTTTTTCTACATAAAATTTCATTATTTAGTGTTTTCCTAAAATGTTTTCTTTCCAAATTAGTCATTTTCAAGATCTTCAACCTCAATCATTCAACCTTATCTTTAATCTATCATTTTCAACTTTACTTTTTAATCCTTTGTCTAAAGCCCAAGATTTTTTTTTTTTTTTTCAAATTTTCATCATTTTTTTAGTTCTCTAAAGATCGGATCTTATCTTTAGGTTTTAAGATTGAAGTAAGTTGAAAATCAAGGTTACTAAGAAAAGTAAATAATCCAAAAGTTAAGGATGGATAATTTTGAGAAGAAAAACCAAGGGTTTTTTTATTAGAGGTTTAAGACAAAGGCATTTAGGTTATTTTCAACTAGCTTAGCTATTACATGAGATTTGGGTCATGGTGAGATCGAACCCATACACCTCAGTTGATTTGACACATTGCAAAGCAATTTTGAGGTTGTTATCTTAAGTTTAGCTAACCCATCCAAAAAAGGAAAAATATTGGGATCAAGGTGGGCATATCGCCAGTTTGAAAACACAAGGGTGTCTCAAATATTCGCCAAAACAAGGAGGGGGTACTTCTAAATCACCCTAAATTATAGATTATTTGATAGTCAACAAGCCTTACTAAGTTAGTAAGGATTTCACCCTTATTAAAAATCCTTGGACTCAACTTGTGGCATCCAAAAACATGATCTGATGCTTCAGAGTTGTAGTGGACAAAATTCTATGAACTTTGAAACAAAAAATTCCAATATATATATATAGGGTCAGGTTCGATAGTCAACATTATGGAGCCAATACATTTGTCTTATGTGGCCTAAAAGTTTCGAATTGAGTTGATTTTTAATATATTCTCTATGGTGAGGAGATCATCATCACAAAAAATCAATTGAATCATAAACTTCTTAGTCCATTAAAACAGATTTAGAATTGTGAACTGTCGAATTTATACCAAAAATTTGTAAACCACTTTTGGTGGACTTAGAAATTTCAAATTAGATTGATTTTTGGTGAGGATGATATCCTCCTTATAGAGATCATTCTCACAAAAAATCAGTTCAATCCGAAATTTTTAAGCCACAGAGGACAAACGTGTTGGCTCCCTAACGTTAGTTACTGAACGCCACCCATATACATTTACCGTTGAATTTTAACTTTAAGTTTAGGAATTAGTTGGAAGTTTGGTAGCCATCCATTTTCAAAACCTACAATCAAGCTCAAAATGTATATATATGGGTGGTGTTTAGAGGCCCTAAAGAGAGCTAAACATTATGTCAAACATTTTTTCAATGTATGGTAGAGGTTTCGAAATTGGCTGATTTTTTTTTTTTTTTAGGATTATCTCTATGATGAGGAGATCATCCTCACAAAAAAAATCAGCCCATTCCGAAACTTCTAATTAACCCCATAAAAATTGATTTATAAAAATCAAACGGTCCATGATTCTTCAACTTGTAAACTAGGGTTAGAAGTTTCAGAATGAGCTGATTTTTGGTGAGGATGATCTCTTTACCATAGAGATCATCCTCACAAAAAATCAGCTCATTCTAAAACTATTAACCCCTATTTTGAAATGTTTTTGGCATAATGTTTGGCTCTCTTTAGGGCTTTCGAACGCTTTCCTATATATATTGAATATGGGTTTTTCCATGAAATCTAGAGGGTTGCAATGTTGGGTTGCTAATGTAGTAATCCATTTGAGCAAAACAACCCTATTAAGGCTTGAAATTGTACTAAGTTGTAAGGAAAATGTTTTTCTATTTGATATACCATTGCTTTCAAACTGGTTATATATCCTTTTAAACACCCAATAATCCTTGATGTTTGTTCCAAAAACCTCTTGGATAGAATTTTACACTCATTTTCAACCTTAAAATCAATCTAGTTCAACCTTCCCAATCTCAAGAATAAGTTGATTTTCAAAAACAATAAAATTTTGGATGAAAATATCAAGGGTTTTCTACCATTGAGTGAAGATGAAAATGATGGAATGAAGATAAGGTTGGATCATTTGAAAATAATTTACCATAGTGATTCAAGAGCCTATGATGATATATTTCGAGAGTTGCCATTGGCACCCCAACTTTTAGTTATTACACCCCAATTTCTTAAATTGTTTAAGACACCTCAATTAAAGATTAAAACACACTCTTCAAACATTACAAAGGTTCGACTCAAATTATAATCTCTACATAACAAAACATTGTAACACTCATTCAAAAAATTCCGGTTATTGTTTAAAATTATGATAAGGTTCATATAAAATCCTAGACCTAAAAGATAAAAAAAAAACTAGCCAGAAAAAAAAAGAGAGTCTTTATTGGCACCCCAACATTTACTTTTTCTCAACCATTAACCTCTTTGCTTCATCTTTAATTGGGGTGTAATAATAAAATGTTGGAGGTGCCAAAGGCAACTATTTAGATTTTTCAGTCCAAAAATGGGTTTTGGGTAGTGGGTGAAGATGAGGGCATTTAGATAATTTTCTTTAGTCTATAAAAGAAGACTAGCTAGGGTATGGTGGGCATGTCATCAGTCCGAAAATACAGGGGGTGTCTCAAATATTCACCAAAGCATAGTGGGGTATGTTCAAATCAACCAAAGGTGTAAAGTTATCCAAAACAACAATTCTAAAATAAAAGCTTTCTTTATTCGAAAGTTGGAAACATGATGGAAACTTTAATGATGAATTCTTTGTAAGTGCTTCTATTGCCACACCAACTTTTGCTAACGCCACCCCCAATATGTATTTGTGATTTAACTATGAATTGGGATGGCGTTGGTAATAGAATCTCTTCTTCTTTATTTATTTATAGGTTGGATTGGAAGAAACCATTGGTGGATGTAAAAGAAAATCAACAGCGCAAACTCATCATAATTAATTAGTTATGGAGAAGAGGTTGATAGAAGCAGCTGAAGCAGGAGATATAGATGCTTTGTATTTGTTAATTAAGAAAGATCCATTTATTCTTGAAAAGGTTGATAAAATTCCATTCGTCCATACTCCTCTACACATAGCTGTATTGTTCGGAAACACCCGATTTGCCATGGAGATTTTAAGGTTGATGCCTTCATTTAGTAGAAAACTAAACCAAGATGGGTTTAGTCCAATTCACTTGGCTTCAACTAAAGGGAATGTTATAATGGTAAGAAAACTCATAGATTTTGATAGAGAACTTTGTTTTCTTAAAGGTAGAGAGTCGAGAAATCCTCTTCATTGTGCTGCTATTGCAGGAAAAGTTCATGTTATTGATGAATTATTTTCATCAAATCGTGAAAACTTAGGTCTACTTGGAGAATTAACAGTTGGTGATGAAACAGCTCTTCATCTGGCTGTGAAAAACAAACAGTTGGAAGCTTTTAATGTTATATTGGGATGGATAGAAGAGTTCAATAAGATGGCCTTATTGAAGTTGAAGGACGAAGAAGGGAATACTATCTTGCACCTGGCCACATCCACAAATCAAGATCAGGCAAGTTTTTATTTTTAATTTTAATTTTGCACCACAATTATATAAGAGAATGGCTTCAACCGACCTTATAGGCTAGGGCTTTAAAATCATAATTCATAACTGCTAGAGATTTTTTTTTATATATAATTTTTTAATGAAAAATTCAATACGGAAGTTCATATAATCGATCAATTTCACAACACCTAACGTGGGTAGATTTGGAAATTGGAGATTACCTTTATATGAGCGATAATTATTTCCGAACCACTATATGTCTACCAAATATTTAAGTTCTCATCTACCTTAGAAATTCTCAATTGTGGACTTATTTCTCTTTAAATCACACTTACAAGAATCACAATTACGTATTTGGTTGGTTACAGTTTTCATGGAAGTGCTTGGGGTCTTGAAGTTGTAGGGTGTTAGGAGAAAAGCTACTTCCCGTGAGTTTTTAGTTATTTTTTAAAAATATTTTGAATATTTAATCCTAACATGTAATACACGGCATCTTTTTCGGATTAATAGCGGAAAAAAAAAAGTTGAGAGGTATTATTAAAAAAATTTGGGGTTAAAGATGAAATATGAAAAATAATAAAGTGAGTTAAGGAATAAAGAAAAAACATAATAATAATAAAATTAAAAGAGTGAAAAAATAAGATAATAAAGTGAGTTTAACAAAAATTATAGTGTGATAGACTCTTTAACCTAGTTGGATGGAAGTTTGTTCTCCGGCAAAAATTGTGTTTTGTTAGATAGAATGGCATTTTAATCCAAAAAAATCTAATTTTATTTCTTGGAATTCTCACAAAAGCCAAAGATCTAAAAATGGGTTTAATTAGCTTCGACTTATGGGATGTTTTTGGATTATGACTTTTGTGAGAATTCAAAAGTCCAGTGCACAGGTGCTGTTTGTTAAACTGAAAAAAATAAGTGCTGAATAGCATTAAGCGCTGAAACTTATAAGCGCTGAATTAAGTGCTAAAAAAGTTGTTTGTTTAGATGCTGAATCATGTTTGTTACACATTGCTGAAACTGATAAATTGTCTTTGTTACCCTTACAATCATATATTATACATTGTTTACATGTTTTAAATGCTTATTTATTATCAAACACAATAAAATATTATTATTCTTATAAATTAAAATACAATTATTTTTAAATAATAAATAATACTCAAATCTTCAATTTAGAAATAATAATTTCTATTTATAAAAGCCCACAAATTTCAAATTAAAAATAATAATGTCATACAAGTCACCAAAATTTGAAATCAACTTTAAAAATAACTTAATTTTTTATGAATAATTTTCGATGGAAATGAAGGATGTGTAATTATAAAAGCACCCTATGAATTAAAAAGGGCAACCCACACTATAGCCATTTTTTGTTTTGTTTTATATGGATTAAAATTTTTGGAATGACCAAATTTTTAGTGAGGATAATTTATATGGTCTAGAGATCATCATCCTCACAAAATCAGTTTATTTTGAACTTCTAACTCGTTAAAAATAGTTTTCAAAAAAAAAAAAAATGGACAATTTACTATTCTTGAACTTGTTTTGATACGGTTAAAAGTTTCAAGATGTGCTGATTTTTTGTGAGAATGATCTCCTCATTGTAGAGATCATCCTCACCAAAAATCAACTCATTCCAAAAATTTTAACCCATATAAGACAAAATAATTTAGTTATGGTGTGGGTTTATTAATTTGTGGGGTGTCTATATACTTATCCATGGGATATAAGAGGTAATATCCTTTTAAGAATAAGGGCATAGTTGTCCATGCTCAAAAAAACAAAGGGCATACTTGTCCGTGTTGAAAAAGTGAAGTGCTTACCGCTTCAGCACTTTTTTTCAGCATCAAAATAGTGCTGAATTTTTTTCACTATTTTCAGCAATAAGCACGAGTAAACAAACGCGCTATTTTGACAAAAGTGCTGAATTTAATTTTTTTCAGCAATAAGTACTGAAAAATAGCGCAAACAAACACCACCTAAAACTTAATTTTAAAGTCAAAACAGTTTTCTTGGATAGGAAGCTAAACCCTAAACAAAGTAGAGAGAGGAGCTGGTTTAAATTCTAGTATTATTGTTTGGGCTTGGGCTTCATGAGACAAAATCTAAAGTTACTTTACTCGATTGGGCCCATACAGGGTTTGTGGACAGCGGCCAGGATAATTTTATCTGGGTATATATATTCTTTAATTTTGGGTAAAGTCATTTGATCAATGTTTTTTGTTTTTTGTTTTTTGTTTTTTTCTTTAGGAGGGGGAAGAAATGTTTTTTCTATTCTAGTTTGCTAGAGATCTCTTGAACTCCAACTTTGAAAGAATATAATGATTAGATTTCGATCTGATCTGTGGATGTAGGAACATTTCCAAACCATGTAAATCCTTGTGGTCGTGTGTGATTATCTTTTTTTACTATTTTTTTTTCACACGAGGGAGATAAATATGTACTTTTAATAATCTATTTAAATTGTTGGGCCTTGAAGGTACCCACATACTCAAGCCATTAATGGTGGTATGTATGGTTTTGTATGTTGAAATCTTTACAGGTTGTGGAAACATTGGTTAAAATCAATAACATTTCTTTCCCATTGGACATAAATGCGAAGAATGCAAGTGGGCTGACTGCTTTAGACCTATTACAACAACTTCCAAGGGAATTGGACACTTGGGAAATTAGAAAGATGCTTCGCAGAGCCAAACTTTCCTAAGCAGCTTTAAGGTCTATTATTTCTAGATATTGTTATTAGTATAGTTTATGATGTAAATATAATATGATACATGAAATACATTGAATCATATTTGGTGTATTTCATTACTAATGGCAAGTTATAATGTATTGAAGTTTGAGGTAGAGATTAGGAAATATGTTTTGAAGGTTAGTTTGTGAAGTTGTAATGATATCTAATAACAAAACAATAAACATGATTTTTGAGATATAAGGTGTATTTCATTACTTAGATATAACAGCACTATTGTATTTGTCACACCATGGTTTTTGAGATTTATAACCCCGGCCCATGATCCATTTTCGAATCGCTTGGACATTAAATATCATACTATTTAACCAATTTTTATTATGGTAAATAACAAATTTCAAACTAAATAGTGACTGTTATTTTGCAAGTAATAGGCACTATTTGCTTACCATTATTTATGTTTGAAATTCAAACTTTCAAATTAAATTTACCCTTAAGTTTGAAATATATTTTTACAAATGTACTTTTAATATTATTGTTTTCAGGCCAGCGATAATTAACACCATTCCATTTTTATTTGAACAATAGTGTTCATAGCATGGTTTTAATTCTCATCTTACACTGAGATGACTTGTCTGATAGGTCTTGGTATCGTCCACGAACGAGATGGATAAACAAGTCAAATGTATCGAACGAGATTTGAAACCACAGAACATTTTTTTTCTCATTGTTGAATGAGACAACTCTAACATATCAGAAACTCGTCTGAGACGATTTGGTCTCGTTCACGAATGAGACAAGACGTCAAAACCAGCTTTAAAACAATAGTTGATAGTCTCTAATTCGAAATCTCCAATTTAAATCTTGAAATAGCAAAGTTCGTTATTTCAAAATATACGTTCACTTCCACTCATTTCCACTCTTACAATTTTTGAACATTACCACATTTCATCTCATTGAAGATGTTGTGGGTCACTCAATGTTTGTTGTAAATGACCAAATCATCTCAATAATATTTACTACTTTTTATATTTAATTTAGTTTTCAACAATAAATTTACTCAGCTTTCCTTAAACTTTGGATGTGGACTTCAAGGACAGAATAGTTATAGAAATCAATCGGGGGAGGACCACTAAATGGCACAAATTAAAGTTGGTGTCAAGACACAAATATTATTAAATATTAATAACTATAAAAGTAAAATATAAAACAAGGACGAAGTTTATGAAAAGTTCAAATATCTAACTAACTAGTTGGAAAATAAATCGAGTCATGTTGGAGTGACCTCAACGGGGGACATCTTGACGTGTCGTTGCGCACATGTCCGTAGATGCATTTTACTTGTATTTCGAAGAAAACAAATCTATAGGCATGTATGCGCCACCACGTCAAGATGTCCCACGTGTGTCCCCCACAGCATTAATTCAATCATTATTATGACAAATTGGGCTTAGGTGTAAAAATGCTTATTAATGAAATTGGAATACGTCATCTCCATCCTATAATTAGACGACTAAGAAAAATCAAGCATTTTTCCCTATGTTCAAAGAGGTGGTTATGTCGATCATTTTTGTTTTTTTTTTGTTTTTTTGTTTTTATTAAAATGGTCAAGGAATTGAGTACAATTTTGGAGATCCATCGAGACTTCACATTTCCATTGGTCCATGTCTATTGAAGAACATTTCAAAATTAGAAAAATATCCACATTAGGCATAGTGGGATTCCCTTCAATACACATGGACCAGTGGGAATGTTGTGTCTCCAAAATGCCTTTTAGCAACTAATCTCACTTTATATTTCTCAATAATTCTATTACAATTATACTTAATTTTCTACACCTGTCGACATCCTTAGATTTTTTTTTCATTTTGGTAATTTCACATTTCAATTATTATTTTAGTCAAGAGCCTCGTGGATTTTCTATATCTTGATTGACCATTAACTTTTTGAAAATTGTGTCTCGTTTGTTGGAAATATGGCACAAGATGGTTGAATGGGATTGGGACATATTGTTATAATTTAAGTGATTTTGCATGGGAAAAGATGGAGAATGGTAAGTGAAAAAACTCCATATCTGGACCGGAGAATGCACAACTTTGTAAGACCCAGGATTACAAAAGTTACCGAAGCGCGAACCGAATCGAACTGAACCAGTTCGTTGTACGCTTCATTGTGGGTTCGTGAAATCTAGCGAATCTGATGGATTCTGTTTTGCTTTACTTTTTTTAAATACCCCTCCACAAGTTGATAATATTCCAGATATCCCACTAAGACTTCAAACTAATAACATGTCCCTTTGACCTTGGTCTTTATTAATAGACTAGTGGAAATGACTAAATACCCTTATATTTATATTTAATATATAAATAAGAAAATGATAACTATAAAAGCACCCCACAAATTAATAAGGGCAATCCACATCATAGTCAAATTGTTTTGTCTTATACAGGTTAAAATTTTCGTAATGAATTGAAGAGATCATCCTCACAAAAAATCACCCCATTTCAAAACTTCTAATCCAATGGAGAAGGTTCCTTGAAGAATTTAAAGTGACCTCCCACTCCAAAAAAATTTCCAAGCTACTTGTAGATCACCCAATTGTACCGTATTAAAAATTCTGTATTTCCCTGAAAAGGTAAAATATAGCCACAAATGTCAATTGAGTCTCTAATCCAACCCATGCATATATTTGAGTTTACTTGGCCAAGTTTCAAAGAGTGACTCGATGATTTGGCTCAAGTGAATTTTTTAAGACCAACTCTGAGTTTTTAGGGTCAAGTCAATTCGGCTGAGTTTTCAAATTAACTCAATTAGCTCCAAAACATGGCTATAATCTACTTAAGCGCGTGCAGCCCATTTCAGAATGGCCCAACATGGACCGAAACCATTCTGACAACATGTTAAGTTGGGCCTAGACAACAAAAATTGGTTCATCAACTCTTAGGGTTCTCTAGGCTTCATGTGAGGTTTGTATTAAGTAGTCCATAGATTCACACTCTTGGATCTTATTTAGAGAAGATCATGCATCTCGTGTATGAGTCACACACGTGCCATAACTTCAACAACAACAACAACAACAACAACAAAAAACTGATACGTGTCCAATCTGATAATTTACAAGATGGGAATCCCAAGTTTAAGTTCAAAATTAGTGGCACCACATGCATCAAAATTTCTTTTGCCAACTTCCAACGAGAAACCATAAAGACAGTTGTTTACTTTTCCACGTTTCACACTTCATGTGGTTGACTAAGTGATGAGCAATAAAACTTGAGGTACCCCATCCTTCGGTTTTACTTAATAAAAATCTTGATTTTTTTTTATGATTCATTTGGACTACCAAAGAAGTTTGAGGCCAGAATCCAAAAACACCATTTTGGGTGAGTCCGACTTTGAAGGCACAACTCTTTGAAAGTGCCACGTGTAATCTAATGATGAGGGTTCCTTCAAAAAATTTTACTCAAACCAACAAAATCTGAATTCTTGTGATTGACTTACTGACCGCTCATAATTTCTAGAGCACTTTTATATAAAAAAAAAATACGAGATTTGTGAAGAAGAAAAAAAGGATCAACGATGGTTTTAGCTTTTCTTAAAATTCTCCAACACCAATTGCTATCCACCCAAGGGACTGGTTTAAATCTCAATGTGCATGAAATAACAAAACAATAGGCATAAACCAAACCATTAATCTTACACCATCACATGCTTCAAAGATGGTGGGGATGTTTACATATAACAATAAATTTTCATTTATCCTGAGTTATCAAATATACTAAATTTTAGAATTCAACAAAAAAAAAAAAAAGATTTTACAATGATCAAATATTTTTCTCTTATTTTTTTTTTTTTTGTTTTTAATTTTTTTTACACATTAAGTATGGCAAAACCATAATTGATTTTTTTTTCTTTTTTCTTTTTTCTTTTTTGGTTGTTGCTTTTGAAATGCTAGCCTCAAATGACATTAGAGCCAGAGCAACAAACATTTATTTTTATTTTTATTTTTGGCTAAACAAACTGATTAGTAGTAAGTTATTAATTAATTAATAGATAAATAAGGGTTTTAAACCTAGGTTATCAACACTCACATACTTTAACCAACTTAGCAAGGCAGCCTCCAAATATATGGCTAAGATGGGAAGATATTCCACAGATAACCTATAAAATGAATCCCTAAAGATATCAGTATTGTTCCCTGAGAAACTTATATTGTTCCTATTATCTCTGATACTCGGCCTCATTTATCTATCCTATAAAAATTTTAAAGTGTGCACACACATTCAATAATTTTGGATTCTAAGATCTACTCATGATGCGAACATAGTGGAACAAAGATAATTGAACATGAGCATTCCCATAAAATACTTATCAAAAAAAATTCCCATAAAATAACAATGCTTTATTTTAATAATTAGCATATAATTAAATCAATATAACCATATCCTTACTTTGTCCCAAACTTTCACTATTAGCAAAAGCAAATCATTTGAGGCATCAAGTCTTTCAAAGCCGTTAAGCATACATCATGGAAAAGAAACCACTTGTATTTGTTAAATTTGGTGATGAGAAGTTAACAACCCCACAAAATTATGTATGTTAAATCCTCTAAAAATAATTCTATTTTATCTTTTGAAACAAAAGGCAACGGTTTCATGGTTACTTAATTATAGCTTCTTTTTTTACAAAAATGTATTGCTTGATGATAATAAAATCCTTGTGTTTTAAACATTAAAAGAAAAGAAAATCATTTTTAAAAGATATTAAGGGGAAAAAAAAAACCTTCCAATTAATGAGGGGTAAGTTGGTGGGAATCTGGTGTGACAGTGCTTGGTAGTTCCCTACCAGACAAATATACATACTGGTGTCACATGCAGCCAAAAGCCCAAGACCTATCGATTAACAAGATTATTTAATAGAAGCTTCACCCACCAAGTGTGACATAGCAGCTTTGTTCACAAGGGAGAAGAGAACCACCCCAACATTTCAATCAAAGATGGAAGGGAAAAAAATGCAACCCAATCAAATTCAATTCACACTTCTCTTCCTTTTGCTCACCTACGCCTCTCTTGCTTACAGCACCAACGGAAGAATGCTGGTATCCTCTGACATGCCGCAGGTTCCTAGGAGTGAAACACCAACAGGTGGTAGTGGTTCTGGTCATGGTAACGACTGGGACTACAGCTGGGGATGGGGGTCAAGTCCTGAAAATGGCTGGGGGTATGGTTCAGGGTCGGGTAAGTCTCCAAATGGATATGGGAAGGGGTTCGGCTATGGGGTTGGATCAGGGTCGGGAACAGGTTCTGGATTTGGTTATGGGTTTGACAGTGGTGGTGATCATGGTGGTGGCTATGGTTCTGGAAGTGGTCCTGGCACTCCTGAAGCTGGTACAAGTGAAGGAAGCGGTGGTTCAGGCAGCCACAGCAATACTGTCCACTCGCCATCAATTTCTAGAGAAGCAAACAATGGTGATTAAACTGGTTTGGAGTCAAGATGAGTACATAAAGGTTTACTAAAACATCTATAATGTATGGGGTGGGTGTGTGTGTGTGTGTGTGTACTAAGATATAAAGATTCTAGAATAAAAAGCTCATCTTATATATAAGCTTACTGTCTCTCTCCCACCCCCTAAATGCAGTCTTTTGTCATCTTTGATGTAAAAAAAAATTAATTATATAACTGTTATTAGAAATCCCAATATATAAATGTATACTAAAATTATTATGTGTGTGTGTGTGTGAAAATAAAAGGTTCCAGTCCAAATACCTCCAATAAACAACATGAATATTTCCTAAAGGATATGTACATTCATGAAAGTGAAATTAATTCATTGAAGATGAAAACAATATTGTGGTTCAATGAACAAGTCAAAGAAAAAGTTCATTTGAGGTAATTTCAGTTTATAGAGAATGTGAGATGGAAACATCTATCAGAACTTAATAATAAAAGAAATCCAAAATAACTTAAAGCTAGGGGAGGAAAATTTTCTGAACTACAAGTGAGAGTTCTTAGCAATTCTCTATTGACAAACCTAAGATCAGAATGTTAGAATCAACAGCTATATTAGAGCATCAAATATCACAACAGGCAGAGCAATCCATGGAACAACTTCAAATAAAAATTGGCGATGAGACCCACTTGCCTGAGAAAATTCAAATTTTTTCATATGTAACCATCAGCCTCAATACAACCTGCCAGAACACTCGAGAGAACCACAATAACAATCCTTCTTCTTGATGTTGCCATCTGAATCACGAACTTGATCTAACGTATAATTGTAATGGTACGTTAGTTCCTGCAAGGGAGGGATGTTCTCAGCCGCAAAGAACGTTATGTGTGGCATTCTCTTGTCATCGTGATCGTAAAGGACATTTTGGGCATAAAGGTTAGGTGAACAACTATGATTTATGAATCTCCCAACGTTTCCACACTGTGCTGCATCAATAGTGAAGCCAACATCCTCCACAGCTTCGCATGAAGAACTTGATTGCAAGTCAGGGGGTATTAGATTTAAGAGCCCATCCCAAAGAGCACGGTCATTATAGTTATGCCCAATATCAAAGAGATACTCATCATTACCGGTCCTTTGTTCAGCTTCCTTATCCTGAAGCAACTCTCCCATGTACTCGCATATAAAACTTCCAGAGGGGATGGAAGTTAGGGATCTGACACCCCAACCCCTTGATTCAGTCTTGAAGATCTCCAATTGAAATTTCATACCATGTTGGCTAACTCTGTTATGACAAGAAGGAGGGCACTTGCAAGAAGGACCACACTCATAAACGAGGGGCTTCGCTCCCACAATAGCCCCATTATAGTTGAATGGGATCTCCCCTCCATTCTTAACAGCACATGCGCAATTCACGGAATCTGAGCATCCACCGGTGCATTTGCAACCCTTGGGAGGAATAGGGTTGTACCATGATGGATATATCGTACGGGTTATGTATCTAAATTGAGGGGGCTTTTCATCATCTATCGTGTTCACAGCACAGATGGGCATCTTCTCTTTCCCCTGAGAAATATCATCTACACAGAGACCTTCGCGTACTCTCAATTTTTTTGACTTCTTCACTTCTTTTAGTGCAAGTTCTGATTGCCCTGGAATTCTTCTCAATTCGAACTTAAAGACATTAGTACCATAACGCCCTCTTTCCTTCCAATACCTTTCAACCAAATACAACCCATCATAGGTGTAAGTTGTAACAATCCTACCCCTAGTGTCAAGAGAATCAGAACCCTTTGATTCTTTAAATCCTCGAATAACCCTAACAGGAGATCTTTCATCCATACTGTACTTGAGTGCGAGGTTTCCCCGCTCAAGCTTTTGATCTTCAGCTTTCTTATCTCCACCTGAAGGATTTCCTCCTTGACCAGAATATAACAGAACATCAGAACTGTCCATATCATCAGCATAACCTCCAGAAGCCACGATACTTGTAGCCAGAATTATACCACCTTTCTTTACGTAATCTATTCCAGCTTGAAAAGGGCGATGAAGACCAATAATAGCCAACTCCACTCTATAATGAAATTCATCACCAACCTCAACCCCGGGGACAATTCCCAAGATCTGCTTGCCAGTGTTCACCCATTTTTGTTTCTCCTTAAGTATCTTTCCGGATATTAGATCAATCCGCTTAGAACTACCCTCGACTTCCTTCGACTTTGCTTCTTCATCCTGCAAGAGCTTCCTAAAGATTGCTTGGAACAGACGTAGAGTCTCCCTGACTTTGTTACGGGTAACAACAGCTTCACTGTCATCATCTTTATCAACCGAACTGTGAAGTCTAAATGGAATCAAGTCTACATGCAAGTTTTGTGATCTTGGAACGAACTGAAAATTTCCATCTTCTTCATCATCATCATCATCATCTTCTGGATAATCATCTTCACCCCTGAGAGCCAATTGGCCCATTCCTTCATTAGCAACCTTTCTTGTAGGAGACATTTTCTTCTTTATATACTTTTCTTCCGGATTTTCTGCTTCACCCTTCCTTTTTCTGGCAGATTTAGAGTCATCATGTACCACAAGTTCATACTTCTTTCCTTTGCCTCGGGATGTTCCTTGGGAGACACCAACTGGAGATTTAAATGCCCGTTTTCCTTGCCTCCATGGGCAGTTTGGTGCAGCCATCAAAGCCTGCACAATCACCCACTCATCAGAATTCCCCAAACCAATAGATTCTTCTCCTCGAGATTGATTTATAAGACTTTTATCTTCCAACCCCCCAGAAAACTTTCTCTTTAAACTCGTGTCCTTGCCAAGCTTCACAGCTTCACTCCCCAATTTCACACCCGAACTTCCGATGTCTCCATAAACCTTTTTGCTGAAAGATGGGGACTTTAAATCTGATTCGGACGATTTACTCTCTCGAGGAGGCCTACCTTCCCGTTTCAACTTATTCTCAGAAGTTTCCTTGACATGGATGTGCTCCGTCATTTCTTTCTTAACATCCCTTTCTGATTTTGCTCGGTCTATGCCTCCAATTTCTTTGGTAATATTGCCTTGGAGTTTGTACTTGGGAGCCTCTCCATCCTGAACTTTCTCTCTTATTGTAACCATCTGCTCTGGTGTCCTGTTTTCCCCAATGGACTTCAAAATTTCTTCCTGACTAACATGTGGAGCATTTCTCCCACAACCTGGAGGAAAATCCCGGCAAGCAGAGATACTTCTCCGAGGAGGATATTTTTTACGCATGGTCCCCTCCTCAGCTTCGACAACATGAATGGGTACTTGAGGTTCAAGTATTGCCATATCTGGAAGAAGAGAATCTATTGGTGATTGCGATGGCGAACTACTACGAAACTCTTTCTCTTCGGGATGAGAAACATCTCCCAACAAACCCATGGTATCAAGTCCATCTGAATGGTTAACGGAGTCAAGTAATTCAGTCCGGTTCAAATTCATCGACAAGTCCATGTTTTCAGGGTTCAAAGTTTTCAATGGGTAGACGAATTCTTCCTTTTCAAAAACCTTTGGAGACTCCATTGCCACGGGCTCCACAATTTCGGTCGGTTTGATCACTTCTGTCTGATCCATAACCCCCAATGGCTTTGTAATCTCATTGGGCAACTCAATCTGAGTTCCGGGCTCAACTGAAATTCCCGATTGTTTAATAGGATCATATTCCACAAGTGCACCTTCTGCCCTAACTTTCAAGTTTTCATCTAAATCAACTGCGATGGCACCTTCGCTCGGTTTTTCATTAATCCGTGGAGCAAATCGTCCACAACCTTTAGGGAAATCTCGATTTGCAGAGATCTTCCGCCGCTTATACTTCACAGGAACATTCGAACTAGCATCCCTACCATCATTTTCCAACAATTGCTTTCTTGAAGACTCAGAAATATCATTATCCCCAATAACTAAAATTCCCATTTTTGCTGAATCTGAAGGGTTTACTGTATCCAGCATTTCGATTCACACAACAAAATACAACCACCGGAAATCTATTAAAAACAATAAATCAATCAATAAAAAATCTGGATTTTAAATCAATATCCAACATTAACACACAAAAAAGCCCTAATTTTCAAATTTATATAAATAAATAATCCATAAAAAGCAAATCAACAGAGATCAAAAGCACTGAACCAAACTATAAAAATAAAAATAAAAAAGTAGAAAAAAAAATTAATATCGAAACTGAAATAAAGAGAAAACCTAAACTAAGGTGATAGAAATGTTTTCGACCATGCTCGTGATGGATTTTAGTGGAGATTGTTGTTTTTGACGAAGAACAAATATGAATTTTGAAGATTGAAGCGAAGAACCAAAAAAAAACCTAAATTTAGTAAAATCTGACCTTGTCTATTGAGCCAATCCGAAATTCACTCCATTTTCGTTTCGCGGTTCTTCGTCGAACCTTTGTTTTATGCTCTGTGAGAGAGCAGAGGAGAGGAGGCGACGTGTTGTAATTTGTAAATGAGGAAAGAGTTTTTTAAAAGGGTAAATTACGCAATGACCCCACCCCTAACATTTTGATAATTGTACTTACCTCCCCTACCACTGGCTGGTTAAAATTTAGATGTTATTTTACCATTTTACTCTATTATTTTATTTTATGTCATTTTTATTAGAAAAAATAATAATTAAAAGGGAAAGGTTTTTTTTATTTGTTAATCTATATATATATATATATATGGGTCCCGTTCGGCACCCTAAGCTTTACCCTACACTTTAACAAACGTATTTTGTCCTACATGGGTTAGAAGTTTTGGAATGAGCTGATTTTTGGTGAGGAGATCATCCTCATCAAAATTCAGCCCATTCCAAAACTTCTAATCCCATAAAAAATGATTTACAAAAAATGGACGGTCCACGATTTTTTAACTTGTAAACATGGGGCTAAAAATTTCGGAATAAGCTGATTTTTGGGGAGGATGATCTTCTAATCATATATATGGAAATGTTCAACACCCTACACTTTACCTTATGCTTTATCAAACGTGTTTTGTACTACATGGGTTAGAAGTTTTGGAATGGGCTAATTTTTTGTGAGGATGATCTCTACGGTTGGAAAATCCTCCTCACCAAAAATCAGTCCATTCTAAAATTTCTAGCCACATGTTTACAAGTTGAAAAATCATAGATCGTCCATTTTTCGTAAATCATTTTTATAAGGTTAGAAGTTTTTGAATGGACTAATTTTTAATGAGGAGAGGATGATCTCCTCACCAAAAATCAGTCTATTCCAAAACTTTTAACCCATGTAGGACAAAACACGTAGGGTAAAGTATAGAGTAAAGTGTAGGGTGTTGAACCGGACCCATATATATATATATATGTATATATAAATTATCAAAAAATTAATAAATCGAAGTTCGATCGTCGATCTAAATTTAATCAGGTACCCAAAATGCCCTTCATTGAAACCATCAACCTTTGGTTTTCGAAAATAAATATATATTAAATTATATATATAATATAATAAGTTACGTTAAATTATAATTATATTAAATATGATTTATACATTAATATTATTTTATTTTATAATTATTAAAAATAAGGGAAAATTATATTATTTTCTAACAATATTACAAAAAAAAAAATTTAAACATTAAAGGGTTAAAATGGAATTATGCCCCGCCTTTGCATTCATTGAACTCATTTTTTCCACAAGCATATTTTTATTTGTAAAAAGAACAATATTTTAAAAAGGGCAAAACAATCTTTATAAAATGAATTTAACGGTTAAGTTGACGGAAGGGGATAAGTGACTGCCTCAGCTAACTATTAAAAAAAAAAAAAAAAGTAAGTGAAATTATTAAAACATTAAGGGTTTAAAATAGAATTATGCCAAATTACAAGGAGTCAAAGTGCAATTTACCCTTTTTTAAACAGGCGGAGGATACTGTCACGTTTTTCATTTGCCACGTGGATTCCAGGTGAGAATTATGATAAGAAGTTGATCCGCCAAATATTTTCAAGGGCCGCACTTACCATTTGAGGTAGGAAAATACTGTAGTGACTTCCTACGACACTGTCATTCGAGGAAAGGATCTACGGTGACGGTGGAATACACACCTCCACGAGCAATCCAAACTTTGTTGCTAGAGTAGTGATTTTCTGATTCTCCCACGTGTCATACTCAAAATACTCTCCTGATATGACATGTGTTTAAATCATAGATTTTTTTTATCTCGAGATTCACAACTGCAAATATTTATTATGATTCTTAGTGCATGCCACGCCAAGAGAGCATTTTGTGTCAGCCATGTGGGGGAATCCGATTATCACTACTCTTGTTATTATGGTCTTAGAGTAAGAGTTTTGGCCACCCCATTTGATTAAGTGGCTTACACATTTTTAATACAGATCATGTGGTCTAAATGGTTATTGTAAACTAGGTTTGAAACACCACTGACATGTTTGAGAGATTAGGATACAAAATGTTTATTTTGAAATAGATGACAATTTTTTTTTTAATTTTAAAAGGGAAAATATAAACAACAAAATTTAAAAAAAAATGCTGAAATAGAACTCAAAGAAGTAGGATTCAAGTTATTACATAACCCTGTGATCATATCCTTTCCCTGGTTAGGAAACTAAATAAGTGAAACTTTTGATATCACAAGCTACAAAATCACAAGATACATTTCAGATAATCAAGAGAGCGAGTGTTACATGAGCAAATAAGATCTTCCACTCTTTGCTGGCTCTCAGAAATTTGTGGAACCCAATAACTATTACAGCAGTTGAAGAGTGCCTTGAATCTTCCTCAACTTTCCAGTCTAAGAACTTAGCATATCTGCATCTTGTCCCCAAAAATGAGCAGCAAAAACCCAATTCTGGTCCCAATATATCTGTATTAGATAGACAAAGTGTATCACAAGCTTCCCTGGAATTGATTGAGAAGCATATCAGCTCCATCATCATTGTCTTCGTCGTCCCCATCAATTCTATCTTTATCAACCGATTTTTTAAGGTCATAATCAACTCCACCATTTATGCTAACTAGTGACATATAAGCTTCATCTTCAAGACACCCAACTTGCCTCAGGAAATCCATGAAAGCCTCCTTGTTCAGTATATCAGATTCCTCGTCACAGAGTGAAAGGAAGCTCGACACATTTGCGGGATTTGGCTTCCAATTCTTACCTCCTTCAGCTGACATGGCTTCCTTCATACAAGACAGAGCCTCAGGGATTTGCTTCTCCCTGATATGCCCTTCTGCGAGGAGCTCCCACGTGTTCGAGTTTGCTTTACCTCCCACTTCGAACACTTGTTCAAGAAAACCCTCGGCTTTCTCCAACAACCCATTTCTAACATACCATCCCATGAGAAGATTGCATATTCTAGGGTCATAGGTTGACCTAACTGAAAGCCACTCCGTGTAAATCATTTCTGCACCTTGAATATCACCTAGCCTAACCAAGGAAGCAATCATCGAGTGGTAGCCTAAATTTGGAATGCGAGGGAAGGAAGATTTGTAGGTTTTCCATATTCGGTAAACCTCCACTTTCTTGTTGATGCCACCATATAGGCTGAGGAGATAATGATAAGGGATCCGATCACGACCCGTGATTCTACTCTCAACCTTCTTCAAGCAATCTTTGGCCTTCTCAGCTTGGTCCAGCTTCATGTACATGGTAGCCATTGTGCTGTATGTAGTCCAATTGGGGTTAACAGTGGTGTCACGTTTCATCCGTTCGAGCACTTCTTCCATCTTCTCAGCAGACCCCATGGCCCCACAAGTGGTTAACCATATGTTGTAGGAGTATATATCTAGTGGTATATTCTTCTCCATCATCTCTGATACCAGCGAGATGACTTTTTCAAATTCTCTGAGTTTCATGTAGAGAGTCATCATCACATTGAAGGGAAGTGGATGCATGGCGTAACCTTTGTTTCTCATTTCTACAATGAAGGATTCTGCCTTTTCTCTCATTTTAGCTTGCACATAGGCATTTAGAAGAGCCCCATATGCACGCTTGTCCTTTAAGGTCCCTGAAAGGCTCAAGAAGTATTCTTCAGCACTAGGAATTCCACGAACTTTAGAAATCAGATCTAATTGGATTGCTGTATCACTGGAGGATAATCTAAATCTATCTCCTTGGTCACTCATCCACTCATACACCTGAGAAAATGGAGGAAGAATTAATTTCAATAAACTACCAACGTAGAACAAATCCAAAACTAATAGGAAGGCATTGACAGGTAAAAATCAGAGCACCCATAGATGTGTCTGGTGTTCTCTCCAGCAGTGTACTTTGTTTTCATTCTTTAACATAGGAGACCCTGATTGGAAAGAAATAAAGAATTTGGGGGAGAGGACTGCTGCCCTGCCACATGCAGGTGAGGCCAGACCTCTTTGTGAACAAATGAATGTATTTAAGCACAAATCAAAGTTGATTAAATGATGGTTCAAAGACAAGAAGAGCAATTGTAGAAAAATGCTAACTCTTGAAGGTCATTTCATTTAACTTGTCGAAGGTCCAAAAGAATGTAATCTATCAGAAAATAATCAGTCTGATACATAGTGATATTGGGGCTGTAACTCGTCCAAGAGGTGCTTAACAATGGCGGGGATGGATCAATGCCTGTGTCCAACATTACTGGTAGAGCAGCAACATATCAACATCCATAAGCCATGGATGTCTTAATGAGCCTAATTGCTAAGGTTGGGCTTGGTCCAATCCTGAAAATCACGGATGAAAGGCTTCCTCCCTTCTATACATCCAAAGATAATTTGGGGCTTAGACCCATAGCTCAGTTGGTTTGACACATTGCAGGTTGTGGGTTCCAGTCCAGCTTACCCATCAAAAAATTTTGGGGGAATTAAATAACCTTGCTCCTATGATGGTTTTGGGGAGGGTTTTAAAATCCAAATAACTTCTCTAATTTCCAATGATAAGCTAAAAAGTCATGAAGTTCATAACCAAAATTGTTATCTTGCATTCAAATAAAAAGCAAACAAACCGTAAAAGTTATACTTTCCAAAACTTTCTTTTATGCCAACTTTTAGAAATTGAACCAAGGGGCACATTGTTGAACTTGGTGTTGCTTCTAAAGATTATATGCTTAAGATGACACTGATGAAATCATGAAACAATGAACAATACATGCCTTGGATGTCATTCGCTAGTTGGTCCTCCCATGCTTTGATGATAAAGGGGAAAATCTTTGGAGGCTTTTACCTTTTGCAATTTGTTGGAACATGTGAAAAATGATGAATAACAGATCTTTCAAGGGAAAGGAAGTATAACATGTAGGATGAAATCCTGGCAATCAAAGCAAACATGTTCTTTTGGTCAAATGCCTATAAGGAGTTCAAGGGGAGCTTTTTTGAAGGTTTAATTCTTAAAATGGGCTCGTTGACATTAGGAAGAAGTAAGGATTTGGATTAGGGGAATAGGCCTTGAATTTCCATTTGGGATCGATAGTTTTTGTTTCACATTGTTTCCTTTGTGTTCCTTCAATCTTCTCATTTTATAGTTCTGTTCTTTTCGTTAATACAATTTTTTTTACTTGTTAAAAAGTAAGATTTAAGACAATATCTAGTCCAGCACTCCAGCTCTTTCCATAGATACATCAGGTCCAGAAATATTTTGATTTGAAACTATTCTAAAGTCTAGCTTTTTTTTTTTTTTTTTTTTTTTTTTATGAAAAGTTATTCTAAAGTCTAGCTAATGTCACCCAACAAAACAATAGTTAAAATGATAAACATCTTTACAAAAAACTTGACCAACCACTATCATTTAGGATCTCAAACTAGTTGCCAAAACTCCACAACTACCACACAGTGTCCAATTATTTCAAAAAATCTAACAAAGACCTAACTTTCATGAGGTATAAGAAATTTTATTAGGTAAATAATTACAAGTAGCTTCACTTTCTAAACCAACCAAAACCCATTAAAGGACGTAGAAGTCTACAGTCTAAATACTCTATTGGGAACCAATACTTTGGATGTTGAAAAAAATTATAATTAAAGCTCTAGAAAAATTCTACAAAAAAATGTTTAAAAATTATAAATCAAGATAATTTTTTGCCAATCATCTAGGTGGGTGGGCGACTCAATATATAGGGGGTCCAGACCCTCTATGCATAGGATATGCATGGAGATATTTCGCTTTATTACAGTAACTTTCCTGTCTGATCAGTTGAACTGAAGAAGCTCCTTGGATGCAGTCATCAAATCAATCCAAATCACTATAAGTCTAACTCAACATCAATCATGAACCACAACGTTTCTAAGAATTTATTTTCGGGATCAAAATTAAATAAATTTCTTCACCAAATCAAAACCATATATTCCCACATCAAAGACACCAATCAAATACACAAACGCAATTACGTAGCCAAACTGAAACCTATCCAAATCCCTCATCAAAATTCAAGAACCTCAATCTAATTCTAACTCATCATCAATCACGAACCACAATTTTTCTAATAATTTATATTCAGAATCACATTTAAATAAATTTCTTCACCAAATCAAAACCATATATACCCAAATTGAAGATACCAATCGAATCCACAAACGCAATTACGAAGCCAAATTGAAACCAAACCAAATCCCTCATCAAAATCCAAGAACATCGTACGAATTAAGCAGGAAATTCAAATTTACCTCAAGAGCCGGCTTGAATCTCCGAAACCTCCTCAACTCCTTGATAACGCGGCAAAGCTCCCACTTCGTGAGTTTCCTTCCCTCCTTCTCCCAAAGTTCAATAACAGTAGAAGAACCAAGGTCTGGATTCTCCATTAACGAAATCCTACGATAAAGCGAGCTCCATTTGAAAGCTGACTTCTGCTCGTAATCTACAGTGCCGTAATTATGAATCTGAGAGATCGAACAGGTAATCGAATTGTACTGGTTTCGATCGGTTCGAAGAACGATAGAACGAGAAAACCCTAACCCTAGATGGGTTTGAGAGTAAGAAGATGTTGCCGAGAGAGTGAGACGCTGCAGAGGAGAAGAAATCGAGGCTTGAAGCAGCATTGTCGGAAGGATTTTTTAGAGTGAGCGAGAGGGTTTATGGAGGGTTCAACTGTCCAAGAGATAAGTAGGGTTGTCAATCAATGGTTCGGATCGGTTCAGAATCAATCCAAGAATTAACCAATGATAGTTGGATCAGATCCGGATCCGACTCGATGACTTGCTCCAAAGTCCAAACTCGTAAGGCGGTAAGGAGGAAACTTAAACTATAGTTAACCGATAAAGCCAATAGTTACTTGAATTAATATTAGCTGGAAGGTGGCATCTGCAAATGCACATGTATCACATAAGGGCTTATTTGTAATTTAAGTTATTAATTAAAGGGATTTTGAAGATTAATAAAAAAAGATATTTGTATAATTTCAAAAATTAACCAATCAGGTCGAGTCAATGCAAATTGAGGCTTAAGGCAAAAAATCTAAATGACACCTTTTTCTTATATTTAATATATTAATATAAATAATATTAATTTACAATCCATATAATAAAAACAATAAGGATTTCTAATTTTATTTTTCTAAATTTATTCTTTTTATATTCTTGAGATGTTATGAGATTCCGCTAAAAGTTATTTATGATCTTTATTTTTCAAAAGCTTAATTAATGTCAATCTAGAGATACCATCGATCAGATACACATGAATCTTAGGAGGTGTCTATGATTGTTAGTTAGCGATTGACGAACCTAATAATCCAATCAGTTGATTTGGTTCAATATTCTCTGTAAATAATTGGCAACACTCAACATTACTTGAAATTTAGAAAGAAATGACTAATTAAGATAATACATTGAAAAATACTATAGATGAATAAAATTCCTATCAAACCAATAAAAAACTAAAATGCAAATTTTAACCTATAAGCACTAAGAAAAAATCAAACTAATTCTAAAATAAGATTAAAGAAACTTCCTTTGATGATTAAAAAACAAACTAACAAATAACAACTAAATAAAATAACTAATATAATAATAAATTGATTAAAAAAATAATGATGAAGAGAGAAAATTTAATTGAAATTATTTTTAATTATTTTAAATATTAAATTTACCTTTATACCTTTTATATATGTTCCTTGATAATCCAAACCAAATCCAATCTCTAGCTAACCTTATATATTAAATTTAACTTTATACCTCAACTTCAGTTGACCTTGCAACCAATGTGACAGTTTGCAATTTTCTTAATTTTTGACCAACATGACACTCCTTATATTTTGTTTAAATGTAAAGGTGGGGGCATTTGTGAGATCCAAATTTTTGTGTGCAATCATGTCTTAGTTGCATTATCTCATTATAGTAGGAAAGATAATGTATTGTTGATAAGGAAAGCATTGATCTCAATAAACCAAAGATATGCAAGAGAATTTTCTCCAAAAAGTCATTTCTCATTTAATCACTTTCACTAAATAATTTTTTACAATAGTTCTCATCTCCTGGTTAAGTTCTTATGTTTTGAAAGCATCGTACTCCAGATGTCCTTTGGCCATGCTTGTCTTCCATTTGCAATGTTGATTCCCTCCTATTTGTAACATTGGGAAAAAAGATTGTGATTGATGTTATCTTCTAAAGCGAGAATTGTACATTTCTCACCCCCATTCACTTTTTATTTATAAATAAATAAAAGTGTTTGTTCTACTATGATTATTATGATATTTTATGGGTTTTAATCGTGAAGTTTGTTTTCACTTCTGGCTTTAACTTTTTTTATGATTTTATTTTTGTGAGATTAAGATTGGTTTTGTTTGTATTTGATATTCTATTATTTGAATGAGGCTTTATTATTTTCCTTTTGAGCTTGATCAATATGTTTATATGAGTTTGTTGTATTTCATGATGTGGGTTATCATGGTTTTAGTTTTTTCTGGAATCAATGATTTTTTTTTTTTTGTTGGAGGATTTTCTTTTGGACTTGGAGAGGAGAATTCGCAAACTAAATTCTAGTGCCCAAAAAAACATTGGAGTTTATTTTTGGTGTTAGTGGTAACTTCAACTCTAACTCTAATTCCGTCCAACTATTACTTCCAAACACACCCTTAGTTCAATTTAAACTATTATCCTCCTAGGTTTGGTTGGTGTGGCATGATTATATATAATCGAGATGTAAGTAAAAAACACATATTTACCTGGCAAATAACGGCGAAAGAAGAATAAGAAAAAAAAAAGCGAGGACTAAGCTTTTCCTTTTATGAGGTAGAGGATTTGGTAAGATTCTTATCAAATACCAACAATCAAGCATAGGCGGATCCTTTGTAGCACATGATTCCTATAGCAATCTTGTAGCACACTTTCAAATGATGAGAGAGAGGTATTTTTTGAAAATAAAATAAAATATCTCAATCTTTTGTGATTATGACTTAATTCTGATTAAACAAAAAAAATATAATAAAAAAAAATCAAGTTACTACAGGAACTGTGTGCTACAGAGGATTTATTTCCCAATCAAACACAATCAAGACCTAACTTATTCGTATCCAACCAAAATGGAAATTTCTCGATATTATTTCCTTAATAAGTTGGTGGATCACTAATTAGACATTTGACTCTCAAGATGATTCAAATTGATCATGGCTATGCTCACCTAACAACTCAACGAGGGAGGGGGGCATTGACCGCCTACTACAACACACATACGTTTTCTTTCCAAATTTGAGTGAATATTGAAGATTTGGCAACGTTACATAAAATCTTCCATTTAATATGATATTGAATGCGAATATTACTCCTTCGGCCTATAGATACCCTAATTTTTCACTTGCCTTTTGTTTTTGTGCCTAAGTAAAAAATCTTATTGTTTTACTTAGTAGATCATGATGTTTCTAGCCTTCTTTTGTTGTTGTTGTTGTTTTTTTTTTTTTTTTAGATTTATAAATCTCAAAAAAAAAAATGAGATATTGAAAATGTTCTTGCTTAAAGTCAGCGTCGTTGGTCAGTATGGCATTTTGCATGAAGTTGATAAAGGCATTCATGGGGTTCCCTGCTAAAGATGTTAACGAGGGTTTTATTTGGGTTGTTTTGATTAGGGCTGTCAATGGATGCTTATCGGATTGGATACAACAATATCTAAATTCGAATCCGAAATTTTTATCTGATATCCGAATTCGAATTTGAATCTAACGAATATTCTAAAACTCTATCCGAATTCGAATCTGATTTTCTTATCGGATATTGAATAATATCCGGTTAGAATTCGAATAATTTGTATATAAAAAAAAACATAATTTTTCCTTATCCAACTGATTGTATTATTAAAAAAAACTTATTATGTATTATATTATTTATATAAAAAAAATTAATAAAATAAAATAATATGTATCATATATTATTTCGAATCAGATTCAAAATGTTAATATTCGAATTCGTATCCAATAGAGATTTGAATATATAAAACAATCCAAATTTGAATTTGATATTCGAAAATTTTAGATAATATTCGATTTTTCCAATTTTCAACTATCCATTGACAATCCTAGTTTTGATCGTTGTTCAATAGGCATTTCATTGAAACATTTAGGGTGACTCATGTTAATTAGACTCTCTCTCTCTCTCTCTCTCTCTCCTTCTCCTTCTCCTTGTGTTAATGTTTAAGAATTTCATGATGAATTCAACGAATCATTTTCCTTGGGATTTGATGTCTTTGTTCGCTGGGACTGTATGTCTTATGCTAAGTACTTTTCAATGTATTTGTGAGGATATCATAAGTTCATATTAAAAGTAGTGGGTAGCACATTATTGCAATGGCTGAAGATATGTCAAATTTTAAGCAGATTAATGCTGAAGTGATCTCCATGGGAGACACATGGGAACATCTTGACGTGGTGGTGCGTATATGCCCATAGATGCATTTTTTCAAGATACAAGTAAAACGCATCTATAGACATACACATGCCACCACGTTAAGGTGTCCTCCGTGTGTCTCCTGCTGAGGTCACTCCAACACGACTCTTTTAAGTAACATCACCTTATTTTAATAAGTTGTCACCAAGCATGCAAAAATGAATAAAAGTATGAATTAATGTGTTTGTTTACTCTAGCGAATTTGATTTCTTTACAACATACGAAACAAAGTCATATACAAATGAATAAATTAAAAAACTAAAAATGTCATGTAGTCATGATGATTATAAACCATTATCAACTATAGGATTCAATTATAATTTATTCTGAAAATGATTTGGAGAAGGGAATCTGTAAAACCAAAGTTTTAAGTCTCTTATATACATGGATGTGGAAGATAAATGATCCAGTGGAGGTTACCTATCTTGAATATTGATTTTTTGTCTCTTCAATTTTCATAAGAGTCGTGCTTGAGTAATAGTAAAATTGACATCGATTCTCACATTGTTGGTGTGGATGTATGCACGGAATCATAAACGCTTTTCATCGAGATACGAGTGGAAAGCATCTTTATGCACCTCCACATCAATAATGTGAGAATTGATGTCAATTTTAATGTTACTTCAGCATTCTCCTTAGTAATAAGGACTAATCTAACATGATTATGAATTCGGTTATATTAGGAAAATACCCCAAACTAGACTGAATCGAATTTTCGGATTCGATCTGGGTATGGCTAAAATCGAGACTAACCCAAAAATCTCATATTCGATCCGGATGCAAGTTCCAAATGTCTAAACTGTTGTTACTGAATACTAATTTCTTATGGCAAAGAGAGAAGAAGTTATAATAAATATTAATTTTCAAATTGAATGTAATAGAAAAATATTACCTAAAGAAGAATTGGTTGAGGGGTGCACAAAACGCTGTTCTAAAACAAAATTCGCCCTTGCTATGGTACCACAACCTGTAGGCGTTCGTTCTACAGGATTCAACTAAATTGGAACGTAACTTCGAACTCGATGATGTTGTGTGCTCTCACAACGAATAATAAATTATTGATAGTCAAAAAGATGTAATTTAGAAAGTTTAAATTTGTAAATAAAATTGGGGGCCTTTGCACAGGTTTTCGTACCAGTGGATCCAAATTCCAATTGAAACCTTGGATTTTCCTCTTGGACCTCGTGTGCACGCGTGAATCTGCTCACTACTTCTAACCACTTTAAAATCTATTCAAGAATTACAAATCAATTCTTCTCCTAGTCGATGTGGGACTAAAATTGCTCAAGACAAAAACAAATCTTAAAATAATAAAATAAAAAGTATAAAACAAACATGAGATTGAAATACCCTATGATTAATAGATTGATTTACCATATAGTTAAAACTAATTAAATATTAAAGAATTTTCAAATTCAACCTTCTAAATTCCAACATAAACCACTTGAACCACAAAATGGGTTTTAGGGGAGTCAAACCTTGGATTTGGCAAATCCCCTAAGTCTTACGAACTCACAAAGTGTTAATTTATACTAGAGTTACTATAATAGATTGGGTTTCAATTCGATTTTCGATCCTTATTCGGGTTTGGTATATTTGACGGTTGTGAGAGATGGTGTGATGAGGGCATTTAGGTCATTTTATGCTAAGTATCTGACTCAAAACCCAGGGTGCGGGTATCATCAATTTGAAAATACATGGGGATCCCCAGTGTGAGATCTCTTCAGCCGGAGATAGATAACAACTTGACGAATCAAACTCTGTTCACATGAGATGTACCATATCATTTCTTCTCCTGAGCAGTTCACATAAACTTAGAAATGGCGGGAATGTAAAGTAAATCATAAAACCTTAGCAATCGTTGAGATTGAAACCCTAGGGTTTCAATTTTCAAGCTTCATAGATTGAAACCCTAGAAATGGGGGATCCCTTCGCTTCTCTCCTCCATAAATGCAGGTACTCAGATTCTCAAAATGATCTTCTCCGTTTTTGTCAGTTTTGCGGCGAATCAGACGAGGGTTTAGCGTTTTCAAACCCCTGCGAGGAATCGTCAGTTTCCGAGGGGATTCCGGTAGCTTCCACCGGAATTATGATCTGTTCTCTGCCGGAGAGTTCGATGGACAAAGAAACTCTTCCAGAGGAGGAGTTTCAGACACCGGAGGAGCGTCTGTTGATGATAAGCTCTCAAGAACAGGGAAGAGAAGTTGATGAAGAACAAGTCGGAACGAAAATCGATGGAGTTGACGGTAATGTTGATGCGATCGATCCAGTTGAAAATGTTTCTCCTGATCTCGTTAGAACTGTTGATCTTGATAAGGATACTGATATAGTGTTTTCTGAGGAGATATCTCCGCCAGAGAAGGACTTTTTGATGCGGCGAACTGATGAAGTAAATTGTTCTGGAGATCCTTTTGGAGGAATAGGAGCTCGTGAAGATAGAGTTCTCGAATGTGAATCGAGAATTTTGAAGAGAAAATCTATTGCGGAGGAAGATTTAGGGTTTTCAGAATCCAACGGAGAGGGTTCAGGTGAGCAGTCACAAAATTCTCTTTTTTCCTTTCTGTTTTTTAAATTTGTAAAACCTTCCAAACAAGGGAATACAGATGATTATATTGAGGAATTAATCCGTGATTTATTATTAATCATTGAATATGGTTCAAATCTCAAGAATAATATCTGGGTTTTAGGAAGTTTGAAGATGATGGATTTAGGTAACAATCCCGAAAACATCATTTGTTATCGCAAATTTTTACAGCTTTTTTGAATTTATCCGAATCAAACCCTTACTGAATAATTACGGAATCTGAACTTGGTTACCATGCAGGTAAGTTTTTTATGAAAATTATTGTAATTTTGAAAAGAAAAATCGCACTTGGATGATGGTATACATGCTGCTGATTCTTGTGCAGGAGGTGGTGTGGAGCAATCAAACCAATTACTGACTGAGAAAAATCTAGGGTTTTTGAAGTTGAAGGGTGGTAGTCCCTGTAAATCTGCATCTAAGTCTCCTGAAATTTCTCAGAAGTTCTCAACACTGGCATACAAAACAAATGAAAATGTTTTTGCGAAAGATTCTACCAGAATCAATGAAGAAATTAATTTAGAAAACTCCAAGCCTAGGGACAATGGTGGAGCTCCAGAGTGTGGCAAGGAAATGGCAAAGTTGGATTCACCATTGAAATCGGTTGAAGTTGTTGTTGAAGTGAACTCAAGCAATGGAAAGATTCTAGGGTTAGATCATCCTCAAACAGATGAACATAACAGTGAAATGGGAAATCCAACTAGCAAACGTATAGAGAAGATGGAGGACCCTGGAGGATTCCGTAGACTGCCAAAATGGGTTGATGGAGTTGCGGAAAATGCAATCAGGGGTTCTGTCCCGGGTGGAATGAGAGGAGTGGGGCAAGTGAATGGTTTGGGTGTGGGTGGAAGGAGAGTAGGAGAATTGGAGGATTCAAGTCGGGATCGAAGGAGAATGAGAGAATGTGAGGGTTTGGGTCCAAGTGGAAGGAAAGATATAGAATCTTTCCCCTCTGAGAATCTGCCCGAATCCTTAACAAGTCTCATGGATATAATAAACAGCATTCGAGATGGAAGGAGAATGGGTGGATCGGATAGTTCAAATCCAAATGTAAGGAGGAGAGCAGTCGAAGCTCTGTCCTCTATGAATCCACCCCAGCCCATTATTAATCTTTTGGACGCTATAAGCAAGCTATCCAAAGAAGTTGATCCAAGTGAAGGGGATGTTGATATTCTTGAGGTAGTGGAGCAGGCTGGGGTGAAGTTCCCTCGGCCTCGTTGGTGGAGGCCTGGGGGTTACTGAAGCGAAGAAAATAACTGAAACAGTTATCCTTTTGTTGGGATTCAAATGTGGTGGGTTCTGAATATTTTTTTTGTCGAAAATCTTATGAGCATTTTGGATTCAGAATCAAGAATGAGCCTGCTTTTGGAGTTCAACTCTGTAAAGCTAGAGATTATGGTATGTAGAACAGCCGATGGGATAGCTGAAACCTTGAAAATTTATTTCGAGTTTGAAAGCCATAGATGAGGTTCAAAGTAGAAACCTTTGAAGCATGTCTGCAGAGGGGCGATTGTGGGCGACCTATAGTACTTTGTCCCGCCTTCTGGGGACCTACTCATGTTGGAGGCCTCTGCATTGATTTTGCTTCCCAGCTCACGAAATTTTAAACTACTATAATGAAGTGTAAGAATTCCATCCAAGAATATCTTCAGCTTGAAAGATGGCTGGCGAAGCTCAGAAAGAGAATTTCTTGGAGTTGGGATACCAAATTCAGCTATTGTTTTCAGGTACACAGTTTTTTTGGTAGAATTTAAAGTGCTGGTGGTATATGTATGTTGTAAAGGTCATGTTT
The DNA here is from genome assembly GCF_017979445.1 of Akebia trifoliata. NCBI lineage: Eukaryota > Viridiplantae > Streptophyta > Magnoliopsida > Ranunculales > Lardizabalaceae > Akebia > Akebia trifoliata. The sequence goes on along the minus strand of NC_141377.1, from coordinate 55,605,937 downwards.
TTTTGGCTATATATAAGATAATGGTTTACTGTGAAAGAACATAATAGATTGGAATATCTTTGTTACCTAATTTCGTTGGTTCGAATTTAGATTCAGGGTTTGTGATTCTTCACTCTAGAACGAATCTGGTCCATAGTGGTTGAGGCAGAGATAATTCGTTTCATGGTTTGCTAGTTCAGTTCACTTGTATATATGTATACTTCAAGCATGTAAGTTACAAGTACAGCTATAATTTTAAAATATTCCTAGAGTTAAACAATATCAATTACATATATAATACTTACAAAAAAAAATTTACATATATAATGATCCAACATGTATGTACACGAAGAAGTAGACATGATAAAAGATTTGCTTCTCATTATATATACATGAAGGAAGATCAAGAGGCATAATCAAATTTCTAAAAACAAACTGTTGTCTCTTCACTGTTTGGTTTGCCAAACCTAACAAAATTCAGTGGACCAGAATGATTGGGTTAAAGAATGGTTGGCCTTTGCAGGAATACTTAGATATTATAGGTTAAGGAAATGTTCTATATTTGTTAAAATCCAGAAACAGTAGAAATTGGTACTAGGCATAATTCCATTCTTGAGCTTGAAATAGTATAAAATAAGCATAATTTTTTTTAGTTTAATTTTATTCTATAACCATGGTAGTTCTCTCAAATCCCTTCATATAAACTGCAAATTGATTTGGGAGGACTATAAACTAACTTATATTGAACTAAGCTTGAGATTCGACATCTCGAACTTCATTAGACACGAGGGGTACTAACTCTCCGGCTGCTGAAGCTTCCTCATTAACAAAAAGATCATCACTTACCCGTAAGACCGCATGAACAAGAATGATAGGTATGCCAATGGCAAGTGACACGAGAAGATGAATGATGGCACGGGTGAGGATGAGCTCAACAACAGTCACCATAGCTAGCAAAGCCAAGACTAGCCGTTTGTCGATAATATTATGGAGGACTACAGAATTGGGCACCGCACGCAACAGAAGCAAATACAAGCTTGTCAGTACAGTCATCACCACCAAGAATATCAACGAGAGGCGACGTCTTGGTACAAGACTCACAAAGAGTATCACCCACAACACTAGAATGTAATATACCCCAAAATATCGCAAGTTTCTAATGATCCGCACTGCCGCAGCTTCTGGGCTTATGGGGTTGCCGAAGAATCGTAGGAACCCAAAGTAACTTCTACCCTTTCGGGTTGAGTTCATCGATGAGGGGTTAGAATCCATGTGGGAAGAATTTGATGAGGAAGATATCCTATTATGGATTGTCCCATAACCAACCATCTTTGTTCTTTGATTGAGGAAGATAGATGAAACTGGTTTGTGTCTGAAAAATAATTGGTGATGGGCTTTAAGCCCTAGACAAATATACCCTTGAAAACGGTAAAATTTTGACCCCAAGAAGCTGCAATAAGTCTTGGTCATAAGATTAATTTGAAGGGGATTTATGGTCCCTATAAAGGTAGGGACTTGTACAAGATAAGATGAGACCTCGAGTGACTTGGTCCTTATTTTCTACTTGTAAGTTTCCTCCATGTTTCATCTAAATAAAAAGGGGAAAACCAGCAGAATTGAAACATTCAAAGTATTTATTTTATTTTCTAAACTGTGTTTGTTATTCGATGATTCCTCGAAGAAAAAATAAATAAATAAAAAGAATCGTTTGACCATTTTAATTATTGGGTTGGACCTGATCAACGCCCGTGTCTTGATAATGTTATGCTACCTTACAAAAATTAACAACGGTGAATTAGACATACCCCCTCCACATTTTGGTGAATATTTCAGATACCCCTTATGACAAATACCTCCTCTTATCTAGTATAAATTAAATAATTACGATAAAATGACATAAATGCCCTTATTTTCAACATATAACGAAAACCCCTTGATTTTTATTCGTAAAATCATCGTCAAGTTCTTTGGTAAAAAAATTTACTCTACTCTCCAACCTTTAGATTTTATCTACTTCAACCTTCAGAAAAACTTCTATGGTCATCCTCAAATCCACGAGAGACTCATTTAAGTGTCTTGAAGTGCAAGGAAGAAACGTAAAAACAGTTGAGACATATGCTTTTTGGGTGAGACATGTACCTCACACATTAATTGTTTCCTATTTTTTTTTTTTTTTTTTAATTATACATTAACCGCACTTTCTAAATTTTCATCTCTTCTCATTTTCTTTTTTTATCATTTATTTTTTTTTCATCGTACAACATAATTGGAATATTTAGAAATAATTTTGAGTATATAGTAATAATAGATGCCTACAACACATGCAAAGAAAGTTCTTAAATTGATTTGATTCATAAGTAAATCTTTGTAGTATTTAATCTTATGTGGAAAAAATTATTGAAAAATAATTTTAAATTATTTCTTTAATAAATAGATAATAGTTGAAGATGCGTGGAAAGAATAAAAAACACAAAATGCCTTCAAGAAAATGTAGCTATAACTACTTGAGGCAATAGGATGGATGACCTCCCGGAAAGTCCTTGTATTACGCACTTCCCTTTTTATCGATAAAAAATTATGATAAGCAATAAATTAGAAAAAAATTATAATTAATTAAGATGATTTTGATATGTTCGACAAAGGTCATTAAAAATCCAATTAATACAAATATTCAAGTTGAAGGTCCTAGAAGAGTAAGAAGAAGACTCTTAAGAACGTGGTATGAACTCACACTCAACAAAAGACTTGGCATTGTATAGAATAGAATGGAGGAACATGATTTGTTAAGCCAACCCTCTTGTTATTGTGACAACTTTTAATTAATCAAATATAAATATTTTTTATTAGTGGAATAGACGAATGAATTAAGCCTTCTCCCATAGATTAATTGGAAATGACCTAAATACCCTTTTCTTCAACCTCTAACCCAAAACCTATGAATTTTCTACGTAAAAACATTCAATTGCAAGGTCTTCAACCTTACCATTATCTATAGTTTGCCCCTACTACAAGAAAATCCTGGTTCCACCTCTGTTTGGGGGATGTGCCTCCAATTTGACTTTCTACAAGGATATCTCCACTAAATACCAAAACCAAGCGTAAAACTTCCTGAAAATAAATTTGGAGGAAAATCAAGATTCACAAGTCCATTCCATAAAGAAAATGGTACTTCTTCTTTTAAGAAATAAAAGTACATTATAATAAAAAGTGTTTTAGGACTTTAGGGTAGGCCTCCTAATCAAGACCTTAACATCATGCCTGTCTTACCTAATCTTGCACCTCATCCAACAATTTTAAATAGGCAACAGTCACCCCAACTAGCAATTATTTTTGGCCAAATTGTATAATCTTGGATATATGTGACAGCGACAAAAAGAGTTGCTCAAAGTTATTTTCTACACCGCATCCAAAATATTGGGGTTGGCAACATGAATTGTCTTTCCTATTCAACTCTATCTAGAGCTTTATCTTCAATCAATTGCTAAATTGCAAAGCACATACAGTATTTAATTGATTCCTGATGAGCAACAGACTATGGCAGTACCAAGTGCACATGGCAACTAGTGTCTGACATATGAACCTTGGAAAATCTTTAACATTTGAAGCAGCATGAAAGATACTAAGTAAAGAAACTAACATGCGAAAAATATGTATAATTTGGGTATAGGATGCAAGACATGAAGAAGATGGTGTTTGGCAAGTAAAGCTAGAAGATTGAAAAACACCCCCAAACAAAAGTTTCGGGACGCACTAAATGATTAATACTTTATTTATCTACTTCACTAACACCAATAACAAAACATATCCCACTACCATTAAGAAAAAAAATCACCGTCACCATGTTATCCCAAAATAATTTGGATCAGTTGAACGAGTCATACTCCTCCATACAATTCTATCTAAAGCAATGTCAATTTGAGTGTTCATATGTGCTCTCATTACCTCGATTCATGTTCTCTTACTTTTTTAGAACCTCCAACTTGCATATTCTTCTAATTGGGGTTGTAAATGAACCTTGCTGCACAAAACCAAACCATCTCAATTGACTTTCCTTCTGTTTATCATCCATTCGGGCAATTACATTGTCAGGAGTACATTCATTTCTAATTTTTCTTTCTTGGTCTTTCTGCTCACCCATTGAATCATCCTTATGTCGCATATTTTGTTTCTAGAATGCGTAACATTCAAGCACTCCAAAAGGCATAGTTGGCTCTTACTATCATCTTTAAAAAAATTCCACTTAATTTTGATTGGGATGCGCTAGTCACATAGCACTCCAAAAGCACATCTCCACTTTAACCATCTAACTCTTATTTTGTGGGCAATATCCTCCTCAATCTCTCCATTCCTATGTATAATAAACCAAAGTACCAAAATGGTTGTTTCTGGGTATTTTTTGAACATCAATTTCTATTGGTTGTTACTCTCCATGAGAGCCATTACTAAGGTAGCACTCGATATATGATTCTGTTTATTTTGAAACCTCGAACTTCGAAACAGCTCTAAGGTTCTAATTTAGTATTGACTCTCTCTAGTGTCATCAACTAACATTAGGTCATTAATTAATAACTGACACTAAAAAGACCCTCTCTTAGATATGAGCACTACTTCGTCTATAACTAGAGCAGACGTATGTTTACTCAAAGCTGATCCCTAATGCAAATCAAAGGTAATTGATGCCACAGCTTTCTCATACATGTTCTTAATCAAAATAAGTTTCAACAGTGTGGGAAGAGCAACAATTCACATAAGATTAACTTCTTCTCTATCTTGCTTGACCCAAGTTTTTCGCTTAAAAGGACAAAGGAAAAAAGAAATCACCATTGGCATGGGACATGGACATATCGGAAGGAAAGCATGGATGCCAAAACTATCTTCAAATGCAGCCCCAAAAGTACATTTTCATGATCATAAAGCAGCTATAAAAGCGATATCTCAAGTTTATTTGCAAGGCAACAACTTACTTACATGTAAAAAACTCTTTCTCACCTGAGCTCTAGACATAACCACCTCTTCTGCATTTTGAGCTATATATTACAAGCTTTTGTCAGCCTATACAAAAAACCCACCACATTCATCCCTCAACAAGTTCAAAACAGGTCAGCATACTCAAGCATGTAAGAGGAAAACTATCCATCAAACAACATTTACATAAGACTCTTGCGTATTTGGCAAGAAAGGCAAGTGGACCATAGGCCCCACTTACAGGGGCCTAGAAGAAGTGAGATCTATATAAGCTCTCACGTTTCGAAAAGTCTACAAGCATCATCAGGGATGAACGAGATTTGGGTATACTACACTACTACTAGTGCTTGCCTGTTGGGAGCCGAAACTTGATGGGTATAGAAGCTCGGCCTGTGGAAAGGATCCGTTGGATGGCACATCCAACAGTAGGTCTTGATCAGATGTGTCGTCAGTGAACTGTAAACAGTCCAGCATCATGGAGCTCCTGTCGGGAGGGAAAGCAAATAGGCTTCTTGGACTGAAGCAAGAACCATCGTTGTCAATGAGGTGTTCCTTCATGTCAGAGCTAGCCTTCGAGACCAACCTTTTGGGGCTTTTCATCATGGTCTTTTGCTCTGACATATGCAAAAGATATTAGTAATGCATGGTTTTGGAAGAACATATAAACAAAGAACTTGGGCCATTATATAAGTTCTCTCGTCATTATTGAAAGGTAATTTAATAAAAATAGGTCAGAATCATACAAATAGTATGATATTAGTAAATCAAAATAAGAAAACTATAGATTTAATGTGTCAGACATGTAAAGAAAATGCACATGGTTCATATGACGCATAAACGAAAGATGTAAGAGGTGCAAAATAAATACAAACTATGAACACAACAATTTATATGAGCAGATTTCAAAATAGCTAACCTGGAAAGTTCTGGTTTTGGCCATCACGAGGTTTCTTTAAAGATGGCATGTTACTTGACCCAAGGACATTGGGTCCGATTGCAAGTCCATTCCCTCCTCTAACTTGTTTAAGTTTTATATCCTAATCCCAGTAAAACAGACAAAAGAAAAGCAATTAATCGGAAGCAGTACTGTTTTCAATTTTCAAGGAATCCAATCAAAACTAACGTCTCTCATGATGCAAGATTGAAGTTGAAGAGTGATGAGTTCAGACCTTGAGCAGGTTACGGTGTTCAACCCATTTGGATTTTGTCAAATTGGCTAATGCAAGTCTCTTCAGAGTCTTACACTCTTCGATGTCCACTCCCGAGTAAGAGAGATCAAAGACCCCTTCCGCAAGAAGTTGTTGAAAAGAAGATACATTCTCCGCAAATTGAGGACTATCAAACATGCTTTTAAGGCTACATTTGTTATCACAAGATCATGTGATCAGTAATGAAGTCACCCTCACTCGAAGAAAAAATAGAGCAGTATGATATAAATTTGACAAATAGTTAAGGGCAACATATTGTTCCATGTATAATCCCAAGTTATTATCCAATAATCACGAAATTGAACAAGACAAATGAGAATACAAACCTGTCGGGAAGTCTGGCAGTGTCCATAGAAGGTAAATACTTCATCAATATCAATTGTTCTTCACGTGTGAAATGTCCCACTAACTCCTCAAAGCTAACAACATCCTAATCCAAACATGGACTGCAATCAAGTGAGATACAAAGCAACTAAATGAAGAACATAATGTAACATCTCGGCAATCAATAACCACATGAATGACTTTCTGCATGTACCAACGAAACAAGAAGTTTAGAAGTGCAAACTTACTTTTAGATCTATGGATCTCAGTGGTGAGTTGCGATTTTGCAAAATGTGTAACTTTTCATGGTGAGACTTATCCCTGCAATGTCGAAAACAGAATAATCAACCCATTGAAGCAAAATATTCCAAACTATGCAGTACGATGGGTTGGTTCCTTGGGACCCAACTTAAGCCCCATTACCCTCTCATATTCATAATTCTCCCCCTCTCGGAGTAGTTGGATTGGTTAACATGGTACGAAAGCACTAGGTTCGTATAGGTCACGAGTTCGATTCTTTCTACCCTTATGGGTGAGGGTTGAGTGTATATTTTCCTCCACACTCGGGTGTGTCATACCCCAATTAAGCTCCGTGACCAGCTTATATTTATAGTTCTCCCCCTCTCCAACAGATCGGTCTTTCATAGTAGTTGGTTGGTTAATATGGTATCAGAGCATTAGGTTCGTATAGATCGCGGGTTCGATTCTTTCAACCCTTATGGGTGAAGGGAGCGTTGAGTGTATATTTTCCTCCACTCTCGGGTTTTTCATACCCCAATTAAGTCCTGTGACCCTCTTATATTTATAGTTCTCCCACTCTCCAACAGATCGGACTTTTGGAGTAGTTGGTTGGTTAACAAATTGTATATACTAGTAAGCTGGACAAAAAAAAAGGCTTAAATGAAAATTGACAAATATAAAATCACCTTTTTGTGAGCTCTTGTTGAGCTCCTTGTCCGATAGGCTCCTTGATTTTATGTACAGGCAGGGCCACGGAATCTGACAAAACCTCATTTAAAGTGTTTGATTTGTTCTCTATTGAAAAGGAGCTCGCTTCTGATTCCTCCTCCCGAATTGCAGAGTTTGGATGCTTGAAGAGAACGCTCCCGTGGCCTATCTCAACAAATACCATTGGCGTCTCATTTTCAAAAAGCAAATCCTCTTCCGAAGATCCAGAAAAGTAAGACTGTTGCTCATGTAAAATGGAGTATAGATCTTTCGTAAGCTTCTCGACAGGTGATGGCTTTGGACGACCCACACAGGTCCTCTTCCTTGACGGGACAAGTGAATCCCACACGATGGATTGCGCTGATCCTGAAAAAATTAATTCGATCAAACTGGGGTTGAATACATGGATCTTGCATTACATATTATAGTGGATGATTTATGTACTTCGTCATTTCAGCAATAATATATCTCATTTTGAGGCTTTAGGTGACATATATACATCATAAACCCATATTAAATTCCTCCATGAAGCTTAACGTTAAAGAAAAAACCAAATAAGGATGTGTGCAGGGTCTAACCTGTCAGTTCATTTGCATCGATGCCACCAAATTGTGCACAACTCTCAGAATAAGATATGGCTGACCCAGAACTTGATCTATTGCTTGTATCCTCCTCTATACCCCTGCGGAAGTTTTGGTCATATTCTGGGATCCCCCCTTCAACTACCACAATATCATGGGTCTGCTTTCTTTTGTGCAACTTTGCCTCTTTATTCCTAATGGATATGGTCCTCACTTTAGGAACTTTGTAATCCTCATAATCATCAGGTTCTGCACGAGCGTGTAGTGGGGTGTAGTTTAAAAGTGTTCCTTTTGTTCTCCATCTAGATCCACATGCATTGCACAACACCGGCTTTTCTGGTGGTCCGTTACGCCAAAGAGGGGTGCCTGTTACAACGAAGACACATTACAAAATATAAACATTCAAACATATAAAACATAGAAGAGCAAAGCTGAACTAAGCCGGGCTCAACCCATAGCTTAGTTGGTTTGACACATTGCCAAACAACTTTGAGGTCGTGGGTTCAAGTCCAGCTTACACCCCCTCCACACAACACCCCCCCCCCCCCCCCCCAAAAAAAAAAATAAAAGAAAAAAGAGCTGAACTAAACCTTCTTGTCTGAATCTCCAATGGGAGTCAATTCCAAATTTTGCATAATCGTGAATTGTTTATTCTACTTGAGTTCTTGATCTTTAGAGAAGTGAAAAGCTCAAGGACCAGTATATAGCTTAGCAGCAAAATTGGTAGTGTAGTGCTATAAATCTTGCAAAAAATCTCATGGTGTTGAGTGTTTCAAGTTTGAAACTTTGTATAGATAAATTATTTGAGTAAAAAGTTTGGTAATCCATGTCATTGTTGCACACAATAGTATGGGTTTCTGCACAGACCGATGCTAGCCCACTGACATCTATGCCACATTGTATGGTCCTAGTTCTGCAACAAGTGGAAATTTTGGAATTTTAAGCTTATTGACCTAGGTCTAGCAATGCTTGTTAATATGGCATTATATAAATTGGCCAGGCACGTATCATGGTTCTACGGACCAAATATCAAACAAAAATGCTATCTCAAGCACAACTCAAACCTCTCAAGCCATGAAACACAGCTACTAGTTGAGATCTTTCACAAGACCTTGTCCAAAAAGCTAACAAAATGCCAACTTGAGACAAAACCCACCATACATGTAAATATGCTTAGTGTGCTTAAATGATTACAGCTCTAGACAGTACTGTCCTTGCCATGTACCTTTACTAATGTACATTGGAGAATATAAACAACTAAACCAACTCTAATCCACCATTGAGCTCAAGAGCAAAGAGCAAGTCTTTCTAAACATGTTGCTAACCTGTAAAGAGAGAAGACCTGAATGAAGAAAGCTCTAAATAAAGGAAAGGGACAAAAGAAACAAATTGAGAAGTAGACTTTGATGGGACGAGATGTGGAAGAGGGATGGATTGGTGGAGTGTGATGAAGTAACCCCCAAAAATATTCATTTTTGACATTTTATAGATTTGGATGCAACACTTCCACATTTTCCCTCTCTCTTTTTTCTTTTAAAAGAAAAAAAAATTGACATGGAAAAGATGTATGTTTAGCACATACCAATTACTAGGTATAAGATATAGTGCATTACCTTGCCAATCATAAACCGCCTCTCATATAATAAGTAAACTATACTACATTTAAGAATCCTATCCTTTTGTGCTTCCTGAATGTGCCATTTTGTTCAACATAAGAAGCAAAGCATTTTGGAGGGCAAGATTTATCAGAATAGATGGAGAAACAAGTAAATTAAAAAGGCAGGGATAGTCAAACCCACATTTACCCTCTTAAGAAAAAGGATAATTTAGGTAGCCATGGTGATCACCTAGTGGAAGTTTACCATAATCAACAAAGAAAGAACCATCAAAATAAGCTTAGCAGAAAATTGAGGCATTTAAAATTTGGCGACCTAAATGGTTCAATTCCCATTGGAGGATAGAGTAAGTAGTGTCATTTGGGTTGAAGATACACCAATGCAAAGATGTTTTTGTCTTTTGATGGGTTAACAGAGACCCAACCCACAACCTCAAGGTTGAAGCAGAGAGCAACAATTGTGCTACAAGTTTGACTTCAACAAATTATATGTGACTACGGCGATGTGTAGGTCATCTCAATAATGTGGGAATGGTTTATTTTAATTTTCAGAAGCGATTTTGTGTCAGTTTTTAGCTGATTATCTCTACCCCCAAAGACATTTTGACTATCTTTAGTCTTTGGTTCATTCTAAGCTCAGACAATGGAGTGGAAACAGTTAGCAACCACCAGAATTGGGAGTAAGCTCTTGGTGTCGCACTTCTAATAACAATGCATTAACAAAAGATATTTTGGAATCAAAAAGAACAATTTTAGGATTCAAAGAGAATTATTCAAGTTTCAACTTCTCTAACAAGGCAATTCTAACTAGTGAACTTCACTAAAAATTGCAATCTAGGCTCCACGGTTATTATACTTCAAGAAAAGATTTGGGACAGAATTGGTCTAATGAAGTGGATGCTTAGAATTAACTTAAATGGTAGTTCATATAAATATTATCAATTCAAGCACCCCAATATGTCATCAAAGCCTAGAACACGACCTCGAATGAACATGGGACTAATTCTAACATGAATTCATCCCAAAACATCAGAGGATTTCCAACATAAGTAAACCATGAAATTTTATCTTCAAAAGCCACAACGAAAAAAATCGAACACATCTGCAGATGAGGAAACAAATCAAAAAACAGATTCTGTGATAACCCAAACCACCACAGACTACAAATTCAATTAACAATTAAACAAATAACCAGATATTCAAGAAAACATGTACCAAACAATAAGACAATAGTAATAAAAATTCATTGAATAATAAATACTTAGTGAGAAACTCAAGGATTAAACCCAACAATTTTTGTAAATAATTCTATTAACACAATAAATATTTAGAAGAAAAAGGACACATTTACACATATCCTTATTTATTTTCTAAGAAAAAAAATGTTCTTTATTAATATTCTCTTCACCATTGAAATATACTAGCATATAGGTCTGTTCCTTCATAAAAGAGTTCAATATTTTTTTTAAAGTCCAATTTACATATAATAACTAATATAAAAATATCCAAATTTTCTTGAATAACAACCCAAAAAAAAAAAAAAAAACTCACTAGTAACTCCACAGTGATAGCAAGGCCCTTGCTTTCCCATGTCTCTTTTCTCTTCTTAAACTCCAAACAAAGATTTAAGAAACAGCAAAAAAAAAAAATACAAAACCAAAAAAAAAAAAAAAATTCTAGTTTCTTCGAATTAAAAAATTAAAAAAACATGTTACAAGAAAATATTATTAGGTATGGATGGTTTTTTTTTCCTGAAAGAACCCAGATAGAATTGAAGAAGAAAACAAGAACCCAATAAACCCAGAAAAGGGTATGTGTTAGAGAGAGAGTCAAAGAAAAATTCAGAGAAAATAGTAGAATGAAAAAAGAAAAAAAAGTTGAGAGACTGAAATGGGTATTTAGCTTGGAATCTGTAAAATCAAATGGAAGAGAAAAGACCCTTCAAGGAATCTAATTAAAGGTGAGGAAGGAAGGTGAGAGAGAGAGAGAGCTTGTCTGAATGACCTTTTGTTGTTGGTGTTGTATGGTTTGTTTATAGAGTAAATGTTCAGCTTTCATTGCTTTATTTTTATCTTATTGAAATCTTTAAAAGCTTTTAATATTCAAAATCTAATTTTTTTTTAGTGGGATAGGGGCAGAGAGGGAATAATGTAATAATAATGACTCTGGACTTTTTTTTTTTTTTTTCTTTAAATTTCGGAATCCAAAATAGAGAAAAAAATAGATAAAAAATAGAAATAATAAAAGCAAAAAAGAACAAAACTACAAATCAAGTTTGTTTCTTCTTCTTCTTTTCCAGAATAACAAGAATATTTTCTTTTGTGATTGAGATAAATTCTCAACTTGTTATATTATTTTTTTAATACAATAATAAATATAAATAAATAAATGTTAGTGTGGTGTGGCAACATTGAGACTTATGGTAGCTTGATCACATCTTAAGATCATTGACTTAGGCCATTTTTTTTTTCTTACGATCATCTATTAGATAAACAATAACAACAACAAAACCTTATACCAAAGTCTTTGGCCCAATTAAACAAATCTTATTTTGTCCAAAATCACATCTTCATCTCACTCTTTTTCAATGTGTCCTGAAATTAATTTGATCCAACTCTCATTTATAACCATTGTTTAATTGTTAAGTAATTCTAATTCATTCATTCAAATGTTCTTTGATCATAAAAACTCGAAAGATCCATGAAGTCTTTGGTCCAGATTGATATTTTAGTGGGTTTCAAGTGCACCATACCAAAAATTCCTATTTGATGTAATTATATATCATCGTAAATTTACATTATTATTATTTTATTTTTTTACAGACTTGAATGATTGATCGTCTCTTCCAACTCACTACAAATTCCTGTTGGGTACCTCCATCCAGTTCGTGAATCATTGCAAAATTTTGCAAGTCTCTATACTATCCATTTCACATAATTTTACCATCCAAAAAAACAAAAAATACTGCAAAAGATCACAAAATTTTGTGTTTGGTTATAAGATGGAAGTCCTGCAAATGTGTATGGGCAATTTCTTAAGAATTTATAGGGAACAAAGGGCATGCGAGGCAAGCATACACAAATATTTGCAAATTTGTATTTTTCATTTTAGTAAGAAAACTTAGGCAATTATACTCGGATGGTGGGCCCCCAATAAAACTTAAATAAGCTTGGCTTTAATGGACTTCTTCTCTCTTTCTCCATTGACTTAGATAAACTTCAGAATAATGATAATTCCAGGCCATTTTTATTTATTTATTTATTTTTACTTTCAAGCCCCTACTAAACCTTTTTTGTTTATTTTATTTTGAAACCCGGCATAATTCAAAATAAATTGTTGTTACACTCACTTACTATTTTTTTAATTTCTGAATTTTAAACTATTTTATCTGATAAAAAATATGTTCATTTAATGTTCCAACAATTTTGATATCTGGAAATGTAAACATATGTCCTGAGAATATCATTTTCTTAAAGTTTTAATAAAGTGGCCGTCTTTACTAATGGAAGAAAAAACCCGATGTCCGGTCCAACCAATGCCGTTCTTTTGGTTTTCACTTCAAATGGTCATAATCAGGAAAAATGTCAAAAATGCCCTCTTCCAACTTACCAAACACCTACCATATCCCTGGTTGGTTTTCACCGTCACCCCAACTCACCTTTTATAGTATTGTAAATTTATAATATATATTAAAGTTGTGTTTGGATCGAGAGAAATGGAGAGAAGAGAAAAGAATTAGAGAGAAGATGGGAGCAAAAATGGAGAGAAGATAAGAGAAATCCTCTTAAAATATTTTATAATTTCAACTCTGCCCCTAAATCTCTTTTAAGATATTTTAAAATTTTAAAGTTGTCCCAAATTCTCTCCTATCAATCCAAACATGGTAGAGAAAATTTGAGTTTCTCTTCTCTCCATTTCTCTCAATCGAAACATATTCTTAGAAAACTAAATATTTATGAATCATCAACTGGATGATTTAGATTGATAGAAATGTGTATACATGAATATAAGGGACCATCTTTTAGAATAATAATATCAATTCAAATAAGCTTTATGAGTGTTTGGTTCTTGTAAAAGTGTACTTAAAAAGTCCATGCATCGATTGGCTAGGTGACCACCATATTTTAGCGAGGACATATCTTAGTATCAGTTGCGTGTTGATTGAATGGTCCACCATCAAGATTGATGATGGTGCAACACATGTGATTTATGGTGTACTATAAGTATTGTCTCCAACACATATCTCCTATTATTTGTCGAAATTCTTGTTATTTTTTTTTTCCAAAAAACAAGATAGTCTTTCTATATATATATATATATATATATAAAAGCATGTTTAATATTTTTGTACGTAGACATGGAAAATTTTTGTTTTCTATTTCAAAGAATTTTTCACTTTAAAGAAACATAATTTAACTTCATAAAGTAAAATTACTCTTATCATCATCTTGTATTTCTATTTTACTTTGGTTTAATTAGTACATGTCAAATTGTCAATCATGCTCTTTACAATCCTGAAATACCGAAGATACTGAAAATGAAAATGAATCGTAAGTAGCCGTTCAACTTCATCTTGAGTTATTTTGAGTCAAGGCATGTCTTCTAATATCTTGTTATTACAACAATTTAACATGTTGTTAACCTTCACTATAAATGCTAAAACAATCAATATTCCTTTATTTTATGTCAATGTTTGGATTATTTCAATATCTGAATTTACTCGAATTTATTGTCTTTCCTAATATTACATACATGAACATATCATTCGTGATTTACATAATTTAAGTCCATAAAGTGAGATCATACCATAATTTATTTCACTGATGATGTAAATCTTTTTTATTCGCAAATCTATTTTTAATGAGCTCAGTAACTTGGCGTTGGCCAGATTTGAATTCAGATCTCTGCTATTGTCACTAAAAAATTTTCCCAGCTAAACTAACTTACACTTACAAGATGTAAATCTTTGTTTATCAATATTGTAGTAAAGTAATTGTCTTTTAATTTCAAATAAATAAAAGAGTTTAATAATGAGGTGATTCATTCTGAATGAATATTTTCTTCCAACAAAATTATATATCTTTCAATTCATGATTCAATTTACAGGAAAAACACATCCATTTTCAAAGCTCTTGCCAGTATTTTTTTGTAAAAATAATTTCACATATATTAAAAAAAATATTTTATAATTAATAATGAGATAATAAAAATAATATAATTTTTTTTTTTAATAACTATCTTGTTTTATGTTTTATTAGTTTAAAGAAAGTGTTATTTACCTATAAAACCAATTAAGAAGAGTAAGGTCATCATTTTAAATCATGTGAATCACACGTGTCCTTCCTACGGAAGTTACCTAATCCAAGGGTAATTTAGTCATTTAAATTTGATTTTTTGTAGTTTCTGGCTTTTTCGTCATAATATACATTCACTTAGTTTTTGTGCACGAGAAAAGAAATAAAAAAAAAAGTTTTTTTTTTTAAAGAAAGGGATAAGTTTTGTCTATTTTGCTATTTAAGAAATATAAGGGGGTAATTATGTAATTTAATTCTTCAAGAAAATCAGGCACGTTGCCGGCGATAATTGGGTATCTTCGTTTCAAGTCACCCAATGCGCACATAAAAAAATGTTCCTGATTTTGCGGAAAGAGTCTTCGATTACTAAGTGAAATGACGAATATACCCTCACCATTTGTTTATTATCCCAAAGCTGCCACCCTCCTTTTCTTTCTTTTACTTTTATAGGCAACCTAGATTGACCGGTACCCGTGACTCTAATGATCTTTGAGAACTTTAAGTCCTAATCCATGTGGAACGCATGGCTCACCCCCAAAGCTTGATTGGACTCAAAAAAAAAATTGACATGTGGCGGATTATAATTGGCCCATATTCAAAAGATGACATTTGGAGAATTATAATTGGCTTATAGTCCACTGTGAATGGGTTAACAAAGGCTTTAGAGATTTGGGATTTATTAATGACAACAAAGTCTTATTCCAGATTTGGAACAATCTTGTCCCTCTAATCTTAGTAGTGGGAGGAAAATTATTTTTCTACCCTTTGAGAAATTTTATTTTTTCTAAAACTTCATTTTTTTCTAGGAAAAATGCATAATCATACACTTTTAATTCACATTTTTTAAAAGAAATCATTTTCCACCGAACCCCACTGTGAATGTTGTTGAGCGACTCTATTTCAATGCAGTGTGAATGCGATTTGAACAAAAATGAATTTATCCAAAAATACAATAACAAAGTCTTGACACAAAGATATGGAGTCTAATAAATGAAACCAATTCTTTCATTCTTAGGGGGTGAGAGGAAAAAAAATCTAAGACAAAAATTATTTTCCCAGAAAAAAGATTTTGTACAAAATGTATAATCTTAGACTTGCAAATCATATTTTCTACAAAAATTCATTTTCCACCGCACAAAGACCCAAAAGAATCCAAACATTTGTATGATTGCAAAGGAAATATTTTCTAAGAAAATCAATTTTTTTTTGGAAAAAATGATAATGAGAAGATGCATTATATTTTAGAGAATGTGGGAGAATAAATTAGGATTTTTTTTCTTTATCATGATGGGAAAATCAATTTTTAGAGGAGCAACTCAAAGAAAAAAAAAATCAAGCCAAAATGAAAAAAGTACTTTCCTGAGAAAAAAAAAAAGGAGAAATTTCTTTTGGGTAAATTCTCAAATAATTTCAAATATATTGATATTTTCAAAATATTGTTAATGTTGATAATTTGATAGTTATGTCAACACAAATAACATTTTTGATATTTTTAAAAACTTCGATAATTATTTGAGAATTTACCAAAGGTTTTTTTTTTTTTTTTTACGAAGCACACTTAATAACCACATTTTCCTGTTCCCTCCCAAAATAAAAATAATAAAAAATTATATAAACTTTGTCACATAATCTTTCAAATCCTAATAGAAAGTCACGACGAGATAAGTCATTTATGAGATATTCGAGGAAAACACACTTGAAAGACCAAAGTTATATTATTTGAAATAATCAAATAAAATAAATGGTTTATGGAGTGCTTGGTTGTATCGAAACCAACACAAATCATGGTTACTTTTCAACAATCATGATTTGGTTAGATTAATTTTAATATAATTAAATTTTACAAAGTAAACCTTCCCATCAAAGTTTAATCTCTATCCAACTCTAATGTGCCACGTCAGTTGAGTGGACCCCATGATGACATTTTATTGCATCATGACTCATGCCAATTCAACCACCCATGAGTGGGTCTTTAGGGAATTTTCTTAGGGAGGCAGATAAGGTGTGTGGTCATGGCTACACCAAATTAAATGCTAGTGAGACTTGGTAAGATCTCTTGACCATTTGTTTTTATATTTATTTAAAATTACTTAGACATGTTAGGAGCTCTTTATTAAATCAACTATAATGTTTGGACCAAATCAGTCATTAACTCTACTCAGTTTGAAAGTCTAAGTTTTTCATGTCGAGTCGACTCGGTCAGTTGTAACTCAACTTGGTAAATCATAAAATATTAATTATAATTATAAAAAAAATTATATATTTAACCAAAAATATTCATAAAAAATGAGGAAAAAAAATCAATTTAAAATTTAAGGGTGAAGTTGACTCGTAAGCAACTATTGATCTTGTATGTAGCTCGAGTCTACTCGAAATCTCAAAGGGTGGAATTGACCTAAGTGAGTTTGATTAAGTAGGTTTGATTCAGATGATGTTATGGGTTCTTTTTTATTTTCTTTTTTGGTGTGGTGGAGGTGGGCAGCATGAAGTCATGTGGTCTTTTATTAATATATAAAAAACAAAAACAAAAAATAGATAGGTTATATTGCTACACCCACCCAATATTTTGTTATTACTTGCCAAATATTATGATATTAAATGTGGTATTTGGAGTGTGGATAACCAATCTAGTTTTTATTAATTGCACCCCATTTCCATTTCTTGTTATCTTTGAAGGATTTATAGAGTGGGAGAGGAAGAAATCAAAGGTTGGATTGTTAATTGGTTGAATTAGATTCGAAATCTGATACCTAATTGTCTTAAAAATATGAGTCCATATCAAGGATTTGGGTTCTGATTAGGATCTAATCCAATAATGTGTTTGAAATACATAAATATTATATATTTCTATTTTATTTGGATGCATGACGTGCATTATATTTTACATATACTTTTATTAAAGTTACGAATAGGGTTGGATTAGGATCAATAAGTCAATATTGAATTTTCGGATCCAAATCTGATAAATTACTTATCAAATCGATACCAATTTAGCACCAATTAATCTGATCGAAACCCGATCCAGATCTCTGTTTTGGTGTTTCTTTAAAAGCAACTAATTTGGTTGATATTGTCATTTTCAAAAAAGAAAAAAATTATATTCTGTATTGAATTTAGTCTCAAAAACAATTAAATTTTTTTTAAAGCTTGGGTTAGTGATTGTAATTACAATTGATGTCTAAGTCTCATAACATTTCTCATTTTTTCTTATAATAATAGAAAAGATGGAAACATCACTTTTAGTTTTGGGACTTTTTCTAAGGTGGACAACACTTGTAAAAGAAAGCCAATTTAGGAGACTTTCTCCATCTCTTTCCCCCACCCTTCACATGTGATCATCAATCCCCAATGGTTCTCCATTCCAATTATATCTTCTTTTTCTTCTCTTCTTTTTCATCTTTTACCCAGTCTCTCTTTCACGAGTCCATTTTCTTTGGACACGTAACACAATTTTAAAATTTTTTTATAAATTTTTTAAATTAAATGTAATTTTCTCATTCATACCAAGTCTCGCGAACCCATGACATAAATTGTGTGACCTGTGCCCTAACAAGGCTCGACTCGACCTATAATCCTTGTATGAAATTGGTTTTTTAATTTTAATTTTGTTTTTTCAATGATGGGTAAGTTCGAATATGTGCCGATGACTTCAAAGTTACGACACAAAACACCGTCCAATCACATTACAACAATGACCCCACTAAGAGTGGTTAATAGAGAGGGACTTGTTACAACATTAAGAAAAAAAAATTGGTTAATCGTGTTACTAACCTTGAAGTTATAATAAATAACATAAAAAACCTTGATAATGGTGTTGCATATGTCCACTAGTGAAAGCTACTAAAAAGAAAATGGGTTGGTTTCAATGCTCCTCTAGGGATGGCCCATTGTAATCGACCGCCACATGTCATCTTTTGATTTGCCATAAAACTATAGAAAAATAATTTCAATATTTATAAAAAGTTTTATTAAATGCTGAAAGGGCCTACCTTGATAAAGCCAATGCATAAATAATTCAAATAAGAGGGTGGTGACAACAGTGTGAGAACCTGCCTTCAGAGCTTCCTCCATTAGGGTACTTATCCAAAAATAAAATATGAAAAAAAATAAACCCTAATGGATTGTCCAATTAGAATTTACCGTGTGGCAATTCACTTGTAGGTTAAATTTGTTATAGAAAGCAGAAAAAAGTGGTTTAGGTCAAGGGTACTAAAATGGTATTATAAGATCATGATGTGGAAATTTGTTTGATTAGAATGTATTTTCTTCCTTAATTATCATCATAGAGTATGGTTGTAAATAATGGGGAAAAAAATGGGCAATGGTGATGGACTTTCTATATTTTGCTATTATAATGTCCATAAACCAATTCAAATTTTTTATATAATTTTTTCTTATTTATAATAAAAATATATCCATAGATAAAGAGATGATGATGAAACTCATAACAATTTAAAAAAAAAAAAAATTGTATGCTATTTATTAAAATTTTCATATATTTAAAAAAAAAAATTTTGATTTAAAGGGTATTTTGGTCATTCTAACAACAGGGGGTAAAAGAACCCACTAAGGTTGAATAACCATTGTAGCTTTTATGGGTTGAAATTAACTTGAATTGAGGGTCTTTATTCTCCACTAGACTCTAAAAGACATTGTCATTTGGATCATTCATAGGGTCGGGTCATTCCTTTCTTCATTGATAAGAACAGCTCATGATATCTTTGGGTCATTTATCCCCTGTTTCATGCTTTATCTTACAATTTCCAAAAGCAACTTTTGTCATCCCCTCAAATTCAAGATCCATTTTTAATTAAAAAATTTATATTATTGTTATTATAAACACCTTGACATTTAGGTCATGATTCTTGGAGGGGTACTTTTTATTATTATTATTACAATCCTACTTGATTTTACGGGTTTTCCTATATTTATTTACAAACATCTCCATGACATTTTTGACATTGATTTTACGGGTTTTTCTTCAACCCCTCCCCTGCCGACATACTCTCCTGATACAAGTGTAGTTGAATATCCTGAGGAAAATCTATGGTTCTAGCACATGCCACACCTAGTGAGGGGGGGGATCAGAAAATCACGACTCTTGAATATAAGTTGATCACTTAGAACTTTTTTAGGGTTATATTTAAACTATTTCATTTACAATTTTATGGTGCTTTATTTTCTTAGGGTTTTCGGAGTTATTATTAATTTATTTGTGCAAGTCATCCTGATTTCAAATCTAGGGAATCAAGGGGTCAACTCTCAACATCAGACAGGCTATTGATTATCTCGAGGTAATATTATATATATGTTTTTTAGGGATGCCCTGCCTAACCCATCATTTTCAACTAAACCTTTAGATCATTTACTCTAGGAGGTTGGGTAGCTACAAATTCCATGTCTCCTTTGAACGCATAGCACACTCCAAAAACTTTGCTTGATTGGTGATTTTTAAATACTTATTCAATATATATTTTTTTCCTATATAATTTTTTTTTAATCATGAACCTTACCTGCTATCACCTTCAAAAATATTAACCATTCGACCAACCCTAGTAGATCTAATAATCAAACTAAATTAAATGACCTTTCGATCCACTTTTGAAATTATAACAACCAATTTATTGATCTTCGATCTAGAAGCCCATCCAACGGTACGTCACACCTTTGTATCTGAATCACATATTTGGATCTTGCAGTTTATAGACCTCAAAAATCTAAAAAGTGGGTGGTTTTCTTTCAAGGACAAGACAGATTAAGCTAATAATTTCTTTAGATAGGTATAAAGGTAATTTTATCAATTTGAAGCAAGCATGAGATGGTTAGGGCCAAAGAAAAGAAGAAAAAAAAGTCCAAGGAGATTACTTCTTCCCTCAATCTTGTGAAGAAGGCAATGATATTGCCAGGCAGTTTTTTTTTTTTTTTTTTTTTTTTTTGAAAAAATTGAAGGAAAGGGTAATTCGGAAATAGATCCTGGGATTTGGAGAATATTTGAGATGCCCGTGTTTCCAAACTGATGACATAAGCCATTGACTAAGATTTTAATGTCTTCAATAATGGATTTTAGAGACAAGATTTTCACTTGTTACACGATTTCTTTTTTAATCATTTAAATGATGAGATAAAAATAAATAAATTTCTTTTTTCAAATGACTTTCAAGGTTTGAAGAAGTTTTTTTTTCTTTTTGGAAAAAAAAAAAAGAAAAAGAGGATGATATAGAAATGCTCCTTCACATTTTGGTAAATATGATATATTTCCATGTTTTCAGACTGATGGCATTACCCCCTGATCTCGATCTATTATAAATTAATGATGATGACTTAGATGCCTTCATCTTCACTCTTCAACATGTAGTTAAAAATCCAATATTTATTTATTTATTTATTTTTCAAAATTAATCATTTTTAACTTTCTAAATAGAAATTTTTACCCTAAGAGTATTATTTACTCCTCCCATCTTCAGTCCTACTTCAAGAAAATTATAAGATTGTTGAAGCAAAAGATTGAGGAATTTTGGGCGGATTTTCTAAAGGGATTAAAGTGAGGTTTGAAAACAATGGATTTAAAATGTTGTTGAAATAAAGGTTTAAAAGCTTGGCGATGACAAATTTATAAGAGAAAAATCAAGGATAAATTTTCAAATAATTACAAAAGTTATCGGTATTTCTAGAATATTACTAATATTGACAAAGTCATCACGTAATGTTGACAATTTGATAATATTTTATCAACATTAACACTTTCGAATTTTTTTTGAGAATTTACCCAAAAATCAACAGGCCTTGACTAGACAATCAAGATGAGAACTTTTTATTTTTCTCTCCATGACTTTAATAGCGTTGAATTTCCGATGATCCATGATAAGAATCTAGGGCTTGTTTGGGTCGGCTCCAAGCTTGTGATCCAAAGAGGAATTAGCTCACTATCAGAGGAATTAGTTCAATGTAGCCTCAAGGATGCCTTTCGAAAAACCAAGATTCCAGCTCCAACGATCCAAACATTACCAAGAGAGTTTTCAGCTCCAATTCAAACACCTAATAATAATCAAAATCAAACTCCCCTCATTCTCTTGGGGAAGACCGAAGTCAGAGAGATATTTATGTGATATTATATGACATCAAATGTGGAAAATCCAAGGGCTGATATTGATGTGGTATTTTATAAAAGTACTCCAGCCCTATTAGATCATTAGGACTTTTGGTTTTTGCAATTATTTGAAGAATAATCAGAAAGAAGGGAAAAGTTCATCCTCTTATGCTTGTTCTATGGAATTTGCACTATCTATTAGGTGGGTCCCACAAAAAGACCTATTGGACCTGAAACCAGCTTTGCATGGTGAAGGTTGCCTACCTCCTTATTTATTATTTTGATGATCAAATAAAATATCAACCATAAAAAATAAAAAATAAAAATCTCTCGATCCAACGGTTGGAATCATCCAAGCAGATTATTCTTGACCTAAATTCTCCAACCTAACCACCCAAGAAAGTAATTTTAGAAATGCCCCAAAACTAACACCAACTCTCCTTTTAACATTTGTCTAGGTACATTCAAATACCGGCCAATATTTTCTAGAAAAAAAAAACTAATTTCTCAGGAAAAAAAACTATTTTCCTTATCCAAAAATGTAATATTTTGAGGGAAAACATGTTCCAAGAACCTACTCAGAGACTCCAAGATTAACCATTTTAGTCTTTTAGCTGCTATACAGCCCCACCAGACACATATACCTAACTACCCACACCCCCCAGCATCCACATTGAGGACAAATTTACCTTAAAAAAAAAGATTAAAAGTTTAATACACAAGCAGGGAAAATTGAATTTCTAGATCTCCATTGAATGAAAAGGACATGGAAACCTACTTCCTCTCAAAACTAACCATATGTCAAAATGCAATGCCCCATGCATTTGATGCAGTGGGGTCTCCACTGTCATCTCTACGCTTCTTTTCCAAAGACACATACTCTTTAGTTATGGGAGAGCTTTCTAGGTCTTTCGAGAAGTCAAAATTTCCAACAAGGACCACTCTTCACAAGTTTCATTGTCAGATGTAAATATTTACTCGCATATGGATGGGGCATGGCTTCAAGGAAAATTTTCACCAAACATAAAGTTGAAACAAATTTAGTGTGCTTTTTTATGGACACAGAACAATGAATAATCAAATTCAATACTTAATATTGGAATATATGAAAACTCCACCCATTGGGACCGAAAAAAAACAATAAAATTAGGACCAGAATCTGGTAAAAATTGACCTTAAATCAACAATTCGTCAAAAATGATATACTATTCTCCTTTTGCATTCCACCTCAAATGCATAATAGAAACAACAAATGTGTACATCAAACTACGATGAGTCATAACCTTAAGTATATAAATTGGAGACGTGTCGTGGGGACTAGTCCTACCAGAAGGGGTGTGGGATACCCCGCATTATGAATTGGAAGATTCCATTGGGACTGATTGGTAATGTGGTTTATCATCAAAATTCTCCAATAATGACGGACCACAGATGAATCTCCTTTGGTATATCCATTTGGAAATTGGAATATGTCTTGGTCCTGTTTTGGAATTTGAATAAGTCAATCTTTGATGTATATTTAATTTTATTTGAGTCCAACCTTGCAGATTCTCAACTCATGACCTATTGTGATGGATGTATGTCCGAAATGTTACCAGGGAAATGCTTTAGGGAATTGCACTCTTCCTGCCTATAGAATATCATATTCGAGTTTGAGGGTGACACGATGCACGCAGGAGAATCCAATGGTTTATTAGTGTTATTGTATTTGGCCTAAAGACACGAAAACACCACAAATGATGGGCAATTACTAAAGACAATGCTCGATGAATAACTATAACACGAGCGATGAAATGATGAATGTTGCGGGACAACAGTACTTTTGTGAGTTCTTGTTAGGATTCATTAGTTCATGATATTTTGTAAATTGTTGAATCGAATAGCTCAATCATAAATTTTCATATTTATTCATTTAGTACGTGAATTATTCAAGAATTTAGTAAAGAGGGATACAGCATTTCTTAATCATACAGATTAAACTAGAAAAAATAATATATCACATTTGATGAATCCAGCTCTGTGGAATTTTGACATATTATAAGCCTCGTAAACATGCTTTATACATAAATGGGAAGCATACCTTTCAGCAGCATCATCTCACAACCATAAAGATGTCTGGAATATTGGGTTAGCTGTGTGGCCTTTTTTTAGATTGAGATAATAATTCATCATTCATCCAATTAAAGCATTTCATGAGATTGAAGCTATAACCATTTCATAAGACTGATGCTCTATCACCTGTCAAAAATAGAATAATAATATTATTATTATTAAAAGGCTGAAGCTTATTGATACAAAGTAGGGTGTCAATGGGCTGGGAGTGGACCTGAATTTTGATAAATTTTGAATGGTCCGGTCTAACAGGACCAAATCATACAGTTCAAATTCAGGCCTGTGGGGTCCACATTGACATCTCAATTAGAGAGTAACACTGGCCTCTCTAACTTGGACTAGTCAAACTCATATTAAATCAAGGGAAACCTAGCCAACCATCATGCTCAAAGTCTCATTCCAAAGATTTGGGGTTGACTAGACTAATATTTGTTCCTTCATTCCACTGTCCAGAGCCACGTTTTCCATGTCGTTTGGGCGGGTTGTTTCCAGAGAACGCCCTAGCTCATCCTTGCCTAGTTCCCAATGCAATGGGGCTGTGCTGCATCGCGTCACTTATGGGGATTCCCTAGCATGAATGAAATGAAATGTTTGATCAGGAGTCGTGTTAGGGGATGGCAGATTTTATACCGGTTGCCAACCTGACACAACCCTCATCATTTATGGGGGCTTGGGACCTGCAATGTTGCGTAAAATGAACACTAATAATATCTTGTTTTCTCACATACCTATGAATAAATACTAAGGCTTCTTCGACTGTAGAAATGTAACCTCCCACTTTGTCTCTCTCCCATTGGTTGCTATGAGTCACCCTTCCCTCCGGCCCTCCACTCCCTTTGCATCTGGTCTTTTTGTGACCTCCACTATACTCTCCCACTCCAGTACCCCAAGATCAGGGACAAAGACAAAATTGGTTGCATTCCCATCACATAAGCATCTTGCAAGATAAGGTATCTTACAATGCTGACAATATCCCTGTGGGGAATCAGGACTTCTGGCAGAACCAATGATT
Source organism: Akebia trifoliata (assembly GCF_017979445.1). Taxonomy (NCBI): domain Eukaryota; kingdom Viridiplantae; phylum Streptophyta; class Magnoliopsida; order Ranunculales; family Lardizabalaceae; genus Akebia; species Akebia trifoliata. The sequence goes on along the minus strand of NC_141377.1, from coordinate 55,580,812 downwards.
TGAGACATCCAGTTTCTGAAGTCTTGAGCCTCGGGGAATCATTGTGGAGATATCTGTAAGGCTATAAAAGATGTCATTGAGAAAACGAGAGTTCAGTGGAAGATATTCAGAACTTAAAGGAAGTAAAGAATTTAAAGTTGCAAGTTTACCTCCCACTTTTCTTTGCTCAAGTACTGCATTTCCCCATGTTCCTTTTCAAAGAAGAATGAAAAAAGTTCAGGAAAAACAACACTTCTTGCTTGCCTTTCTTCTAATGGGGGTTATCATCAGCTGTATCGTATTGGTAAGAGTTGATGTCATTACTAATAAAAAGAAGTTGCACAATTTGATGGACAGATTACAGAATATACAACAGCTCTGCAAGTGAAGCTACATTATAATGGTACAGTGAGCATACCTTCACTTGTTAAAATGAAACTAAGCTATCGTATACCCCTAAGGGTCAAACCCTTATTAAAATACACTTCAAATATCTTTCAATGTCCTCTCTTACTAAAGATAGAATAATTATTCAAATATAATGCAAACCAATGTATACCTAAGCAATTAAACCAAGATGGAGATAAGATAACCCCCAAGGGTTGGTGAGATGGCCACAACCAAACCTCTGGAAGCGGAGGTCTTGAGTTTGAAACCCCACTAAGGGGCCACCCTCAGGGATTTATCCAAGAAATTACCTGGAGCGTGTGGAGGGGTGTGGACTGCACGTTCCCCAAGTCTTAGTCGGGTGTGCTCTAAGAAACACGGATACCTTGGTTCCAAAAGAGATGGAGATAAGAGCATGCATGTCACATTACCTCCCCCATAATAAACCTTGACCTCAAGAGCCAAGGCTTGGAAACCACGAATACCCCAGTAACTGCACAATTATCATGTTTTACCATACGTCAGTCTAAGATTGTTGCTGGTGAACCTGTAGACTACTTTTATCGCTCATAGGTGAAACCATTGTTGATGTGCTTGCAAGATAGCCCACCTACATCTTGAGACAAGATCCATGAAAAACTGGATGGATGTGAGACTCATTTGGTAAGTCTAACATGTAAGTAACCAGGCCAATGTGTGCTAAAATTCTACAACCACATATGTGTATATATATAAATTTAATGTTGGACTTCTTTGATTGTGGTAGTGTAGCCACGAGAAAGAAGATGACATTTAGTTGAATTGCAATCACACAAGCACTGTCACCAAGAGATGGTGTTAATCCTTTGCCAGCAAAATGGGCAGGCAGCCAAATTGCAGATGAACCCTTGAAAATCCATTTTCAGCAAATGAACACTTGAATGCAACCATGTTGAAATGCTGGTTGTTACTGATACATGAAAAGCTTGCAATCATTGGTAGTGAAGACAATTTCCTCATTCTTTTTTACTAGTCCATAAATATTTTGATAGAAATGAAGATAACTATCTAGTATCTACATTATGTAAAGTGTATCCACGCAGAGAAGAGTAACAAAAGTATTGGCACGCAAACAAGATCAATGATGGTCCTTCCAAGCTTGGAAAATCACTTTTCTGGACTTGCAGTGTGATTTTTTTTATTTTCTTTTCACAAATTTTAAAAAGAAAAAAAGTTAAAACAGCTAAAACAGCCATTCATAAAGGGAATATGCCTACACTGTGAGGGTACGGGCATGATGTGGTCAAGGACACAATTCACCCCTGACCAATTTCAAGGATCATCTATCAGAGGATGGTATAGATTGGTGTTATGATCCTACAACCTTAACATAAACAAAAAAAGTGCAAGACGAAGAAGAAAAGAGGGAAAGAGGTAAGTTAGAGGTGGTTGGTTCCCTTGAAATTTTTGCCTTCTTAAATGGGCTACAATATTTATAGACCTTCTTCCTTCCTATTAATTAGGATGACAATCCTAATTCAAATACAATTCAAAGCAAGCTAAGCTATCCTATCTCACTAAAAATAAAATCCTTATTCAAATACAATCAAATCTCTCTCACTACCCCATCTCACTAAGGAGAGAACCCTTATTAAAAAAAAGTCAAGACAAAGTTATAGAAATCCCCTTGTCCTCAATGGTCTAGGCTTGGAAACCACTAGTACCTCTGTAACTGCACAACCGTTGTGTTTTACCATATATCGGTCCAAGATGGAGGTTTGTGTGACTAGTATGATGCCTTTATCACCCACATTTGGTAGCATTGTTGATGTGCTTGCACAATCACTCACATTATTGTTAATGCAAGACTTTATATGGGGCAATAAGTCATGGTGCAATAATGCAAAAAAAGGTTTGACGACAGTGCTGTAAAAGTAATTACACCCAATCGCTGACTTGGAACCCACGTTCAGTACATCTTTTATCGACTATGGAACTTCATACAAATTTGTGCCCCATGAAGAGATTTTCGATGAGAAAATGTAAGACGTGATCTCTATCCATTAACTTCAAGTCCACATAGTGGACCAAAGAATCTTCATCATACAATGATCTCCATTCCAAAAGGCGTCATTTGCGAAGATTTTTTTTGGAAGAAGTGTTATATCACCACTCCATCAACGATATCCGACAAACCCATCGATTTGATTAAGTATCCACAAATCAACATAGGTATGCTCCCAACGTACAATTGAAAACCTCTGTCTACTCATCCTCAATTCAATGTCATGTAATAACGACGATTCTTCCCAAAATGTACTTATAATTATAAAGATTAGTTCCCTATCACTTATAAAAGGGCTTTACTTCAGAAATCAATAGGTGGCCATAGAATCCTTATTCAAATACAATTCAAATCAAGTTAAGGCTAAGATATTAACCAAAGATGGAAATAGAAGCATGCAAGTAACAATTGGCCTGTACGGAGTAGATATTTGAAGTGTCACTTCAGAAAATCTCTATTTTCCCCTACTTAGAGATCTTAATTTTGTTTGATTTCTGATGAACAATTACACTATTAAGTTAAATTAAATCACGACAAATTTTGAGTTCTTCACATATTCATATACAAAGAAAGAGATCAACAAAGCAAAATCTGAACTTTTTTTTTTTTTTGATGGTTGAAAGTTGGGTACCTGAACATTGAATCTTTCTTCAACATCTGTGTACCGAACCATGAAAAATGAGAGAGAGAGAGAGAGATTTCAGCTTCGGATTCTCGCTCGTCGCAGGGGCTGGAATCGCGTTTTTTTGGAGCAACTCGAATTCTAGCTCTGGCGGGAAGTTGATGATCCCACTCAAAATAATGTATTATATTTACATAATTACCCCTATCGATTTCAGCAGATTACAATTTTGTCCTTTGCCCTAGTTTAACGCTGAACCCATCTTCTTCTCTCATTCAGGAGTAAGTTACTTAATAATTTATTTTTCGTATTTAAATTTTATTTTTATCAAATTCATCTCTTTTAACAGAAGAGTTATGTGGGAATCTCAGTTTTTGATTGTTATGCTCTAATGTCTGTTAACAAATATGACTCCCGAAAGCTAAGCTAAGAAACATATATTTTAAAATTCATAGTTTATTTTTAACACTTATGGTAGTTTCAATGAGAACAAAACTCACAAATCTCGGTTTCATGGACTAAATTTATCCTTTTTAAGTTATAATTTGATTTTGTGACTCATGATTTGATTTGCAAGAACTTAAGTTGATTGAAAAATGGGAGTTTTTCATTTTTAAATTTGTTGATATGTGTTCAAGATCTATTCAAGACAACGTCTCTCGCTGAAAGTGAGGGGGAATGCGGCTCATTGGTTATAGGTTCTTCACGAAAGAGACCATCAACATATGCCGACCCCCAGCCACAACGTGACCAGGTGCCCAAAGCTGTGAGAATTTTGCATAGGAAACTTGACCCTACTGAAGGCTATTGAGACAAGAAATAATGCAATTAGTGCCGCTTCAATTGAGTCTTACAGCATTAGAAATTGCATGTTGTTTTTGGGTCAAATGGAGGCGGAATTCCCCATGAGTGATCTCTACGTGTGTGGACATCCATAAACCAGGTTTTGGTGTAATTGGCTAGAGGCCGAGATTCGAGACTCTCGTGCTGGAGAGTAGGGGTTGGAGTTATTTCTATTATTGAATTGTATATTTGCCATCAATGTTTTGTGGCGTTCACTTTTGACATTATATGTTTAGGGTGTGGTAATACCATGACTCTTTGGTCCCACCTTTTTAGATTTTATTATCATGCATTATGTTATCGTTTGATATGTTATAAAGTTGCTTTTAAATACAAAACAGACTAAATGGATTCGGATGATGAAATTGATGTAACAGCGCTTGCTATGGCATATGTTTCTGTAATGTATTACAAGCCAGCTCGTATTTAAACAGTCACGAAGTGAGAAGTTGATCAAAGCTACGAGACATTTAGGTACACAGTTCGATCGTGTTGTTGATATTATTGAAATGTGTAGCAACGCAATTAGTACCGCTGGCAGCATCAAAGAATGCATCTCGATTTTGGAACAAATGGCATCGGATATCCCCCAATGCAGCGAGTTCTCCATGTGGACAGTGAGGATGTTTATGGCCAAGCCAATGTTTAGAGAGGCCTTCTGCGCTTTAAAGAGTGATAAGTTAGGATGTAATTGGCTAGAAATCGAGAGTAGGGGAGTTTTTTTTTATAATATCTAGTGGATTGTATATTTGCCATCTATGTTTTGTGGCATTGACAGTGAGTTCTACAAGTACGATGACTTCTGACATTGTTTGTTACATACTTCTGTTTTGTTTGATGATATTTGGATTATTCTGTTATTTCTGATTATGTTTGCAATATCAGATTTTATTATAGAGCTTATATTGTCACTAACAGCACCCCAGGCTAAGATGGGTGCTAATTTTTTATTTTTTTGGGGTGATTTATTGATGAATTAGTTGAAATTAAACAACCAACACATTGTTGGAATCATAATCTTCTTCAAAGGGTTCGGCATTCAGGTCATAGATTTTCATAAACATCAAACAATGGATTTAACTTTTTCGTTTTTTTCTATTTTTCCACCACCATTTTTTCATAAATTTTGAAATTCATAGATTTTGATTTTTCATGCAATCAAACATACCCTAAAAGTGGACAAAGGGAAAAAAATAATAGCTGAAATGATCCTATTAGTACACCTGCAATTCCTCTAAAAGATCGTAACTGCAAAATTTTCTGAAAATTTGCTAAATTTGTGGTTACTAGATTTCAAAAGTAGGGTATACAAAATTTTTATATTTGTAGATGCTAATCGCAAAAGTGGATTAGAAAATAAGGGTAAACTAAACCTTCAACCCTATGGTCTAGCATAATTCTATGTTAAACCCCTAAATTTTTTAACAATTACATTTCCTCCCCTACAGCTACAATGAGTTCATTTACCCTCTCCTGTCTACTTGCTAACAACCAAACACTTAAAAAAGGTTTTTTATTTTTTTATAAAGATCATTTTTATCTTTTTTTTAAAATGTCATTTAAATATATATATATATATATATAACATTTCGATGAAAGTAGAGTTGACAATGATCCAAAATATATCCGATGTTCGAACCGGTCCAATCTGAAAAAACATGAAAAAGCGGATTTAGATCTACCCAATCTGATCAGAACAAATTTTCATAATTTTTTTAAATCTTAATTTCATATAAATACACATAAATAAAACATTTCAATCTTTTTTACTTCCCTCTGTATTTGTAATAGGAAAGTAGACTTTAAAAAAAATTTGAACATAGATAATTTGAAACACAAGGCATGTGTTTGGATTAGACTGGATCAATTTCAGATTAAAAATAAAATGAAACGGATCAGATTTAATTCACATATTCATTAATCCATTCGGATTAAGTACATTTCAAAAAAAATTCAGATCGAATCGGAGTGGCACTGATACAGCATTGAACCGATCCGTAGCCAACCCCAGGTGAAAGGAAAGGTAAGTGCAATTGTCAAATGCACAAGGGGTAAAAGTGAAATTATGGAAGTGTAATATCACAACGTGAAATTACGAAAAATCAGAAGGGGTAAAAGTGTAATTTACCATAAATGCGAAGCCCGTGAACTATATAAGCCGAGCGTTTAGGTTTAGGGTTTGCATCTGTATCCATCTATAAATACATTAGTATCCCCCAGTTCTAGAGCTCGAAGAGTACAGTTTCAGAGAGAAAAGATGGAGCAGACCTTCATAATGATCAAGCCCGATGGCGTTCAGAGAGGCTTGGTTCGTCTTCATGTCTCTTTATTTCCTTTTCTCGATTTAGGGTTTCCTTCATATATATTTTTTCTGACAGATCTACTCTGTTTCAGGTTGGTGAGATTATCAGCAGATTCGAGAAGAAGGGATTCTCCTTGAAAGGTATCTAATTTACTTCATTTTGATCTCAATTTGTTTCATTTTCCTGATCTTTATTGCTAATTGGGGTTTTTTTTTTTTTTTTTTTCAAATTTTAGGGTTGAAGCTCATGAGTGTGGAGCGAGCTTTTGCTGAGAAGCACTACCAGGATCTGTCCTCAAAACCCTTCTTTGGTGGACTTGTGGAGTACATCATCTCTGGTCCTGTGGTCGCTATGGTGTGGGAGGGGAAGAACGTTGTTACCACTGGTCGCAAGATAATTGGTGCTACGAATCCCTCCGACTCTGCCCCGGGCACCATCCGTGGAGATTTCGCTGTTGAGATTGGCAGGTAATTATCTTACAAATCATAGATGAAATTCTTTAAATCATACTGTCTAGATTTATAAATTGCAATTCTATTAACTTGTTTGATATTCGAGAAGTAGAAATTCTACTCGTCCTGAAGATGGATTTGTTTGATTGGAATGATTTGAATCTATGATTCATTGGGAAAAATTTAGTGAGGGTTATAGATATTTGTGGAGCAATCTTGAAAATTCAGAGTGTTTGGATTTCCTTCGATTTTGTTTAGTCTTTTACAAAAACTTTGGTATCTTAACTCGATTTGGGTGAATTTATGAAATATTTAGATTTTGTTTTGAGAACTTCTATTAACACACCAATATTTAATAATAATACACCAACCTATGTGTAAAAACAACCATTTAACTTTGGCCTTGACTTTTACTGGAGTAACCATGGTTTACTACCCACCCAAACTGGGAGATTAGGTTCGTGGTTTGCCTGGCCCTGCCTCTCTCAATTGGTCTCATCCACATCGTCTTTGTCAGTGGTTTCTGGGTGTAAGAGTAAGTGATTGTTTGTATTTTTTTCTTTCTCTTGTTGATCAATTTTGGACTTTGAGAAACAATCCAATGAGTCGGGGCTTCATATCTGAGTCAACAGCAGGTGTCGATCCATGACCACCTGTCTGCCGCTTGGAGCCCAGAGTAAGTTTGTTTTTCCAGCCAGGGGAAGATTGCTTGAAAACCAATTTTGTTTCATGCCACAAGGCCTGGTTACATGCATCATCAATAATAGTAGCTATAATAGATTAAAAAAGATTATATGATCTATATAGATTGATGGATGGCACTAATTCAGACACGGGTGCTGTGTTATCTATATGTAACAAGTTACCTTTTGCATAGTGCCTAAACAGAAGTGCTGCTTAACACGATTGGAGGGAGCCTTTCCTCCTTTGGCTTCCTTCAAATTTACATCAGCTACATTTTTACACTCCATCAAACCAGGGACTGCTTTAAATTTTTTTTTAATTTTATTTTATATGTAAAATAAATTTTGTTATAAAAAAAGGGAGGTTGAGGTGACCGGGCCAGGGAAATATAAATAGCCCCTTAATGAGTGAAGAATAGTTTGCTGTCTTTGGATTCATGCTGTCACAAAGCATTTTGGATGAAGTGAAGAATGGCTGTGGAATTGTTGGATGGTCCTGTTTAAAGCCTTTACTCTTATTCATGGGCCCTATGTGTTGGCCCAACCATGTCATATAAGGATCATGATACCACATCTTAATTCTGTGGGATACCCCATGTTTTTTCTCACTAAAATGTAATTATGGGTAGTTAATCTTATATGCTTTCTTATTGACATCGCCAAATGTTCATCGTTCAATCTGAATCTTTACCAAACAAATTTTTGTTAAAAAATACTGCTTCAAAAGTTACTTCAACTAAACTTTTTTTTTTTTTTTTGCTGAATTTACTCAAAGTTAACTCTCTCTCCTCCTGAGTTATATGGTTAGTGAATTATTTACTTGTTTACGGCATTCAGCTTGGTCTTATTTGTTTGATGCATTCTTTGGTATTGCCGTGGAAGTGATGTACTGCTTCAAAAGTTACTTCAACTAAACTTTTTTTTGCTGAATTTACTCTAAAAGTTTACTCTCTCTCTCTCTCCACCTGAGTTATATGGTTAGTGAATTATTTGCTTGTTTATGGCATTCAGCTTGGTCTTGTTTGTTTGATGCATTCTTTGGTATTGCCTTGGAAGTGATGTAGTGCTTATAAGAGGAAGAATAATATAAAATCACTATCCTCATATTATTTTGAATCTCATTGTGTACCACTTGTTATTGCTCTTTGATCTGGGATAGTGTCATCATCATTATTGGGAACATGAATCCAGTTTTGCATTCAGATCTATTTGGAACAGTTGTTGAGGCACACCTTTTCTAATCCTACTTGCCATGATCTGCACAATCTTTGGATCTCTTCTTACTCTTTTAGCTATCGATATGTGATAAATGCACCTCTGAATGGAGTTCAACATTTCTAACATCTGCTACATTCTAATATTCGTAGGAATGTTATTCATGGGAGCGATTCAGTTGAGAGCGCCACGAAAGAGATTGCATTGTGGTTCCCTGATGGCACAGTGAATTGGCAGAGCAGCCTTCACCCCTGGATCTATGAGTAAAACTTATTCCCAGTTGGGGTGCTGGTAGATTCCTATTTATCCATATTTTGATCTTTTTTCCTAATTAAGATGTCTTAAGTTTTGTTTGTCGATATGTCAGAAATTGGATATGCTTATTTGAGATTTTTTTTTGTTACTTGTATTGGTGAATTATAGACATGTTCAATGTTATTATTATAATGATTACTATTATTATTTAGGGAAGAAAGACTTGCTATGCACGTGCTGCTAGGGTAAAGTCTCATCAAAATTGTGAGCTCTTGTCGTTACATATTTTGTTACTTGTCAAGAGAATTTTAAAGGATACAAATATTTATTTTATTTTATATTATTATAGATATATTATTTTTAATGCGTTAATAGATCTATCTAATGGTACTTTTGTAATTTAAAAGAATTATTTAATGTGAATTTGAGTCAACAATACTCACCCTTCAATGTCTCTTAATATATATGATTATATGATTTTTTTTAAAACATTTTTTTCCTTTCTCTTTCTCCTAAATAGAAGAGTGGACTTTGTTTATATTAGTTAATTTTTGTTAAACTCTTCTTAATTACGAAATAAGGGTGGGTATTACTTGTTTATTTTTTAAATCTCTTTTATTTATCAAAAGCCCTTTCCTTCCTTAACTTCAAGTAAGAATCAATTCCAATTTCTTTTACTTATCATAAAAACTTTTCCTCCCCTTCATTGCTCTCTCCTTAAAATTGTCCAAGTCCACTCATCTCCTTTCTTTCTCTATTAAGTAAAGATCTCATTTGTTATCTCCTTAGTATAGATTCACAATGACATCTCTTATTATTATTAGTATTATTATTATTTTTGTTTAATTTGCTCCATGGATTTGAGTTTAAATAATTATTTTCTAAGGCAAAGATTTAAAATATTAACCTTACCAATTCTTTTATTTTTATATTTTTTTTCAATTTGTTTTGTTGATTTAAGTTTTAAATCTTCATTTCTTTTTTTCTATATTTTTAGTTTTGCTTCATATTAGCATACTATTTTAAAAAGTAAGTATTGTTGATCAAAATCCACATTAAATAATTTTTTTAAATTACAAAAGTATCATTGGATAAATTCATTAATGCATTCGAGATAATCTATTTATGATAATAAAAAATAGATAAGTATTTTTATCTTTTAAAATTCTCTTGACAAGTAACAAAATGTGCAACGGCAAGAGCCCATAGTTTTGAGGAGTCTTTACTCTAGTAGCGCCTGCATATTAAGTATTCTTCCTTGATATAATAGTAATTATTTGATCCATTGACATTAAAAATCTGATTGACTGCTGATATTTTTGCTATTGGATTTAATATTTTACCATTCATATAACTCAATGAAAATGAAAAAAAAAAACAATGACTAATTACCTCATTTTTAGTTGATAGAGGTCGAATGAGTATCCTTTAAAAAGTTTATGGATATTTCAAACATTTATGAAAATGAGTGGTATGCCATTAAATATTTTAAAATTAGAGAGCTATTAACACTAATTTTTTGCTTATATGATATACCAAACTCACAAGGATTTGTGTGTTGTAAGTAAAAGTTGGTGTGCAAGTAGAATCTCTCTATAATTCAGATGATATTTTATTATTATTATTATTGTTTTTTTTTTTTGAAAAAGAAAAAAGTGTGGCGATCAAGTGTATGCATATAATCATAGTTTGAATTTCTCTGACAAAAATTCAGTATGAGAAAAGTTTTGGCGAAAATATTAAGAAGGGCAAAAATAATAGTTGAATTTCAAATTTTTTGGGATTGCGTGTTTAGTGGCAAGGCAGAGCAACTGCAATCTTCAATGGCCTCAACACAATGTTGTTTGCAGCCCATGTCGTCAAAATATTATCATCACCATCATCTTGGGTCTTATTTCAAATATTTGAAACTGATGGCATTAATCCTTTTACGTGATTCTCCTGGGTGGCATCAATTAATGCTTGCTAAGGTTGGTCAAAGTCTGTGAGTGTTGATACTTGATACCTCGATGTGGGTTCAAAAACTTGCCGACATCTCATAATTGCTAACACTTGTTTATAAACAAAAAAAAAAAGATCTAGTATTTATCCATAAATCCGCATCTTATGTTAATTCTAATTTGTCCATGTTCTTTCATTTTTGTCTCTCTTTATTCTTTTAAAATCTTGAACTAGTACATTCCCATGATAATCAAATCAGCACAATCGGATTTTTCCCTAGTTTATCACCTATTTGGGTTATTACTACATTTTCGTAGCTGTGCTCATCCTTAAATTTAACTTTTCTATTTTTTTTTCACTCAGATCATCCTAGCATCCCTCTCCAAATTTGCTACCAAGCGCTTACAATATCGTTCCTAAAAGTCCTTACAATTTTTCTGAGTGCCTTTTCCATCCGTGTTTATGGCCTCTGCCCTCATTTTTGAATAAAAAAACCCAGCTTCTCCTTCAAACCACACCCCTACACAAGGATCCCCCCTTCGTTGCACCAGCACCCACTTGGCCTTTACGGATGTTTAGGCTCTTTTTAATTAAATTTCACCGTCTTTCCTGTCATGAAGAGATGATAATACCTCAGCTTTTCCGATCAGTCACATCGTCCTGTCGAAAGCCCTTTCCCCACATGATTACCACCACTGAATCAAGACTGCTCGGAGTGTACACACACTGAGTTGTAGTACCCGAAACTACATAAACGCGCATAGGAGACAGAATTTCCATTTGATTATCTAGAAAGCAACATTGATTTTTTTTATTTTTTATACAATATTGTGATGGCGAGTACTTCGCCTTTGGAATTTACCGATAGAATGAGATCATGGGTTTTTTTAATTGATCGACATCCAATATTATGATGGTGGGTTCCACAATTTTGAAATTTGAAGATAAAGTGAGATATTGGGTTGGTTTAATTGATTGACATCCAATATTGTGATGGTGGGGTCTACAATTTCGGGATTTTAGTATATAGTGAGATTTTGGGTTGAGATTGGTTTAATTGATTCGACATCCAATATCTTTACAGTGGGTGTTCCACAACTTTGGAATTTATGGATAGAATGAGATCTTAGGTTGTAAGGTTTGCAAATGTCTTGCATAAAGATCATAGATACAGCCTACACTCCCGGTCAAGAAAGTTAAAAAAAAATTAAGGCTCAAAATCTCATTTTCGAGATGTTTCTAAAATTTTGTCAGGAGAAAAACCAAAACATTCAGCATCAATGTTTCAAATTTGTTTTGCACCACTGGCAGGAAATTGATCAAAACATTCTCGTAAGCATGTACAAGAAGCACAACATCAACACTCACACAGCCGTGCCAAGCTATGATTTCCAACAATCACAAACCTACTGTTCTGTGTAAAACATAATATGTTCTGTACCATTACCCTCTACCAACATGCACATTAAAAAGTCCATAAAAGAGTGATACTGCTCAATTACGTCATCGATGAGTATTCAGTTCCTCTTCTGCTTCTTCCTCTCTTCCTTATCATTAGCATTCTTAAACTGAAATGATATCAAAACAGACAATGTGTTACCAGAGTAATCGAAGTAATACTAATTGCGTCTCTAAAAATAAAACAAAAGCAAAGTTTTGACATACTGGATTTTTTGTCTTTTGTTTTCTAAGGTTTCACTCACCATGATTATGAGCACTCGCACAAAGACAGCGACAAAATCAGTGAAGAGGGTGAGGGCATGCTTCACATAGTTTAGATCCCCCAAGTGTGCTTTCTCAATTATCTCCTGTGTGTTCACTACCATGTACCCCACAAACACCAGAAGTCCAAGATATAGCTGCCAATTGGTAATAGAACATAGAGACAACACCATTATGAACCATATGGATTTTAACTAAATGTGCTAAATTGACCATATAATAAGCTCGGAAGATGTTCTCTACTCACCTCAAACTTGAAGATGGCAGCAGAACCCCCAAATATGGAAGGAGGCAAAGTGCAACCAGAAGAGGATGGAGAGCCCAGATGAAAGCAGGCCTCCCAAGTACAGGTACTCCCGACGCCTTGCCAAGAAGGCTGCTGCTGAAAAGCAACCAAAGGCAATTGCGGTTCCCACAAATGCACTAACCAATATGCTGCACTCACAAAGAGGAGGCAATTTTAAAGTTCGCACTTTAAAAAAAAAAAAAAAATTATAGAGTTTTGAACCAATGGATGCATTAACTAACTAACAAGAAGCAACATAAAAATAAAATCTAACCATCATTACCATTCCTCCACAACATGGTGGGGTAGCAAATTGAGATTCCCTTAAAGAAAGTTATTCTTTCATGATAATTTACACGAATAAGAGTATCCCATCAGTACACCGCTTTTATTGACAAGTATCGCTTTTAAAATTTGCAACATGTCGAAAGCAACAGAATGTCTAATATTAACAAAGGTTTATACCATAGAATTGGTTATGACACTAAATATACACTTTATAGGAATACTGATAAAACAAATAAAGACAAATCTCTAAGTTAAGAAAATAACCAATAACTAATACAAAATAAGAAAATTGTAAGATAACATTACTAGTAAGTCTGCTATTAGTGTTGGTATCATATCACATGGTTATGGGTACACCAAACATCTTAATGTATATGGGTAAAATTGGACTTTTTACAGTCTCAGCGCCCATTGAGCCAAGTCTTTCCGGACTCACAGAATACATCCAAAAGATTTTATTTTTTTATTATCCTTTAGACCCCCAAACGATTTCATAATAGAGGCAGTTGATATAGAAAAACAAACAGGTGGTACAAAGTGCAAACTAATAAAAAGAGTGAAGTTGAGAACAGAGCAACATATCATGATGAGAACATACCACAAAGTCACATATCCAAAAGACAAATAGTCCTAACGAAGTAAGGTAGAATCAATTATATGTCTATACTGTGCAACCCACAGTTACAGAACTTGGCCAAGTCAACTTGGCTCAGTTAACTTTTGTGTGATCTTCGGAAATTGACTTGATCAGTAGCTACGTAAGACGACAAAAATTCAACCTAATCAGACTACTCTACTCAAATCAGAGTCTAGAAATGAGGTTTTACATTAAAGGGGAAGATGAAAACTTAATAGCGACGATGACCAATGACCTCCCTCAGTGACTCGCAAGTCAATTCAGCCTATGAACTTCATACTAAACCGATTTTTTGAGTTTAAAAATCACTAATGAAAGTTAATGTAAACAAAGATTGAAGACAAAGTCAAATATGCCAAGAATAATTTACCCAAAAGGTCTGAAGAGCATGAATATAATGAAAGTTTGGGCGAAAAATCAACAGTTGAGGCATTTATGTCATTTTTATTTAATAGAGGTCGAATGACTATCCTTTTAAAAAGTTTATGGATATCACAAATATTTATGAAAATGAGTGGCATGCCATTAAATATTTTAAAATTAGAGAGCTATTAACACTAATTTTTTTACTTATATAATACACCAAACTCACAAGGATTAGTGTAATTTAAGTAAAAGTTGGTGTGCCAGTAGAATCTATCTATGAATAAGATGAGATTTTTCTTTTCTTTTTTTTGGAAAAAGAAAAAAGTGTGGCTCCAATCCTGATCAAGCATATGCATATAATCAGTTTGAATTTCTCTGACAAAAATTCAGTAATGAGAAAAGTTTTGGCGAAAATATTAAGAAGGGCAAAAGTAATAGTTGAATTTCATATATTTTGGGATTGCATGTTTATTAGCAAGGCAGAGTAACTGCAATCTTCGATGGCCTCCACACAAGGTGGTTTGCTGCCCATGTCGTCAAAATATTATCATCATCATGGGTCTTATTTCAAATATTTGAAGGCGATTGAATTAATCCTTTTTCGTGATCCTCTAGGGTAGCATTGCTAAAGTTTGTTAGAGTCTGTGGGTGTTGATACTTACATCTCTGCCGTCATATCTCTCTCATAATTGCTAACCACCACCTTACTTGCTTATAAACAAAAAAAAGAATAAAAATAAAAGAACTAGTATTTTCCTCCATGAAAATATCATCTTTTGTTGATTCTAAATTGTCCGTATTCTTTCATTTTTGTCTCTCTTTATTCTTTTAAAATCTTGAACTTGTATATTCCTATGATAATCAAATCAGCTCAATCAGATTTTTCCCTAGTTTATCACTTATTTGGACTATTACTACATTTTCCTAGCTGTGCTCATCCTTAAATTTATCCTTTCAATTTTGTTTTTGTGTTTTTCACTCAGATCATCTTAGCATCCCTCTCCAAATTTTGCTACCAAGCGCTTACAAAATCGTTCCTAAAATTCCTTGCATTTTTTCTAAGTGCCTTTTCCATCCATGTTTATGGCCTCTGCCCCTCATTTTTGAATAAAAAAAACCCAGCTTCTCCTTCAATTTTGTTTTTGTGTTTTTCACTCAGATCATCTTAGCATCCCTCTCCAAATTTTGCTACCAAGCGCTTACAAAATCGTTCCTAAAATTCCTTGCATTTTTTCTTAGTGCCTTTTCCATCCGTGTTTATGGCCTTTGCCCCTCATTTTTGAATAAAAAAAACCCAGCTTCTCCTTCAAACCACACCCCTACACAAGGATCCCCCCTTCGTTGCACCAACTACTTGGCCTTTACGGATGTTTTTGCTCTTTTTCAGTAAATTTCATCGTCTTTCCTGTCATGAAGAGACGGTAATACCTCAGCTTTTCCTGTCAGAGCCCTTCCCCCCCATGAATCAAGACTGCTCGGAGTGTGTACACAGTACACACTTGAGCTGTAGTCCTGAAACTACATGTACGCGCTTATGAGACGGAATTTCCATTTGCTTATCTACAATTTTTTTTTATACGATATTGTGATGATGGGTACTACAATTTTGGAATTTACCGATAGAATGAGATCATGAGTTTTTTTTTAATTGATTGACATCCAATATTATGATGGTAGGTTCCACAATTTTGGAATTTAAGGATAGTGAAATATCAATCAAATATTGTGATAGTTGGGTCTACAATTTCGGAATTTTAGCATATAGTAAGATTTTGGGTTGAGGTTGGTTTAATTGATTCGACATCCAATATCATTACGGTGGGTGTTCCACAACTTTGGAATTTAGGGATAGAATGAGATCTTAGGTTGTTTAATTGATCGACATTGATCTAAGGTTTGTGAATGTCTTGCATAAAGATCATAGTTACAGTCTACACTCCCAGTCAAGACAGTTTAAAAAAAAATTAAGGTTCAAAATCTCATTTTCGAGACAACATTTCTAAAATTTTGTTTCAAGGCAATGTTAATCGTTGGGAGAAAAACCAAAACATTCAGCATCAATGTTTCATTACTCTTTTGCACCATTGACAGGAAATTGATCAATCAGTCCATATTCTCATAAAGCATGTACAAAGCAGCACAACATCAACACTCAAATGATTTCCAACAATCACAAACTCCTGTTCTGTGTAAAACGTAACATGTTCTGTACCATTACTCTACCAACATGCACATTAAAAAGTCCATAAAAGAGTGATGCTATTCAATTACGTCATCGAAGAGAACTCAGTTCCTCCTCTTCTTCTTCCTCTCTTCCTTTTCATTAGCATTCTTAAGCTGAAATGACGTGAAAACAGACATGTGTTACCAGAGTAATGAAAGTAAAACTAATTATGGCTCTAGAAATGAAACAAAAGCAAAGATTTGACATATAGGATTTTTTGTCTTTTGTTTTTTAAGGTTTCACTCACCATGATTATGAGCACTCGCACAAAGACAGCGACAAAATCAGTGAAGAGGGTGAGGGCATGCTTCACATAGTCCAGATCCCCTAAGTGTGCTTTCTCAATTATCTCCTGTGTGTCCACTACCATGTACCCCACAAACACCAAAAGTCCAAAATATAGCTGCCAATTGGAAATAGAACACAGAGACGACACCATTACGCACTATACAGATTTTAATTAAATGTGCAAAATTGACCACATAATAAGTTCTGGAGATGTTCTCTACTCACCTCAAACTTGAAGATGGCAGCAGAACCCCCAAATATGGAGGAGGCAAAGTGCAACCAGAAGAGGATGGAGAGCCCAGATGAAAGCAGGCCTCCCAAGTACAGGTACTCCCGACGCCTTGCCAAGGCGGCAGCTGCTGAAAAGCAACCGAAGGCAATTGCGGTTCCCACAAATGCACTAACCAATATGCTGCACTCACAAAGAGGAGGCAATTTTAAAGTTCACACTTAATATAAAAAAAATAATCATAGAGTTTTGAACCAATGGATGCATTATTAACTAACAAGAAGCAACACAAAAATAAAATCCAACAATCATTACCATTCCTCCACGACATGGTAGGGTAGCAAATTGAGATTCCCCTAAAGAAAGTTATTCTTTCATGATAATATACACGAATAAGAGTATCCCATCAATACAACGCTTTTATTGCCAAGTATCGCTTTTAAAATTTGCATCATGTCCAAGGCAACAGAATGTCCAATATTAACAAAGGTTTATACCATAGAATTAGTTATAACACTAAATATACACTTTATATGAATACTCATACAACAAATAAAGAAAAATCTCTAAGTTAAGAAAATAACCAATAACTTATACAAAATAAGAAAATTGAAAGATAGCATTAGTGTTGGTATCATTTCACATGGTTATGGGTACACCGAACATCTTAATGTATATGGGTAAAATAGGGACTCAAGGTACCTTGGATCAATCTCAATAGCCAAATCAACCAAAGGACCAACGGAAGCCCCTTCAAATAGTGCTGCCGCCATCAGAATTGCGACTCTCTTCTTCTGTACATCAAGAAAGGTAAAACAAATTCAAAAATTAAGCTCATAACACTAAAAATTGTGACAAAAAAGTGAGATAACAAGCTTACCTCCTCATATGGAGGAGTTGAGAGTAACCAAATCATACTTCCGATGCATCCTACTGTTGTGAGGAAACCCCCAATATTCCAAAGGAGATGCATGTAAACACCAACAGCCGAAGCTATCAGAGCACAACATAACGTGAGATAAACCTGCAAGAATCAAAACTAATTAGAGACAAGTCCCCCAAATTTGGTTCCAAAGCACATTAATTAGAACTTGAACAGATTTGGAAAAGAAAAAAGTGAAAATCACACAGATTAATCAGATCTAACTAAAGCGATATACAAATTAATCAAAAGCAAGACTTCAAGATTCTGATTGAAATAAAGATCAAGCCCTAATCCCAAACTAGGTTCCAAGGCACATCAATTAGAATTTAGAACAGATTTCGGCAAGAAAAAGGTAGAAATCACACAGATAAATCAGATCTAACTAACAAAATATACAAATTAATCGAAAGAAAGATTTCAACAAATATCAAGCCCTAACCCTAACCCTACACGAAATTCCAGCAAATCGAATAAATCCAACACACGAAACCATAACATACGGACTGAAATGGATCTGAAATATAAAGTTAAATCTAAATCAAACACTTGCAACAGAATCTTTAAAAAAAAAAATGGCTGACAATGAGGGGATTACCTGCTTCAGATGATTCTGAACAACAGGTGAAATCTGGCGGAAATTTTTCAAGGAATCGTAACTCCATCTGCTACGAGAAGACGATTGAGACTGAAAGAACGAAGAAAACGAATCCATTTTTCTGATTATCGATGTGAAAGAACAGCAGATGAGATTAATAGTCAAGAAGAATAAATTTGTGAGCAAATTTGCAAAGAACGACCGTTGAAAATATAAAGATGAGAGACCGAGAGAATCCACTCTTCGATTTATTCTCCGAGTTCGTACGGTATTTTCGGAATTACAGTATATCGATAAGGGTAGTTGGGGAAATTTCTATATTTCTGGAAACTTCGGGGAAGCTTTGGGATGACTGACCTTTGGTGCTTCAGGACGAATGTAGAATAATAATTTTATGATTTTATATGCCACGTGGCAGATTGAATTACGTCTTCGGATGATCCTGTTTATGGGCTTTATGAAATTATGACTAGGTGGCCCACATCTACTCTAGACAATTCTCTTTGGAGTCGTCCCATGACATATTAAATCAACTTATTTGACGTGAAAAACTTAAAAATCATAGCTCTGATTTTTTCGCTACATTTTTTTATGGAGAATCGTAATTCTATAATTTGAAGAGAGGACATCTATGATTCTTGAATCTATCACATCAAGGAAGTCGATTGAGTTGTCACGTACCTAAATCAGATTATCAAAACTCTTCTCTTAGAGACAAGATCCATAACAACGTCCCGTTCCAATAACATAAGAATGGTATATTATGTGGTTTGTTTTCCAATAACATAAGAATGGTATATTATGTGGTTTGTTTAGATAGAAGTTTAAGATACGTTGGGCACTTTACCAAGTCCTTTTTGGAAGCAGGTCTTCTGTAGCACAGGTTTCACGTAGCATTCTCTTGACATGTGAGAGAGCCAAAGTATGATATATAAAATAAATAAATAACATCTCACCATCTTTTGATCATGGTTTAGATCTAATTTTAAAAAAAAAAATTTCAAAAAAAGAATTTTGTTTTTACCAGTTTTATGTCTTTCAAAATGAACAGCTACTGAACTCAAGATTTTTTAAGTGTGGGATTTGATTGTATTGCTGATGTGGCGCTCTTTCAATCATCCAAATAGTGTTATAGGAAATCTCTGCTATAGAGGATCCGCTTCTGTTTATTTTTATTTTTATATGACATGCAGTCCAATGCATTTTTCGATAAATTTGTGCCACGTTGACACCTTATTTTTCTCTTCTTACTTATCAGTAGAAATTGTTACCATCATTCGTAATTAGATATTAATCGTTGATGATCTTTAGGTTTTCAAATTACAATTCTCGAGAACTACCCAATGGTGTGGTTCCAACAACATTCAAAAGATTTTTTCATTTTTATTTTTTTCAAAAAATAATGTTGAAGTGACCTCAAGATTAGACCTCTCACCGTAGATCTTAACGTGAAAATGTATGGGAACCATAGATGCTTTCCTCAATATACGATTGAAGAGGCATCTATGATTCCTATCCACTTTCACGTCAAGATGTGCCATATGAGGTCCAACCTTGAGGTCACTCCAACACAAATCTTTTTCAAAACCATTTTTTAGTTCGTTCGCATGGGTGTGTCATATAAGATCATTATAATGTGAGAATAAATTGACTCGTGATTTTCACTTATATATAATCTATGATTGTTGAGTAGTTTTGTAACTAACAAGGGTACTTATGTAAATTAAGGATGCCATTCAATACATGTGATTGGTTGTTCCTAAGAAGAAAAAAATTCATAACTTCTTAAAAGCGTCGTGATAATATGACACCCCCCCTCTCATGAACACCCCTATCACAAAATCGTAGATCAGTTGCCTCGGGACACATAAGAAAAATATTTATGATTATATATATCCCAAGGCAATTGATCTACGATTTTATGATGGGGGCATGTGTTAGAGGGGACATCAGAAAATCATTACACTTCTTAAAATTGAGATGATATAAACTTAGGAAGGAGCCTTCAACTCATAAGTAATTAACATAAAGAGTTGGTGACATGGAGTACGTGTCGAACTTTGTCCTCAAAATAAGATGTCTCAACCTACCTTGTCCTACATGTGCTAACTATATTTGGTGTCTCCTTAATTTTATTTGATTTGTGTCAATGGCTTCAATTCAGATCGTGTTGTCTTTGACGAGATAAGATAAATCATTTAACTTGATTTATACTTACATAATACATATATTTATATGAAAATAATTATAAGTTTTTAAATTAAGTAGATTTGAAGATATTTAATTATAAAATTATTATATTTTATTTAGATAATAAATAATTAAAATATATAAAATTCTAATTGACCTTGGCCGAGTTCTATTGACTTGGTAGAGATTTTCAAAATATCATATGAATCATCTTGTTTATCTCGTGAAATGGGGCAAAGCAGTGTAAATCCTTCTCGGGGGATTTGAAATCAGGTTTGTGCCAGTGTGCAAAATTTTCAAACTAAGTATCTTAACATGAAAGAAGATTTTTGTGTGTCAATGGAAGTTTATCTTCAATTGTTTTTTCAAAAAATTTTGGGAGATCAAAGTGGCTCTAATTTTTAGCTAATAACAATGCTCAACTTTAAAAGGTCATTAAAAAAAATGCTCAACTTTGTGTAAAATTCCACCTCAGGGCACAATAGCAAGAAATAATTAACGTACGCCGCAAGCTCAGGTTGTCAAGTATCGCTCAAATTCCCGCGCTTCACAGCTCAGATGGTGCAAACTTCTTCTTATCTTCCTCTCCAAAACTCACTCAAATAAAACCCTACAAAAAATCCTCAATTTTCACGATGCAATCTGCATCTCTGAACTTCACGATCTCTCAACCATGTATAGGGTTTCGCGATTGCAATCTCTCCTCGCCTTCGAACTCTCTGGTTTTCATCCCTGATCGAAAATTCTCTCCAAGGGTTTCCTGTAGTTTTCATGGAGGCAAGAGAAACCCTGGAGGAGGTAAGAATCAGAGAAGGAAGAACAGTAGTGGAGAGAGTGTTAAGGTTAAGGAGAAGGGGAAGGAGAATGTGTGGAGCGTAGATAACGAGCTTGCGAAGGCAGCAGCGATGGAGGAGAAGAAAAAGTTGAGTCGGGGGAGAAGTAGAGGGAGGAGGGTGAAGAATGTTGGGAAGAGAGATAAGAATTCTAAGGTTATGGTTTCTGGAGCTATGTTAATGGAAGTCGAAACTGTTTTGCAGATGGAGGTATGCCCATTCTTGTATTTTGTTTTTGTTCTTGAAATCTAAGTTTTTTTGTTGTTGTTAATGTGGAATTGATGGATAGATTGATTGGTGGAACATTTCTTTTTAATTGGAATTCTGTGAATGATAGAGACCCATTTGATAACTTCAATTTGATTTGGGATATTCAGTTTATCTGTTTGATTTTAACTAAAGAAGGTTTGAGTTAAATGTTTTTCTTCGTGTTATTGATGAAAATTGTGTAATTAACGTTGGATTGATTGAATTTTGTGGTTAACCTTATACCCCACTGAGAAAAAAAATGAGAAGTCCGTTTTTTCTTTAAGATTATGAGTTCTTAAATATGTTTTTTTCAGGAACCCGTTTGATAACTTTAATTTGATTTGGGAGATTCAATTTATCTGTTTGATTTTGACAAAAGAAGGCTTGAGTTAAATTGTTTTCGTCATATTATCAATGAAAATTACGGAATTAACATTCAATTGATTGAATTTCAAAGTTAACCTAAACAACCCAATGACAGAAAATGAGAAATAAGGCTTTTTTATTTTTATTTTTTTTATAGATTATGAGTTCTTGCATATGGTTTTTTCAGGAACCTGTTATTAAACCTGCATGGAATACATTTGCAAGTAGTGTCAGTGGGATATGGAAGGGAGTTGGAGCAGTATTTTCACCCATCACGGCTGAAATGGAGCCAATTGAAATTGGAAACAGAAATCAAAATTTATATGACTGCTACACTCTTGCCCACATTGAAGCCATGCCACAATCTTCCAGACAGTGTAACCCTCAAATCCGAAGGAAAATTAATTGGGTGACTTTGAACCCGTATGGTGAAGTACAACAACAGATTGGAGACAGTATAAAAAGTAAAGAAGCAAATAAACATAGTGACACGTCTTTGACAATGAAGGAAACAATTGATACAAACATGAAAAGTTTTGAGTTGCCAATATTTGAATCTTTTGACTTTGGGTCGAGTGATGTGCTGGAAGAGGACTTCATGGGGATGGAGCCTGGTCTTGTTTTCTTCGAGGTAAGATTTATCTATTTTTATCCATTTAAATTACCAAGTTTCAACCTTTCATGCATGTACGAATGCATAAATCAATTCACAACCTAAATAGTTTGCATTTAAGATGACATTTCGTATATTTATCATGCTTTTCCTTTCACTATATCTGCTTGTAATTTTGTTTTGGAAGCTTTCCAAATCTTATATAAGTTCTTTTGTTCAATTGTTGTATTTTAACTGATTGGCTGTTATGAGAAATATTACTTTGCGTACTGTCAAGTTTCAAATTTCAGTCAGCCACAGCACTAGGAATTGCTGATGAATCAGTTTTCAACTAAGCTAAAACTTCCTGGTCAAGCTTCGCACAATCTCCAAGTGTACCCTCATCAGCTTACTGAAGAAAATAATGTTCATGGGAAATTCAGAAAAGGTTCATTCGTGGAACATTAAAATCAGAAATCTAACTGATTTTACTAACTTTAGTATTCTGTGTCTTATAGCACTCTGCAATAACTGGATGACTGAGTATGATCTGAAAGAATAACAGAAAGATGATAAAAACATGGAGTGAAAAAAAAGTTGGAAAATCATCAAGAATGGTGATATTCCAAGAACAGTAAATAACTGGTAAGCTGGACTTTTTCAAATTGTCTACCAATTAAGCTATGGGTTTAAGCCCGGCACTTTTTCATGGTAGTTTAAGCAGAAGATGCAGAAGCATTACTCATTTTAACATGAATAATTTTTCAAGCTTTATATTGAAGGAAATTTCCTCTTGGAGTTAAAATACTTAGAGGTGTTTGTCATTTGAGGATTTCTTCTGCTAATATTTCTTGAAAGAATATACCTTCTATGTATTATTCATATTCCGAGGATCAATGTAAAACTTTCCCTTGAATCAAAAGAAAAAATTATTGAGAAATATGGTTACAATGATGAAACAAATCAAGAAGGAATTAATGAAACAAATCAAAATACAATTCATTTTATTTCAACTCTATAAAATGTAGTCTCTTCTTGCAATCTAGAAGCTGGTCATGTTTTCCGTATTTATGTGGAAGGAAATTCTGTAGTGATAAATTATCCAATCTAGATGTTGAAAGAGATTGTTTAAAAATTTGGGATTGATGCCAACCTTGTTTGTACAAATAGAAAACTGAATGAGGATCCTTGGTTTGTTTAGAGAATTTGGAGGGAGGTTTCTCTCTTGGTCAAAGGTATGGATGATGATGGCTTCCCTTGAGCCTATTGAAATTTAGGACTTAAGTGAAATCGAGTCTTCTACTTTACTAAAATGCTTCAATGTTTTCCGATCATCTTTTGTGGGTCTCAGAGAAATTGAAGATGACTTTGCTAATGCCTGGGTTTCAAGGAAGATGTAGGTACCTATAGTTGAGCCAATTCATTTATCCATATGAACCTTATCTCTGACAAACTTTTCAGGTGTTTGTTCTTTATCAAGTTTCCATGTTTGATGAAATAATACTTCCATACCTCTTTCCATTATGACTTTTTGGTGCGTAGGTGAAGCTTTCACGAAGGACCATATGTTCTTTCATTCTACCATGACGGGGATTCCCCCAATTTTATTAGATGATCAATCTGTCAATTCCACCTTCTTGGAGATAGTTGGAGCCTTAGATTTTAATGTTTATAGTTTATTTGGGCTAATTTTTTTTCATACTAGAACAAAGAGAACACCAAGCTTAATGATTCATTAAACACTCCTCTTGATGACTCAATAACACCAGGCTTGATGAGTCAGTAAACACTGCATTTGATTTGGTCCTATGGGAGACTCCAGTAAGGTAGAGGTAATAGTGTCTCCTTTCTTGGACTAGCGGTGAAAAATTTGTTAAATGGAATTAGTTCAACATCTAGATGGTGGTCCGTAGAGTATACTTACCATCATTGAAGAATTGCTGGAGTTGGGTAGAGTTGTATAGCTCGTTATGTGGTTTTATATATATAGAATGCTGAGGATGTTTCCAATAATATGGCTGAAAGTGGTATGAACAGATTTTTTTTAGTGTAGACTAATTATATGCAAGGAAGTTTCTTATGTGTCGTTCAAATAAAATAGTTGTTAGTTATAAAAGAAATAATACGTAATTGCTGGAAATTGTTGATTTGTGGTAGTTTCTTCAGCCAACCCAAAATTCTTGGGATAAGGCTTTGATGATGATGGTGGTGGTGGTGGTGAGATTAAATGAATTACTAAGACCTAATACAATTTCCAGTTGTTGGCTCTCTTAAAAGGTTTGCATAGTGTAATATTATTTAGGAAGATTTTTCTTGGAAATTACCAAATGCATCATTATGAAGAGGGCCATTAGAGATACCACCAAAGTGACAAACTACTATATTAATAAATTCATGAAAGATACTTTGAAAATCTTGGTTCTCATACTAATTATGTGAATTGGTAATTAGTAACCTTCTTCATGTATTTGCCAGTTACCCATCATTATGATTATGCTATTTGCAGGATGGGTCCTATTCTAGAGGCCCAGTCGACATACCAGTTGGAGATTTTGACGAATCTAAGTACTTCGTCTCACCAACATTCAAGTTTGAACAAGTAAGTTTATCATAGTCCAATTTAACCTAATGTACGTGTCTTTTTTATTTTATTTTATTGTTTTATATGTTATCTTTAATTTGAATTATTTTCCACTCTCAACTACTCCGAACTTTTTTCTGACTGTTCACAGACCAGTCCTCTAAATCTCTCGAACACTGGAACAACTCCTGAGAAGAACATCACTCACCCTGTTTGCCTCTGTTTAGTCCTTTTGGATAGTTGCATAAGACCCTTTATTCTTATATTTACCTGCTTGTCACATTCGTGGTGTAAAGTAAAAGTCCTTGGAGATAAAACTGTTACAACTGGATATTTGAACGTTGGTACTTGTTGCAACTATCATGTGGCAACAACGATAATGGTGGGAAAATCTAAATGCTATTAAACTTTTAATTACAAAGATATTTCTAGTTGTCAAATAATATCGATCAAGGATTGCTTGATGGTGGCTGGCTGGAGATTATGAGATAAGTGGGCAGCAACATTGGATATGGGTTGGGTCTTGCCAAGTCTGTCTGACTGGCGAAGCTGTGGACTATGGACATTTCTATCAAAGCTTTTCATGGCCAGTTGCTTACAACTTTGAAGATTTCTCAAGATTCTTTGAAAGAACCAATCATTATTGAAGGTGTCTAGGTTAACATGTTAGCATGGGTTGAAGGGAAAGATTGTAAGTTCTTGGCATCTTGCTAATGCTCTGGACTATGTTTGGCAAATTGCTAAGAGGTTCAGTATCTCGTATGAACATACATTTAGGATGCTAATAAAGAAGTTAACTTTTTGCCAAAGATGTGAATTTTAAGGCCTTCCTTTGCATGTTGGGGATTATGCTCCCCAATTCTCTCTATTGTGCCTTGTGTTATAATAGTGGTGAATCCATTGATCATATCCTTATCCACCGTCCTTTTGTGTCACGCTTGTGGTTCCATTTCTTGCAATTGTTCCATACAAGCTGGGTTTTTCCAACCGATTGTTTGTCACTTTTCAAGAGTTGGTTCTCTAACCCTTTTTCTAGCAGGAAGAAAAAGCTTTGGTACTTGCTTCCTTTTGCAGTATGCTGGGGCTCTTGTTAGAAAGGAACAAGAGAATCTTTTCGGGGTTGGAAAGGGAGCATCACTGGCATGATTTTGTTTGCTCTTGATTTTTTATTTTATTAGTGTAATGAAGCTTTTAAAGGGGTGTTCTTTGAGGAGTTTGTTTTTTGATGGGATGCTTTATGTTTCTCATGAGTTCTTTTGGGGTCGTGCTACATTTTGCTTTTCATTTTTTTGTATCCTTGGTTGGTCACCTCTACCGTCTTTAATAAAATTTTGTTTACCTATCAAGAAAAAAAAATCTCATATTATTGACTATCAAATAGAAAAAATAAAAATCGTTGATGAGGAATAAATATGTGCTTTATTATAACATTTTAGGTGCAAAGTGGAGATAACCTTCTTATCTCATATATTTTTTCATGTTTTAGTGTTTGGTTAAAGGATGCCACAAAAGACTGCGTATCATACACACAATAGAATTCAATAATGGGGGTTCAGACATACAAATAATGAGGGTTGCCGTATATGAAGAACAGTGGGTCAGTCCTGCTAATCTACCTGAGCAAAGGTAACTTTATACTTCATTTGGATCTTCTATAACTCTAATATGCTGTATTTTATTAAGTACTAATTTCCTCATCAACATCTTAATAGACATTCAATATAAGAATGTTTCTCTAAGGCAGGTTAGGTGTATGTATGGCTTCAAGGTTATTTTGGCTACCTGAAAATAAACAATCTCAAAACATGTATTGAGTCTGTCACAATGTATTTGGATTCCACAAGCTTTCCTAATCAGTTTACAATTTCAGACTTTCAAAGTTGACACAGCTTCAAATCTTCTTGGAGTGTGTTCCAATGATGCCGATTCTTCCTATCTGGATGTGCATTCGTCATATTATAAACCATCATCATACAATTAATATTACTTATTAAATCTTTCATTTATTATATTGAACTTCTACTTCTTATCCACTACTTGGGGGATCACCACCTTGGGTGCATGGTCTCCTGCATTGGCTTTGTGCATTGTAATGCTGGTGTACATCTTTGTTTCCAATGGCGAACATAATCTTGCTTTCAAATTGATGTCTCTAAGCAGTGATGAGGCATTCGATCTGAAGCCATTTTCACAGCGAAAGCGAACACAACCATCAGAACTGACTGGGTCTTGGAAGGTTTTTGAGGTGAGCGCTACTCCAATCTTTGGTGAGGAGACAATGACCGAGGAAAGCAATGGTACACCTTATGTGTACCTCTGTATGGAGACTTTGAAAAAGAGGAGTTTCCCTGAGAACACTGTATACTTTGGAGAGGAAGAGATGCTGGACATGCAGGACGTGGCTGTCCTCTGGCTGCCTGGTGGCATCACAGGATATGTCAACATCGACAAGGATGGTACCCTCTGCATTGGAGTTGGGTGGTACTCGGATGAAGGAATCAATCTTGTTATGGAGAGGGATTATGGGGTGGATGGTAAGCTCAAGGAGGTCCGAACAAAATCCGAGGTGAAGAGAAGGTGGTCTGATCCACTCCCTATGTAAAATTCGTGTCATTTGTTTCGTGTTTCTCCAATCTCTCTTCCGGTAACAATGTTAAATATCTTTCGTTGTAGATGCTTTTATCTCTCCATCTTGAAACGTCTGTCTATATCTGGATTAAATGAGCAATATGGACATAACAACCTGACTACCACTGCTGCCACCGCCACCAGTGGCAGCAGTTTTCTTGCTGAGGTGCTTCAGCCCAGCAAACGCCATCCTCTCCAGAGTATATAGTCACAAAATTCTCCGAATTTTTCAAAAAATTTATAAAATTCTCCAATTGAGGGACTAATCATTAACTTAGGGTTGTCAACGGATAGGTATCCGATCGGATACTGCTATATCCGAATTCGAATCCGAAAAAAAATTACTATCCGAATTCGAATTCGAATCCGATCGAATATCCCTAACAAACATTCGAATTCGAATTCGAAAAACATATCGGATATTCGATAACATTCGATCCGATCGGAGTTCGCACAGTCGAAATCCACAGATTTCATCTGAAAACTCCGACAGGTTCAGCTCGGAGAGAGAGAGAGAGAGAGAGAGAGAGAAAGAGAGAGAGAGAATATATACCTGGGATTTCACCGGCGGGAGTAGACAAGTCGGAGTTTGCAGAGTTGATACCCACATATTTCCTTAAAAAAATCACTTCGATTGATTAGATCGGAGAGAGAGAGAGAGAGTACCTGATGCTCGTCGGCCGGAGAAAATCGTGGTCACAGAGTTCGATCAAAACGGAAACCACCATTAACGTCTGTTGAAGGTGGGTCGTCTGTTAAAGGTGGGTTTGAGTTGAGAAGATAAAGATTTGAAATTAGTTTTGATGTATAACGCGAATATATAACATAATATATTTGCATATATAAAGTTTTGTTGTAAAACATATATACCTAATATATGTATTACTATCGGAGCGGATATTATCGAATCGGATATCGTAATATCCGAATTTGTATCCGAAACTCATTCGAATATTAAAATGACATCCGAATCCGAATCCGATATCCGAAAATTTCGGATAATATCCGATTTTTCGAATTCGAATTCGGATTTCGACTATCCATAGACACCCCTACATTAACTTATCAATTGATTGCCAATATTGAAAAAATAATTATCCTTAAACCTCAATTTTATTTTCTTCAACATTTACATCTCATGTACAAGATAGGTGCTTTTTTAGGGGGTTGAAAATGATGGATTTTGGTAAGAAATTTTATATATCTCAATTATTTGATGATACTTTCATGAATTTATCTAAATTAACCGAATTGCTAGGATTTGATACATGAAGTTGTAGATGTATTTTTGATGTTGAAAAGAGGGTTTTAAATGTTCCTTTTCTTGATTTCCATCAAGATAAGAATTTTCATAAAAAGAGCTACTATGCTCCACAATGCAGGCCAGCTCACTGCTTTTCCACTAGACTTTCAAATTTCCCATGCTACCAGATAAATCCTTTCATCCTTCGACTGAAGATTCCAATGGTCCTCTAACTAGATTTAGTTAACGGGGGAATCTTGGCATGAAGATAGGTAAATTCCACCAATGTCGGGTATTGGAATGCTATCCAGATCTAGTGCAGGCAATGGCATCTAAAATAACATGATTAAATATTTGCTTAGAATTCTTGGAGGCAATCATGCATAAGGGCAAGCCTAAAGCAGTTGGTATGCACGAGCATACTAGGTCTAACACATGGTATTGGGCAACATCACAACCATTTCTAAATCGAACCATCTTGACAAAGCATCGTAAACTGATGCATGTACATCTTAAATTAGTTTTATTACACAAAGATACAACATGTATTAAGCATTATCCGAATTCCATGGAACTAAGAATTAAAGCCAAGTTTGCAAGACTGAAAATTTACAATCAGTACTGCAGAGACTTGCATTCAAGAAAACAGATGAGATATCAGTTAGCATCGAACATTCTAAACTCCAGTCATACTTCACCTATGTGCAACCTTCACAACTTCAGTTACACTTACCCTTGTGAAGGATGGGAAGCTCCAGAGTCCAGGCTGGGCCCTCGCCTGAGTAGTCTCTGCTTTCTCAGACTCTCATGACATGTCGCAAAGAATTCATGCCTGAGAGCTTCCTCTGCGCTGATCCTCAGCCTCGGGTTAACAGTCAAGCACTTGTCTACAAGGTCAAAGAGTGAATCAGGGATCATCTCGAGGAAGTCTGGTCTCTTTGTGTTCATCTTGCACCACTCCTGCAGTTCCATAGATGGTAAGGACTGTATGTCGAACAGTTCCTGCCACATAGTTGGTACTGTTTAAAACATGGTGTCTTGTTTGTTAAGAAATAATTGGATAGAAGAAAATTTAAATTAATGGAATACCACGGGGAATGAGGATTCACGGTTGTGTAGCTTGGCCACTTCCCACATATCTTCACTGCCCCTCAACTTAGCAATATCTTTTATATTCCTGCCAATGATAGAGATACAATGAGCGAATTGGAGTCTAGAAGAAACAATGGTGTTTGTTTATTTTTATTTTTTGTTAAGATCAAGATTTATACTGTTCAGGATCGCCAACGAAAGGAGTTCTTCCAATCATTAGGTAAAGCACTGTGACCCCAGCAGACCAGATATCAACCTTGGGACCTTGATGTGGAGATCTAAACAAGACCTGCAGACATCATGTAACATTTAAAATCACTTCTGTGCTCTGTCCGTACACACATTTTTGCAGTAGTGAGGAGTCCACATGTATGATAAGCAAAGGTAATAGATTGTGGTATTTGTGAATAGCTTTGCAAGTAATTTCATGATATTAAAATCTGGCAAAGTCAGAGAGGTCTGTTTATACTTTGAAAAAGTCAAAACAGAGGACTCGAAGAGAAAGAGCCAAATTGCATGTGGCCATGTGAACCTTAGCTATTATTATTGTCTAAGGGCTTAAAGTAAATGACACTACTAAGACTCAGCAAGGATTAGCATGATTTTAACACTCAGACAAGTCAAAAACTTACTTGGCAAATGGGCAAGTTTTCCACTGATCCAGTCACCTCATTGACTCGTTCGAAACCTGATTCTATTTATCCGAGTTTTCAAAAACTTGGCCAGTCAACTGGAATAGATTGTTTTCAGTGTTTTTTTTTTTTTTTGATAAGTATAATATATTGAAAACGGGGGAAACAAGATACAATGAGGCCGAGAAAGCCTCATAAAGAGCTACAAAAGAAAAGGAAAGCTACAACATCAACGATTACAAAAAGTGTCCCATCTAAAAATAAAATCGTCAAAAGTAATCCCCACGAAATCTATGTTCTGATTGGACCAAAAGTATAAAAGGCCCAAGATCTCCAAGAAAGCCGCATGAGAACTACCAATCTTATTATTGAAAACTCTGTTATTTCGCTCATTCCAAACCCCCCAAGCAATTGCTGATGGAAGCATTGTCCACAAGAACCGTTTTCTGGAATGAAAAGTATTACTGTTCCACTCAACTAACAGCGAGGAGAATTTACGTGGAAAGACCCAATTAATACGGAAAAGATCAAGGAAATTAGACCAAATATAATAAGAAAAGGAACAATGAATGAAGATATGATCAACTGATTCCCCTTCCCTCAAACATAGGGGACAACAATTGGGAGTGATCCAACCCCTAACGATCAAATTGTCCAACGTAAGGATCCTTCCAAGAGAAGCCAACCAAACTTATAACAAACTTATACCAACGTAAGGATCAGTGTTTTATTTTTCTTTTACATAAATGACTTCTAAGATTTCAAATGTATGTGGTTAATATAAAATGAGAATTTGCTAATTGATTTTTTTTATTGATGTTTTTTTTAATTGATGTTGAGATAGGTTTGAACCTGAGTTGACTCCTTCGAATCAAAATGAATCATCAACCAGACTTGGTGGTGGATACCGATCTGATCCCAATATCAGGCTCTTAAAACCAGGGGGATGCTATAATACCCCATTATTTAGGTATTACCTAGGCCACAGGCAAGTATGACCAGGACAAGAAATAATGACTCTGTCTATGTAGTATATTTCTACTTTAATATCTTAGCATATAAGATCATTTTCTTATAGCTAACTCAGATTTGTTTCAATTTCTCAAGCATGTCAAATTGTCGTTCTTAAGGCAGTTACATGTCTGACAAGGACGGCAGTTCAAGAATAGGTAATTGTTTGGTAGGTGTAAAAGGAAGATCTATTACAGATTGAAGTGAGAGTGATCCATAAGCTTACCTCTGGCGCCCGAAAGCCCTTAGTCCCAACGCAAGGACCTTCCCTCTTCTGTTTTCCATCCCCTAAAATCAATAGAAACACAATAAATCTTGGATGGATACTCTGCTAAAGAAAATACTAAGCCTCCAAACTACCCAACATATGAAACACACCTTTGTTCTTCAATAATCCAGCACCAGCAACAGCAACACCGGTAGAATGCAACGGCATGGGTGTCAGACAAAAAAGTTTCCTGTCAACTTTACCAGGAGCAGCAATCCTCTTCCTCTGAGACGCTGGAACGGTCACCGCTTTGTGATCCGGACTTTGCATTGCCTCGTGTACTAGGCTGAGCAACTCCTTCCTTCCATGGCATGGCAGGGGTTCCCTCAACCTCTCTGCCGAAGGGGTTCTAGTGCTCGTTCCATCCTTCGTTGAGGTTATACCAGAGCCATCAGCACCTTGGCTTTTGAATATATGTCTGCTACCCAAGTTTTGATAGCCCTTCTGATCAACATCACCTCTCTTCTTCATGTTCTTGGGCTCAAGAGATGGTTTGGAGTACTTTTCTGAATCCCGATTGATTGATTCCAAAAATCCGTTGCCCATTACTTTCCTT
This sequence comes from Akebia trifoliata, assembly GCF_017979445.1. Lineage (NCBI taxonomy): Eukaryota > Viridiplantae > Streptophyta > Magnoliopsida > Ranunculales > Lardizabalaceae > Akebia > Akebia trifoliata. The sequence continues at coordinate 55,548,287 of NC_141377.1, read as the reverse complement.
CCTTTGATAGGTGGAGCAGATTTGGTACTAGGATGTGGAACATGATCAAAGTTCACACGACACGCCGTCTTTGATTTGCCTGAGCAGATAAATAAGCAGGCAATTTAGTTTACAACAAAGGTTCAATGCTAACATAGTCACAGATTTGTCTTCTTTATGGTAATATCATGATAAATACAAAGAAGAAAGATAGAGAGCTTACTGGTGGTTCCATACTTCTGATGTAAGTCCTGTGAAAGTAAAGGATAATAAAATGGTAAACCATCAGATTGCACTCTGACCAAGTGAAAAGAACTTTTAGTAGAAATGCACATAAGAGACAAGTTGTATAGCAACAAAAGCATCACTGACCATGGCTAGGTTGAAATCGATGAGGTAACCTTTGTGAAGCTTACGAGAAAAAAGAAAATTCCCAGGCTTAACATCTCGATGTACTATTCCCTGCAGAGAAGAAAAAATAATATCAAGATTCTTTTGTTCTTTTAGAAAAATCACAAAGTTTCACACTTAGTGGGAATGTTTCAAACCCTGTTGTTAGTTCTCTTACCTGCTTATGCAAACTTGCAAGGGCTCTAAACATACAATAACCATACCACTGGAGCTGAAATATATCCATTTCTCTCTTCAGCACCTAAAAGTAAAAGCATAAAATATATGAGAGGAAGCAATAACAACACAAACTATTGATGCAAAATCCAATAATTACCTCAGGTCTGTCATGCTCCACATGCTCTAGAACAAAGCACTCAGAGTTGCCACTCTTGAAAGACCCTTCATACTTAATCACAAAGTTCCTACCGCTGCATCCAACAATCAGCTTGTGGTTCAATATCCCACCATTTCTTGGATTATAAAAAATTATAAAACCATTACAGTACAATAAATTTCATTTTTCTCAAGCAAATAAAGTGAGGTAAAGTTCTTAATCTCACCCAAATCGCTCCAGCATCTTCAGCTCGTTATTAACATGGTGTATATGAGCATTTGGATGCGGGCCTGCAGATCCATAAGCTTGCATTAGGCATCATCCTAATGTCTATGCGGGAACTCACACGATATTGAGTAGACTGACCATTGCATGTTCAATTAACAACCAATACATTTCCAAACTACAATCAGAATCATTCTCACTACACAAACAATTCCCTGATGTGGTTTGGTTAATCAGTAGTTAACATGATCCAAATAAAATTTATAATTGAAGGGATGAACTAAATGAAGTAATTTTTTGAATAAAAATATTCATGATGAACTAAATGTAGTACAGCTAAATGCAAAATATTAAATGTACATAAATCTGTAGGTGGCGTCTTGGTAAAATTTGATAAAGTCATAATAAACTGCTATATGTATATTGTAGTTTAACAGATTCAAAACACTTTACATTGTGATAAAATATAACCTGGAGGAGAGTAAAACCCTCAAAAGTACACCAGCACTAGACCATTGATAATGACAGCCAATTCACACTATTATAATGACATTGTTTGCATGGTTGCAAGGGTTTTGGCTAATTGTCCACTTCATAAGAAGAAAAAAGCAATATCTGTTCAAGTATTTTCTCCTATTGAATATCACTGTCTGTTGGCCAAATCACAAGTTCTGCTTGTCATTGGTGGATGAGATATTATCAGTCTCACTTAAGCAACAAAGTGAGCATGATACGATGATTATCATGGCAGGTACCTGAGGGTACACAGAATTATGGATTTAGAAGATCCAATTAAACCCATGGTGCCCATCAATATATCAATGATGTGACAAGATGATGGTAAACCTAGGGACAGGTCTGGGGTACCCGAATCGTTGGTTTCCATCCACCTGATCATGTTCCCTTTAGTTTTGGAGTAACTTCTAAATTCTTAGCCGAGTTTATGAGATGATGTCAGTGAGTCGCTTAATATCTAGACTTAAAGAAAAATTCCGAAGGCATATACATTCTTCTGAACTATCCACCTGAGACTGTTCATTGGCCCATAGGCCTTGACACAAGTTTAGAATTCTAGCTCTTCCAAAGTTGTATCTCATTGATGACCCTAGCCTCCTCTGAGATGAGGCCTTCACATTTCACCTAAGCTGCACAGAACAACCAAATCCTTATCCTAAAAATTTGGTTGGTTGAATAAATCTCATTCCTCCTTTGAATTTTCTCTAAAGCCATCTCTTGTGTTCATATCCACTTTCACTATGTCAATCGATGTTCACTTTGATCTTCCTTTTGCTCTTTTAAAACTATCAACTTGCACATTCCCCCTGACTGTGGCTGTAGAAGACCTTCATTGCAAATGATCAAACCATCTCAATCAACTCTCACTGTTACTAAAAAGCTCAACACCCTGATAAGCTATTTAAAAAGGCAGCCTAACAGCTCAGGAATAGCAATAAAGTAATTCCTACAACACTTCTTTCTAATAGCTATGAAACCCTTGCCCTAACAAGGAAAGGTGAATAAGATTATATCCAACACTGCAATGAGTCAATGTCCTGTAGTATCTTGTGGATCTAATATATTCACCAGAATACAACTCCAATTAAGAAAAATTTGAACACAGAATGATGTCTATGATTATTAGTCAACTCATACTTTGTTACCCATTTTGCAACTTCAGCACAACAGACTGAAGCACACAGATTTGCATCAATGGTCCATATTCATTGGTACAAGTGCCAATGTCTAAAAAAGTAGCTCAGATTCAGAACAACAAACTGTTTCTGGACAGTAGATTCCAGAGAAGTTCCCACCTTCAATAGGAAAGTAGTCATATATATATAAGATCCCAGACCATGACGAACAACTTATATTGCACATGCAGCCTAAAAATTGGAATAATCAAAAGCATGGTAAATAAAGAGAGTTATTAGTTTCTCTGCATACATTTAATAGCAAATGTCTTTCCATCATTCTTTCTTTGTGCTCTATAAACAGTCCCATAACCGCCTGCACATGCCAGTGTAAGAGTGAGTGAAATCTAAATCATAATGAATGGGTTATGTAGACCCAATGGGAAAAATGAATAATCAGTAAAGTTTCATACCTGAACCTTCTTCTTCTTCTATAATGTAAGATTCAAAATTTGGTAGTGGTTTTGTCTCTAGCTGATTCTGTGAGTAGCCATTAAGCATTCTCAAATATTGTTTAACATGAACGTCGAAAACAGCATAACTTACACATATAAGCATATGACCAATCAATAGGACGTCATTCAACAGGACATCATTAATTACACAAGTATGCATATAATAAAACTATTACTACTGGAATAGAATTTACCTTTGGAGCAATGGAGGCAGAATCTGCTCTGTTTTCTTTAGGAAGCATGTTATGCTTCTGCTTTTGCTTTAACTTCTCTTTAACGGGGATGCACTTTTGATCTCTTTTACATTGCTCCTGTTTTTTAGGAGAGGGAACAGTTTTGTTGCAATCTAATGACTCAAAGAGAACCCGTGGTCCTAAATTTGAAGAATCCCAATGCATGCTCTTCAGTTTGGTTGAAGATTGTTTTCGCTGCTTCTTAGCTGAAGGAAAAACACTTTGGCTTTCCACCTTGGCAGTTGATTTCTCTCTGTCCAAAGATGTCACCATCTCGTTACAATTTATGAAATTTATTGGCCCCAATTTGTTTTTGAGCCGTACAAGCATTTGAGCAGTATTATCTTCCTTGCAACTAGACTCTGCCTTGTTTTTTACTATTCGATGTTTTGCAGTTTCGCGAGCATGACTAACATGAACACCAGCTTCCACTGGTGAAGCATCGAACTTGATGTCTGTTTCTGGACAAGTAGTTGCAATCGAACCCATTCTATTTCTGGACTCCATCTCATTCATTTGAGCTTCCTTGCCCATTACTGAATTTTCCATTATAGTTGTTAGATGAGCTGATTTCTGGTCACATTCCAAAACACTTGCTTTGGGAAAATTTAAATCTATTTCATTTCCAAGAAAACTATACTGGAATTCTTTGATGCATAAAGATTCTTGCGACTCCCTGTGCACAATTATGCTCATCACAGCTTCATTGTCATCTTTTATAGGTCCAACTTTCACAAATCCATTACTTGGTAAGTCAACATTTGGGTCGAGGGGCAAGCGAGTCATTGGTCTCTCTTGATTTAAAATCCTCAAGTCATATTCTCCAGTGGAAATGTCACCTGTCAATAGATTCATGTTTCTGTACGTATCATCGGCAACAGTAACATGTGTCTGCATGACCAATAGAATTTAGAAGCTATCCATAGTAATAAATTGATTGCACCAACCAAAGAGAGATATAGAACTTTTCTATGAAACATGCTTAATTCAAAACTTCCGTTAAAAACATATATAAAAATGCAAAAGATGGGATACAGGACACAGGACACAGAACACAAATGTGGTGGACCTTCGTGTACATGAAAAAGAAGAGGAGGTGATGGGAGTCGAGATAAAGCAATAAGGATGCATAAGTAAACTATTTAGATCTAATAAACATTGCCTGATCAGTCTGATACAGATATTACTTGAAAAGATTTAGCAAGAAGGGTTGATCCTTCATTAACTAGATCCATTATATCAACTACCAGCATACACAGATTACCAGCTATCTTGAGATTCAAATGATGACAGTTTCACCCCTTTTGGATTTATTGGTCTTCATCTTACATCCTTGTAAGCAACATACGAACCAGCGGATATCTTGCAAAAGAGTGTTATTATGTGACATATATGATAATTTTCAGGTTATAGGGAAGGAAATGTTAGAAAAAATCCAACCTTCAACTATGAGAAATAAATTGAAGAGAACAATCAAGAAAACAATAAACAAGAAATCAACCACAACACAAGTATTAATGTGGAAAACCCTAAATCAGGGAAAACCCACAAAGCCACCCTGATTTCACTATGTTCAAAAGCCAAAAAGGAATTACAATGTTTCTCCCATAGAAAATTAATATAAATACCCCTAACAAATTAGGGTTAGTAACCTACTAACAGAAAAGTATGGTTATTCGATGGTTTGATTAAGAACACTAGAATCTTAAAAATATAGGCTTGAAGGGATTGAGGATAAACAACTTTTAGAAGCCAAAGCCAACAACTAATATAACTAAAAATTATACCTTAGTAGAAGCACTTTGGATCGTATTTGCTAAGGGCAACCGAATATGATTATCTTCATCTGTTTTCAGTACACTTCCTTCAATAGCAATTCAATTGGAATGAAAAATTAAACAAAATAGGTGCTATAATTTCATCATAAAAGCAAAGAAATTTACCACATTCAGGAGTCCAAAGCAATCTCCTTTTCGCATTGGGAAACACAACCAAATTGTCTCTCTGTCCCTTTCTCTTCCTAAAATACGTCCTAACCACATCATCCCATAATCTTTTTGGTCCAGAAACCCTAAGTGTGATCCGTGGCACAAAATTAACAATCGCCTTCGATGCAAACTCTCCAAGAGAAAAAATTGAAGCCAAAGAGATTGTCACGAACAGATCGTCCATCAAGAACAGTGGAGAATCGGGGATAGAACATAGAAACACAACAAAATCTGGAGACGCCTCGAACAAATGACATCTTGCGGCGAGTTCTGTGGGACGAGCCGGTCGTCCGAAGCTCAACAAAATAGAGAGGAGATGCCATGCTTTCTCTCTCTCAATCTCACTAACAGTCCAGTGTTCCGAATCTGTGAGGTAAGTTACCATGGTGTCTATCCTAAATCGAATTCACTTCCACCGAAAATTAAAGATGAACTTGATGCTCAGATCGGGATTCCTCCATGAAAATTAGGGGATTTTTAATCCAATTCGTCTGGTTTTGAGATCCATAGAGAAAGATACCAATCTGAATTGAGGGGAAAAGGAGCAAATTAGGTTTTTGTCGATAGCAGAATGAAAATTAGGTTTTTTTCAGAAATGCTGCAAAGAGGTTTACTAAGGATTTGTGAATGTATTGATGAGATTTACAGAAAAACTCTGCGAATTCGACTCAGGAGATTTGTTTGAGAGAGAGAGAGAGAGAAATGGTTCGTTTTTAGGCGAAAATAAACATTTGGAAGAGCTGAAGAGAATAGGCGCGAACGCTAATCGTGTGAGTTTTGAGAATTAGCACATGCGGAGTTCCCGCCAATTTAATACGATTTGATTACGCGGTCGCGAATTCGCGATTTAATTTGGGTAATTTAGACATGCTCCTCCAACTTTTTATCAATGTAAGAGATATCCTTGTGTTTCCAAACTGTTTACATGATCCTTTGACCTAGGTCTTTTAAGAGAGACGAAAATAAATGACCTAAATGCCTTAGTCTTCAATCTCTAGCTGATTTGCTCGCAAAACCAATCGCCTTTTTTTCTTTTTTTCATCTATCAAATCAGTCATCTTTAAATTTTGTGTAAAATTTAAGGTCTTATTAGAATCAAACCGTAAGAATAAGATAATTTTTTTTGAGAAATAAAAGACCTATGAAATTTTGATTAAGATCTCTCCTGTTATCACTATAGGGCATATTGAAGGTGAGATTGAATAGGTTCAAATAATTTACCCTAATATTTAACAACTTGAAGATTGACGGGTATTATTTTAACTTAATCCTCAATCTTAAGGTTAACCTTCAAATTTTAAGAACAAGAGTAGAAAATTTGAGGAAACGATACATTGAAGTTGAGGTTTGATAGATTAAAATAATATACCTACGAGGCATGGTTTTTAAACTCGTCCGATATCGAGACATATCATCTGAGTTAACTCGGTATCAGAGTTGAACGAGACCAACTCTCAAAGTCATTTTTTGACCGAGTTTTATGTTTCATGTTCAATTTTTTAAATTATCTCACGAGACGTCTCAAATGTATCGGAAAACTCGTCCAAGATGACTCGGTATCAGAGCTGAATGAGACGAGACACGATACCGAGTTTAAAAACCATGCTATGAGGTTAACAACTTGAAAAATGACTGATTTCTTTAGAGAAAAATTCTAACAACCTGGAAAAAACATATTTTCTCATAAAAAAATTTAAGGGATTTTGACTAAGTGTTGAAGATGAGCATTTAAATGATTTATTGTTAATCTTTTAGACAAAGCTTAGGTTAGGTCAAGGGTGGCATGTCATCTGTTTGAAAATGCAACAAGGTATTCTTAAGGATTAAATCTCAACCATTGAATTTTGTGTTTTCTCGATTGGGTTATGGTGTTTTTTCTCTCTTCATTTTTCATAAATTAACTAAACCCAACCCTTACTTAAAAATCCAGCTCATATGTACTTGCCAGATTTACATGATGATCTCAAACATGAGTGACCCACCATTAATTAAGTGGATGATTTAAGATTGGTAAGCATGTATCCTCATCACTTATTTAATATCATTTGCATACAAATACACGAATTAGTGGTGACATATAATGATAGGTATGCTCCTATTCATAATCCGTGGATGTTAAGAAAGGCTTTGAATTCTTTAATTATGGAGATTATAAGTTCAACAATTGTACCAAAAATAAATTAGGATTTCAAACCCTAACTCATTTGAACATATTGTAACAAAATTTTAAGATCATGGGTTCAAGTCCACCTTATTCACACACACACACACCACACACACACACACACACACACAAACACACAAAGTTAATATTTGAGATACTTCCCATGTATTTTTCGTTCTCAACCATTGTTGGATCACCACCTTGAGATCTAAATTAAAGGATTTCTTCGAGATAAGCACATGCCATCCAGACCAAGGCCCTATCAAGCACTCCCCTGCTCCTAAGGGTAGAGGACTCAATCGGTTTTCTTATTAGAGAAGATTGCAGTCAAGAGGATATGTAATCAATTTGAAAACATGGAGTTATTCTCAAATATTAATGGAGATGCGTCTAAACCAAACACTGTTTGCATATAATCCCCATAGCTGTATAGTAAAGATAGACATCATTAGATTTAGAACTATGAATTGAAGTGAACATTTAGCAATTTTATTTTATTTATTTAGTTTTGATAACCGGTTAGTGGTAATAGTTTGTGTGTGAAGAGAAGTTTGGACTCAGGTCATGGGTATCATACTCGCCATGATTTAAAAACTCAGTACTCAGTCAGTCCGAGAGGAGATGATTGTCCTGAATTGCCTCTAGACCAGATAAATGTGAACAATCCATCACTTTGACTGGTCTGACATGACTCGTTCAATATTTTGAAAACTAAAAAATTAACTAGTTTTAGGACCCTTTTTTTTAATTATAGAAAATAATTAATTTTTTAAAGATCTAAATATTGTACTTTTTTCATATTGAATAAGCAATAAGAGTGAGAGGCGTCAAGCATTTTATCATCTCGAGCTATTTTTTCGTAGACCAGCTCCCCTATAGTATTGTAACGATAGTAGAGTTTAAGCACCTAGTTTGAGATAGATTGGTGTGGTTCCTCTACGCCTGGGACACCAGAATATCAAACCATGAGCAATCTTTTCAGAGTTTCTATGTGAGAGATGAAAATAATGAACGTTCTCTCATTTCTTGATGGAATTAGGGCACATTTCATAAGTTTGTCTTGCCCATAGCCCAAACAAACATTCTCAAAAGCCAATACTTTGTCACTCTTCAAAAAATGGGTGTAGTTGAGGTATATATCACCTTGTAAATTACTAACATTGAAAAAAACCATTTCTCAATTATTCTAGTGAGCAAACAAATAGAGAAACATAGCTTGTAAAAAAGCAATCGATATACAAAAACAGGTCACAGTAACAAATTACCGTTGTAGAAATTACATGAGAGATGGAGACGATGATTTGTCTCCTGAGGCTGTGGAGAGTGTCAAGCTATTCAGTAGATGGTACAGAGAATATTAGTTTTAAGAGGAAGCCAACCATGATACCAATGAGTCCCACTAAGGCAGCAAATGACAAGGGGAAGCCTGGATCAGATTTCCTATTTCTTCGTCTCCTCAGCATATCCTGAAAGATTCAAAGCAAACGAAGAAAAGAAAACAGAGAAAGAAAGTCATTTGTCTCAAGGCATCGTAGACAAGTCATAGATTGTAAAGACGCACAATCAATTTCACTCAGTGGGCTTTTGCTCTATTTGGTACACCTCTGTTTTCAGCCCAAGTGCTTCTGTGGAATCACTTTTATAAGAAAATTGCAATTGCGACCTGATATTTGGTGACAGTGTTCAGGAAGTGCTTTTTGGCATCTATAAGCCCTTCCATAAGTTGTGGCACTTTTCATGAAATCAACTAATCACATAAACCCTACAAAGAGTCCACAATATTTTGTCTAACGAAAAAATGGGGCAACTTTTTCCCCAAAATCCAATCATTTTTGTCCTGCCTGGCTTCCAACAAATCCAGAAGCCAAAAGCGTGTCTGGGGCAGCCAGTTTCTGGTTGTCTTTTTGGCTTATGGATTTTGTAGGAATCCTAAAGCAGACAAAACATCCCTTCCATTTCCACGATAAACGCAACAATTGTTTTTCACCTTTGCATCGAGAAGTGTATGTATGCAAACTGGGCAAGGGTTTACTTAACTACTTGAGTCCTAGGATCCTAGATGAGGGACTAAGTCGTTCAGCTTGAGTTGACTTGTCAAGTCAAGTTTTGACAGAAGAAACTCTATTGAAGCATACACCAGCTAGGTGGCAGTTATATTTATTTTGGATGCTCAACTGAAGACTTTGTATTTATTGAAGATCAACGATGAAGTCATGATGACCGATAAAAAAAAGTGATGAAGTCATGATGCACACCCCAAAATTCCCATGACACATTTTTCCGGGGCTAGTAATTCCATGAATTTTTCACCACACCTTGGTGAACCTACACACTAAAAAATCCTGACCTGTGTTTCATAGTCATTGGGTTTGAGCATGTTTCACTGTGGGTTAGACCCATGGATAAAAACAAAACGAGTTTCGTGTCCATAGTGAAAATTTCTCAAGTCCAATAGCTAGAAAACACCAACCAGGTTGATTTTTGGTTTTAGATCTATGAAGGGGTGGGCAAAAATTCATGTGGCCAGTGGGACCAAAGAGGACCATGTGACATTTTGAGGTGTAGCCTCAAAATTAAGAGACCACAAGAACAAAACTAGATGTGGTGAGAATAAGATGCATGCATACCAGTTCCTGTTGCAATTGACGAGTTTGTTGAACAGCTGCATCTCTTTCCTCCTTCAGTTGCTTAATTGTATGAATCTACAATATAAAAAAATGAAGAAAAAAAAAAAAAACATATTTAAAAGAAACGGTAAAGTTTAAGAGAATATAGAATTTCCCTTGACAAGCTCACAACAAACAAGGTGAGTTTAAAAGGTAAAACTAAGATTACATGATCACGAATCCCAGACATTGGCAAAGAAGCTGATAAATATGTATCTACACATTAGGAAACCTAACAATGTTTATGGCAACATCTTTATCCAATGAGATAGAGGTGTTGATTCCCTTCAGTATGACCACTGGAAGCTTAACAAACAAATGATAAGGGAAATCCACTGACTGATAAAGGGAATCAAGAATGAAGAATTGTAGATGAATAGCACTCCTAATTCCTGAAGAACATGTTCAAGAAGAATGATCCCTTCACCAATGATTGAAAAACTTGGTTCCAGGGTGCAACTCGGGCAAGAACGGGAAATAATGTGATGCAACTCATCTAAGATGCTGTCCAATAATCAACTCTTATATGTACCCCCAACTGAGATCAGTAGTCTGAGTTGTGATTTAAAACAGTTCTGACGAAAACCTTTTGAAATAAACAAGCATAGAAATGTGGGTTTTCATGTCCTAGTGACAAGATCAAGGCCACATTGTCAACCCTCCTATGGAATTCGTGTCCCTCCAAAGGGGTGAGAGTTGATACTTTCTATCATATAGAGATAAATGTAAAACTTGAATGGCTCACTTCTGGGTAGATGGTTATTGAAAACATATAGATTGTCAAGAGCAGGTAATGACATGGGTCAGACCATTGAATCTCTAGATACGAGACAGATCCAGATGCTGACCTTGATCCAAATCTGGATCCAGATTTGGGTCCATGGTACATGAGCCACACCCGACCCATGAATGGTAATATGTATTATCAAAGTCCACAATTTATTATTTTATGTTAAGGATCTGATTGGACAAAATAAAAATAAATATAGCGAGGGAGAATAAAATCAAGTTGCTGACTAGAGTAGGGGTGAAATGACATGGAGTTGGAAAGAAAAACATCTGAAGATATGTGCATTGGAAGAAGACTTAGCTCACGATAGAATTGAATAGAAAAACAGGATTCATGTTGCTGACTGGATTCAATTGGATCTATTCACAGCTCTAGATCCAAGTCTGTCACAGGTTGTGCACCTGATCTACACCAACCTGTATTTAAAATGGATCCAGTTTTAAGGATTCAAACCAACTAAAAACAGCAATAATCAGATCTCGTACATGTCATTCACGCTTAGTCAAGAGGGGGTAATCAACTTGTAGGAGAAATGATCGCAGGAATCAATTTCCCTTTGTAAATCCAATTCTGGCCAGGAATTCCATATCTGGAAACGGAAGCCATTTAAGGCTGATTGAAAGAAAAAGAAATTGGACCAGCCCTTTTTGACCCTTAAGAGAATCCAATCTTCACTACTGTATTCTTTAATCAACACCAAACACTCTAGTGAAGAAAATTCAATAAACTAATCAGATTCATATCTTGTTATAAGGATAAAATAAACCAGATTTTGAATTCAATATCAAATTGTGTAGAAGATTTTTCTTTTCTCCAAAGTAATGTTGACCTTTGAAGATCTAACAATACAAAAGAGGGTATATAGAAAAATGGAATACTTGCAAAAAGCAAAGAAACCTTCTTCTTATTCAAACTTGACTTCATCTTCTTCGACCACATACAAGACCTTACACCAAATTTATTTCTTGATACTAAAAACAACTAAAGATCCCTGAGAAAAATAAATGCCAGCCCAAAAAGCTAGACAACAAGGACACTGGAGGTGGGACCCACATTTTTCAAAGATGAATATCCCCTTAATGTATAAGTGATGGCTACCGATGTGCAAGCCAGGATTCAAGCCAAAAAAACTTCCCCTTACTCCCATACATGATTAGTCCTAAAATGCATAAAAAACCTAAAACTTGATGTTTTTATTAAACTACAACATGAAAATCATCACCACCATCATCATATAACACTTCTTCCCAAAAATTTGGGGTTGGCTAAATGAACCATGCTGCTCCATTCAATTCTACCTAAAGCCACACTTCAATTAATTCCACAGGGACATTTTGGATTGTCAGAATCAATTATGGAAACTAATTTCCAAAATCTAGTATCTAAGTTGGGTACATTGTATCATTTTAGTTGATTCTTTTGTTTTTTCCGATTATAGGAGAACCAATTTTATAATCTGAACCAAATGTAACATCAGATTCTAGGCTCCGAATAACCCTCACTCAAGTGTGTTCATATCTGCTCTCACTACATCAATCCACGTTCAATTTCATCTTCCCTCTCGCTCCTTTAGAGCCTTCAACTTCCACATTCCTTTCATCTGGGGTCGTTATTGGCCTTGGTTGCACTGAGAAAATCATCTCAATTGGTTTTCCAATCACTTATTGAGGCTACTACTACATTTCAAGATTGCATCCGTTTTAACTTTCTTTTCCCTTAGTCTTTTGGCTCATCCATTTTGAGCATCCTTGTCTGTGCAACATTCAATTATGAGCTTCTTGTTTTTAATCGTCCAACATTCAACTCCGTAAAACATAGTTGGTCTTACTGTCATTTTATAAAATTCTTCTTTAAGTGTGATTGGATCATTGGTCATATAGCACTTCAGATGAAAATCTTCACTTTAACCATCCAACTCAAATTCTAAGGACGACATCATCAGCAATCTCTCCATCCTAGTGGGGTAACAAATTAAGGTAACAAAAGTTGTTGCTTTAAGGTATTTTTTTAGCCCTTCCTCTCTTTATTATACCATTGCTATAGTTACAATTCATAGAATTTGTCTTGATCCTACTTATTTTAAATCCCTTTGACTCCACAACGACTTTCCAGAGTTCTATTTTGCATTGATTCTGTCTCTAGTCTCATCAACTAAAAGTCTAAAATTAGATCATCTGCAAATAATCTCATCAACTAAAAGTCTAAGACTAGATCAACTACAAATAACATCCACCAAGGGATTTAAACATGAACAAGAGCAGTTATTTCATTTATAATTAGAGCAAATAGACACGGACTCAATTTTTTTTTTTTTTGATAGGTAAATGCATGGTTAGACTTAGGAAAAGTAATGTAGTTAGTGGTTAGTGGTTGGGATAAGAAGTATGGGTTCAAGGGGGTTTGAACCTAGGACGTGGGAACAACCCTCCACACATCTTTGAAACGGACTCAAACTTGAACCTTGATGTGCTCGTTTAGGACAGGTAATGTAGTTAGTGGTTAGCATAAGAAGTATGGGTTCAAGGTGGGTTTCAACCTAGAACATGGGAACAACCCTCCACATGTCTTTGAAACGGACACAAACTCGAACCTTGCTATAAGCCAATTGTAATTCAGAACTCATTTGTCTTCAACTTTTCACTTCCAATTAACAAGTGTGTGTATGTGCTCGGATCTCCCAGGTATCTCTTGTTAGCTCCAAGTCTCTTGTGTCATCATCATTTAATAGTTTATGAAAACAACCCCTCCATTTTTCCCTAATTTATTCACCTCTTGCATATACTCTTGTCTCTACCTTTAGTTCACATGATATTATCTAATTCTTCAGCTTTATTTTATCTAATTCATACCATCATGTAGAAATCTCTCTCATTCTCTAGTACCCAATGTATATACATGGATCATCATATGTTATACACTTAGCTTCCCTTACCACGATATTTATTAGCATTTTTATATTTTTCTTAGTTTTCTCATTTCTAGTTATTTTCAACAACTTGTAATGGATATTTTTCTCTAATAACACTTGCACATCATCATTCTACAACCAAGTTTCCCATAGACACCCCAAGGAAATCTTTTGCCACTCTTTTAATCTATTAACTACTTTATTCCACACCACTGTAGTATCTTCCTCGAAATTTCACATTTCTTACTTTATTATAAAAACAATGTTTTCTCCTTTTAAATTCTACTACCTTATTCTTCAACATCCCTTATTTTAACCTTTCTTCCATATATCATCGTAAACTATCTAAAACCACTAGTCTATGTTTATAGCTAAACTCTCCTACTGGATAACCTTATAAACTTTGCATATTGATGGTTGATCTCTAGAAAATAAACAAAATTATATCTGGCTTTTTGTCATTCCATTTTTATAATTAACTACATGTTCCCCACTCCTCTTGAAATATGTGTCTAATATCGCAAGGACATATGCCATCAAGAATTCAAGTATTGCATTTCCTATTTAACTTCTTTCATCAAACCCAAGTCCTCCCTGTACCCTCTCGTATCATCTACTTTCCTTCCCTATATGACCATTAAAGTGTCCTATAAATACCCTCTCTCCAAAGGGAATTATTTGGATGAGTTCATCCACACCTTCCCAAAATTTTCTTATGATGTTTTCTCCTAATCCAACTTGGGGTGTACATCTGAATTCGGATGCATACACGTGGAACTTGACATGGTGTTAACATATGATTTATTGTTCATAGGGAAGAGAACAATACATGGTATAGTAAAGGTATGGCTTCCTTTGCAGGTGATGTATCCAAAACATACAGTCAATTTGGATTGGACATATCAGCAAGGAATTATAAGTAGAAATGAAATATATTACTAGCAAATTCCACCAAACACAAATAGGCTTCATTACAATGACAAAAAAAAAAAAAGTTAGATAGAAGATCTCACAAAGTTGGCATCAAAACTTCTTGCCGAGCTCCGAGAGGCAAGTTCTTCTGAATTGCCATGAACTGATTCAGGAGACATGTAAACAACCCTAAGCTTGCACTCCTCTATTACTTTTTCACCATCTTTGTTGAACTGTTTGAACTGAAAATCATTAGGTTCTGAAATTGAAGGGAAAAGAAAATGCTAGTGAAAGAAGACTATTCCCATGCAGAAACACTTACAGTGTCTTGTGGGATCTCATCAACATCGGTATTAGGGGGCACTATTGTACTTTGCAGGAGAAATTTATCTCTGCACTGCATATCGGGGGGATATTCTCGTTGTGCTTGAAGGGTGACTTCATATTCAAAAGACAAGTCCAAAACCAATGTGAACAATTAGAAACCAATATACAAAACAAAGAAATATTAAAATAGTGCTTGTGTATGTGGTAGTCAATGGATTTCGTTTAGGAGATCTCTTGTCTCAACAATTGATCAGATAGGATGACTGCATTTAATTTTCCATCTTCTTTAGGACAGTCACAAATACAATTAGAAGGATACTATCATGTCATCCATTGAGATTGGGTTTTGACGTTGGAGATCTCCTAATTGCAACCCACTGAATGGTGTGGGTTCCTTGTAGGGCTTACAATGGGCTGGGTTCGGGTCGAATATGAGTATATCCATATTCAGATCCGTATACAAATCAGACTCGGATCCTATTAATTAAAACCATATCCGGATCATTTTGCTTTCACTAAACCTGGATCCGGATCCAACCCTACTGAATTACTTGATTCGGATCGGTCGGGTTGGATACTATCATACCATTTAACTTTTTTGCTATATTTCTTTTTCTAATTGCTATACTATTCTATTTTACCATTATAATTCTTTTATTTTATATGAATTCATATTACATTAAACTAGTAGAAGAAATATATCTTGAAAAACATACAAATACAATTTTAAAAGCAATATATCATTTGGATCTAGGCAGATATAAGGATGGATACGTATCCGACCCAGATCCAACTCGGGTCAAGGGACATCAACCCTATTCGACCCGTTTTATTATTCGGATATACTCCAAGGAACCAAACCCGCTATATTTGGATTCGGATCGCTCGGATTTCGGATAAAATTCAACCCACATGACCTAGTTCGTTGCCCATGAGCAAAGTGTCCTACTAGATAAGGGAGAGTCACCAATATGGTCTACTCAATAAGATGTAGCAACATTGGTTTCTATCACAAGATCATGGCAAACTAAAGAATTTCACCTGTTATGACACATGAATCCCAAGGCTGTATAACACCAGTATTGGGTCGCACAAAGTACTTCTTGGGTGATGTAGTTTTGACCTGCAAAAGAATGAGAGAGTTCAAGTCCACAAACCAAAGGTTATAAATAAAACAGAAGTAATTTAAATAGTGTGAACAGTACCTTGAAAGCAACATGGTGTTCGGTGTTGTTTGCTACCTTGAGATCACAATAGCATTGTTTTTCAAGCTCAACTAGTCACAGGAATGCCACTGGTCATAATAAACCCACAACTTCTCCAGAACAATGTATATAGAAAATGAGAGCATAACTAAGTAACAAGGATGTTAACATTCGTTAGAAAATTAATGTTTCAGGCAAAAATGTTGAACACACACCTTCAATCATATTAGCACAAAAATATAGTACTTTAAATTTCATTTCTAAATCATTGTAATTATTTGCATAAGATATAAGTATTCAATTAGTATATAGTTGTGAAGAAACATAACTTTATGGTTCGCATTGACATGATCTAAAATCAATTTCAAAATATATAGCATGTGTACTTACAATTAACTATTTAACTGTACAAACTTTGATGCAATATTCGGTCAACCGATAACCCATGTCAATCTACAAGCTTACTGGCAGTCATCAACACAAGATGTCACACCCACTTCAAAACCTCCTCTCCACACAACACTGATTAATGATTCTCTATATTTCTTGGTAACAAATCCCACACTCAATGCCGGAACCTTGTTGGTAATATTTCTTGTGGTACCTAAATTACTATTGACATCTAAGTTCGTATTAATGGCTAGATTTGATAAATTAAATGTCATTAATCAATTAACAAAGAAAATTCTGTAATCCTAGAATTTCATTGCATCTAGAATCTAGCAAAAGCAATAAATGAAAGTATACACCAATGCAAAAAATATTAGCTAAGAATGTTTTCAGTTATCTATACAATAAAACACAACGGTTGTCTTCCCCTAATAAAGAGCGGTTCAGATTTAATTTTGCATGCATCTCGAGGAACAATTTCAACTTTATTCTCTTTCTCTTCTCCGTTTCCAATAATACCTCTTCAACTTTATTACCTTTTCTCTTCTCCCTCTTTTTCAATAATACCCCTCCAACTTTATTTCCTTTACCCCTCTACGCCCTTTTCCAATAATACCCCCACAACTTTATTCTTTTTCGTCTTTTACCCCCTAACCTCAAAGAGGATGATTGTGCCGTAAGCATGGGAAAACTCTAGAATCATTTAATCCAGCAGTGTTTGATTCGTAATGAGTCCGATCCTACTTGGGATGTTGGGTTCAGGAGAAATTTTAATGATTGGGAGCTAACTGAAGTTACATCTTTCCTCGATCTCTTGCGGAGTGTTTGATTCGTAATGAGTCCGATCCTACTTGGGATGTTGGGTTCAGGAGAAATTTTAATGATTGGGAGCTAACTGAAGTTACATCTTTCCTCGATCTCTTACATACGTTTCACCGCAACGTAAGTGAACAGGATAGGTGGGAATGGATTAGAGCTAAGGATTCGAGATTCTCTATTAGATCCTTCCATAAGTGGCTCACTCATAGTGCTGAGCGAGCCATCTCGGCTCCCATCATTTAGTTCAGGTCAGTGCCCTCTAAAATCTCTTTCTTTGTCTGGTTGGCTTCCCTTGGTAGGATTCTTACGATAGATAATTTGATTGCTCAGGGTTAGATCACTCCCAATTGCTGTCCCCTTTGCTTGATGGAAGGGGAATCTGTTGATCACATTTTAATTCATTGCCCTTTTTCATATAATATCTGGTCAAGTTTCCTTAGTTTATTCCGTATGACTTGGGTATTTCCTCGTAAATTTTCCTCATTGTTGGAAGAGTGGACCAGTAATGTCTTTCACACCAGAAAACGTTACCTATGGACTATGCTACCTTCGACTATTGCTTGGAGGATTTGGAACGAGATAAATAATAGGGTGTTCAATGGCAAAATTAGAAGCTCTTATGCAGGTTTTTTGGAGATCTTGGGCTTCTTATACCTATGGTCCAAACAAAATATAGAGTTCGTGGGGACTTCGTTCAATGATTTTGTTTTTAGATGGAACTCTTTATGTAATCATTGATGTTGTTTGCTCTTCTTCTCTATTGTTCTTTGTGAGGCTTCCCCGGCCTCCTTGTGTTTTCTGCTTTCTCTTGTTCTTTAGATGGAACGAGAGATCTCTTTATGTATTCTACTTTTTCTCTTTGAAATATATTACACTTATCAAAAAAAATATATATAACATGTTTTCTGATTAATTGCTTAATTTTCAAAACCCACAGATCCCTCATCTCTTCCATGCAACCAAGTGGCTGAACAAAGATCGAATTAGGTAACCTTCAAAGGTAATTTTGACTACAATAAACAACAAACTAGAAGGCCCCAACAGTTTAAATTTTAGGGGAAAAGATCCATGCCAACATGCAGTCAAATTAGACACAAAAGTCAGCAAGGAGATCAAAGATGGAAAATTAAAATCTACTCTTGCATGCAACCAATCTTCCATATTTATATGTATATTTACATGTTGTTATGCTTTGAGGTTTATGATTTCATCTAATATCTCTGCTCACATAGCAATGCATGAGGACCCATTGGTACTGTACGAAAATGCCTTTGGCTCCATGGTTTTAAAACTTGGAAGTATGTCTCTCATCTCATCACCACAGATATCGAGTTGACTCATCCGAGTCATCTCATTTCAGATGAGATAAACCATTTAACTCAGTTAATAATTATATATATATGTGTTTTCATATGATAATATTTTTTACAAAATAAGGGGGATTAGAAGATGCTTAGTATTTCGTAATAAGATCATATTTTTATTTAGAGAGTAAAGTTTTAAATTATCAAAAAATTACGTAATTTATATTTAAAGAACACAGGTTGATTCGGCTGAGTTTTATTAACTCGTCTAATATTTTCAAAATATTGGATGAGTCAATGTGAAGGACGATTCACATTGAATATTCCGCTCATTCAAGAACAATATTTAAAACCATGTCTGGCATTGCCAATAGATTCAAAAAATGTGCCTCAAAATGAATTGTTTCAACGACCATTGGATAATGTTCAGATCAGTTAGTACAATTCAAGCAATCCATCAAGTAATTGAATCAAATGTTTCATAAGAATTGATCAGAAACCAAAAATCAGACAACAGAAACGTGATCACATCACTTACATTGAAATCTGATGTCGTCGGGATGAACAGAGATCAACGGATTATTGATACTCATGATTTCCACCAACCAGATTGATCTCAAAGGAGCATCAAAGTTTGAATAAAATCGTAAGTTTGTAACCCTAGATCAACAGTTGCAGCTAGAGCAAAACCAATAAAGGAATCAAATTAAATAAATAAAAAATGGAAGAAAACAAACTGAAATTCGGGATAGAAAAAACTTACAGATGTCGTAGAAGATGAATAATTTCAGTTAAACATAAAATGAAGATCACGGATTGCTCGGTCCACCGATTCGAATAATTGGGCTTAAAAATCGGATTCTGAAGTTTGTTCTTTGGAAATCGGAGAATTCGGAGATTAACGAAAACCTAGGTTTGGTTCTTGTACTTCGCATTCGTGGTTTAGCATTGATCACATAATGAGAGACCAACCGGTTGATGGCAGGAGGACGGAAGACAGTTGGAGACAGATAGAGATGCCACGTCATTCGACACGTGTATTCGTTACATAAATTTTAGGGAAAGGGTAATTTTTTAAATTAATTATTAAAAAAGTATTCATTTTCAAAAAAATTACGAAAAACGATTTAACACTCTGAACTGTTCATCGTGTTTCAATTGGTGTTAGGGTTCTTCCGCACGTGAGTATGGAAAGGGTGAGGCTAGCCTAACTAACTCAGTAAGATCGTAAAACTTACTAAGGGTCTCTAAGCTCATTTTGTGACATCCAATAACATGATCCGATGCCTCAGGTATGTAGAGGACAAAATTCTATGAACTTTCAAAACAAAAACACACACACACAAAATTAATCTTACATTTTAATTTTAAATTTGGGAGTTCGGTGAGAACTCATTAGTTGTTCATTTAAAATCTTGGATTAAGATAAAAAATAATTTTTTTTTTGGTTGGATGCGAGTTTTTCCATAAAATCAATAAGACTGGTGTTGGATTATCAATTTAGTAATCTGTTTGAGTTGAAGGACTCTCAACAGTTGGAAGACATAAGAGAGCCCAGCACGTTGGATAGTATTAAAAAAAAAAAAAAAAATGCTAGACAATAGGGGTGCAACTTGGTCCAGTTCAAATCAAGAACCAAACCAAACTGATAGCTTTGGGGTGGTTTGATTCGGCTTGGAACAAGTTGTTGTTCGATTCTAGATTACGAAAATGCAGAACCGATCAATTTAATTCAATTTTCGAATCACGTTTATATAGAACTGAACCCTTATGCAATAAATAAATATATATGTAAATAATAATTATTTGAATTATTTTAGGAGTTAGGACATGGATTTGTATTCTTTTATGGATAAATTAATGAGTCTTTATGGATAGATTAGTGATTATTGTACGAAATTTTATGTTTATTTTTTATTAAAAAATATTACATACAATTTATAGAATATTGGCAATTCGTAAAGTCGAACCAAACCGACTTTAGTTCAGTTTGGATTGGTTTGGTTTCAATGAAATTTAGTTCGGTTATGATTCTTATTTAGTGGAATCGACTTACGTCAGTTCGATTCCAATTTGACCTCAAACCGAACCAAGTTGCACCCTTGCTAGATAGTCTAATGTGCTAAATCATTTTTTGTAATTTGTTAAAAAAATATTTTTTAATAATTAATTAATTTTGTATTAATTTCCCCTAAATTTTAAGTACATACAAAATCCAAGAAAAAATATCCTCGAGATAAGTAACGACATCTATTATCAGATGCACATAAAATCCTAACAATTGGATGTTGTGTCTACTGTTTAGGACTCGAAATGGGTTGGATAATAACCATTTACTTGACTCGTTTGGTTAGAGTTATTCCAGAGTAGATACAATTTTTTTTAGTTATGAAAAACTAACGAAAAAAAGACACTCAAAATTCACACAAACTGATGTGGCATCTACAAATAACCATAGATTTTCCTCGGGATATACAAGCAAAATATTGTTACGGGCAGTTGAATAAATTTTAAAGTGTCTTTTTTGAGTCCAACTTTCCTTATTAAGTTAGTAAGAATTTTACCCTTACTAAGAATCCTTGGACTCACTTTATGATATCCAAAAACTTGATTTGATTCTTTAGGGTTGTGGATGACAAAATTGTATGAACTTTGAAAAAAAAGTTATTTTTCACCGTTAAATTTTAATTTTAAGTCCGAGAGTTACGTGGAAGACCAGTGCCTTTCCATCTTTAAAACCTTGGATAAAGTTAAAAATATATATATATCAATTCATTTAAACAAAACAACCCTTAGAGTAAAGCTTAAAATATTTACTAGGTTAATAAGGAAAATGTTTCTAGTCTTTTTCAGTCTAGATTATCATTATTCAATTATTATTATTATTTTTTCAGTGCAGTTAATTCATTCCTTATAAAGACTCTACAAGGTGATCTCAACCATTGATGCAACAAGTAATGCTTGGCTTAACATAACCCCTATGATATGAAAGCTTTGCATCAACCTCGAACGCAATTCAATTTTGGGAAATGTTTAGCACCAAACATTTTGGCAAAACATTTTTCAAAACATGGGTTAGAAGTTTTAGAATGGGCTGATTTTTGGTGAGAATGATCTCTACGGTAAGGAGATCATCATCACCAAAAATCAGTCCATTCCAAAACTTCTAACCCCATCAAAAATGGTTTACAAAAAATGGACGGCCCATGATTGTTCAATTTGTAAACATGGGGCTAGAAGTTTTGGAATGGGCTGATTTTTGGTGACCCAGTCCATTCCAAAACTTCTAGCCCATGTATGACAAAAATGATTGGCTAAAATGTTGGCCAAAATGTTTTGTGCTTCAAGTTTAAGTAAGTTTGAAGTCAACTACCTCAACTTTCTCTTATAGATTATAATGCTAAATGACCTAAAAGTACCTTAGCTTTAGCTTCTGACAAAGAAAAACCCTTAATTTCTCTCCCAAAATACCTAATCTACTAATCATCAAACTATTTGAGAGCTGCTATTGGCACCCTAATTTTTACTAATTAAACCCAAATTAAAATAAAAGAAAATAAGTGAAAGATTGAGAATAAGTAAAAGTTAGGGTGCCAATAGAAACTCTCTCATTTTTCTTCCTGATCTTATAATTGTAAATAACTACTGAAATTGTCTAGAGGAGTGTTTTTGTAATCTTTGAAGAGTGTGTTTTAATCTTTTATTAGGTTGTGGTAAATAGTTTAAGAAACTAGGGTGTAATAAGTAATAGTTGGGGTGCCAATAGCAGCTCTCAACTATTTAACCTCCGAAAAATCCTTGATCCTCATACCTCTTCAACTTGTAACCAAAACTCTTGAGGTTTTCCACCAAAAATGCATCCTCCAGATCTCTTCAACCTTCGTGATAATATTAATTTTTTTTTTTTTTGCCTATACAAATTCCTCTTAACCCTCCATAATAAAAATGAACAATAAAAAAAAAACTTGATTTTTATACTGAAAATTCTAGTCTTCTACTTCCCAAATTTGTTGCTTTTATTTAAGTTGCTCAAGCATGAGATCAACTCATTGTCTTGCCTAGCTATTCAAATTTCCATCTTGGATTATGATAATAATAATTATTAATTAATTAATGGCAATTCTCCCTCTGACATTCATTTTGAAGGGTGTGCGATGATCTTAAATCTTGAAAAAATCATCTTATTCATGAGCAATACCAAGGATGATTCATGAGTCGCCTTCGTTATCTTTGACGAGACAACAATGACTTTGCAGATCTATGAACCGAGAAGAGGACAATGAAGAAGAGAAAATTTAAAAAACTTACCTCTTCTAGTTTCTGGTATCATTCATAAACGATATCACGATGCCCCATCAGCTCAATCTTAGACGATTTTTGAATCCGAAACACCAACAGTAGTTCCGAATCCAGATATACTAAAATTACTATACCCTTCACCCCACACATTTGGCTTAGGCAAATGAAATGAAAACCTAATGATTTTGCTGAGAGGTCTTAAATCTCGGTTCTAACATTTTTTGTTTTTTCTGGTTTAAAAGCCTGCTTATTTCCTCAGTATTCATCCCAACACGTAATCAATGTCATATTGCCTTCAGTCCCCAAAGCATGGAGAAAATTGGATGATTGAGATCATCCGATCATATTGAGCAGCGGGTCAACACTGATTTACTTCAAGAGAAAAACACTGATGAGATTTACTTCCAAACAAAAAAACAAAATCAAAAGAATTCTCACAATTTTGAGATGGAATTACAGTTCTCGCAATTTTCATAGACAACGATACACAAAAAGGCTGTTCCGTTCTGTAGTGGGGGAAAAGCAACTGAAGAATAAACTTTGTAGATTTTCATTTGAAGGTGGAGAGTCTAGGGAGCTTATCCCTCAAGTAGTACAACCTTGCCCTCCTAACTTTCCTATGGGCAACTACCTTTATCACTTTGATGTTTGGAGAATACCTGCAATATGACATAAGTTTAAAATGCAAATCACTTCCCATTCTCTTAACACCAAAGACAAACAAGGATTTACATAAATCATACAGTTATAGCATGCAAATATTTTCTTTTCTTTTCTTTTTAAGGTACGTGGGCAAAATGCAAATCTCAATGAGGAAATTAAACCTTCTTCTTGGAATATCATCTCTAATTTCATTCACTCATCACAATTTTCAGCCCAATTGATAATAGGACCTGCTTACAAGATTTCATAAGCCACAACGCACGCCGATCAGGTGATCCCAACTGTCCCATCATCTGTTTCTTTTGTATAGATAGATTATATTTACATTGATTTTTCTAAGTATACCCATCAGATTAATACACAAAGTGGGAGTGGGAGCAGAAAAAGGAAACAGATTTTAAAGAAGACCTAGGAAGAATATGGACTATATATAACATTACCAGCTTTTCTAAGTAGGTTTTTGGTAATTCAGAATTTCAGATATAGAT
Organism: Akebia trifoliata; assembly: GCF_017979445.1. Lineage (NCBI taxonomy): Eukaryota > Viridiplantae > Streptophyta > Magnoliopsida > Ranunculales > Lardizabalaceae > Akebia > Akebia trifoliata. The sequence goes on along the minus strand of NC_141377.1, from coordinate 55,524,054 downwards.
TTCTCTTATGTAAAATGGAAAATACATACATGTCATGATTTAATGATTTTTAGTTGACGATAATTTCAAATTTTCATAATTTACATGTAGAGCCAAAATTGAATAAATACAATATAACTGCGACATTAAAATCTACAGATTTTCTACTAATTGGTTTAGAAGTGATCTAGAAAGTGCAGTTGCTATAGTTTTGATAGGACAAATAACAGATAAGGTATAATTTTGACAGAATTTGATCACACCATGCAGACCATAAAAGGCATGTGTCTGCCTCTTTGAAACTAAGTAACGAAATAGAACAGGTAGTGTTAGCCATGCGCAAGGAAGAAGAAAATGGTTAGTGTGTTTCACATCAGTTTTGAGGTCTACAACATCTAAACACAAGTATAGGATGTATGGAGAATGATTATATTCTATTGATCCATCTAACATATAGCCTTGTAGAGTTGTGCATTTCTTACAATTTACAACAAAATTTCCCATTATGCCTCATGAGGTTATCAAGAGGTGAAATTAGTTTCCCAATAAGTGGAGATACTTTAGGATTAGAATGTATAAATCGGGTTGTATAATACATATAAGTGGTTGACTATGGAATAAACGGTGGACACCTAAATCTATATGCAAAATTGGAATATAATAAACAAGATATGACTATTTTAAATTTCACATGCAAATATTTAGCTTCTGTTGTTCAAATTAATGGAAGGGGATGAACATGCATGCAGTAGATGACATACCGTAAGCTCTCTTTATATAAGATAGATAGATATTAATGAATACTAGCTTAAACAAAACTATATGTACAAGCAATCACAATAATAATTATGAAATATTAAAGAAAAAAAATAAAATCATATAATAGAAGGAAAATAAAATAAAATCATATAATAGAAATATATGTATGACAATTGTATCTGCTAGTTGTATAAGGACAAGTGGAAGCAAAGAAAGACACATACTGAGGTTGAAAGAGGAGATTCATAGTAGCGGATAGGTGTTTTTTAAAGAGTAGGTCGTAGCTAACAAAGGGAACCATTTGATGTAAAGTGCAAGGTTCTTTCACTTTTTTGTTTTTTTTCCTATTAAGACAATCTAGATTGTTCTCTATCAAACAAACGGTCTTGATTACGGCCTTTTCCATATGTTGCCATGTTCATCAAGAGAGCTTCCTAATTGACTAGTTTGGTCTTGCCTTGGTGTTTCGACAACCAAGATATGGACATAAATAAAGTGGAATAGTGGAACAAGATTCGTGCATACAACCCCAAAAGTTAGGATAATACCCTAAAAAAGATGACACATTTTTAGATTCATTCATCAAATACTAAATTCTCATCCATGATTTAATTTTGTTGTTTATTTCCAAATGTGCATCATATAACAACAACAACAACAACAATTCAGCATTCAAATTAATAGTATAGTTAAAGAAATACTTACAGAGGGAAAACAATCTCGACACCAATACCAGCAATTATCCTCCGAATCCGAATTGTAGTGTGGATTCCAGCATTTTGCCTTGAAATAACTATACCCTTATAGATCGAAGCCCTCCGCCTATTTTCTGGGACTTCCTGCAAATCAGTCACATAAACAAAATTGAAATTTCAAGGAAAAAAAAAACTATAAACAGAACAAACAAAGAAAGCTTAAGAACCCTAATTACCAATTTAATTTCAACAACATCTCCAGTCCTGATTTCAGGGATAGGTCTTTCCTTCTCCGAAGCTTCAATTGCTCTCTTATTCAAAATCTACCAATCCAATAACAAAATTTAGTACAAGAACACACATGTAAAACTCAAAAATAATTTAAGAATCAATAAAAATCAAAATACCCCCATTATATCTCCCATCTTGATTCGAGGTTTCCTCGGAGTAGGAGGTTTCGCTTCAGCTTCTACTGCTTCTACTTCTACTTCAACTTCTACTTCTGCTTCCGCTGCAGCTTCTGGTTCAGGTTCTGTATCTACTCCCTCTGAATTCAATTCCGCTTTCACGACAAAGGATCGTTTGGTCCTTCGAATCGCGATAGGGGAAATTGTGGAGTTAAATCTTGTGGATGAAACTCTAGAAAGTGTAATTCGGTTGGCGTTGAAGGAAGATAGGGTAGTAGGGAAGACCGTACAGAACCCTAGTTTCTTCGAAGAACATGGAGAAGTAGTTCTTGGCATTGATATGGGTACCTGTTAATCAAATTGAGACTTTTAATCACAGAGAGAGAGAGAAGGGAGAGAGAGAGAGAGAGAGGTACCTGAGCAAGTAATTTGGAACCCATGATTTCAACAGAAAAGTTAGGGTTTTTATGAGGTTTTTGTGATTGGAGAGAGTGTATTAAGTCATGGGAAGAGGCAAGTGTGTGTGGAGTTGAGTGAGCAGAGAACCTTATCTGAACTCTCAAGTCCGAAGAGAGAAGAGAAATGCGGGAGAGGGAGCTCTGTGAATATGTGACCCTTGACATCATTTTATGCTGCCCTGTCCAATCATTGGACATAGAATCCTGATAGTGGGCCAAGGTTGAATGGGTTGCCTAGAGCCATACAACTAATTAAAGCGACTCATATGAGACCTGTCCCAATCCCAACCTCACCGAGACCATCGATCCTTCTTCAGTTCTTCTAACCCCGCTTGAAGATTTTGAAAGTTCACTACTAAAATGTCAATATTTTTGGAGAAATTCTATTGCCACACCAACTTTTGCTAACGCTACCTCAATTCATATCTAAATCACTATAGAATTAGCACACATCTTTGTTTCTTTAAAGTTCTTAAAATTTTGTACCGTTGCATCCCCTATCATGTTTTGTAGACGTCCAGTGTGTGTGGGATCCTCCAAAAAGTGGGTCATCAAAAATTGCACTCCTCCAACTTGTTCTAATCCTTTCAGAGACAATTCCCATATACATTTTGAATATTTCAAAAATATCAACTCAAAATCTGGTGAGTTCTTTACTTGAGAAATGGTATTTTAGGTACTTCAAAATTTGTCTCTAGGGCAACTGCCTAGAAGTTAAGGGTATTTAGAAAAAAAGTCTATATCTCTGGGTCCATTAAGTATTTTCCCAATTAAGAAAGAAAATGAAATAATTTAAAATTTTCCATTTCTTTATATTTTTTAAACGACCTTGGTGGCAAATCAATTATCAAGGCTCGATTATTATTTAATAGCTAAACACTAGGCTATTCTTTTTATACAATTTTTTTTTTTAAAGATTAAAGGGGGTTAGGCAGATCCCCAACCAGAAAGAAACATAAAATTTCTTTAAGCTCCCTAGGTAGGTCCAATGGGTCCAACATCGAGCTGCTTGACGAGGTGAGGTAAGAGGCCAAAAAGTTTGCACCTTGGTTGCCTTCTCTGTAGCAAAAAAGAGAAGTATATGCTATTGAAGTGTGGCACTATTGTCTTCATAGTCTTGAGGGTTCTTTCTTTTGTCCACAACACTTTGGTCTCCCCATTGATGTTATCTACTGCAACTTTCGAGTCTGCTCTAATGGTAATATGTCTCTTGTTAAGGCTCATTGCTATATTCAGGCCCTTTAGAATTGCTTGTAGCTCGTGGTTGAGGACCAATTCCCTTCAGTGTTTATAGCAAGAACCCCCACCGTGTCTCCATTCCTGTTCCGATGATTGCACCTTCTCCCCCATCATTACCTCTGAGAGAACCATCTGCATTCAGCACATCGATTTCTTCTAATGAATTAGCCCACGAGCATTTCACTGGGTTTCTATGTGTATATTTGGGGTATATCTCCCAGGAATCCATGAATGCTCTGTAGAGGGTGAGTTTTCAGTGCTACCTTCCAAACTTTGAACTCTGAAGTGGACATCTTGAACTATAGTGCGCTCCAAAAGTTCTATAGGTAGGTAGTTATTATGAAATAGTCAGTTGCATCTCCCAACCACAGGTGGTGGACGAAGGCATTGAAAGCCAATCTCTTCATCAGCGAGCTTAGGGAAATCCCTCTAGCATTGTTGCATACTCATTCCATTTCCTTGGTCCATTCCTTGTTTGAGCCATGAAGTTAGATCTTCGTAATAGTTTCTGTCATAGATTGAAGCCAAAATCGCATCTAAGGAATAGGTGATCTTCATTTTCGTTGGCCTTCCTGCAGAAGCAACAACTAGATACTTGAATTATACCCATAGTCTTCATCTTATCTTGTATCTTCAACCCTTTACAAAGACTCAGCCAAGTAATTGCACTGTGCTTGTTTACGTTATTTGAGAACCAAACTAAGGAATGCCAACTAACCCGAGGATTATTTTGTTGAAGGGCCTTGTAGGCTAATTTCATGGAAAAGGTTCCCCTTGTGTCAGGCTTCCATATCACTTTATCCCTTTCTGAACTCTCTTTATCCAGCATTCTGATGTGCTCCCATCTGCTGCCCAGACTTGTTGCCAAATGCATAGGTAAGACCCAGTTGTCTTGGCTGATGAGGGAACTTGCCTTAACTTCAGTGTGCACCTTAGCTTCATAATTGTCCTCCCACAATGGGCAGTTCAGCATCACTCCATCTTGGGATACGGGTCATGCCAGATAAAGGAGTCTCTCCCATCCCCTATTATGTGAGTGATCAGCTCCTGAATTGCTCCGTTTGTCTAAAGCACCTTTCTCTACATCCAAGATGTATCTGTTGGGACAATCACGATCCAGAAGTACCCTTCCTTGATTAAGTTCATTTTGGTCATCACGATCCAGAAGTACCCTTCCTTGATTAAGTTCATTTTGGTCCAAGAAACCCATATGATATCTTTGTTAGAGGCTATGTCCTAGATTTGTCTAGCTATCCCAACGTTGTTTTGGGTCTCCAAGTCACGAAAGCCAAGATCACTTTCTCTTCTATCTCTAATAACTTTCTTCTAGTCGATGTTGTGCATTTTGTTGGTCATACTAGCCCCAACCGAGAGGAACTTGAAATAGATTCTTTCTACTCCTTTGAGGACCTTATTGGGCAGCATCAATACACTAGTCCAGTACACATGCATACTACTGAGCACTGACTTAATCAACTCCATTCTTCCAGCCAAGGATAAAAAAAATTCCCTCCATGTTTTAATTTTGTTCACGAGCTTGGAGAGCAGTGGTTGGCAGTCATTGACTTTAAGTCTAAAAAAGATTAGGGGAACTCCAGGTAAGTCACAGGGAGGGCTCCTTCAAGGATCTGCAGGGTTCGAACTATCTTCTTTTTCTCGATGGCCTTTTATCCTAGAAAAGTAGATGTTACTCTTGTTGCTATTGATTTGCAAACCAGATGCCTTGGTGAACCATGTCAGAGTTTCATTTACAGTTGTAGCCAAAGAAAGGGTACTTTTGAAGAAGATCATGACGTCATTCGCAAAGATCAGGTAGCACAACTTTGGGTCCTTGCAGTTCTTCATTAGCTCCAGGTTTCCCTTGGTAGTAAGTTCCTTAAGCTTCGCAGAGAGGAGTTTTATGACTAGGACAAAAAGGTAATGGGAGAGGTAATCCCCCTGTCGAATACCTTTTCTGCTAGCAAAGTAGTCTTTAAGACTGCCATTGATATGCAGCTCCATATCCATGCTATGAAGGGCTCGAGGAATTTCATCTTTTCTAGGCAGTGGATTATAACTTCCCAGAAGACTGAGTCGTAAGCCTTTTTGAGATCAATCTTGACAATGCATTTGGGGGGACCTTTTGTCTCTGTGGAAGCATGACATTATCCCTGATGGATCTTCTTTTTAATGAAGGCAACTTGGAATGGACTTACCAACTCATTAAGGATCGTTTTAAGTCTGTTCGCAATAATTTTCGAAATGCACTTAGAAAACATTGCAGCAGGCAATGGGCCTGAATTCTTCCTCCATAACTGAATTTTTCAACCTTGGGCACAAGGGTGATGGCAGTGGCATTGACTTCTTTTACAATTTCCCCTCTTTGGAAATACCTACTAATAGCAACTAGCATGTCTCCTTTGCTGATGTTCTAGGACTTTTGGAAGAAGCTGGTTGGGTACCCATTTGGGCACGGGGCTTTATCTCCATCCATGGAGAATAAGGCTGCTCTAATTCTTCCTCTTCCACAGGCATGGTTAACTTGTGGGTTGTTGTGCCTTCCAGTTCCTTCATCTTGACTTCCTAGATGCCATGTTCTACTTTATGGCTCCTACCATAGATATCCTTGTAGCAGGATGTGATTTCTTCCTCTACCTCCTCATTTCCAAGCCAATTCCCATTGCAGTCTTGCAAGGACACAATCCGGTTCCTAGCTTTCCTAGCCAACAAAGATTTATGGAAGAAAGGGGTAATTGAGTTACCAGATTTGGCCATTGGATTCTGGATTGTTGTATAGTGGTAGCCTCCTCTCTTTTGGCAATTTCCTGGTACACATTGGCTATTCTCTTCTCTTCATTGGATAGGCCTCTAATGAGGGGCTACTCCTGAATAGCTCGTTGCACTACCTTCAGCTTTCTAAAGGTTTGAATGGAGGTTTTCTTATCCTCTCCAAACTACTACTTGCTCCGAACATTTAAGACTAGCTTCAACCTCTTGAGCTTTAAGACCATTCTATAGTTTTCCTCCATCTTCCAATGAGGCGACACTTTCCTAGCAATACCTTCTTTATTAATTTCTCTAACTCTAATTTCCATAACCCCCATGATATCTACATGGTTCTTGTTGATAAACCTCCTAACTTCCTCTTGCTTGAGAAGGTCATTCAACCCTCTAATGTTTCAGGCAACATACTTTACTGGGACTTATCAAATATTTCTCCCCTTCTCCTCTCCCTCTCTTGGGTGTCTGAGTTCTTATTGTAGTTGTGCACGGCTCTCATAACATATTTCCTCAACACCATTGCATGCTGCATCCTATGAGTCACACGTGTTGTCCCTCCTTCCAGGTATTTCATTGGTCTTCCTTGATGGTGGGCTTACCAGTGCTGGGAACTCCTCTACATTTAAGAAATTCCGTATCTCTAGAAGTTCAGTATCTTTTTATACATTTCCTCATGATTGACAAGGGATCATTTATTATACTTTATGATAGATTTAGTGAGCTGCTATTAGCACCCAAACTTTTACTTATTACACTCCCCTTTCTTACACTATTTATCACCCCCAATAAAAGATTACCATTCAAACATTACCAAGGTTTGGCTCAAACTCGTTCAAACGATTTTAGTAGTTGTTTACAATTAAGATTAGGTTCATATAAAATCTTAATTACAAAAAATAGAAATCTAGCCAAAAACATTAAAGAAAAAAGAAAGAGAACTGCTATTAGCACCCAACTTTTACTTATTCTCAACCATTTAATTTTTTTGTTTTAACTGAGATGTAATAAGTAAAAGTTGGGGTGCCAATAGCAGCTCTCTGGAATTACTATCAAAACAAAGTAAATTTGGTTTAAATATACTTACCTCGAGAACACCTTTGAGAATCCTCACATTTTGCAAAATTTGAGCAAAAAACAATTATTTTCAATTCATTGGATCATCTATAAACCAACTTTATTGTTATTTAGTGAATGATGTGGAAAAGACTAATCATGCTTACACGTGCCAGCTAGCTTAGGTGGCAACCAAAGACCTCGGTACAAAAAGCAGTAGCAAGGAACATATATGGCAGCAAAACACACTTTCTGTACGAGGCTGATGTGGCAAGGGCACAGAACTGTTGATCTTATTCCGCATGCATCCGAAGAAAAAGATCTATGGTTCTGTGCCCTTACCACGTCAGCCACATTGATTTATCACGGCTCAATTAAAAAAGCCATTTCCTAGGACAATAAACTAAAATTCATCATCAAAAGCAGCCCCAAACAGGTATCTGTATAATTTTAAAACGAAGACCACTTTCAACTATCAAAATCAATCATCAAAGCCTCATTCCAAAATTTTGAGGTCTGATGAACAAATCTTGTTCCTCCATTCAATCCCGTACAAAGTCACATCTTTTGTCGAAGTGTTCGTACCCCTGCCAAAGCGATTCGCTCAAATGTCACAAAAACACATTCACCAAGAAATTTGATCCAAATAAACATCAAATGGCTAAGCACAATACAAACAGCAATGAATGCGATGAAACATGCCTCTCAAATATTGTTCCTACTCATATTGACACTGTTGTCCTAATTTAAATGGGCTTGATCTTGAAATGGAGTGAGATGAGAGAGAACACAAAGCACTTCAAGTCCTGCAATCATTGAGAATCCAAGAATAGAGCAGTTCATTAGACCATGGTAAATAGAAAATGTTAAAAGTTAAAACCCTGAATACTAAGCAATTTAGCTATCTTTTGTTTCCCAATATATATATAAAAATCTCATTAAACGAAAGAAGAACTTACAAAAGCAGGTTGAGCAGGCCTACCTAGAAGACCCTTTGAGATAACAATTTTATTTGGCAACGAAAAGTAATTGCATGCTTTCATGTCTTTATTGGATAGTGATCACAACAGCAATAAAATAAAATTGTTCTCTGTTATAAGATAAAATTTGACTGAAAATGGAACTTAGTAACAGCCAAGTTGGTAGAACATGTGGAGTGTTGTTCTCCACACCCTAGGTTCAAACCCTCTTGAACCCAACTTCACCTTGCTAACCACTAATCCTTTACCTAACCAAAAAAAAAAAAGTAACAGCCATTTCCACAACATAATTTGAGTCCACCTTCCACCACAAGGAGTATCCTATAACAAGAACAAAATTATTTCAAGTGTACATTTTTTTTTTTGATAAATATAAATTGTATAAATAAAAAGAAAGGGAGGCTGGGATTTCAAGTGTACATTCCTTTAACTACCTAATGTATTTCACCTTTTTTCTAAAAAAAAATTATATAGAGTTGTGACACAAGATGGAACCAGAATAACTTCGTACCCCTCCCCCCTCCTCTTTTGTTTGGGGATTAGTAGGAAAGAAAATTGTTGATTCAGTGTCATATGCATTATATTTTGTTGGCAAGCAAAGGTGGTTAGAAGTCAACATGGTGGGTTCAATGAGGTTTGAAACAACGTCGTGCGATCAACTTGGCTAAGTTGGCACTGGGCATATAAGATCAAAAAAGAAACCATTCAAGATCTCCAAGTCAAATTCACATTTCTTATTGTAATTCTTAGGGTACCAATGCCCTTATGAGAATTCACCACCTTACACTTCGTCAAATGGTATTATTCATAATAACATTCGAATCTTTCCACACTAAGTTCCTCAGCACTTTCTTTGTCAAATAGTACATTAAGCCCATCTAAAGTGTATATACTTCGCAATACCTCTTTATCTATTTTGGATTTAAAAAAAAAAAAAAAAGATTTTCCATGAAACAAGCTTTTTAATGAAATGCACACTAACAAAATCCTAACTAGCTCCAAGAGGAAGGCCCAGGTAGAAAGCATTGGCAACCTGCTGATGGACTGCCCATATTCCAGAAGTATTTGGGATAGTATTCTAGTCAGATCACTATATTTTAGAGCATCCCTTTCATGGGATAATGAAGTAAGGTGGGCAATAAACTCATTCAAGGGCAAAGACACTTCAAGTGAAGTCAAGAAGTGCGCCTTCATAGCTTACATTTACTGTATCTAGTTGGAGAGATGTCGAAGGATCTTAGAAAATGAATTTCTTGCTCCTCCTTAAGTGGAGAGGAGAAATAGTGAATGAGGTCAGATGTAGAATCTCAAACAAATGCCCCAAAGTTGAAGACTCCCCCCTCCACTAGAGCCTTCTTTGCTTCGTGGAATATTGATGTGGATTTCTTCCATAAGAGGGTGATCCTTTGCAAGTGGAAGGCTCCACCTCAAGGGGATTGGATCCTCAATACTGATGGCTCTCTCAAGGGTCTTTTAAGAGGCAAAGCTGCAATCTTAAGAGACTCTACTGGCAGCAGCCCCATTAGCTGCACCATGGCTGATTCTGTCCTTATGCATGACATGAGTTCTCAAACATTAAGCAAGGGCTTAAGGCTCCAACCTTATGGTTGCTTCTGATTCTAAAGTGGCAATTCAGATTATCCAGGGATCTTTGGGCCCCCCTTGGTTTGCAAGAAGAATCATAAGGGATAACAAGCTTATAATGGATTACATCCACCACATTATATTTACTTTGGTTTATTGGAAAACTAATAGAGTAGCAGACTACCTTGCTTCCTTGTTTCGGTCCATGACCCAAGAGGTAGTTATCCCACCTCAAGATTTTAATGTTGTGCTAAATTGCATTGTACGGAATGACACGAATGGGCGGTCCTATGTAATAAGTTTGAATTTTTTTAATTCACTTTAATATAGTCAGTGGGGGTCTGCTTAAACCTCTGAATACCTTCCCGAAAAAAAAAAACCAAGAAAAATGTTGAAATCCTCTCTACACTGCAGCCCCACTCACCTAGGTACATATACCTATCTAATGCTCTTGACACCATTCTCCACAAGGCTTCTATCACCACTTCAAAACGGGAAAAATAGGGAGGAAGGGGGAGGAACCCTGGTAGATATGGGATCATCCCCTAGTCTAATCTCCAAATCAAGGACTCCCACCCACTCAAAACCATCCACCAAAATCTAAAAAGAGGCAGAGAAGACACTTTTGAATCAAACTCTTAACCTCATACAAACCCCAATTTTTACAGCATATCATGCACAGAATTGCTATTAAAATGATCATAAACCTTCTCCATGCCAATTATACAAAATATACTACAGCTACCATCATGTCTCCTAGAATCTACAAACTTATTAGCAATCATGGCCTTGTTTGGAGATTGCTTCCAAGAAGGAGATCTTTGAGACTCAATTCTATAAAAATAATGATTACAAAATTGGCATTTGGTGACAGTGTTTAGGAAGTGTATTATGGGACTTAGAGGTGGTGTGCATTTGGTGAGCAAGCAACTTCTCTAGACATTTTGGCAATTATGCTAGAAGCTTTGGACATTTGGTCAATAGATTATTAACCTAGAGATACTCTAAAGGTACTTTTGTCATTAACAAAAAATCAAGGGCATTTACATCCAACAATACGTCAACTTTAACATTTGCCTGATTTTGGCAAAAGCTGGAAGCAGGAAGATGGTCTGAGCAATTTCTACTTTTGGCCCAATTTCAAGTTCTTCATTTTCTGGGAAGCGCAAAGTAGAGTTGTAAAGCCGTTACCAAATGCAAATTCAAACCTAAAGTGCTTTGGGGAAAAAAAGGAAACGAGACCTCAAACACATTCTCGAACTCAACTTAAAAGTCAATCCAAAATTTTGCCTCCTTCTAACAAAAGCTCCTTGCTTACAATACATGATTACTAGATGCACTACCCTAGTTCTAAAAGTTAAAGTAGCGTTTGGAAACATGTTTGGGGGCTCCTTGCCATGCTTTTGGCCCTAAAAATGCCTTGGGATTTAAATTTTTTGTATTGGAAATACCTCGAGATTTTGCTTTCCACAAAAGTAGAAGCTGTCCAGACCAACTTCCTGCTTTCAACGTTAAAAAGAGTCCAAAGAAACTTAAAGTTACATATTTTGTGACAAAAATCCCTTACCTTTTTAGTTGGTGATAATGACTAAAATGCCCCTAGAGTTTCATATGATACTAAATCAATGAAAAATAAAAAAGATCCAAAACTTTAATGTAATTACCAAAATGTCCAAAAGAAAGTTGTTACCAAAAAAAAAAAACCTTCCTAAACATTCTCACCAAATGATTTATTATGCAACTGTGATTCCACTGGGTACAATGTAGTTAAGGGCGAAAGGCGCAAAGGCCTCCTAGTGCCTAAGGCACACGCCTAAGTTAAGTAAGGCACAATAAAATTATAAAAGTTAAATAGTGAAAGGTGGGTTCTAGATATTTTATACTTATAACATGTACAAATGAGAGTTTTTACAAACAAGTTAAAGTATTCAACACTTCAAGAAGAAGAACGATCATTAGTTAAAGAAAAAGGAGAGAGGAATAAGAAGTATAAAAAGAAGGGAAGCCTCTTAATAAAATTGTTTTACCCATCAAAAAAAGAAAAAAGAAGGGAAGAACAAAAAGTAAAAGTAGAAATAGAATTAAAAGTAAGCCAACAAAATGTGTTGTTGTTGTTGCTACGATAGAACAACAACTATGGTTAGCAATGGGTGGGTTCTGGTCAAGCTTGGTTGAGCACTAACCAAACCCTAAAAAGACGGACTCAACCTTAGACTAGCCTAATACCCTAATCAGGCCTAAGTCAACTAAGTCCTACCAAGATTTGGTTAAGTAAAAATTATCAAATGTAAAATTCAATATTTTTAATGATAATTCTTTTAACTTTCCAAATAAATTTTCTTTTATATGTTAAAAGCATACAATCAAATATGAAATTAGTCTCTTAATTAAATAAATTAATTCATTTTTAGTAAGGTGCATGCCTGGTACGTCTTGCGCCTTGACTGAGGCGTAGTCAAGGCATGTGCCTTGGTGCACCTCACTAAAATTGCCTCGCCTCACATGTATTAAGGCACATTCGTTTCGGTCCACCTGACCTTGAGGCGCACTAATGGAATATATCTAATAGATGCACTTTCGACAAATGCACCCATTCCATAAATAGGGCTTTAAGGATTTGTCGCGATCCCATCAGTGCACTTACATAGGACAAGGAAAGGGTTGCTCAGACCAAGGGATCAAAATGGAACCATCCCATCTGCTAGATGAAATAGCAGGAGGAGTTGTGAGTATAGTCTCGCATCGACTAGGTAAACGTTCAAAACATGGGCTACAAGGGCAAGCTTGATTTTATCATGTAGGACGCGTTTCAAAGTCGTGGGGGGTAAAAACCCAAAGCGGACAATATATTATAAAAGTGGGGCAAGGGCACTACATGTGATATCATAGTCGAGGGCAGTTCATCTTGTTAAGTGGGGAGAATGTCACAATCTTGTCGGTGTGCCTACCTAGAACAAGGAAAGTCCACTAAGACCTAAGGGTTGAAGTAGAGCCATCCTATGTGTTGGATGGAATGGTAAGGGAGTCGTGAGTTTAGTACCATATCAACTAGGTAAATGTTCAGATCCTATGCTAAGCTTGACCTTATCGTGTAGGACTCATTTTAAAGTCGTGCGAAATAAAAACCCAAAGCGGACTATATCCTACAAGTGTCGCCTAGGGACACTATAGGATTTGATTATGAATAGGTCTAAACTTCTAGACATCATGTGTGCCTCAATTTTGGGGGACAAGGCAATGAAGGTATCGTTGGAACATTAATCAAGTAAGCACCACCTTAAAAATCCTTAACCTTCATAAATTCCTCAAAAATCACCTCCGAGAAACCTTTAAACTGTCAAAGAAAAACCATCCAAATCGAAGCCTTTTAACCATCCAACTCTGTATTTGAGGGTACAATTCCCACTTTTAAATGCATTTCAACCCAAAAGCTTTCTTTAGCACCAATGTTATCCAAACAAAGATGATTTAAAGTAGGTCTAAATGATGTAGGCTCAATATATGAATTTGAACGAAATTCATCCAAATTTAATTTTCCTCCTCCTCCCAAACACCATTTATCTTTAGAATTTTGTTGTTTCTACTCAGAGCATTCATTGTGTTATGAAAACTTGGTGTTGTTGCCCTTTTCTTCCATCATTTGACACTCAATTTTTATTTTCGATGGATTTCTCCTCGTTTCATGACCTTATCATAATCAACTTTAAATTGATCATCTTGTTTCTTTCATCAATTGAGATGGCTCTAATATTATCTTTTCTAACAATTTTTCCAATAACATATTTTTTCTAATTATAGCCATCCAAACTCATCCTTGTCCCAAATCCCGTTTTTTTATTTGAAGCTTTAACTTTCTTTTAAATATGTAACCCTCTATCTCCCATAAGAAGAAAACAATGTCCACATTTTCCTCAAGAACCTTAAGCCACAAGTTATCGAACCGAAAAGGTGATGGGTAAGTCTTGAGTCACCGTAGTTTAATTACATTGATGAATCGATGAATTAATCACCAAATCGAACAATCCACCACCCCCCACCAAATAAGGGTTTTGACTATTTTTTCTCTGCTTTTTCTAAACCCCCCCCCCCCCCGGTGAACTCCACCTTTTACCATCTACCATGTCTTCTTCTTAAGTTCCAAGGTATATTGGTCTTTCTTGCGAACTTGATTTGTCCCTAAAAACCCATCATCTTTGACCTACATTCTTATTCAAAAATCTTGTTAAACATGTTAGAAATTTTCTAACAATTTTGAATTAATAAAAAAAAAAAATACACTTATTTTAAATTTTTTGGAATAGCAAAAAGTTTGTTTAAAAAGTGGTTGTACTTTTAAAATAACTTTGTCCTTTTATAAATTCAAATGTTTTGGAGGAAAATGAAATTTTCTTTAAAGCTTTTAGTTTTATGAAAACTTTACTTTTTATCTAAAAACTTTTAGTCTCACGTGAAATAAAAGTGAGACTCGCCTCAAACTAATAAATGATTCATCATTTATTATAATTGTTATTAAATTGGAAAGATTTTGTTGTATGTGCAAAATGACGACTTACTGCACTGCAGTGTTTGGGCAAGCACGCCGTGCGATTGGGTGTTTAAGGTGCTTTAGAGGCGCACTTTGTACTTCGCATGTATGCATCGTTGCAAGGAATGTTGGAAAAATTGTATGAAAGCAACAAATAACTAAGAAGATGAAGAAAGATTGATTGTTCTTTAAGGCAAGTTGTAGGGACGTTTTCTTTAAATTTTATTTGCCCCCATTCAAGTGTTAAATGAATAATATAAGTAGGTTTTAACAAACACGTTCCCAGGACACAATGAAACCCAGTCTCTCTGTTATCTCCCATTGTTTTTGCAATAACAAGAAGAGATATGAACACCAATAATTTACACCCAAAAAGAAGAGAGATTAAAAATATAAGAAAATTTGTAATTTTCAACGAGTAAAATGTATTCTAAAAGTGTGAATTTATAGAGTGAATTATCACTTTTAGGAGAGGCACCATGATTGTTGCTTCAATAGTCATCTAAGATTCTTGTTAGATAGTCACACCCTTCTGGAATGGACACCAACAGTTACATAAACCTTCTTGACCCGCAATCAACTCTTTTTGACTCGTGATCATGCCCCTTGACAAGTCATGGCACATTCAAATCACGTTGACCCGTCCTCATGTGACAGTCAAGGTCACAACAGTCCATCCATTAACCATGCTCAATCATTCCGAACAATCTATCAACCCGATAGTCCATCGTTTACCAAACATAGAAGAGTTCTCAATGTTCTTTGCGATAATGCGTGTGTGCGAAGTGCAAAGTGTGCCTCTAAAGCGCCCAAAACACCCGATCACCATTTTGCACGACACGTGTGCGTGAATGCGGCAACGAGCCGCCGCTTTGTATATACAACAAAATCTTTCCAATTAAACAACACTTACAATAAATGAGGAATGATTTATTAACTTGACATGAGTCTCACTTCTATTCCATGTGAGACTAAAAGTTTTTAGTCAAAAAAGAAAAGCTTTCATAAAACTAAAAGCTTTAAAGAAAATTTTATTTCACTCCAAAATATTTGAATTTATAAAAGGTCAAAATTGTGTTAAAAGTAAAACCATTTTTTAAACAAACATTTTGATATTCCACAAAGACTTTAAAATAATTATAATTTCTAACAAAACATTTTTTTTTTCATTTTCAAAATAAGAACCTTGATTCCCCTCAAGGTCCCCCCTCCTAAAACGCTATCGTCTTCGACCTTCAAATCTCAAGAACAAGATAAGGAGGTTGAAATATGATGGGTTTGGGTGAAGAAACTCAAAACATCAGTTGTATAACCCCGAAAAGTCTGAAACTTCCCAATTTTTTTCCCTAAACTTTGGCTCATTCATCAATACTGTCAACTCCGAACTTGTTTAATACGCTACAGACAAAAAACCAAACCTCAAAACAATACCATAAATCACTAACTTTAAAACTAAAATTCTTCTTTGGGTTTAATTATCAACCAACCTGAACAAGATAATAAAATATTCGAAGCCCTTCGGGATCTTTGCTGCTCTGCACATCAACAAGCGATCCAATCTTCGAAGTAGTAAAGGAGATGTGTTCATTCCCCATCACAATCTCCAGCTCCTGTCGCCCAACACGATCCGGCTCTGGCCAGTTATTATCATCTTCCTTCATAATCTGGAATAAAAATCTCATAAAACCCCAAAAAACATGGTAGATTCAATAGAATTCAAGAAAGAGAACAACAATAGAACCCTAATCTGAGACAAAAACAATCAAACCTAATAAAAGCCCCAAAAACGGTAAATTCTAACAACAGAACCCTAGACACACTAGTCAGAAAAAAAAATCAATCAAATAACACAAAACCCCTAAAAACACCGTAAATTCAATAGCATTTCAAAAAAAGAAAAAGAAAAAGAAAAAATAACTATAATAGATCCATATAAATCCTAGAAAAACCCTAATCTGAGAACAAAAATCATAAAAATATCGTAGATTCAATAGAATCTCAGAAAGAGAACAATAATAAAACCCTAGAAACCCCAAAATCTGAGAGAAGAATAAATATGAAAATATCGTAGATTCAATAGAATCTCGGAAAGAGAACGACGATAAAACCCTAGAAAACGAACCTCGCTCTCAGAGATGATTCGACGGCATTCTTTGAGGACAGCGGGAGTGAGGAAGACTTCTTTACGGATCATGGTGTCGTTCTTGTAGTTGGAGTTGTTGGCGTACCGAAGCTTTCCATCGGGTCGAAACTCGAACTCTAAGAATTCGTGACCGAACTTTCCTTTGTGTCCAACGTAATATCGTAGATAAAATTCTCCATTATCTTCGCCCGCCATCTCCCTCGAGGTATGTCTTGTGTTTTCCCCCTTAAATAATGGAAGGAAAATATAACTAGTGTAGTTTGCATACTGAGTCGACTCGTCGAGTGCAACTCGACTAGCGAGAGTTAACCATGGTTTTTAAACTCGATATCTCGTCTCGTCTCGTTCAGCTCTAATACCAAGTTGACTCGTACGATACGTCTTGTCTTGTTTGAGTTGTCTCGTTCAACATTGAGACAATGGTTTTTAACCATTGGAAAAATCTGAAAAATTATGAAATAATTCCTATTAAAAAATGAACAAAAAAAATATAAAATAAAAAAAATCGATTTGGGGGTGAACGAATAGAAGGTTGAGGCTTTAACTCGTTGTCTCGATTAACTCGAACGAGATTTTAAAAATCTCATTCGATACATCTCGTTAAACTTGTAAGTTAATCATTTTATGCATTGTCTCGTTTATATTACCTGAGATATTGAAAAATATCGTCCGAGATAAATCTCTTATCTCACGATACGCGATCGTCTCAAAATACTTTGTAAGTTGGTCTCGTTCAACTCTGATATCAAGTTAACTCGAGCGATACGTCTTAGTCTCGACAAGTTTAAAAATCATAGAGTTAACCCATTAAGATTGATTTTTTTAGATATCAATTTCCTTTTTATAGAAATGAATTTGAATAAAAGGTTGAAAGCTATGTTAAAAGAAGTTAAGGAAGCCAAAGGAAAAGGTGATTCGTTTCATTGAAGAAATTCAAGTTGTTCTTTGAGCAGGTCGTATAGAGGGTTCGATGGATGCCGCCAATCTGTTAAAACCAACGCCCACTCAAAAGATGCCTAGCAAGTTTATGTCGCAAAGTCTAGCATCGTGGATATGAAAAGGACGCTTAAAGGGTTGGTTGAAAGAGAGGTATGAAGGTCATCTTGGAGTAAGGGATTCAAGATCGAGCTCGTATTATTGCTGCCTATTTATCAAATATATACATTACGCACCTACCGGATAAGGCAATCGATCTAGTTGATGAAGCTTTTGCAAATGTGAGAGCCCAGCTTGATAGCCAATCAAAAGAGATAGATAATCTTGAAAGGAAGAGAAGGGCAAAGCAAGCAAAGCTAGGCTAGCCCAAGTTTAAAAGAATTGGATGATTTGAGAGACAAATTGTAGTTGAAATGCTTTTGATAATTTTTGAAAAATTAATATTATTTGCCTTCTTCCTTTTTGTTTGAATCTTGATGTTTTCTCCATTTTCTTGAATCTCCCTTCCTTACTTCATTTCTTGTCTCCCCTTTTTTTGAAATTTCTGAGATTTGAGAGTGAGTTTTGACTGAAGAGCACTCTCATCAAATTGGTCACTATGCTTTAATTATTCGACTGATAAAGTTTAGAGGTCCTTTGTCTCTTCTATGATAGCAACAATATCATGATATTTTTCAGGCAAGCTATTTAAAATTTTCTTCACTATCTTTTGATCATTTATATTTTCACCATGATATTTCATTTGATTAACAAATTCAATGACTCTAGAAAAATAATTCTTTTTGAATTCAAAGTTCTTTGTAGAGGTGATTTTTGGGATCACCTTGAAATCTTTGTTCACTCGTGCGTAGGATTTTCCTTGGACCGTCCCTATCCCCTTATATACAAAGCTTATGATGCCTAAGTTAGATCCCACAAAAGTTTTGATAAAGTGTTTGTGAGTGAGAAATTGTGTACCTTTTGGAATGATTCTTCTCCTCTATCTATATCTATTATGTTCAGTCTAACACGAATCTACTACATGTGGGGGTTGTCGGATATACACATACTACCTTAAATAATTTGCCTTCATGCATATGAAATGCATCTCGTAGTCTAGAGCATACCTTAGAAAATTTTGTAGACCTCTCAATTTGCATAAATTTGCTAATACCACCAATATACTTTAAATTAGTTCCTTTTGTTAATTGTCCACCTCAAAAACAAACAAGGAACATCTTCTTTGTATTCATGTTTCTAACTGATAAACAAAAGCATACGAATACTTAATTAGTTGTCTATAACATAGTGAAGTGATCTAATGTACTGTTAAAGTTATTTAATACAACATAAATGAGAAAAAAAAATATTAGTCAAATGTATTGGTCTAGATTTTTAAAAAGAATTTCTACAAATTTCAGATTAATTATGTTATAATCAAAGTTTGATGATTTGTTGGATATGTATAACTTCGACGTATAATTATAAATCGTCGAACCTCAATTTCGTTTGCAACTCATCTACAACAAAAATATGAAATAAGTTAGAAAAGTTGAGTAACTAATTTCGTTTATTTCATAACACAATTAATCTTGGTGTTTTGTTTGAAAAAGTAGAAGAAAGAAAGAATTCCTATATGAAAAATCTTATAACCTACGATTGAGGGAAAATATAAGATTAGGGTTTGATTGGACGTGACAAGGAGTCGATTCCACCATCTTCTTTTTCGTTTCTTGAGCAGATGCACAACAATACAAGGTAATAAATTTCCATGCACTTCAGTTAAAAGATAGTTGCTAATGGCACGCCAACTTTTACTTATTACACCCAATCAAAATTAAAAAAACAGTCAATGGTTGAGAATAAGCAAAAGTTGGAGTGCAAATAGAAACTCTTTCTATTTTTACATTTTATCTTTTTGTTATTTCTATTCGTTAGATTTAGGAATTTATGTGGACCTCAACCATTGAAGTTGTTTCCATGTGTTAATGTTAAAATAACAACTTGACCCAAACTTTTGTAATATTTGAAGGGATTCTTCCCAAAATGTGCTCAACTTCTATCTAAATTCTGATTTTGATACATTGTTCATTTTAATTCCCAAAATCTACATTTCAAGTGAATTCATTACTTTTATAAGTAATGAATTCATTGCTATATCTATTAATTCATAAATATTAAAAGTGACGAACTCATGAGTTCATAATTTATAAAAATGACGAATGCATATTTTGGAAATTAAATTGATCAGTATACAAAAATTCAGAATTTCGCCATATTTAGTGCACTAAATGGAGATTCACCCATATTTCAATGGTGTGTTTTAATCTTTAATTACAGGGTGATAAATAATTTTAAAAATCAAATTGTAATAAGTAAAAGTTGGGGTGCCAATAACAACTCTCCAAAAACATGGTAAAGAATTATTTTTCACCATTGGATTTTAGTTTTATGTTTGGGAGTTCGAAGGCAGTCGAATTTTAAAACCTTGGATCAAGTTTAAAAAAATTATTTTTAAAATTTTTTTAATCTCAGTTTTTTCAAAATCTGGAGGCTTTGGTGTTGGATGGATTGCACATTTGATAATCCATTTTTGGCTCAACAGCACTCACAAAGATCTCAAATCTCCACGAATACATGTGGAGAATATGCCATCGAATATTCGTGGTACAAAATCCGCGCCAACAACATTTTCATATCCTCCAAATATTGCCACGTTAGCCTCTATTTAGGTTCGTGTTTACTTCTCGAGAACGATGATCCCATACTCCTTTGACGTTTGGTAACTAACCAACTCCAGATCTCTTATGGCCAATCATGTGAAACTCCTGTGACCGACCTATCCGAAAATGTTTACCATTGATCGTATCCATTAGAACTTCGAAGCATACAAATTTCCAAAATTCTTTGATTAAGTTACTAATTAAGTTGAAAAATTATTAATTAATCAATGACTTATGGATTAATTATCTAATATGGTAACATTTTTGCCTTTCAACTTCAAATTTTGACCCTTTTCTAACCTTCTAATTTAAAGAATATAAGATAAGGGTTTTGGAGAGTTTACAAATAACAAACTTTGAGATAAAAAAGACATTATTTATATAATCATTATTTTATTTTTTTAATTTTTTTGTGTTAATCAAACTCAATCTCCTTGAAAATCATAAAAGATTAATAGGTAATGCTGATGAAATCATAACAAAAAATATATTACGTATAATGATTTTGTAATTCAACATGACATAATAACTCAAAAACTCAATTATAATGTATCATGCTAGACTAATAGATGTTTTTTTCTTAGAATACACAATTGCACATCATCATAAAACATGTCCGATTGTGTATCTCGAGGGTTAAATTCTACGATTCTTGTATTTGTCATGTCAATGAGTTAGCCTATTAAATTAAGTTACAAAATCAGCACCTTATTTTAAATGTGTAAATGATTTTTTGACATCACCCTTTAACACATGTTCTTTGATGTGGTATGTACTAAAATCATAAATTATTTTTTCTTGAGATACACCATTGTATATATTTATGGAGATTTATAATTGTACATCTTGAGGGAAAAAATCTATGATTCCAAATCATGTCACATCAATGATGCATGAGTGTGTGTGGTGTCAGAGGGAGTGTGAGAAAATCACTGACTCATTTTAATTTGATAGAAAAAAATCGCCAAAATATCACGAAGAGTTTAAGTGTGAAAGAAGAAGT
Organism: Akebia trifoliata; assembly: GCF_017979445.1. Taxonomy (NCBI): domain Eukaryota; kingdom Viridiplantae; phylum Streptophyta; class Magnoliopsida; order Ranunculales; family Lardizabalaceae; genus Akebia; species Akebia trifoliata. Next base: position 55,502,831 of record NC_141377.1, on the reverse strand, counting down.
GCCACGAGGCTTGCCATGGAGACGTGGAGGTCGGAAACTACCCTAGTCCCTGTAGTACAGAGTTCTCCTCAAAACTGAAGAACGCGACCGACGTGCCATCTCCATTATAACTTGCAAGAGTAGCCTACAACAAAGGCACTCCACACCGTCTCTGTTGCTGACTTGCGCGAACTTCGCTCGCCCTCTCATCATTCTCTCTCTAAGATTTCTAAAAACCATCTCTCTCTTTCTCTCTCGAACAGATTCAACAAATCAACCGAAAACGCACGCAACGTCTCCATAAATTTCATCCGTTTGGGGCATTTTGTCGCTTAGTGATCACCGTCACATCAAATGACGTTGTTTAGTTACAGAGAATTTATTATTTCTTGACTATATCTGAATCTGGTACGCTTGATCTTCTTCTTATCTGATTCTACCTCGAATAATGCTTTAAGACGTGTTATTGGATGATCTTAAAGTGTTTTTGTTCATCTTCTGTGATTATTCTTCGATTTTCATTAAAAATGATGGATTTTTCGGTGGAACAATTGATGTAAGAAGGAAAATCGGCGAATAATTTAGGAAATCAGAGGTCGTTTGGATCCTAAAACTATCTCTTATCTAACTATATGTTTTAGTTGCAACAAATCTATATAAGTGGAGGAAACTGATTCAAGAACAAATTATAAAAATTTCCTTTTTTTAGAGCTTAATCGAGTTAATTTGGGTAAGATGGCTGGGGCTTTGGATGCAATGAGGGGGACTCCACCTGGAATTCAGCTTATAAGACGACTAAGAGGAGGCAAAGAATGGAGTTTTAATACGTATAGATATTTTGTTCTGTTACTTACTTTCATAGCTTATGCTTGCTACCACGCATCTCGAAAACCTAGCAGCATTGTTAAGAGTGTTTTACATCCAGAACCCGTCAGTGTTAGCTCTATCTATCCGTGGCCAATTGGCGAGGTTTTTATTCGGGACAAAGGGTTGGGTGGCAATGTAACGAAATCCCGTGGCAAGGGATGGGTTCCATTTAATGGAAAAGATGGTACCGCGAAGTTGGGGGAGATCGATGTTGCGTTCCTCGCTTGTTATTCTTTAGGAATGTATGTAGCGGGACATCTTGGAGATACGTTGGACCTCCGTCTGTTCTTGACGACAGGTATGATCGGGAGTGGAATCTTTGTCGGGCTTTTCGGAATGGGATACTTCTGGAATATTCATGTGTTCTGGTTTTATCTTGTAATGCAAATGTTAGCTGGATTGTTTCAGGCCACGGGGTGGCCTTCGGTTGTTGCGGTTATCGGTAATTGGTTTGGGAAAAGAAAGAGGGGTTTGATAATGGGTGTTTGGAATGCTCATACATCTGTTGGGAACATCAGTGGGTCACTTCTTGCGGCTAGTGTTTTACAGCACGGGTGGGGTTGGTCGTTTATACTTCCTGGTGCTTTGATCTTCGTGGGAGGTATAATTGTTTACATGTTCTTGGCTGCTTATCCCGAAGATGTTGGGATTCCTTGCCCCCATGGATGGGATTCCAATAATGTGGAGAGAATACGTAAAGATGTAGAAGCTCAGACACAAAAGGAAGGCGTCATGGACGCAGAAACGAGTGGTATCCGTCATGGGTCATTTAGTAGGAGTAATGCTGTTGGTCTTGTGGAAGCTTGTATGATACCAGGAGTGATACCGTTTGCTATGTGTCTTTTCTTCGCCAAACTTGTGGCTTACACATTCCTGTATTGGTTGCCATTTTATCTGAGCCAGACTGGTATGTTTTTCCCTCCAATTTTACTGGTTGTAGTATTTAGTTTATAAAATTTCTTTTAGCATATTTGAATTGATCATGACAAGTGGATGTTGGGCTAGGCTATTGTTTCTCCTTTACTTTTATTATATGAATTAGTTTGAATTTCAACCGAAAACCTCGGTTAGGCCATAAGGTTAGTAACTTAAAGAATAATTTTTTTTTTAAAAAAAAAAAAAATTGCAGTGAGGAGCTTTGCAGATTGCAAATAATTCTCTAAGGTGCAGTATATTTACTTGTGGATGTGTCGATAACATTTTAGAGTAGTTGAACTGAGAAGGCTCGGACCAATAACCGGCCTACGTGCCCCAACCCTTGATTCCATTATTAATACCATTAGCTTGAATCAAACCCCTGTTTTTCAGCCATTCTGTACCCAATGCTATCATAGTCAAACCCTCTAGGAAACTTGCAGATTACCCCCAATCTTCAAGTTGATGATTTTTATCTGGCGTCATTGGCAACTTTTATAAACAAAACTGTCACATACAAAGTTCTTATGTCTCAGTTCATCTATTCTTATGTCAAAGGTGATTTGGCTCAAGTAATATGGATCACAACTAATTAAACACATTTTACTGTGCTTAAACCTGTGCATTGACTTCCACTTCACCCTGAACAAACTTTAAAGAGATCCCACAGAGGTGTCTCCCTTATTGGGAAATTGACTTTGGATTATTTTCATACATAACTGTTTTCCAAAACCTTCTGAATGTGCTTTGACTTCAAGAATGGTGTACATTTTCTGTTTTTGTAATAAATCAATATTAAAACTCCATTGAAGCAAATTTTCTATTTATACAAAGGATTATTATCATTGTTGTTATTGTAGGATTCATTAATAAAAACAAGAGAACAAAAGGAAGTTGAGGAGACCTACCTAAAGTGCACAAGGTAAAGAAAAATAAATAAATAAATAAAAACAGACCTAAACAAAATGATCCTAACGTAAACGGATCTTTTGCATGTCGTCCTTACAGCTAAACTCTCACCAAAAGATAAAATCTTCAAAAAGAGGCCCTTGAACTCCTTAAAACTTTGCACCAAAAGAAAATGATGCCTAGAATGCTAATGATACACTCATGAAACAAACGGTCCCTAGAAAACACGGTTATTTCTCTTGTACCAAATACCACAACAAAACACAAAGGGAGTCAAGCTCTCTAAGATCCTTTTTATCAAAGTAAAAGCTGAGGTCTTCTCGACATCTTAGGTGTTCGTTTGTATTCAGTTCATTTTTTAATAAATTTTACACTAACAAAAAAGTAGGTTTCAGATATAAACCTTAAATTTATTTCTTGAGCATTATAAATGGAGATTATCAGCTACAGAAGTAGTTTCAAGGTGTGGTGCAGATGCTGAGGCTTTGGACCTGTTAGTAGATGGGTCTTACCTAGGATATTTTGTAGGTCAAAATCAATCTTGAATTCATAGCAGATAATTACAATTCACAGCGATCCGATCTATAGTTTTTTCAAGGACTGTTCATCAAATTTTCTTCAAACCTAGAATATGAGATGGACTAGATGGTTTCAAAATCTGATCGAGATGATTTTTGGGCAAAGAGATCCCTCCTGATGGAATGAAACTGTAATATCTATGTTTCTTATAGTCTCTTTAGATGGTTATTGCATCGTGTTATTATAATTAGAGAGCTGTTATTGGCACTCCAAATTTTACTTATTACACCGCTATTTCTTAAATTATTTATCACACCCCAACTAAATATTAAAACACACACTTCAAACATTACAAAGGTTTGGCTCAAATTAAAATCTCAACATAACAAAACATTATAACACATTCAAACAATTTCAGTAGTTGTTTACAATTATGATTAGGCTCATACAAAACCATAAAACTCAAAAAATAGAAATCTAGCAACAATCAAAAAGTGAGAGCTTCTATTGGCACCCCAACCTTTTCTTATTCTCAACCATTCTCTTATTTTCTTTATTTTTAATCGGGGTTTAACAAGTAAAATTTGGGGTGCCAATAGCAGCTATCTATTATTATCAGCTTATCGTTGAGCCTCAGATTAGTATATTATTTACTTGCTGATAGTTTTTTTTTCTTTTTTCTGATGTCCCAAGATTATTGAATTTCCTCAAGTTAGATGACACAGTGTCATATCTATTATAGTGAAAGGCAATGCAAAGTACTTTAAAGGGGCCTTAAGGTTTTTCAAACCTTCATGGTGAATGAGATTTACTCGTTTCTCATTTGATTGGTTATTATTTTTCAGAAATTGGTGGAGAGTACGTGTCTGTGAAGTCAGCTGGAAACCTTTCCACTCTGTTTGATGTAGGGGGAATTGTTGGTGGAATTCTTGCTGGCTACTTATCTGATAAACTTAATGCTCGGGCCCTTACGGCAGCCAGCTTCATGTACGCTGCTATTCCTTCGCTGCTTCTCTACCGATTATACGGAAGTGTGTCGCATTCTATGAACATTGTGTTGATGATGATTACCGGGTTATTTGTGAATGGACCCTATGCACTCATCACGACTGCTGTTTCTGCGGATCTTGGCACACACAGCTCTCTAAAGGGAAATTCTCGAGCATTGGCAACCGTGACTGCAATTATTGACGGTACTGGATCGGTTGGTGCAGCTCTTGGGCCTCTTCTTACTGGTTTTATTTCCACAAAGGGATGGGATGCAGTTTTTATGATGCTTATTATTGGGGCTTTTGTTGCTGGTCTTCTTTTGTCTCGCCTGGTTGCAGCTGAAATTCGAGAGAAAACTTCCAAACCGATGCCTACATCTGATGTCCTTGGGCAGCAAGGCATTGCAGGTAACATAGTAGGGAGTTGCATTACATGTTCAAATGCTTAAATTACTGTTAAATCACCAAGAAAAAGCAACCTTGACTTATGGTCGAAGGGGGTAAACCTAATCTTGCATTTTCCAAGGGGATAAAACTAATATCACCAATTTAACAAGTGGGTGTTTCTAAAATATCGATTTCTTTACTACTTTTTATCCTTTAAACTCTTAATATGGAGGACTAAAAAATTTGACCTGGCATTATCGAAAAAGTTCATTGTTTGTGTGCGTGCATGTTGGGGAAAGGGGGGTTGTGGGGCGACTATGAATATAAGAGGGTCATGGGGCTAACTGGGGATAGAAACACCCGAGAGTGTAGGAATATATACACTCAACAAAAGATGTGTCAACTACCTGCTATAGTGACTACAATCTAGGGGTGCAACTTGGTTCGGGTTGGTTCGGATTATAGCAAAATCAGAACCGAACCGATCAAGATCGGTTCCATCGTATGAGAACCATAATCGAACCGAATGGTTCTAGAACCGAACCAATCCAAACCGACCTTATTTCGGTTTCGTTCGGTTCAGTTCCATGGTTTGGTCGTAAATTGCAGCCGCAGCCGCAGCCGGAGAGAGAGAAAGAGAGAGAGGAACCTGTTGCAGGTCGCAGCCGCAAGAGAGAGATCAGCTGGTCGCAGAGACGATGATGAGGGTTTGATTTTAGCCGGCGGTAGTCGCTTGTAGAGACGTGAGAGATGAGGAGTTTTAGCCGATGGCAGCCGGTCGCAGAGACGACAGTGAGGGTTTGGTTTTAGTTGGTGGCAGCCGCTCGCAGAGAGAGAGAGAGAGTGATAAGGGGTTTTAGCCGGTGGCAACCGCTGGCAGCCTGTAGCAGAGATGGGAGAGAGACGAGGGTTCGAACAGTTTGGTTTTGTTAAAAATGAAAAATGAAAAATGAAAAAAAAAAAATATATATATATATATATATATATATATATATATATTTGGTTTGGTTTTTGGGTTGGTTCGGTTTTTTATATTATTTAAACCGAGTTCTCGAACCGAATTTATTGGTTTTTATTTTTAAAATCCGAAACCGAACCGATATAAGTATAAACCGAACCAAACCAATCCAAATTCCACGGTTTGGTTTGGTTCTCGGTTTGAACCGAATTAAGTTGCACCCCTACTACAATCTCTAACTGTCATCGAATTACCAGTTTGTACATTTCCTGTTTTTTACAGTGTTTGCTTATTGGTAAGATCTCTTTTGTTTTTTGGCAGGTTCTGCATCCCAACCTCTTCTGAGGGATCAAAGGTGATATCAATTATAGAGCCAAGGAATTTTCATGGAACTTGGGAAATCAAGAGCAAGGATCATGGGGGTAAACAGGAGTGAGAAATAATCAATATAAATCACTTTTTAAGTTAAGTCAAAAGTTATGATGGTTTTGGCGTCTACGTTACTTGCTGTGTATTATATGCTGTTGTCAATCTAGAATTTTATTTTGCTTTGATGGTCTGTCTATGCATTTTTGGTTGTCTTCCACAGCATACTATTACATGTTCATTATATCAATCGAATTTTAGCAATACTGATATTGAACTTTAGCTTGTTTCAAATGTCCCACTGATGAGATGTATAGTTGTACTGTGATTGTGTCCAAGAGAGATGAGTGATCACATGTCCGGATGTGTAGATGATGTGCAAATGGTTCAACACAACTGCGCCTTGTTTGGGTCATGATTGATTTAGGATGGATTAAGATCCATCAAAGTTTAATCCGAAAATGATCAGATGATCAAATGTGATCTCTAATGGATGGATGCTAATGTCCAATGTAGATTCCATCATAACGCTAAGGACTAAGATGAGCTTAGAGGATTCAAAGCCTCAAAATAGGGAGTTTCATCACTGTGGATTCACAAGCTCTTTGTGAAAATATTGCTTTGGACTATATGAGATTCATGAGAAGTGAATCTTTTTTCTTCTTCTTTTTCCTCACATGAGCAAAGGTAGGGACCAAATTTTGGGCTTTGGAGCTCGAGTTTGGGATAGATTTGGAGTAGCATTGTAATTAGGTGTATCTTGATAAATCAAATGTTTTTTTTAGACGGTCACCGTAGTAGATCATATCATTGTAATAAGATTATGTTGATGCACAATTAGGACTGTTAATGGATTGAGTTCTGATCAGATCAAGTCAATTTATGACAAATTTGATAATAATCAGATCGAACTTGGGGCAAATCTGATGGCTATTTTTGAACTGGATTCTTACTGGATCCAAATCCAAAGACAAAGCCGATCAGGTCTGAATCAGATCAAATCTGATTTGATATACAGAAATGCACCTCAATTGAGTTAATGTAGGAGGAGATAATTGCATTGAATAGAGGATGTATCTTATTTTGAGCACATCTATAAGTGGATATATCATGCGCTCAATGGTTCGGAGGGAGTGTTTTGAGGGTGAGAATGTAAAAAGCCTTAAAATTGTTTTGTTGCATCATTCCATTCTGATTATATGTATACTTAAACACACTGAAAAATAAATATCAAATTCCAACAACCAAGTCCTCAACAAATCATGTAACCAAACACTACATAAATCATACATAAAATAAAAGGAAACAAAGAGTACATGACATGACAAGCACTGCATCTTCCCTAGCCCACAAGTGCTACTATAATGGCAGCTGCAAGAACCATGAAATTCATCCTGTACAAGATATTATGTGCTGCTGCACTAGGGGACGGTGGGGAAGGGGTGGAGGAGGTAGGGGGTGGTGGGGAAGGGGAGGAGGTTGGTGGGGATGGGGTCGATGGTGAAGTTGGAGGTGGAGATGATGTTGGCGGAGATGGTGTGGGTGTTGTAGCGGAGACTGTGACTGTTACCTTCATCCCTTGCGTGCAATGATTCGAAGTTGGGCATAAGAAGTATATTGGCCCAGTTTTGTTAAGAGGGATGATCGTGTTCCCATCGCTGTAGCTCTCAAGGGGGTTGCCATTGGCACAATTGTCGTAGTCATTCTTGCCCACCACGTCAACTTTGTGTGTCCCATCGTAGCTGAACACTGATTAGGAATATCAAAATTTAGTTGGTTATTCCTTAATTACCAAAAGCACCGTGAAGCGGCTCTGTGAATTTTTTTTGCTCATAGAGAAGAACAGGATTTCATAGAAGAGTCATGATGAATGCACACAGTCGATCATACGCAGTCTGTACGCGGTTGACATGGCAAGGGCACAGAACCATAGATCTTTTTCTTCGGGATATGCAAGGAAAAAAAAGATTTGCGGTTCTGTGGCCTTGCTACATCAGCCGTGTATGATCCGCGTATGATTTACAGCGTGCATTCATCATTATTCTTCATAGAATCCCGGATCAACCAATCACATTGGCTCGAATGTGTTCAGGCATCCCCAATTTAGAAAAAATACCATCGTTAGGCTTCATGTAATTGGTCATCTGGGATTTTATGAAATTCTAGATTGACTTTTCTGTTAGCAACAAATATCTCTCTATATAGAAAGCAGAATCATTCTAAAAAATATTAGAAATTAAATTATTTTATGACCCTAAATGGGAGTAGGGGAAGATATCTGAAGTAGGAGTGGCCTGTTAGATAGAAACTGCCTATAAATTTGAAATAAATCTTGAAGCATACAATTATCTTTTTGATTACTTAACATTATGTGTAAATTTAATTTTCAGTTGCAGTTGACATTATTATAGATTATAATTATGTAGTTGATTAATGCTAATGTTATAATGGAAATAACATGAATTTACATTGTTTTAATCTGTGTTTATAATATCTTATTTCTAACATTTAAGTTACTAGACTTTTTTTTTTTTTTTAAGGTTATCATATTTTTCAAATTACCCTTTCCTTATGAATCTTTTAATGTATATATGTATATATGTATGGTAGCGTTCAACAATCATGTTAGGAGTCAAAATTTGTCTTATATGACTTAAAATTTTTGGATTGGACTGATTTTTTGTGAGTATAATCTCTGTAGTGAGGAGATCATCCTCAAAAAAAAAATCAGTCCAATTTGACTTCCAACCCCATTAAAAGTAATTTACAAATTAACGATAAGTAATTGACGGTCCACAAATCAGATCATTCTCACAAAAGATCAACCTATTCCAAAATTTCTAACCTGTACAAGAGAAAGGCGTTGGCTTTAAATTTTCCTTTCCAAGATAAATTTATTTTGCAAAAGACTTAACATCTATTATAGGAGTCATCATTGAGGTCTTATCCAAGAGATTTGAGATTTATAATGTATATGGGTTGGGATCCATTAACTCAGCAAAAGCAACCCATATAAAAAAAAAAAACACAAAATCTAAGTCGTTAAATACAAAATTCAACAGTCAAAGATAAAAACGTGTTAATCTATTTTAAAGTATTGTCATGTTAGGGATTATCCCAACTGTTAGATTTTATGTTTTAATGGTTGAGATTTCGTGTTTTCTTATGTGTCACTTTTTTTGGTTAATTATGAAAGTATTCTAATAATACATAATACATATGTAATGTTATTTTTCAAAAAATAAAGACAAATCATATTATAATTTTTAAATTCTTTAGTAAAAATAAATGGCTTCAATCAAATTGAACTAGGGTCCAACCGCAATCTGACCAATTCCATAAATTTTCAATCCAATCATCGGTTCGGTTCTTAAAACATTGTTCTCTAATACAAGATACAAAACTCAATGGAAAATAAATAAATAAATCTTACATAGCGTGTCACCAACGTTGAAGGTCTTTCCGGCGGTCCAAACTGTATAATCTACTCCTTGGGTCCAGCCAACTCCATCACCAACGGTATATTGGACAGCGTAAGCGGCGGGCATGAAAAATAAGAAAAGAAGGAAAGCAGTTGCCATGGCCATGGTTTCTAAAGCTCAGTATATGAGCAAAAAGAATTACAAAGAGAAAAACAAGAAACAAGAAGAAGAATAAGAGATACAAAGGAAGCAAAGGGTTTGATATGTCGTTATATAGAATTTTAGACAACAAATGAGTCAAAGAGACATAGGAATATATAATTAAGAGTAAGTGACCATTTCCAACCACACCTCATGATATAATCTATTTTATTGATTCCCTTAATTTACTTTCTGAAGCTCACTTGCTCCCTTTCCTTCTCTACCTAATGCATTGAGACTTACGTGGTGTTCTCATCATCGTATCTGTAACTACTATGCTGACTTTGTCCATGGCTCTGGTGGCTTAATTTTGAGCCAATGTTCGACTAAGGTGGTTATCATCTATGTTTCAAAACCCATCGAATCGACTCGATTAACTACAACTTGATTGAACCAACTCATTGAGTCAATTAAAAAAGTTACCCACATTAATATGAAACTTGGATGAGTTGTGTATTGTATTTAATGTTTTTTTATTATTAAAAAATAGAAAATAAATAAAATAATTTTTTAAAAACATTTAATGAATTTAATATGCATTCATTTGAGTTGGTTAAGTCGACCAGTCAAATTTTAAACTATAGGTTATGAGTATGATCATATTTTTAAAACTCGACAAAGTCACGTCAAAACTTAGTTGAATTGATTCATTTTGATGGAAATTCGAAGGGTCTTGACATACAAACTCGAAAGAGTTGATGCCTAGGCTTGGTTTGGAAATTCTTGAATTCAATTAAGAAACTTGGCCTAGCTAGTTAAATCTAGTTTTGGTAATCCTTTAGACATTTTTATGTTATATTTAGTGATTTTTTGTTTGTCTGTTTGTTTGTGGAGCCAAGGTATCGGGGCTTCTTAGAGAACCAGACAAATTATAAGATTTCAAATTTTATAAAAATTTAATCTATCTATCTATTTATGTAGCTAGATTCACCTAAGTTGCATAGTAAGTTATGAGTTTGCTCAATTGAGTGGATTCGAGTTTTAAAACATTGCCCATAAACTTGGTCAATCACCGTATTTGGACCTGACCAACTTGATGATTCCTTAATTGAAATCCTAAATCGAACTAGGGAAGACTGGTCCTACCGTACTTTTAAATATATATATATTTTTATTTATCCGGATTATTAGGTATATTTGGCCATTCCTCCTATTAAATAAAATTTGAATGAACTCATTGAATCTTTGACTTTGACCTAGTCATAGCCCACAATGATAATTTCGTAACCCAATGCCTAGGGATCAATCTGATTTTCATCATGTAGGGCTGCCATAGTTGGGTTAAACACTAGGTTCATTGAGTCTTAAAAATGTATGAATTTTGATAATATGATGTAGTTTGTCACCAAGGCACTATTTTCTCTTTTTTGTCCATTGTAAAATAAAGAAATCTCTCTGATTGATCACCTTGTGACATTAAAAACATGATCCGATGTAATATACTTGTAGAGGATAAAATTATATAAACTTTAAAAAATAATTATTTTTCATCATTGAATTTTATTTTTAAATTTGAGTGTTCGTTGGCTCAAAAAATAATATATATATATTTTTTAATATAAATATTTTCATGAAATCTAAAAGGTTGTGTCGTTGGATTGTGAATGTGATAATCAATTTAAGACCAACGACCTTTTTTAAGATTTGAAATCTAAAAAAATAAGTATGTGGGCAGTGGACAAGAAAGAGAATCTCTCTATTGATGATGTCAGTATGCCACATGTCAATTGTTTGTTGGGCTGTGAGCATACACGTCAAGTGCTCAGCACTCAAAATGTATTTATTCATTGATGCACTAAGGAAGGGAACTGAGGTAGCTATCCAACTCCGAGTAGTACAGAATCAGGACTTTCATATAGTTGAACTTTGACTTGGTGATGGTCAAAGGACCAGGGATACATGTCAAACATGCCCCATTGTACAGGGACTGAGTTAAACATGGAAGATAGGATCGGCTCGAACGATTTTATAGTCAGCACATGCCAACCATATTTTAATGTTTTGAGCCGGAAAATGAGCTGAGTCACTAAAGCCAGCAGCTTGTGAGCCGGGAAGCTTTTGGTTTGGTAATCACAAGGAAAGAGCAACCAGTGATTTTCTAGGCTTTGATGTGGAAGTTATAAAACAGGTTTCCTAGAGATCAATACATGTTCCTAGGGATTTGTCTGTCTTGGAATTCCAAAAATTCCCTTGGGAGAAGTATATCATATTTGAATAATGAGATAGAGATGATATATTTGATGCATGATTTGAAGACATCATAACCCTAAATTTTCCCGGCCCAATGTTTTATCTTTATTACATAAAATAATATGAGTCCTTCAATCAGCATTTTTGTTTGTAACCTCGGGGGTATCCCTGCTTTTCGGTGAGACCCCCTAGAACTGCACACACCATCCTACCTAGTCACGTGTTATGACGGTAACTAGTCACATTTTATAGAGGGGCATATAGAGACTTGAAGTCACAATCAACCAATTGCTTCTTAGCATCTCAGCTAACCCTCAATGGGTTTTACTTAGCACGTTAACGCCTAAAAGACTTGCCTAACAAAAATTAATCCAGGAGACAATTATGATGATTAAATAAAATTGATTAGTTCTAATTCATGCTATGGTCTCCAAAAATCATATTAGGGTTTATGTAATTTAGCATCCAATTCAATAAATTTTCATCTCTTTTGAAGATACATGATTATAAATAAATGAGACCCTTCTGATGATGGATGAACACACACACACACACACACATATATATATATATATATATATATATATATATATATATATATATATATATATATATATATATATATATATATATATATAATCCTTTAATTATACATGAGCTGCATGTAGCCATGGACACAAAAGCTAAGCTAAGCCAAATATAAATAAACCAAGCAAATAATTAGACTTCTTAGTAGTTGTTCTACTTTCGGGAAAGAATATAATTAAATACGTCAACTAATCCCTTAATACGAGAGGATTGCATGAACTGACTTGTTCTCTTCCCCCACGCATAAAGAAAAATAAAATAACTAATAAGACTCGCTACATTCAATAAGTTAGCTAGCTAAGGAAAATGATTGTGTTGACCATGAATTAGATATTGGGTTAACATAAAAGATATAATAGTGTCAAGCATGCAAAACCTAGCTACATGTGAAGGGATAAATCAACATCTCTGATGAGGTGAGATTTTCAACTTGAGATACAAGATCGACAAGAAGTCGAGGGATGCTGATCCTGATTCCATCCTCGGAGTTGGACAAATAGTTCTCTGGGCACAATTATTTAGTTGACATCGATCTCACGAAGAGAAGTGAGCCACACTCAGCCACTACATGTTAGTGCCACCCATCACATGACTGCTTTAGAAAAGAGTAGAAATACTTGGCATGACAAGGGACTAAATTTAAGGAATAATAGTCATGGATGATAAAAGACTTGAAGATCTGTTAAAGGAAAAAAATAAGTGAGAAGGAGTTTTACAACTTAAAAGTCTTATTGTATTTCCAATGACTTGTACGTCAGAGTGTTTTACATGTATACCTCTAACGATTAGAGAACTCAAATCTAGGTGAAATCAAGATAAAAATTTCACCGAAAATCACAAGCCACATTACATAATTTAGTCACCACATCACACATGGTACACCAATTGATCTACTTTGCTTGATTGCTTGGTGGACCGTGGACCATATCAATCAAACAATTTAGATCATCATCATCTATGCATTACTCTAGAACTTTTGGTTAGTTGAACAATCTTATTCCCCATTCATTTCTATATAAACTCAATCTTCTATTAATTCAAGTTTGATTGGTCACAAGGCTTATATTTTAACAAAAGTACACGTTTTTTACTTAAATTAATGGCAAGGTCAAAGATTCTTTGCTTCTTAGAATAATATTTCTTTTTTCTGTCACGATGAAGTGCAATGGTCGTGTTGTACCAAACCTCGTTGCTTATCATGTTTTAGTTGGCACGATATTCTAATTTATGTATAATAAGTAACCAAGAAATATTGTTTAATGTGTTCTTCTAAGATCACCTGTAGTTAAACACATAAATCTTCAAACTATCTATACGTTGACACGTAGAAATATTGTCCATCAAACGAACGGTTGAGATGCTAGGGATTCCTAAGAGAAATATTTTCCTAGAAAAACTGCACCGTAATCCTCAAAAGGTCAGTACTGATCTCTTGGAAACCTGTGTATTTACTCTTAAAGAGATACCCCAAGGAATTTTTGGCTGATGACATATCCTTTGAGTATCTCTAATTTTGACCAAAACTGGATTAATGGTTTATATAGATTCGTAGAATAGTTCAGCCGATTCGTTTTGTTAAAATCTATATAATAAAACATAATTGTAGAGCCGACTTTTGTGGGAGACAAACTTCCATCCAACTAGGATAAATAACTCATCCAACAAAAATTTTGTGGGACACATTTTATTGTCTTTCCTCTTCATCTTCTCTAACTTTACTATATTTCATCTTTTATTTTAGGGAAACAGCAATAAAATAATAAAATAAAATCAAGATGTAAAAGAACTCAAATGGAATTTTCAATTCTAAATCCTTTTTTATTCTTTTCCAACTATTTCAAATATTGAAATCAAGAAGTCAACCAATCCATAGTTGATAGTCAATGTCATGTTTAACTCTGTATTATTTTTCTTCGTTTTCTCTTTAATCTCAATATTTTTTTAATAATATCCTATAACTTTATTTATTTATTTTTCATTTTTACCCTCTTAATCCCAAAGAGGACACACATGTGAACTCTAGTAATTCTATATGACATGATTGTAATTTTTTTTTTCAAAGATGAATTTTCAAGTTACCTGTTAAAAGGATCTGCAAAATCACAAATATTTTTATTTATTTATTCTGCTATTAAGTATATGATTAAGTAACATTTACATGTAAGCAAATGTCAACATTCAACGCAGGAGACGTGACACCAATAACTATATAAATTAGATAATTAGAAGTCTTATATATCGATCTACTTAATTATTGCCCATATATATTCTTGAACGTTTGAGTTGACCTTGAAGAAGATGGGGTAATGTTCCATTAGATAAACCTTCCCCACATTTTTCTATTCTTTATCCACCAATTAGACTTATGCTACTTCAAAGTTCAAAGTTGTGTTTAATAACTTAATTAACAAATCTAACTCAACTTGATTGAATTTTTGAGTTTGTTCAATACTAAAACTCTTAAGCCATTGGTATGTTGGAGGTAAAATTAGGTGTGCCCATAGAATCTCTTTAAAAATATTTTATATACTTCTTACATAGTCATTTGACTTTCCTGAGTCGATTCACGATTCATCAAGAATAATCATTTTCATGGACATTCTAATTCGGTTTCCTTTTACATGTTTTCGAGATTGATATCTAAACAAATTTTTTTTTCTCTGGAAAGCTTTTACAGACAATAACTTAGAAAATGTAGGATTAGCTCCAATAAGCAATAAACTAAGTAAAGTCGATTGAATTGATTGAACATGTTCAACGAAGACCTATTACATTTCCAATTAGAAGGAACATATACATTGAAGATCTTAAAAGAACAAAATAACAGGATTTAGATAGAAGTGATTGGAGGAACATGATTCATTTAGTCCAATACTATTATCTTTACATGATAAGATCATGATTATTTGTAATATACTTTCTATTAATATGGTAATGTTTCATCTCACTTGGACCTCTATGCTTAAAATGGGTACTTGGTATCTTAAGAAGCCTAATTTTAGGCCCAGTCTCTATAGTCATGGGCTTTGGGCCTTATTCTCTAACTGAATTGTTGGCCTGACCATTTATTATTTCTATTGAATGAATGGACCAGGTTGGCCTAGTCTAAGTCTTATCTTCTAGCTCCAAACATAGTTTTGGACTGGGCTTGGACCTGAATATCTAGTAAACATTCCAATCCAGGCATGTAATTCACTTTTTTATTTTTATTGAGATATTCTCACCTTAGTAATTTTTGTTTCTTTAAACTCGTAAGTAAAAAGTTGGTGCCAATAGAAGTTCTTTAAAACAAAACTTCAAACAAAGGTAATGGGCATGAATATTTTACTCTTTAAATAATAATAAAAACTTGGCTTTAATACTCTAAATGACATCTGATAATATAATTTAAAAAAAAATTGGAGTGAAAGATCCTAAAATAGAGGAAAGATCAAAATAAAGTGAATTAGAAAGTAAGCTCATAATAGAAGATGTGGCTTTAAACATAATTGAATAAAAAAAATAGAATTTGTTGAACAAACCATAATACATTTTGATCAACTTTTGATAAGGATTATGAGAGATGAGATCATCGTCAAGTCAAATAAAAGAAAATTGTGGTGATAATGATAACTGTAACGATAAGTAGGAGGATTCGCTGGTCATGACACTTGTTATGAACATCATTAGACATGAATTTTATCTTCTCCTCCATTGGCAAGTCGAAGAAATCTGAAACCAATGTCAGAGCTTCCTTTATAATCGACTCACATATTCCATGATTAATAACCTACAAGAGTAAGACTTTAGAGCTAGTTGAGGCACAACAGTCTTCTAGCTACTATATTAAGAATGAGAAATAATAAGCAGAAACTTACATGAAAGAACCCTATCTGTCGACAAGCCCTCCTGATATCTTCAACAACAAATCTAAATTGATTGTAGGCAAATTTGCAAATTTTGGATTTTGGCTCCGTGAATTTGAAGTTGGAGGCATAACATTTAGGGACATGAGAGGACCTGAACTCTTGGCCATTGTTCCACAACGTGAAAAAAGCTCATATTCAACAGTTTAAGCCCGTCGAATTTTGTAAAATTTGACAGACCATGACATCAAATTTTTTCTTTCAACGAATTGAAACCATCAAATTAATGGAGGATGGGATAAATACGACGGCTCTAAGCCGTTGAATATAGGGAACATGACAAGTTACAACAGCCCTAGGGCATCAAATTTTGATTTCTAAAATTCATGGGCCTTGGCCTGTTGAATTTTCCCGTAGAAATTTCCAGTTTTCACGTAGTGTTGTTCCCTATCAAGAAATTGCTCAAGTTCTTGTTTCCTTCCATAGCTAGCAAGTAGAATAACAAAATGGATCTTGAGGATTAGATGGGAAGGGAGGATGTGTTGAGGTATGGAGGATTTGTTTACTTAGTGCTTTCTATGAGTGCCTTATGTAGTAGTAGTAGAAGTAGAAGATACTAGACTTGGGCTCCCACGTTAGTCTCTCAAATCTTGTATTTTGGATACTTTTATCACATTGTCTAGTGGGCCTATTCATCTATAACTTCAGTCTTTCTCAATCATGTACACGTGCTTGCTTTTAATTTGTATACGTTCATCTTTTCGTATCATTGGCTTGTTCATTATGTCATTTTAGTTTCTCTCGATCACGTACATGTGCTTATACTTCTAGTCGTGATAATATGACTCGTCAGGTAGTATAGTCAATCGACTCCCTAACATGACAAGTTTGGGAACCGCATATCTGT
Organism: Akebia trifoliata; assembly: GCF_017979445.1. NCBI lineage: Eukaryota > Viridiplantae > Streptophyta > Magnoliopsida > Ranunculales > Lardizabalaceae > Akebia > Akebia trifoliata. The sequence goes on along the minus strand of NC_141377.1, from coordinate 55,485,789 downwards.
AAGTCTAAGGATACACATTGCACTTCCCCATAAAAAATGTATCTTGAGGGAGTCATGTATCCCAAGGCATACAGATCTATGATTCCCAAGCTTGTCCACATCAAAGAGTCAATTGAGTATGCCATCTGGCAAGTTATATTATCAGGAGTCTTATACTTTGTATCACTTTGAAACTTAACCAATTGCTAATTAGTCTTTCACTATTGCCCTTGTGCCCTCTTAAGCAGCTAATACAATTTCTCTTTAGAAAACCAAAATTTTATTTGGACCATAAATAAATTTTATTTATTAAAATCTTTGAAAACTTGAAAACGGAAATAAAATTTTCAATAGTGTGCAGAGAACCATTATGATTTTCAGTCATATCTCGATGAAAAGCATTTATGGTTCCATACACACCTCCACGTCACGTCGGCCAAGTGTGAATCGATGTCAATCTTGAGGTATTATTCTAATAATTAACCGGTGGACGACTATGGTATTTTAGGATGGAAAAAGAGTTGATTATAGTTTAGGTAACCAAAAGAGATAGTTGAGTTCGGATAAGAAAATGGGGAAATTATAAAATAAAATAAACTTATTAATTTTATTTTTTTTTGTAACAATTTTACAGTATTTATAAAAAAGAATCAAAATCAATCCTTTAAGGGTCGAATTTTTTATTATTATTATAAAATTAAAATTTTCAGTCCTTTAAAGGTCATTTTGTTTTTATTAATTTTTTTATATTTTAAAGTCAATAATTACGGTTGTTACTTTTTTTTTTTTTTTTTTTCTAACACGTTTAGGAATGATTTTCGACTGTTCCTAATGCTTCAGAATATTTTTGTTTTAATTTTCAAGTCATTGTTCTTGACAACCATTGACATCTTTAACTTGTTCAATTCCTTTGAATTAGTTGAGATGATTTCTCCAAAACTAGACATATTGATGTTTATTATGGAATTTTTGGACAATAATGGCCTTGTTCTGAATTCCCATTTTAGATCTCCCTCATGAATGAATCCTAAATTCTATTTCTTTTATGTCATTCTGGTGAGACTTTTGAGAACTACATGTCATTCAGGTGGGACTTTTGATTTCTTATCTTGATGAAGAAATACTTGTAAGTTTCATTCTAAACTTTATCTACATGGAGGAATTTGTAAGGTTGTTTTAAAAAAGAACAAAAATAATTTTTCACTAAATCCAAAAATAGTAGATGTGCACCCTTTTATTTGTTATCTTAATGATATTTGCTACAGCAAGGCCGAATTTATCCCAACCACACCTATTTGACCCTTAAATTTATCCTTTTAATAAGTCAACAATGATTTAAATATTATATAAATAGAAAATAATGAATGGACCTCAAACAAAACAAATCAAGTTATAAAAAATTGCTAGTATAAACTAATAAACCTACTTATAAAAAAAGAAAAAAAAAAATTTAATGATGGCCCTAAGTGTCATTGCCTTTGGTTGATCCTAGTGCCTCATGTACTAATGGGTCTCACCCACTCATCGATCTATGTTGTTCAAAAGATGTGGTGTTTATTGGATGGGAGTGACTCATTTCCAACACCGGATCAATATGTTTTTTAACTCGAAAATTAATCATCATATTTTTGCTCTTCAAGCGTACCACTTAGGAGGTGGCCATCTATTGAATAATCCACGACGGCCATCTATATTGATTTGCCCTATCAACTAAAGCCATGTTTTCTCTAGAAAAATTAACTAGAATTCAGGGGATTATATTTAACATTTTATTGGAGAAAAAAATAATAAATATATTTTTTTGAAAATTTGAAAATGGCACCACACCAAAAATTGGACATTAGGAAAAATCGAAAATCGTCCCTAAAAATGCCAGGAAAAAAAAATGACGGCCAAAAAAAATTAATGCAAAAAAAAAAAAAATTCGACCTTTAAAGGATCGAAATTTTCAATTTTTTAATTTAAAAAAAAAAATCGGCCTTTAAAGAGCTGATTTTGATTCTTTTAGATAAATATTGTAAATTTTTTCTTTTTCTTTTTTAAATATTTTTTTAATAGAGTTTTTTTGATAATTTTCCCTTAGAAAATCCATGACTTTATTAGTAAAGAGCTGTTATCATCCTCCCTCACACATAGTGAAATTTTCTCAACTCTCATATATGGATGTAGGCATAGTGAAACCATGTAAATCTTGTGCTTCTCTTTGTTTTTCTCTCATATATCGTTAGATCTAGGGAGCTATGCTCATAGTGATACTTGTGTTCTTTCCTTGAGACTCATTTCTATGACACGAACGGTTGAATGAGTGGAGTTGGTGGGCCGTTCCTAAATCTGTAGGGTTAGCTATCCTGGAACATAGTTTTGGACTGGGCTTGGGCCTGAATATATCCACCCATGTAATTCACTTTTATTATAAAATATGAAAAATTGACAATGGGAAACTGAACAAGAAAGTGTTTCCTTTTCTATAGGGGGATCCTGTACTCTCGTAGTTGGGTAGTTACTCAACTTAAAGTTTTTTTAGGGACAATTTCCGTAAAAAGACTTATTATTTGAAAATATTGACTAAAAAGTCCTTGGGAAAAAATTTCGGACTCATAATGACACAACTCATAACATGTTAGTCTAAAAAGACCTTTTGTAGTATTTTTTAATTAAAATACCTTAACTACCCTTACAATAATAATTTTAAATGTACAAGAAAATCGTATTTTTATAAAATTTATGACCTGCCCCTTGACCCTAGTCTTCTATTACAAACTAAATAATAATTATATAAATGACCCAAAATTCATTGTTTTTACTTCTCAAAACTTGTCATCTAACTCTCATAGATGATTGATCGAACTAATTTTTGGTGCATAGGTAGACTAATGTAAGATCTAAAATATTTAGAATCCTTTAAACATATATTAAATATTTAAAAATAATTTTAATATTTAAAACATTATTTTAAAACTTGACTCAAATCTCCATTGAATTGAATTAATTCGGAAATTTGTGAGTTGAATAAAATTATATTAATATTATGAATATTTTAAAAAATTATAATAAATAAAAATAATAATTTTTGTTCTCCACAAAAATCATTTTATAAACCAAATAACTCAGTTAAGTTTTTGAAGTTACTCGGTACATTTTTTAGTTGACTCAACTAGGTTAACTCGGAACTTTGGTTCCATTGAGTTTGTGTCGAATCATTACAAAATCCAATTGAGTTGATAGCGATCTATAGAACTTGGTTGTTTGAGTCGACTCGATTAGAATTTGTAGTGACTTGGGCCCAAACTCGGTGGAATTGGTTATGTATAATATTTTTTTTGTGGAGAAAAAATATATGTTAAATGTTAAAAATTTATTTTAATTTTCATAAAATTAATATAATTTTATTTGACTCATTTGAGTCCACTTTGGATTTTCAAGTTGATACGATTTGATTTGGTCTAACTACTTTAGACCTCGCATCAGTCTACCTACACATTCCAAATCAATTGGATGATAATCATCATCCCATCATTATCATCGTTGCATCATAAGAAGTTAAAGAAAAATTAATAAGGTAAAAAATGCACTTACTAAGGTCAAAAATTTGATCTAGTTATTTGGTTATGTATAATATTTTTTTTGTGGAGAAAAAATATATGTTAAATGTTAAAAATTTATTTTAATTTTCATAAAATTAATATAATTTTATTTGACTCATTTGAGTCCACTTTGGATTTTCAAGTTGATACGATTTGATGTGGTCTAACTATTTTAGACCTCGCATCAGTCTACCTACACATTCCAAATCAATTGGATGATAATCATCATCCCATCATTATCATCGTTGCATCATAAAAAGTTAAAGAAAAATTAAAGGCTCTTTTGCCATTAGATCATTTTTTTTTAAATGTATACGAGAAGACCAAAGTCAAGGGGTTTTTAATTAATTTTAAAATATATGGACACCTCAAATAATCACTCAAACATGGAAGGGCTTTAACAGAGTAGTTGAGGGATTATGTAAAATAATGCTTTGATGCGTCCTTGAGAGTCCGTATTCTTTGTAAGGGGATCTTTTCGTACATATTTTGAATAAAGTAGCCTGTTCAGTCATTTTCCCTTCTTTTTACATGCCTCAAGTCGCATTCTTTTGGGTCCATTTGACATGAGCCTACGTTTTGGTTGACTTTTACACCAAAAATCTGCCCGTTTGTTGCTTTATTGATGTTGAATTTGCTACTTAAAAACATTTTGTGCTATAAGCTGATGAACCAATAGAGTGATGACACATGTAAAGAAAAAAAGAAGTAAAATACAAAATACTTAATTGCTCAATCATACTCTCCCAGGTGTGACTCACTTTGGGATAAGTGGTGCTCGTAGATTTGCCATGTCATTTTCGTGTGGCATTATAGCACAAGATCAAGGGTGTCAATATACGTTGATCATAGTAAGAGCTAAAGAAACAAACTTTAAAACAAGAACAAAAACTAAGGTGGTGTTTGATAGCACTTCAAAAAGTAATTTTTTTATAATTTATACAGTTAATTTCGTACTGCGATTTGTGTTTGATAGCACTTTTCATTCGTATTTTTTGTAGTTTTTTACAATAATTTTGACGAACAAGTGATAAGAACTTCTCACAACTGCGTTTTAAAAAAAAATAATTCATGTGAAATGATCGTAATACCCTTCATCAAATAACAAATTTATAACTTAAATCCTATGACCTAAAACCCAAACGAAAACTCTCTCTTAGTTATTGTTTTCGTTCAACCTAAAACCCACAACAAGTCCCACTGATCAATGCCATAAACGAAGAAGGCATCTCCAATCGACGACATTGACGAAAGTAGCAAGAGATTGGGACTCGAGGGGTTTTTATCAGTAGCAGAGTACATGGATGACTCCATTGTCTCCAACTCCTACCAGTCCACCAATGGCGGCCCCACCAAAAGATCTTCCAAACGCCTAATATTTGATCGTCGTTACGATTGGGTGTAAACTCTCTCTCAAGGTTTCTTTGTGTCAATGTAGACTAGATGAATGGAAGGAACCTTCACAAGAAGCTTTAGTTGGTAGAAGAGGAATGTGTGATTCTATTTCTATTCACTTCTTTTCTTTATTTGTTTTTGTGTAATTTTTCTTTATAATTTCTATCTTTTTTTAGGTTTTGTATTTTGCCTCTCACAAATGCTTTGGTTAAGATTGCTTCTCATTTGGTACGGAAAATTTCTTCTAATCTTACCAATAGTTATGTGGTTTTAATTTTCCTGATTTTATTCGTTATTTTGATTGAATTGCTCTAAATTTCTATATTGGGTTTCTTTTTATTTGTTGGAAAAAAATATTTCATGGAAAGTCATTTGTTCTCTGTACTCTACCCGCATTGATTGGGCAAGAAAATCAGGGTCTTGTGGAAAACTAGTGGAAGTTGGATAGGGAAATTCCTTTACCAATCAAAATTGGGTTCCAACTAAAAATCAGTTTCCAAGCAAAATGCATGAGAAGAAGGTGGAAAATTATGTTTTCTTGAGAAATCAATTTTATTTGTAGTTCTACTTGGCGAACAAACATCACCTTAAAAATTACAAATTTGCTTGAACTATATAGAGTTATGAGGCATGATTGTAATACATTTCTTTGAAATAGAACAAAAAGAAAGCGTACTTCTTATTTTGCAATTGGTAGGATAGTAAACACTTTATCTTAGAAGAGCTTATTAGAGCAAAACTTGTTCTTTGTCTTGTTTTTTTAGAAGTAACAAAAAATGATACTTGTAGAGTTTTGAGGTGGTGTTTTTGAAATAGGGAAAGACATGTTGAGATTTTTTTTTCTTCAATAGAAACTGATTTCATATTGAATAAATTGCTTTTAGTTTACGTCTTGTCTTTGCTTATTTTCTCCTTGTAGTTTTGGTCATGGTTACACCTCTTATGCTTTATACGGTTGATGTAACTTATATGAGTTTGATTTATTTATGTTAAGTAGAATTTTAAAATTATCATCATCATTGAAGCCTTATCCCAAAGATTTGGGGTCAACTAAATTAATTGTGTTCCTCAATTCAATTTTGTAAAGAGCCACGCCTTATTTTATTGAAAGTGAATTCATATTCGCTTTAAATATCAACTCATGTTCTTTATAATTTTTTAATATATATAGTGTAATTATATATTTATTAGGATATTCTGATCATTTTATCAAAATACAGTAGAATCCAGTAGCTGTATCAAATAATAATTATCAAATTCTGATAAACAACACAACACTTTTATAAGACTCTATCAAACAAGCTTTTCAGTATTTCAATTTTTTACAACTGTTTCTGACAACTGTCTTTAGTTGCAGAATCTGATAGCAAAATTTGACAGCATTATCTAACGAGACCTTAACATCTTTAATTTTTAAGTGTATCAATAAATTTCCTCCCTTCAGTGATGTCATTTGTAGAGAGAAATTTGAGAAAATCTCTAAAGCTACTTTCCTTATAACCTTTGGGATTTTCTTCATCAATTAGCTCTTTAGCAGTCTCCATCTTCTCATCCATTGCGAGACTATGAAAACTAGCAATCGAGATTCTAGTCTTCTTAGAATTCAACGTTGCCCTATGAACACCACTCTTGTATAATCCATTACTTAGTACCTCAAGATGGTCCCCTACATGGACTAGTAACGCTCCTTCAAGGTTAGGGACAACTCCCCAAGTATGGTTTTCGGACGTCATGACTTCGAGACCAGGGCAACTCTGGAGAAGGATTGTCATGCAACTATAATCCGAATGTGGCGGTAACCCTAATACAAGATTGGGTTTAGGACATGGTGGGTAACAATTAACAGCCATGACTTGTATTCCATCCTCCAATTTCTCATTTAGATATGAAGGGCCCAACCTTAGGCTCTCAGTGATAGCTCCCATTATTTGTAAGGCTACTTTCCTCACCTCCACAGCATACCGTCCCATCTTTTCCCTGAGATGGAAAAAACAAAGTTTCTCTTGCTACATCAAACGATGATGATCAAATAAATGCCATCACTTTTATATTTAGATTTTTGAGTCAAAAACCCAGAAAATTGCAACCCACAAACAACCTTGAATCATGCTCATTAGTTTTTAAAATTACAAAAAATATCTTTAATGTAATCTACAAAACGTTAAAAATCCTCTAATCAATATTTTAAGTTACAAATATACCCTTTTTTTATAAATGTGTGTTTGCACGCGCCACTTTCTAGTCTTACGTAATGAGAGAATGTGGATTTGATGTCAAGGCCTCCGCCGCCAGCTTATGTGATCGGGATGTAACTCCTAGAAGTTAAGAAGTGTGTGTGTGTGTGTGTGTGTGTGTGTGTGTGTGTGTGTGAGAGAGAGAGATTATTGTTTGGTCAATTAGTAAAATATATTAAAATAAGGGATCAACTAGTTGCACATCACCCAGTACGAATTGCACTCCATCTCTTTAAAAAATCCACTTCAACTATATTGTTAGGATTTCACTCTAAAAATTAAAAGTTGCACTGTTTTTCTTCATCTTGAAAATTCATATAGTGATCACAACATCATAACTATAAATTAAATTTCCAAAGCTTTATAATTTACAAGTATAATAAAAATTTGTAGGGACTCTTGTTAAATTTATCTTTAATATTGGTGTAATTTTTGTTGTAGGACATAGCATGTAGGGATGGGATCGAATTTTTATATTTTTAGGCAAAAATAAGCAAAACTTTTTAGATTGGAGTGCAATCAGTTCTAGTTGGTGTGCAACTAGTCGTCCCCTAAAATACTCATAAAGTCCTCACATGCAAAATGAAGCACCATTTGATATTTTTATATTACAATTTAATGATGATATAATCTATGATTATTGGAATTTATAAGGTGGATCATAAGAAACATGAGAACCGCGATTATTAACCCCACTTAAATTGCTCATCTAATTAGGGCTGTCAATGGATCAGATTGGGTCGATTTGGTACCTATGCAATAAGGATTGGATCGGGTTAGGGTTAGATCAAACCCAATTTGATGTACCAAATCTAAATAAAATTCCTATATTTGAACAAATATATAATATAATTATATAATTTCTAACATTTATCGGTTCAGGTCATCATCGGATTGAGACATGGTCAATCGAAATCCAATACAGTAAGATATCAGATTGGAAACTTATTAGATCGGTTCCATATCAAAATCTAATTCATTAATTCAGACCTGAAGTTATCGGACCAGAACGGATTGGATTTGGGTCTGATCCAATCCATTGACACCACCCCTACATCTAATTGGTGGACGGACCAGAGTATATTTGGAGGCATAGATGAGGTCAATGTGAGAGAAAAGGCTTACCAAATAGCTTCAGGCTATGTGGTTTGTTTGACTACTTATCATGTGGGGATACGTGTCTGTATATGGAATTTGAGCATATGAAGATGAAATTTAATCAAATTTTAAGAAAAATCATCGAATGGGTTAATTGTTTGTATCTTTTATAATTTATAATAAAGTAATGATTGTCTAACACTCCATTAACACACACCCCCATCACAGAACCGTAGATCATTTGCCTTGGGATATACATAATCATAATTTTTTTCTTGTGTATCTCGAGAAAATTGATTTATGATTCTGTGATTTGGACATGAGTTAGTGGGAGGCATCATATCATCAAGATATAAATATGAGTCATGTTGGAGTACCATTGAAATTGACATTATTTGAGACATTAGTGTGAACGGAACTATAGATGCTTTTCACTTATATCTCAATGAAAACGTCTGTGGTTATATAGACACATCCACTTCTGCAATGTCTCAAATGATGTCAATTTCAATGTTACATCAGCATTTTTCCTATAAATATCTAATGGACTGCCAAACACAAAAATCCATTGTGTCGTATTAAAACAATGATAATGCTGAAGTAACATTAAAATGTACCTTGATTGGACATTCTAATGTATTTATGCACATATAACCATAGATTTTTTTCATCAAGAAACGATTGAAAAGCATCTATGATTACATGTGTGCACCACCACATCAAAATGTCAGAATCAATGTTACTCAAACACGACTCTTAAAACAATTGAAAAAAAAACATAAAGGGTAAATCTTTTGTTTTTTTAAAGATTCGAAAAGCTAGCCCTTAATCCTCTCAAAGACCACATATTTCAAATATCCAAATTATATAATCTTTCTTAGACAAAATCTAATCAAGAAACAGGATTTGCACAACCAACGAAAATTATTTTTCTAGATAAATATTTTCTAATGAGAATGAGATTATATTCTTTGGGGTGGTAGAAAGAATCAAAATGGAGTAATAGATATACCGATAATTAGGAGGATTGGCTGGCCATGATTCAATCCACTCTTCAAGGGGATGGGAATAATGCTTGAGAAATACCCTCCAAAATTGAACCTTATCTACTCCATCCCTGAGACTTGTTCCATATCTCACGGACTTGTTAACGTCGTTAGACAAGAATTTTGTCTTCTCCTCCATTGGCAAGTTGAAGAAATCTGAAGCTGAAGTCATGGCATCCTCCATAATCGACTCGAATATGCCATGGTTAACAACCTACAAGAGTAAGACTTCTGATTGTAATTGAGGCACAATATTCTTCTAGCTACTATAATAATAAGAATGAGAAGGAATGGGTAGAAACTTACATGAAAGAACCCTATCTGTCGACAAGCCCTCCCTATATCTTCAACAACGAGAGACCTATCAAGAGGACTCTGGCTCAACAAACTCAAATCGATAATAGGCACATTCATAATATTTGAATTTTCCCCCGGACGACTGGAAATGGGTAGAAGGAAACATTCAGGGACATGAGAGAATTCATCCTCGTGCATGTTGTTCCCAATCAAGAAATTGCTTGAATTCTTGTCTCCTTGCATTACTAATTAAGAAGTAGCATAACAAATGGAGATTGGATGATAAGATGGGAAGAGAAGGAGTATTATATCTTGCTATGTGGACCTTATGTCCAAGACACTGTAGTAGTTGGGGTCTGTTTTTTGATATTTTTGTTGTGTGGGCCGGGGCTCATTACTGCCCTCTCTTTTTACCTCTATGTCGTTACATGTGCTCTTTTGGCTTTTTCTATGACCTTTTTCATGCATCTAACCCACATATTTTCATTCCCTGTGCGGAGAACCTACGTACTTTTACCTTTTTTTTGTGGCGGAAAAAAAATGCCTTTGTTACACTTGTTTTGCATAGGTGCGCACACGGTTTGGACTGGGGGAAGTATTAGAATTCAATCGATCGAATTTGATTGGCTCTTTATATCATAGAATCAAACTAAATATACTTTAGAATTGAACCAATCCAAATCAACCTTAATTCGATTTGATAATATTCTCGGGTCACCAAAAATTACATACACATTCGAGAGAGAGAGAGAGAGAGCACACTCCTACTCACTCGTGCGTACCATCCATGCTCACATCCTCCTCACCTTATGTTTGTACAAACTTTAATGGAAGAGAAGCTCCAATCGTTTCATCCGTGCGAATTTCAATGAAGGAGGAGCATCAATCGATGGATGAGGAGCCGCAATGGAAATCATTTGAGTAGATTTTGATTTAGAGAGATGTAATTGATCCAAAATTTGATCAGTTTCTTCAACTTTAGGTTCAATATCTTCAAATTTGAAATCGAACTTCAACGGTGGATGAGTGAATGAAGAAGACGGAGGATGAATTAAAGTGATTCAAATCAAATTATTTGTTTTTAATTTGGGGGATATAGCTGTCTCAAGGAGTGTGATTAGACTTACTAACTATACGAATCTCGAGGTCATGTCGATGGTTGATGAGACTTAACAAAGTCTTTTTTCCTCACTAAGAAAGTAAGGCTAGACAGACTCTAGTAAAGCTGTCTCTCTCAATTTAACTTTTCATTTGGGATACAGTTGCTGAGTTGCGTGCCGCGTGACTGTGTCAATTAAATAAAGAAACAATTTTAAAGTTATATGTCGCTTCAAAATTTTGAAGGAACCATCTCTTTTAGATTACACGTGGCATTTCAAAAAGGAGGTATTTCAAATTTTTGGCGGAAATGTAGGTTGTGAAATAAATTCAAAATGCTACGTGTCTTTGTATAATGAGGAGGTTTCTTAAAAAATTTAAAGCGGCCTACCCGTCAGATTATAAAATCAAATCAAATTTGTTTTTGTTATGTTTTGCGTGTCCAATCGTCACCTATAGGGCTATCAACGGATAGATATCCCATCGGATAGTGCTATATCCGAATTCAAATCTGAAAAAAAATAATAATATCCGAATTCGAATTCGAATCCGAAAAATATATCGGATATCCGATTCAATAAAAAATCCTACAAAAGTTCGTCTTCCTCAATCTGTTGGAGTTCACACAGTCAAAACCCAAATTTCATTCGAAAATCATTCTAGCTGGTTCAAATCGGAGAGAGAGAAAGAGAGAGAGAGAGAGAGATAATGTATCTGAGTGCTCGTCAGGCGGACAAGATGTGTTGGAGCTTGCACAGTCGAAACCCACATTTTCTTCAAAAAATCACTCCAATAGGTTCAGATTGAAGAGAGATAGTCGTCAGCCGGAGAAGACGGTGGTTACGACAATCGAAACCACTGTTCATCTGGTTGTCTATTCTTCACGGTTGAAGGTTTGAGAGAGTCTGGTCGTCTGTTCTTCAACGAGAGAAGATAAGGTTTTAAAAAAAAAATTGTTGTATAACACGAATACATTACACGATATATATACATATATAAAAGTTTTGTTGTAAAACATAAATACATAATATATATATATATATATATATATATATATATATATATATATATATATATATATATATATATATATATATATATATATATATATTCTTATCGGAGCGGATATTATCAAATCGGATATCGCAATATCCGAATTCGTATCCGAAACTCATTCGAATGTTAAACTGACATCCGAATCCGATATTTGAAAATTTTGGATAATATCCGATTTTTCGAATTCGAATTCGGATTTCGACTATCCATTGACTCCCTTAGTCACCTATATGCATATTCGTTCGGTGTTTGATTCGTTTACAAAAATAACCTCAAAAGCCATTGTAATAACAAATTAGGGCTGCCAATAGGCCAGGCCTTGGCCCATAATGGATGGTTTTGATTCAAGGGAAAGTTTTACATTGACTTGGTTGTACAATTAGGCCCATTAATATATTTTCTGGAATAGGCCAGGTTCATCTTTAGGGCCGGTCCGTGGCTTGGCTGAATGATTTATATATTATATACTTTTAATATAAATAAAATTTATATGTGAAATTTATGGTTGGCCCAACAAATAAATAAATAGGCCGAAATACATGAGGGCCAGGTTGGACAAAGGTATTTCATTATGAGTCTGACCAGCCTTACCAAGTAAGGATTTCAACCTTACTAAGTGTCCTTGGGCTTACCTTGTGGCATCCAAAAACAATGATCCAATGGTAAAGGATTGTAGTGGACAAAATTCTATCGACTTTGAAAAAAAACATTCCAACAAAGGTTGAATTTCAATTTAAATTTTAAGTTTGAGAGTTATGTAGAAGTTCGGTAGCCGTCCATTTTCAAAACCTTGGATCAAGCTCAAAAGAAAAAAAAAAAAAAAAAAATTTTGAATCTCAGTTTTTCGATTAAACTTAGAAGGCTATGGTGGTGGATTGCTGATGTTACAATCCATTTGAGCAGAACGGCCCTTAGTAAGGGCCAAGTTTGGGATAAGACTTTTTGGCCCCATTAGGATCGGTTTGTTTAAGGCCCTGACGCCCAGTATAGCCCTAATTGTGATCGATGTTTTAAAATAGGTGACTTGAAAACTCTATCAATTCTAATCAGAACTTCACTGAGGCAATTAAAATGTCGGAAAAATTTTGTATTCTATTTAATATTTTATTTTGAAAAAATTAAATATGTATATCAAAACTAAAATATAAATATAAATAAAATTACTATTTATTTGACTTGTCCAAATCAACTCTCGATCATTTAGTTGGTTTTTCAAGTGTATAACAGATTGTGATCCAAATATAACTTTTCAGCATTTCAACATTCATTATGAGAGATTTTACTGGCACACAATCTTTCACTTGTAATATACAAATCTTTTTTATCTAAATTAAATTAGATAAAAATTAACAAATCTTTGTTTTATTATGGACTGGTCCGGTTTTTAAAACATTGGTTTGAAGAGTGTATTTTAATCTTTAATTGGGGTGCTGGAATGCGGTAGGGTGTTCAAGCCCCACGCTCTATTCTCGAGATTCATGGGCCGTCTCGCGAAGATCTTCGATCCGAACCTTCGCATCTACTCTCTCTTAGAGGATTAACCACGCCTTCGCTATCGCAAGAATATAGCGATCGAAGAGCTATTATCGCTCAGCTGCTTCGCGTATTACGAAAGCCGTATTGCGAGCGTAGGTGAGTGGTATTTTGTACTTTCACGCTGTACTGAAAATAAATGTATATAAGGGTAATTTCGTAATTTAACTCTACCAGAAAGCAATGTTTCAGACGTGATGTTGCCACGTTATCTTCCTGTGAAGAACCTTTTTGTTCTGTTCAATGCAAGTATGCAACCCTTCGTACAAACATAAAATTATACATAAATAAAATAATAAAAAATTACTTAAAGGACTACTGAAGGGATTTTTTTCTAAATAATCACCAAGTTTTGGCGGTGTCTTACAAATCCATTTAGTAAATCTCTTATTAGTCCATTTTAGTAAAATTTTCTTTTCCTAAGGGTCCATGGACCAAATCTCTCCCACATTTCTCACAATTGAATACTCTAATCGTTAGAATTAATAATTTTCATCTAAAAATAATAGTATTTTAAATTCTTAATCTAATTTCAAAAATTTCATTCCACCAGAAAAAATTTAACAAAAACGAAGAAACCATTTTCAAAGATTTTTTCAAATATTTTAAAGATGTACGTTAAAAATTAAGATTTTTTCACTTTTTTTCAAAAAATATTTGAATGAAAATCGATCAAAAATGATTCTTTCAAGTTAAAACCATTTAAGCAAGTCATTATCAAGAGATTTTAATCAATCTTACCATGTATTTTAGTATTTAAAAAAAAAAACTGCAAATTTTAAAATGGGTGGGTTTTACCAGCTTTGAGTTCATCACTTTTTATTTTAAAAGTAATGAACCCGACAATAAATAAAAAATGTCAAATTCGACAATAAATTAAAAATGGTGAACTCGATAGTAAATAGTAGTGAGTTTGATAGTAAAGGGTGTGAACTCGACAATAAATAAAAAAAAATCAACATTAAATAAAAAATCGTGAACTCAACAATAAATTAAAAAATGGTGAGTTTACTAATAATGAGAGATCATTAAGAAATAAAAAATTTAATACAGTCCTATCAAGCTACCACGCAAAACTTAGGGATAATTAAGATATAAATCCCTCTCCCAAGTGTTATACGTAATTTTTGTCATCAAAAAATCAAAAAATATATTAACAAATAAATATTGAGAGTTTCTATTGAGGCCCCAACTTTTACTTGTTACAACCCAAATTCTTAAATTATTTATCACCCTACCCAACTTTTACTTATTACACCCTCAAATTCTTAAATTAATCACTCCAATTAAGGATTAAAACACACCATACAAACATTACAACAGTTGCTGAAATTATTATCTAAACATTACAAAACATTATCACTCCTTCAAACTAGGTGTTTACAATCATGATTAGGCTAATATAAAAAATAAACTGGAGATTGCTAAGGAGGAACTTGGCCAAGAAGTGAGAACCAACCAACCCAACCAACTCCCAAACAAGGTCAAGCCAATTTGATAAACATAATTAATTTTCTTCTAATACCGGTAAAATGCAAGTTCCTTGCACGTGAATACATAAAAATAGTCAGTATTTTATTATTTACTAAAATTTGACAATTAACATTTGAATAGCCATTACAATTTAATTCTTAGATTTAGTCTTTTTCTTTTTTACTTATTTTGTTGTTAGTGATTGATTGTACTTAAAAATAATAATAATAAACAACATTGAAATTCAAATTAATCAAATCAGAAGAAAAAAAAATTATTGACCTACTTAAATTAAGAATAGAACGTAATATGCAGAGTCAAAAAAAATAATAATAATAAATGGGTGGCATATTAAACTAATTAGGAAAATTTATATGAAAATTGAATTAATCCGAACCAGATCATATTCAGTATTAAATTTTTATTGGAAAAAAATTATGTGAAACCTTTGCTATGCAAAACCCAACACAAGTATTTCACAACATTCAATGAAAAAAGGATTTTCTTTCATTACTAAATATATATTTTTCCTGGTGATGTGTGAAGACTTTATGGATTCAACCTCATTAAATAGAAGAGATATTTAAGGCTGAAGAAGAAAGATATTTTAAGACGTCCTTAAACCAGTCTTCCCCATATCTTTTGGAAACCATTGATTTTCTACCCAAATCCATCTTTATACTTTTTCTTATCTTTCTCTCGAGATTTGAAGGTTCCAAAAGAAAGAATCTCAAGTGTGAAAATGTGGAGGTCATAGATACCGAATTTCTTGGGGGAAAATCGAAGGTTTTAGACAGTGGTTAGAGGGAAAGGCAGTTGGGTCTAATTCATATTGGTCTTCTCTCATATAAAAATTGGAGGGGAAATTAGTTATAATAAAAAACCAAAATTAATAATTATTTATAATAAAAAAAGTACTATTTTTAGTGAATTTTAAATTAAAAAAACACTTTAAATGCCTTTTTCTTTTAATTTTATAATAAAATATAAAAAATAAAAAAAGTACTTAAGGTGCCGATTTTTTTAAATAAAAAAAGTTAAACGGATTTTTTAAAAACTGATAAAATGGCTAGCCATGTGGCATACTCAATCGACTCACTGACATGACAAATTCCGAACCGTAGATCTGTATGCCTCGGTATACACAATTTGCACTTCCCCATAAAAAGTGTATCTCAAGGAGGAAATATTTCACACTTAAAGATTTTTAAAAGGCATACACACCTCCAGTTCAGAAATAAGATTTCAATAATAATGATTCTTAAGTGCACCACAGATGCATAACAGCTTTCTATGGTCAAAATTAAACACAATGAGCAAGAATTACTCTGCTAAGATGCATAAAAAGCAGAATAGAGTTTCATGGTCAAAAGATTCGCATGCAAACTACTCTCATGTCTGGAAGAAAGCAACAGAAGTAAAAACACAAAAAAATATACATTTTCAAACATTTAAGTAAGTTAAAGGAATCTTTTTATACAGGAAACTCGTTATTCCTGTTGATATTCTACTAACTAATCAAATCCAAAATTAAAAAGAAAGGTCAACCCCTAATAGAGAAAAACCACAGTATGCACGAGAGAGTTTAGAGGTATAATTATCTCACTTGGTACTTAGGGTTGGGAACTGTCGAGGATCTTCAATGGATGGAGCCGCCACCACATTCATATCGCCTCCAGTGTACCCACCACCTCTTGAACCACGGCCACGTCCCCGGCCACGTCCTCCTGGGCTATAGTACCTCTCCCCATCAGCAGGCTTCAGAAACTCATTTATGCTCACAGACTACAAGGACAATAACAAGTTTAAATAAATATAACAAACCAGTATGGAAGACAATGACCAAACAGCAGCTAAGGATATTTTCGCTAGCCATTTAATGGTTATTTTTTATCACCAATCTAAAGAATGATCAAGAACCCTATCACCAATTGTCATTAAGGGATATACACAACGTGCCATGTTAAAAATGGTGTCATATAATCAAGGTCTCGATACAACTGAACTCGTGTATACCACTATCGACTTGTCACTTAATATCAAAGATTACATATGACCGCTCGTTGTGGAAAATTAATTGTAAGAACTATGACACCATAAGAGGGCACATGAGATCACAGTTCTCATTTCCTAAAGCTGACACCACTGTTTAAGCAATATATTAATATGCAGCAGGGCTATATTAAGATATAAATGGCAAATAAAGAATCCTAGGGTGAAGTAAAAAATATTTATCTGTCCAATTCATGACTTAATATAAAAATTTCAATAGCAAGTTTAATCAACTTGAAATCAACTACATAGAAGGTGACCTTCTTGAGGTATCATATTAATTTGACAGCAAAGCTATATATAGATCATTGGCAAATAAAGAATCTGAGGTGAAGTTCACAAATTTCATTCTGTCAAATTCACATCCATGTTCATGCCTGGAAATTTAAGACATTACAATATTTAACCCTCTCTTTGACTCCAGGTCTGGGCACCCTAGAAATTGCCAGAAAACAACTTAAAACATACCAAGGCAAATTTGATGGTTACCAAGAAGACAAGTTTCTGAGTCTAACACGAATGAAAAACAATAGGGGAATCCAACATTAAACCCCTAAAATCTCTTCATAACCAAAATTCATTGAAGAAAATGAAAAAGAGAATACAAAGGGACCTTAAGATTGAGGTGACCCCCTACACAGAAAGGGGGGAAAAAGAAGTAATTACTAGGCCCTCCCATCAAAAAAGAACAGCCCAGATTACCCCACCCCACACACCGTGGACTCCCATCCAAAGTGAAATAGTAAGGAATCCCGAATAATTAAGCAAGGGAAAACCTCCAGCAACAAAAAAAAAAAGGGGGGGGGGGGGGGGGCGCGGCCAAGTCAGGATTTGGGAAAACATCGGAGAAATTTAAAAACAAACAAACTTTATAAAAATCTAGAATAATATAGAAGCGAAAAAGTGAATACAATAAACATATAGCATAATTGGTGGTATTTCTTCAAATTTTGCCAATTTGAGATTTTTAACATAAATAGGTGTTCACAAAAAAATTGATTTATTCGTATTTTTTCAAGAAATTGCCAATTTTAGTCACAATGCTCCCATCTAAACACAACTTGGGGAAAACCTTAATAAACTTTAGACCAAAGATTTCAAGAGAGCTTTGATGCCCTTGAATCATGCTGACTCCCCCCCCCCCAACAAACAAATTAAACTATCTCCTATTTCTCTCCTTCCAAATAAGCCAACAAAGAGCAAATGGAAAAATGTAATCCAAAGAATCCTACGTATTAGGCGTGACAAGATCAACTACTAAAGACATCTAAAACAAAAGACAGGGGAATTCAATAAATGTAAATGAGAGAAACTGGCACCAGATGCAAAAATAAACGAGTACTACCTTTTTGGATTTATCGTCCTTGTCAGCAATTTCTTTTCGTTTATCCTTGTCAGAGCCCTAATATTAATAAAGCGAGATGGTCAAAATCTTCGGCATCAGATTATTAATTATAAGAGATCGGAAAAGGTAACAAAACATTTCAGGAGTTTCAGTAGAATCTAAGTCTCACCAATTTGATGAAGCTCTCATCATTGGCCTTCTTGTTCGACAGCTGCAGCATGGATTCGAAGTCCTTGTCCAAGTCAACCTTCCTCACCTCAGTCTTCAGGGCTTGTAGAGCCTTCCTCTTCTCTTCCAGTACCTTCTGATACTCCTCAAGCGTCATTTCCTATTTCAACAAGAACAAGGATACTATGCATAATTATTATATTGAAGGTGAGAATATCATAAGAGTGTAGTTTATTTCAAGGGGATACAAAGTGATTTAGTTCGCTGGGAAAACAACCTTATATGTGATAAAAAAGAAAATATGAATATTCAAAAGGTACAGAGAGTGACAAATGTTCAAACTTAGCAAGATGGCTATCATATAGAGGAATACACAATAACACACATGTGTATGATCCCTAAATCGATATTCATGAATTTTCCAGAAGGAAAAAAAGAAAAAGTGGGTATTCTATGTTGATTTCATGAAGAGTTGCCATAAATACAATAACTGTGATTGGTTTCCATTTATAGGTAAGTAATTACATTTTTCCTCTTTGACAATTGCTATATAATGAATTAGAATGCAATTTCTTATTATTAAAAAGAATACCATTATAAATGAACAAGTAACCCAAATATGATTTGTGTAGATAGTTGTGATCTGTATTTGACATCTGTAAATAGATTTAAAATATGTAACAGCGACTCTTTCTCCGAGAATTTGCTTCAAGTGTAAAACATAGGCCTACCAATTTACCAAAGAATATAATTTTTTTCAACTATTTATTTCAGCTATTATTTATATCTCACTTGTAAGTGCAATGTTTAGCAGCTTACTCTAGTTAAAATCACATGAAATATAGTCATTTCATGCATAGTAACCAAGTCAGGGTTCAAAAATTAGTCAGCAAGAAAATATTTTTTTTAAATGGGAAAAAAAGTAAGGCTGGGCTACATAATTGCTCTTACAAAGTGGTGTTCCCATATTTTATCATCAAATCTCATTAAATTAAATTACAATAAAAAAAATCAAAGCCAATACCGATATAAAAAAAATGAGTATCAATAAAATAAAAAGTTACTTATAAATGTGATAATCTAACTTGTAATTCTTCAATTGGAAGTTAAGATCTACAATAAATTCTTCAAGCAAATCAAACTTTTGAGAATAAAATCATGGAAAATTATCATTATAAATCATTTATTTGTCATTGAAATTGTATAAAAAACAAATGAAAAATAAATGGAAGTTCATGTAGAGAAAAGGTAAAACTATGGACTTCGACGTTTTCTTTGTATTTTAATTTTACATCAACTACATTTACTTCAACTATCTCTTCATAACCATTTAATTAGACTACTAATTTTATTATAATATTATAAATTTACTAGTCGGATACCCAACGGGTACCCGAAGGAGACCCCATTCTTACGGGGTCCTTAAGATAGTTTCCCAGAACAGGACCCGAAAATGATCGGGTCCATATTGGTAAACCCAAAACTGACTTAATCAGTTCCGAGTACATCAGGTACCCATTGACTAGTCGGATACCCAAAGGAGACCCCATTCATATGGGGTCCTTAAGATAGTTACCCAGAACCGGACCCGAATGATCAGGTCCATATTGGTAAACCCAAAACTGACTAGTCAGTTCCGAGTACATCAGGTACCCATTGACACCCTTCGTAGGAAACATATTGCAAATCAAGCAAGAAATTGATCAGGGAGAATGCCCGTGTTGAGCAATTATTCATATAAACGAGATTTGCAGTGCAGTCCACAGACCCAAACAGCATGCTATTGCAAATGACTACTGTGCCAAATGGATAGGCAGGGGAGTGAACCATGTTATCTAGACATTAAAACCATTTCAGGATATACTCCATGCGGAGTAAATATTTACAACTAAAATATAGCAGCCAAATTGATTTTTTAAGATAGCTTTTAGGCTGCATTAATGAACCAAAACTTATCAAAATAGGGGACGCGCAGAGATCCACAAATGTTTTAATACTATCAGGAACATAGTAGATAATTATCATGCTCATATATTACCTATCTCCACATATGAGAAAGCAGCCAATCACAAAAGATTTTTTTAGGTCAACTTTTACCTTACCTAATTTTGTGATACTTTGGATAACCACATGTCTCCTCAACAATCAAAAGAAAAGAAAAAATCATGGGTGACACTTAGAAATTAGAAATTTGGCTTTGAACAAGGGAACATATATATATTCAATAAAAGGAAGTATTCACCTTATCTTCGGGTTCTTTCTGTTCAGGCTCATTCACAGGATTCTCCTTGCTGGCATCTACAGCATCTTCCTCTCCAGCCTGTTTCTCTGTGCTCAAGCTCTTCTCATTTGAATTGACCAGTTCCTCAGTGTCCCTACATCACGTAAAGACACTCAATAAAAATGTTTCTAGGTAAGGAAAGTAAGTACAGAACATAGCTCGGATAATATGGAATGGCGTATAGGGCTTAAAATGAGTAAGATTTGGGCCGGATCTGAGTGTATCCATATCCGAATTTTATATAGATCCACATTCATTTTCGAATCCGACTTGGATCCTACTAGATAAACCATTTTTACGAATAATTTTGATTTCACTTAATCCAGATCTGGATTCAACCCGACCGAATTGCTTGATTCAGGTAAGATAATTGCGGATAGTTCAACATCATTTCTTCTAAACTTATTTGTTAATTGCTATACTATTCTATTTTACCATTGTAATCATATTATTTTATAGAATTTATGTTATAATAAAGATTTAAAGTACTATAAAAATGATATTTTGAAAAACCTAAACATCAATCCAAAAAAAGACCTAAAAAATATAATTTTCAAAGCAATATATAATTAGGATCAAGGCAGACATATGGATGAATCCATATCCAACTCAGATCATGGGACTCAAACCATATTCAAACCCACTAAATTCGGATTTCGGATCACTCGGATTTCAAAAATAAAATCCGACCCATTTTATGCCCTAATGGCATATGCAATACGGTCACCAGATATTACTAAATTATATGTAAAAAAATGATTCAAAAATGCAAGGAAGGTACTCACTCAACAACTTCATCAGTGGTAGATCCCCAATTTCCTTTACCAGATCCATAACGTTTGATCTCACTCCTGCACATACAACAGAAAAGCAACTAAAAGATTAGAAACAAATACTCAGTTACTCCATTATAATAACATACAGGATAAGTAGCCAAAGAGATTAATGAACATTATTCACCCGCGTCCAGTGCCACTATGACGTTCAAATACCCTCCGAGGGCGTTCTCCATCCCCCGCTTCTCCATTATTGAAACCACCTCGACGGCCACCACGGAAAGGACCACGAGGACCACCACGCCTTTCTGATTGCTTCTCGACATCTCCATCTTCAGTAGCACCATACCCTACAGGTGCTTCATTGTTGCTAAATGCATTTTCATTATTGATCCTGTCACGATTAAATCCTCCGCCACCACCACCACGTCCACGACCAAATCCACGTCCTCCACCACGGCCCCCTCCACGCCCTTCACTCTTTGCCTCCCTTACTATTCAAGAGAAACCAAAACCAGAAAATCCTCAGAGAGAGTATCAACTCTAACAAAGAACGAAATCTCCAAGTAAAATTCCTCATGTAACGAACATACAACTAAAACCCAATGAGCAAACAAGGCAATAACAAATATGTTACATTCCAATCAAATAAAAAATAGGAAAAAAAGGATGGGGTTCGATACAATATTCCTATCTACTGAAAAAATAAAAGCATTAGAAATTTGGTACAAAACCCTGACCAGTGTTTTCAAACACTAAGGCATATAGATCATCCTCGCAAAAAACTGTGGACCGTCCAATTTTTGTAAACCAATTTTCACGGGATTAGAAGTTTCAAAATGGCTGGTTTTTTGTGAGGATGATCTCCTCACCATAGATCATCCTCGCAAAAAATCAGCTCATTCCAAAACTTTTTAATCTATATATTGAAAAATGTTTGGCACAATGTTTGTTCTGTTATATGCTCCCCCCCCCCCCCCCCCCCCAAATATATAATAATAATAATACCAAAATTCTGAATACAAAAATATCCAAACTCATTAAAATTGAAAGCAACCAATGTTTGCTTCAAGGGGCAACAACCTTGACACTGCTATTCCTCGTGAATGTAAACAGGCGTCCATATCTAAACCTGTAAAATGGATAAAAGATGGCTCATTTCCTTCGCCATCCAATGATCATGGATTCAGTTGTTCCCAAAAAGGGAAAAAATGGGTAATCTTTTACCCTTCATCTTCTTATAACAATAACAAAGTGCAGATGATTGACTTTACCCCTACTTAAACTTCAAAGGTTTAGGTTAAATTAACGAGATTGCCTCCAAACAAACAACCAAATCATGATAAATAACAAAATGTTGAATTTCTTATTCTACTAATCGAAATTTCAGTCAAACAACAACAGATATACAAATAGAACCCATCCAACATTCCAAGCACCCCTAACTCTCACTTTCTCTGAAATCTGAAACTCAACACAATCGAATCAATCACAAGGAGGTTAAAAGAACAAAATAAAAAACACGGAAATGTCACCAGATTGAGCAGGAGGGAGGGGCTTGGAGGGTAACTTGGCCTGAGGTTTGGGTTGGGGTTTGGGCTGCTGTTGAGAAGGAGGAGTTGTTGGAGCTAGGGATTTCTTCGCAATCAACTGCGATGGATCATCATTGTCATCGTCCCCCAACAGATCAAAAGGGTTTCTGGACGCCATTTCTTGGTTCCCCACTCGAATCAGAACCCTAACTCCCCTCAAAAACCAACTGCAACCTCACGAACCCTAGTGGTTCATACTCATAGTTTCCATGGTTGTAGATCTGTAGTAAACGATCGATCAGACAAGTTTACTTTGAGATCGATAGAGAGTGAGAGAGCGATCTCCAGCCGCAACAGCAGGGAATAGATAGAGAGTGAAGAAGGGGAAAACCTAATCTAAAAACCCTATTTATCGCTTTGAACAGGTCCTCGTGAATTGCTTTATTAATGTTTGCCACTTTCTTTCAAGGAAATTACGATAGTAACACTTGGTTTGAAAGCCTTCGAACTTGGTCTTGGGTAACCTTGTCTTCTCCTGCCGAGTGTCGAGTGATCTTCGGTGAATAATCGCGAACGAGGGTTTTAGATTTGGAAAAATACTTAATAGTCCCGACGATAACTTTTTTTTCAATTTGGTCCTTAACTTTGGCGTATTATCAAAATAGTCTATTTAGGGTATGTTTGATTGCACATGAAAAATAGGGTGGAAAATCAATTTTCATGAAAAATAATATTTTTCAAGTGTTTGATTGCACATGAAAATGAAAATTCATTTTCCACCCCATTCAAAAAGTTCACTAAATCATGGATTTCACTTTCCCACCCATATGGGTGGGAAAATGAAATCCACTCATATTTTCCATCCTCAATTCTTCGCTACCACCACCACCACCATTACACTAACCTCATCGTCGTCGTCATCGCCGTCGTTACCATCGCAGTCGCCGTCGACTCCATCTCCGACCACCTTCTCTCTCTCTCTCTTCTTCTTTTTCTTCTTCTCCTTATTCTCCATCCCTCACCTCTTCCGCCACCACCACCACCACCACGTTCTCCCCCCATCTTCCTCACTTACCTCCGTCGCCGTCACCACCGTCACCGCATCCTCCCCCCTCCCTCTTCCTCGTCATCTTCTTCTTCCTCTCCCCCTCCTCTCCTCTTCTTCCTCCTTCTCCTCTTCTTCTTTTTTTCTTATATTTTTCCATGATTTTATTCAAGTGAAATCAAACAATGGAATTTGATTTTCCAACCCTACCTATTTTCCACAACTAATTTTCCATGGACTTCAAATTGCATGGAAAGTGACTTTCCATGCAATCAAACATACCCTTAGTGAATTTCTCTTTTTAACAATTCTGGAACCTCACTCTAAGCATTTCTTGCGATTGAAATATCGAAATTACTCTAGTCATTCAAACATATCATTTTTTTCAATAAAAAAAAAAAAGAATTTTTGACATCCCGATTGAATTTTGAAGATTCCATTTCGATGAAAAAAATTTGAGAAGGAATAAGAAATCATTTTCAAGTGATTTTTACTTCTTTTTTTATTATTTTTTTTTTTTAGTATTTTGCAGATATATGTAAAAAAAAATACTTGGATTTTTCAATTGTTTTACTTCTTTTTTTTATTAAAATTAATTAAAGGTGGTTCTTTTGACTTGAAATCATCTATATATAGGGGTGGAGCCAGGATTTTCTTGTAATGGGGGCAAACTATGGTTAGTTATATAGTTGAAAAACTTGAAAATGAATGATTTCAGAGAAAAATTCAAAGATTTTTTTATTATAAATTGAAGAAAATGATATTTAAGTCATTCCCAATTAATATATGAGAAGGCTTGGTCAAGAGGTAATGTCATAAACAAAAAAATTGAAAAAGGGGAAGGGATTGGACAAATGAGGAAAGAGGCGAGGGAGTGAGGACAAATGAGGCATATAATTAGTTGAAAATATAGGGGTGTCTCAAAGTTTTGTGGGAGCAATTGCCCCTACTAGCTCCGCCATGTCTCTACAAGTGGTTATGTCAAGTTTTAAGTCAAATTTTCCATATATTTTAGTTGAAAAAATGAAATCAGGTAGATTTTACAAAGTCCAGGTCAACAATTTTTATTTTTTATTTTCAATATTTTTATTGTTGAAGATGCCAATTTTTTAATTATTGTCCAGCTCAACAATGAAAAAAAAAATGCTAAGGTCGACAATAATTAAAAGAAAATTGGTGATATCGACAATAATTTTTTTTTAAATGTCGATCTCGACAATAAAAATATAAAATTCAAAAATAAAATTTGTCAACCTTGACATTGTAAATCCACCCGATTTCATTTTTCAAGTTTTTTACAACTAAAATACATGGAAATATCAACTTAAAATTTGACATGATGACTTAAGTAGGTGATTTCAAACTAAAAAAGTCATTCTTGATCAATATTCATCCAAAAAATAAAAAAAATCAATTGAAAAAATCTCAATTTTTACACACAGCTTAAAATCTATTGAAAACGACTTCTTCTTCCTTTTCAAATCCCTTTCATCGGAATGGAGTCTCTAAAACTTGATCGGAATGTCAAAAGTATTATTATTTTTTTGACAAACATGGTGAGTTTGAATGGTTAGGTCAATTTCGACATTTCAATCATGAAAAATTTTTAGAATGGGGTTCAGGGATTGTTTTGAAAAAATAGAATTTACTAAATGAACTATTTTGACATCCCGCAAAAATCAATGACTAAATTGAAAGATAAGTTAGCATTATGAACTATTAAGTAACTTTAACTAATAGATTTGTAGTAAAGCACCTCGCACAAAAGTTTTTAACAAATTTTGGTTAATTTGGACATAGTCCTTAGGGTTTCGATGAATATTTGAGATATCTTAAAAGTTTCAAAATAAGAACAAACTACCTCCTATAGTCCTATCGCCGTCTATAGATTACAAAATGATCCAAATACCCTCATCTCAATCTCTTGTCAAGAAACCCATGATTTTCCTCCTCAACTTTGGATCTTGATGATAAGATCATCGCTCCCCTGTATGGTTTGATTAATTTCTTAATCTTATCTATTATTCAACCTTCTACATCAATTAAAATAAATAAATTTTTGTCAAAGATTACTTTACCAAATAAAGTAAATCAAGGGATGAATAATATTAAGAAATATCAAGGACTCTTTTTGTAAGTTCTAACGATGTGGTATCTCAAATATTCACCTAAACACATTAAGGTATATCTACATCTTCTTTCCTAAGAAAGTTTTGAAAATCAACCTTCTAGGAAAAATCTATAGAACACCTTTCCTTTTGACCCCTCAAAATTGACAAATAGATTTCTATAAAATGAGAAGATTTCTCTTCTCATTATTTAAAAAGAGAACAAATGAGGTAATGGATTACATTTGTGGAACATCACAACCCAAGAGGTGGCCTATTGGATGGATGGTATAAACATATAGATTGATCATAACCCATCGTTAAAGATGTCAATGGGTTGTATCTAGGTGTGTAATGAGGCCTATTGGATGGTATAAACAAATGGATTACATTTGTTTTATGTGTGATTCAGACATAACCTTTAATGTTTTGGTGAACACTGACCTCTGTATTTGCTGAGAGTCCAACAAAAGATGACCAGAATGCCATTGTTTTCAACAAGGTCATTTTCTTTCTCCTAGACAAGTGCCATTCTCAACCTCAAGGATTAAAATAAATAAAATAATGTATTTGTATTCTATAGTTTACTATTACAAGGAGAGAAAGTAAACTAGAAGTCGTTCGGCACAAAACATGGAAGCTCACAAATGCCCCCCATCTTTACATTTAAAATAAATGTATTTGTGTTTTATATTTTACTATTGGTTAGTTTCAAAATTACAAAAATATCATTTTTTATCTAGGTAATATTAAAATACATTTTAATCAAGATTTTAAATTATAAATAAGCCCTTTTGATATATGTGTATTTGCACATGCCAGTTTCTAATTTGTTTAAATAGATATTGCACGTCTACATTATATATATTAGTATTGGATCCAAATAATGTGATTTATAAATCCCAATATGGCACGTACCAATCTAACGTGCATTGAATCGGGTTCCAGAACTGATCTGATCCCTATCGGATTGGTCTAGATCAATCCGAACCTAATCCATTAACAGCCCTGATTTACAAGCAATCAAAGGCAAGCTGGCCCTAAATAGAAAAAAACAAAACAAAAAAAACTGGCTAATTGATGTGGGATCTGAATTCCTTGACATGTGGGTCCACTAAGAGATTTTCTTTCAACGCAATAGGTTAATTGGAGGGGATTCTGACACGTGGCATGTTATTATTGGCAAGACCTACATGCTGATTGGTGATTTCCAATTGAGGTTATGAAATTTTTAAAAAGTTTATATTGCCACACCAACTTCATTTATTACATCCCAATCAATGAGATTATATGAGGCGTGGGCGCTGACAATAA
This sequence comes from Akebia trifoliata, assembly GCF_017979445.1. Lineage (NCBI taxonomy): Eukaryota > Viridiplantae > Streptophyta > Magnoliopsida > Ranunculales > Lardizabalaceae > Akebia > Akebia trifoliata. Next base: position 55,458,375 of record NC_141377.1, on the reverse strand, counting down.
GGGTCTGTTCTTTATAGAAGTCAGCTCCAGCTTCAGAAGCTGGCTTTTGGAAGAAGTAGAAGTCCAGAGCTTGAAAAGCCACATCCAACAGAAGCTTGTTCGTTACAGAAACACATAAGCCAGAAATTGATATTCGTTTGACAGCTTTTTATTGTTGAATTCTTATAAAAAGATCAGAATACCCTTAATGTTGATAATGCACAAAAAATTAACAGAATACCTTAACAAATATAAAATTACACTAAATATATATATTAAAAAATTATAAAAATAATTATTTTAATAAATTTATAAATTTTATAATTCTATTGAAATTTCGATATCATCTCCACTTAAAAATGAACATATAATAAAGAAACTACCTGCATAATATACAATCTAACATCTACATATAGATGAAAAGTGTTTTGGTAATAAAGTAGTGATGATGAATTACTTTTGGTATTTGTAGTAAAGATGAAGGGTATTTTGGTAAAGATGATGGGTATTTTGATAATTCTGTTTTATTTTTTAAGGTTAAATTTGATTGGAAATTTGATTAAAGATGAAAGGTATTTTGGTAATTCTATTTTATTTTATAAGGTTAAGTTTTGTTGGAAATTTAATTAAAGATGAAGGAAATTTTGATAATTAGCAAAGATGAAGGGTATTTTGGTAATTTTTTTATATTTTTAATGTTAAGTTTAGTTGAAAATTTGATTAAAAATGAAAAGTATTTTTATAATTGATAAAGATGAAGGGTATTTTAGTAATTTCATTTTATTTTTTAAGGTTAAGTTTGATTGAAAATTTGATTAAAGATGAAGGGTATTTTGATAATTCCCTTTTATTTTTTAAGGTTAAATTTGGTTGAAATTTTGATTAAAAATAAAGGGTATTTTGATAAAGTCGAAGGGTATTTTGATAATTCATTTTTTTTTTTAAAGGTAAAGTTTGGTTGAAAATTTGATTAAAGATGAAGGGTATTTTGATAATTCCCTTTTATTTTTTAAGGTTAAATTTGGTTGAAATTTTGATTAAAAATAAAGGGTATTTTGATAAAGTCGAAGGGTATTTTGATAATTCATTTTTTTTTTTAAGGTAAAGTTTGGTTGAAAATTTGATTAAAGATGAAGGGTATTTTTGGAAGATGAAGGGTATTTTGGTAAATATGAAGGTTATTTTAGTAATCTTATTTCATTTTTTAAGGTTAAGTTTAGTTGAAAATTTGATTAAAGATGAAGGGTATTTTGATAATTACACTTGAATTGTTTTTATGTTTTTGGCTTCTAACAAAAGCCATTTGAAGAAGCCCCTCTTAGACGACTTCTTTTAGAAGTTACTTTTGGACTTCAATTGAAATCTACAGGAGTCAAAAAAACCCAAACGAACATCATTTATCTGACTTTTTTCTGGCTTAAAAGCAAAAAAAGCAATAAAAGCTGACTTCTGAAGTTGAAAAGAACAGGGCCTAATTCTCTATTTTTTTTTAAAAATAATTATTACACCTTCTTCTTCCTTATCCCAAGGTGTGTCTTAAACAATCTTGGTGTGGCAATATCACCCCTAAGTATATATATGTATATATTTTTTTTTTCATACAAATCTCATTAGATTAAATTTGGTGGCCAGTTCCATCAAGGCTTGGCCAACCAAGCATTTGTTAGTGGGCCTCTTTACTCTAAAAAGTGGTCCACTAATTGAATGGTCTTGATTGACCTTAACTGTGTCAAATTTAAGAGCCCCCCTTCTGATTCTTTAAATCATCATTTTAGATGTCTTTAAGATACAAAATGATTTGATGTTTAAATTTGGCTCAAGTACTGTCGAAGTGAAAGAATAGAGCTAGAACTATCAAAGAAATGGAACCAATGATATTTTATTTCCAAACTCTTGAAAAACAAATGCACTAATTTCACAATCCAATACAAATCATCAGATCACACTAATGGCGCCAACCGAATTGGATAACTTGGTCTGATCATGCACTTGAGATGGTGCAATACCAAGCTCCAACTCAGTGTTTACAGTCGACGAATTAGGGGGTTCTGTTTTAGCTGCACAATCCAGGGTTGTTTGAGGAGATGCAATCACGGCTGAGTGGGGAGCAATTGGTGTGTAGTTAGTGAAATTATCATATGGTTTAGGATGATAAACGTAACTTCGGTTAGGAAGATTCAGCATTGGGATGAATGACAGCGTTGGGTAGACTTTAGCTTCCAAGTAACTTAGCTTCCCATCGGAACTTCCCTCCTATTTAAAAAATCAAAGATTAAAGTAAGCTAACGAACAAAATGGTCGACCGAAGCGCTTCTATAGGATCAATCGTATAAGAATTTCAATTCAAATATGGATTGTTTGGTGACATTGTTCGGGAAATACACTTCCGAGTTAGGAGCACTTCCTGAAGAAAAAAAAAATCTTACCAAATATGGAAATCCACGAAAATACGGATAGGCACCAGTGGTGGCCATGGGTATAGCTTGGGGTGCTTCGATGGCTCGATCAGCTATTTGGTTTGCAATATGAGCTGAACTACCAACCTAGAACGTGCAAATATACAAACAAATCATCACATGAAGGCATCATAGATAAAATTCTTATTTTGTTTTCGTCGAAGATTAAATTTACCTGTTCAAGAACACCGTTCCTTTGCTTCGTGGATTCAGCGGATTCAGTTTTCGATATTGGACCCTGTATATATGTAATATACACTTAGATTATCAAGACGAAGAAAATGAATTTGGAGGCTAAGGAAAGTGTGGAAGTAATGGCTTACGGAATCTTTAATTACCATGTCGAAAAGGCTTGATCGGCGCTTGTTCTTGTTGGAAATAGCCCGCCTCATAAAATACTTCTGAGCATGGCTGGCCACTTGAGTTGGAGTCCTAGTGGTCACAAAGTTCTTTGAAATTCCTCTCCAATTGCCTTTCCCAAGCTTCTCCAATCCGGCGAGAAATGTTCTGTGTTCTTCCTCGGTCCATGGAATTCCTAAAGCAAGAAAAGAAGGCATTAAAACAAGTTGATGTGTAATTACAAGGTTCTATTCATCCCCATAATGATAGATTCAATAAATATGATTTTGATCCTAAAAAAAAAACTGTTAAAAAAACAGTGATAATAAATGAAAAATAGACTTTGTTTCAATTGTTCAACCCAGAGAAAAATGTGTTGGATGCTTTGAATCTGATGAGCAAAAGAAATATGTACATGTAAGAGATTCATTCTTAGCGTTTGAAATAGGATGATCAAGATCAGAATAAATCCTTTGATTTATATCTTATATCCAAGATATATCAACATGAAAAATCTTTTTCCGTGGAAAATCTAATCTGATGCGAGAGGTGATCGAGTTGACGATGAATTAATTGGAAAAGTAAAAAATAAAAAATGAAACAAACCAAGGAATTAATTTATCCAAAATCTGTTATGAAAGGAAGAAGATTGAGAGATTCTAGCCCTATTTTCTCGGAAATATTGAAATGATCTCATCATGGCATGAACCTAGACATCTTGTCAAATCACGTAAATCTTGTGTTTCTTATTTGTTTCATTGAATACATCACTATATTTAGGGTTCCACACTAAAAAAACCATCGATAATGTTACATGAAAAGAAAACCACATAAACCAATCCAATAAAAAGTTGGGCCTTCATCTCATGACAGAGATTCCCATGGTCAAATTCGACATTCAACAAATCCTATATTTCCCTTAGATTCTACCAAGTGTAAGGCAAAATTAAATCGAGAATGCTGTGGGAGAGATTTGATCATCAACGTGTTAGTCATGAAATTCGTAGCAAATTATGCCTACGAATCCTATTCATTCAAGTTCCAATAGTGAAACAGGTATTCCCGAAATGTCAGGTAACCGGGTTGAATCAGAATCAAGTTTCAAAAACATTAATGCTGATGCGTCCTTATTGAGTATTGGTCATATTAATTTATTTCATGTATTGCAACCAGGTAATTGGTTGGTGGAACCTATAAACTTGAGCATCAATGGCAGTCATGGGTCGGGTACCGAACTAGACCCGATTATGCAAGTCAGATTATAATCCTATTCCTTTGAATTTCGGATTCGGGTTTGGGTCCAATATTGAATAAGTCACAAAATGTCAGGTATTTGTTGTTATTTGGGCACCCTATATCCATTGCCATCTCTATTCCCTCCCATCAACCAAAACAATTAACTAAAGAACAGTTCTTCATGACTATAAATGGCAATACCACCTCGTCCACAAAATTCCAACAAATTAACAATAACCCACTATAGAAGAAAATAAAAAAAATAAAAATTGAAGAAGGTCAATCCTAAGCATGGTTTCAAATCTCGTCGGAGACCGGACGAGATGACTCGCCTGAGTCGTCCTGGTATCACTCATAAACAAATCGGATTTACTCATCCAAGACAGCTCGGTCTCATCCATGAACGATGACACGACATTTCAAACCGATATTTGAAACCATGATCCCAATGGAAAACTATAAACCCATCAAAGCAAATATTTTAGATAAAATCGGAATACCAAAATAATAATAATAAAAATCATGATCAACCATCATAAATTTTTTGCAAAAAAACAGCAATTACCTATGAAAACCAACAAAATATTGATCCAAATAACGTTTTCAAAAGCTTAAAGTCGAATTAAAAGAAAAACAAATTTAGAGAGAGAGAGAGAGTATTGAATCAATCACCTTTTTTTCTCTCGTTTCCATCTCCTTTCAATCGAACTAGCCCATCAGAGAGATATCCACGATCGATGGAGGATTCAGCTGCGTTGTTTGATGTCAAATGTCCCATACTAAAGCTCTTCTTCATCGATTCATTTACTTTATGTTTCAATATCGTCACACCAAAAAGCTTCAATCCAACCTTCTCACTACATGTTCTTGAGTTATGGCCTTTGTTTCCACAATGAGAACATTTCGTACCAGATTGCTTCGTCATCAAAGCCTCTGTCTCTCTCTCCCTCTCCCTCTCTTCTAACACATGAGATGAGAGAGACCTACAAGACATCTATTTCTTATATAAAAGATTGAGTTGGGACTCCACACTTTCTATTTCTAATCTAGGTGTCCTCATTATCGTTCAAAGATTTGGTCATTTCAAATGACGAAAATACCCTTGAGTTATATTAAGGAAATAAACTGGAAGGATTTAAATTTTCTTTGACACGACCATATAGAACTGCCACGTGGTCAACGAACTTCTACTTGAAATAACCTTTTTAGGAAATATAATTACGGCCGCAGATGGATCTGTTCAAATTGATGATCATATGATAACTGCCACGTGGTCAACTTTGAAGGGCCCACATGGCCAACGAACTTCTGGTCTGTGCCCTGTCGGATATGCTACCTGAAAGAACCTTTTTAGGAAATATAGTTACAGCCGCATATCTCTAGAAAATCAGAATGAATCTGCTCGAATTTAATCATTTACTTCAAATGTTGTTTTAAGGTTTAAAATAGCCTATTTTCATTAAGGTGTTTAATTGTGAGTCGTGATGAATTCCCGCCCGGTAAATCATAAATGCGGTTGATGTGGTAGGGACATAGAATTATAGATATTTTTCTTCAGAATACATAAGAAAAAATATTTGTAATTACGTGCCCTTATCACATCAGCCGCGTACACATGATTTACCACGTGCATTCATCGTTGTTCTTTAATTATAAAAGTGTACTGTCAATGGGTACCCATTTAATCTGAACCAAATCCAAAAACCCAATTTTAATTCCATTTTATTAGAGTGGACCTAAAATGGAATTAAATTAATAGAAACCCATCTGTTGGATTCTATTAGATATATTTTGTAATTTCTTTTTATATCTTAAAGAGAGGTTCACCCGGTAAACCCAAGTGTTGCATTTTTACTATAAAAACTCCTTTGGAGGTCTAACAACTCCAAGGGGACCTTATATTATGAAGTTTGTTACCTATCGAACCTTACTTTATCAGGTTTAGTAGCCTGTAAACCTTGGAGTACGATCCATATCATAAAATTCAAATTGATGTGATTAATTTATTATTTAACATACCTTGGAGTAGATCTTAATTGTATCAATTTGTGACATCCAAAAATATGATCTAATGCCACAAGGTTATAAAGGAGAAAAAAAACTAAAAACTTTGAAGAAAAAAAAAAAAAACAAAAGAAAAAAAAGTTAATTTTCACCACTGAATTTTAGTTTTAAATTTGAGAGTTCGATAGTCATTAGGCTGGCAATGGGTTGGGTGTGGGTCGGATGAAGGTATTTTCATATTCTTATCCAAATCTATCATATCCAATATTTTACCCACTTATACTAAGAATATCCATATTTGACTTTTTATCTATTTTTTTAAGGATATCTGTATCCAACTTATACCCTAACTTCAAACAGATATCCAAGTCCGATATATATATACACACCTCATTGTGATTATGACGGAAAAATCTTAATTTTTTGTTATACATATATTTTATTGTAAATCTATTATATTAAACTTAGATAAACATATAATCTAGTTGGATATGACGCATATCTATATCTAACTCTAAAAATATTTTGATAAAAAATAATTGTGGATAAATTTATTCAAATTCTTAATTGGATAACAAATTTAATCCCATACCTGAATAACTTAAGTAGGATGAGTTGGGTAATATAGTCGGATAAGTGGATATTATCTGACCCATTATTAGCCTTAGTAACCATACATTTTCACCACCTTCAGTCAAACTCAAAAATCTATAGTGCTAGATTGCCAATTTGATACTCTATGTGGGCCCATTAGCCATGTTAGCCTGATTCATAAACTAAGGTTCATTGAGTAGCAAACTTGATAAAGTAACAACCCACCAGGGGTTAGTTGAGATGGCAAGACTTATTGAATTTGCTCCCTAGATCATGACTTCAAATCTCTATATGCCCCTCTATAAAAAATATGGTTATTTAATTGTTATACAAGTGCCAGGTGGGATGGTATGTGCGGCATGCCAAAGCAAAAAAATAAAAAAATAAAAAATTGATAAATTGAGAGAGTTTTTGTAATAAAATTACAACAAATGAGTTTGTACGATAAATCCATCTATCTAAAATGTTTTTTTTTTTCAAAAACCACAAATTCACATCTTTGGTAAAATAAATTATAATTAAAATATATTTTGCTAGATGATAGTTATTTTTTATTTTTTGAAAGAAAAACGTTTAAAGTAACCCTATAATGATATTGTTGCAAACTTCAATTAACATTCTCTATCTCAATCACCACGATACCCAAGAATAAGACATTAGTGTCCAATTTGTATTCTCAATTTGATTAATCATAACCTCCCTGAATTCTGCATTTATCTTAAGATTGTTATCAATAAAATCAAACCATCCACTTACAAACACATAATAACCTCGTGAATTTGACTTGACATATAAAGTATATTCGTATGGGTATTTTTTAAACTTGTGACCATGGAAATGTATGTCAATCCATATGTACCATGACCTAAGCGTCTGTTTAATCTCATACAAGACTTTCAAGCATACCATTTAGAAATGCAGACTGCACATCCATTTGAAAGAAATTCAATGATTTTGTACATCAAATACAATGACAATGTGAACAATATCAAGTATAGAAACATATGCAAAAACTTCATAGTAGTTAACACCTGATTTCTGTTTGTAACCTTTTGGCTATCAATCTTGTTTTGAAACGATTCACAACTCCATTCGCACTGTATTTGGTTCTATATATCTTCTTGACACCAATTGCATTCTTACCCATTGAAATATTAGTAATTTCTCAAATATCATTCATTTCGATTGCATGAATTTCTTTGTCTGTAACTAAGACATACAAACCATTACAAATTGTTTCCTTATATGTTACGAGAGTGCAACATAATTAACATGAATTCGAATAATTTCTATTATTTATTTATATTTATATTTTTTTACTTATGGATGGCAGGATATCGGTGGCACAGTTTGGTGGAACCAATAGAATAAGGTTTTTATACATTGGTGCCATCAACAACCATCGATAACCAATTTCTTGGTAGCATGGACATACCTTAGAGAATTTTGAATTTTTTCTTCAATTTTCAATGGTTTTCAGATGTGAACTACTGTTAAATGTTTCAGTGATCACAATTAAAAGGATTTCGATTTCACATTAAAAATTAAAAGAGGGGTTTAAATCATTGATGTCCACAATTTGAATCATTGATCTTGATGATTCGTGTTAAAACGTCGAGATTGATGATTGTAACAACGTTAATCTTGACAACTTGGATCATTGATCGCGTTCAAATGTCTAGATTGATTATTGATCTCGACAATTGTAAAAGGTTGTTCTCAATGATTTGAAAGGTCAATCTTGACTATTTGAATCATCAATCTCACTAATTGAAAGGAGATCAGGGGCATTAAAAAATATGGAAAATGAGGTGGAAAATCAATTTCCATAGTAAAAAAGATCATTTTTCATGTATTTGATTAGTTTTTACGATGAAAAATGAATTTTCACCTAATTAAAAAAATCCACCATGTTTTTCATCCCTAAATCAAAATCCTAACCTTATTTCATATTCTTCCCCAACACCATTATAGTCGATATCATGTTCACCATCTCTGTCACCGACCACCTCCCTCTTCCACTCTCTCTCTCTTTATCTTTTTTTCTCACTTCTTTGTCTCTCCCCTCCCTCCCTCCCAACCCTATCACTCTCTTCTTTTTTCTCGTCCTCCCTCCACCCCTCTCTCACTCTCTTTCGTCAATTTATTCCTCACGATTTTGTATAGATAAATCGAATAATGAATTTTAATTTTTCAATCCTACTCATTCCCACCATCATTTTCTCATAAATACCAAATTTCATGGAAAGTCACTTTCCAATATTCAAATTCATTTCGTGATTTTCCCATTTTTAAAGAGAGGTACTCTTGTCGCCGCAACTTTTAATTATTACACTCCAATTTTTTAATTATCTCTCACATCTTAATTAAAAACTAGGACACACCACGTTATAAAACTTGGCCTAGATTATTACTTCAACATTGCAAAGCATTATAGTAGATACAAACACTTTCAACAGTTGTTTACAATTAGGATCATTAGGCTCGTGTAAAATCCTAAATCTAGCTAGAAGAAATGTAAAACAAAAAAGGAAATATCTATTGTCATCTCAACCATTTATTTATGAGTATTTTAGAAACACCCTTTATAAAATTAGTGATATTAGGTTTCCTCCTTGCAAAATTCAAGATTAGGTTTCAAGGAGGTAAACCTAATATCACCAATTTTACAATGACGTGTTTCTAAAATACCCTTTACTTATTTATTTTTTAGTCGTGCTCGAGTGACCTCAAGTTGGAACCTCATATCGCACTTCTTGACATGATAGTGTATGGGAACTATAGATGCTTTTCATCGAATCATCATGTCAAGAAGTGCGATATGAGGTCACTTCAGTATTATTCTTAGTTTTTATGTTAATTGGAGTATAACAAGTATAAGTTGGGGTGCCAATAGTAACTCTCTTTTCAAATGAAAAAGGACTCTTTGAGATATCCAATTTTGCGAGACAATAGGCATCACCTTCGGAGTTCAGAGACTATTTCCAGCTGTTTTAAGCGGTTAGATTGGATTTTGCGAACTTGTCAAACAGGTCTCTCTCCCTCTCTTTCTCTCTCACGACGCTCGTTCGCAATCTAGGTTTGTTTATGTATCCTGCTTTTTTATTCGATTTCTTCGTCTCTCAATTCGCCACTCGATCTCCATCCCTAAAGTTTTCATATCGAATTGCTTTAAAGCTAGATCTGGTATGTGAGGTTCTTTGTAAAGGTTATAATTGTTTCAATCAAACCTTTATTTTCTTTTTATTCTGTAATTGTTAATATGTATCTGTAGCATCGATGTTTCTTGTGTAGTTTTTTCCTTGATTTCTGAACTGTATTTTTGATTTGTTACGGAAGAGTCTTTTCGTGATGGATACTAAACATTTGGGAACCAAAAGAAATGAGCTAAAAGTTATATATTTTTTAGATGCATTAAGACTTAGCATTGATATGTCTAAAGAAAATGGTTTATTGATAATTCTTGGATGAATCTAGGGTATTTATAGAGATTGGAACAACCAAGATATAGAAAGTAACCTAATATAGAGATACTAATTATCTATAATTCCTAATGTAGAATATCTTAATAGATATCCTCTTTTGAAATAAGGTGAACCTTTACTTTCACAAGTTAGAAAACTGAAAAATGTAGCTTCTTTGGTCATTTCCTAGTATACAAATAAAGCATGTCAAGGATAGGGTCACCTGTTGGATTGATCACGATGAAGAAATTGCATCATTCAAATGGTCTTGAGGCTTGATCATCGAGTATATATCTTGGATAGTTAGGTTAATCTACCCGTAGAATGTAGGCTGTGGATGGTTCAAGCAAGGTTTCCAATTTTGGATTTTTGCCTCGTATTGTTCTTTGATACCGAGATGACTTGGCGTGAAGGAGGAGAGGGAGAAATCGATTATGGTGTCTCGTTCATGAACAATACCGAGATGATTCAGGCGAGTCATGTTAGTCTCAGATGATTTTTTTGAAACTATGGGTTCAAGTGGTTGCGCCTTGAATGAAATCTTGATCAATGGGATGATACACTGATGGAAGTGGGTGTTGGAAGTATGGAATGCATTGCATTATGCAAAGTCACCTCTTAATTTTATAACAAAATAAAATAAAGCACTTACTAAATAATAAAAAGGTTAATCGTGGATTTATTGGGAGTTAAAATATCCTTATCATGGTTTGGTTGGATAGTTGTGGACTCCCATTGGACATAAGCCTAATCATAGCAACCATGTTTATGATCATATTGAACATCAATTTGCTTATTTGGAAATTATAACATTTTGTAGGTCACGGGCCTCGTAGGTCAACATTATAATCATAGGAAAAACATGTGCCACATTAATCAACCCAGAAAAGTATTTTCCACAAAAAAGGGTAATCCACATGCTACTTGATGGGCTAATGGAAAATAAGGTTCAATTGGTGTTCAGTCATATGTGAACAACGTCACCATAAGCTGATGACACAATTTTTATTCAGCTACAAGAGAAGACTTTGAGAGCACAACTGGTTTCTTTTTCAATAGTCACGAATAACAAACATACAAATGAGTGGCCAAGCATTGGAATTCAGACAACTAGCCTTTTGGCATAAACTTCACCAAGGAACTTTGATGAGGAGGTTGAGGTATAGGCAATATGGGAAATGGTCTTGCTTTACTGTCGAATGAGGTCTTAGAGGTTTTCACATATTTTTTTCCTTTGTTATGGACACAACAAGAGATAAAAGGCCGAGTCATCATTAAGTACATTGGGTTTTACCCAAGTACCCCATCTAGAGCTTGACTATAAATTGGGCGCTCATGTTGGGCATCCTTGCACGATCTCTACAACACTTTTCTAGAGGGCCTACTTTGATTTGTTCGTAAAAGAAATGCGATTCAAGAGAAAATCTTTTTTTTTTTTTTTGATAAGTGGATACAAGAGAAAATCTTGAGGAACGTGTCATCAATGAAATGCAAAAAAGACCACCCATTGTCCTCACAACAAAGCCTTCCAAGTCCACACCTTCAATGACTTTTGAAACCATTTGTCCTGAAGACTCGTTACCACAATGAATAGGAAATGGGGGAGATTGGAAGACATGGTCCACCACGTTCAACTGATATCAAAGCCCATTCTCCCAACATTAACCCTAGAATTCACAATTTATGTGGGTGTAGATTGAGATATCGGGATATGGCCTTCGATGAATTTTTTTTTTTGTTTTTTGATAAGTACCTTTGATATGTTCAAATGGAGGAATAGGTTCGATGTCAACCTCTTTTGATGCTTGTGATTTTTTTCTTCAAGAAACTTTGGAAAGTTCATTCTAATTTTTGAATAAAAGGGGCTTCCCTAAACGTTTATATATTTTTTATCGCTTCACAGTTGAAGTTTAAATTTTTATGCAAATTGAGATACCGTGTTCATAAAATGTTAGACTCTTACGGTTACGGCTTCTTTTATCGATTATGGACCACTTTACCATATTAAAGGAGAACCACTTTACCATATTAAAAGGAGCAAGAAATAGAACCGTCAGGTCATCTTGCAATCAAGGTGGAACCCCATATATTATTCCAAGTAACTTTGGGTGTTGGGATGGTAGCGTTAATCGTCTTCATTGCAGTTCATCAATCTTATATATTGTCAAAATCTGTGAAGCTTGAGTCATTCCCTGCATACACATTTATTTTTCAGCTGGTTTTGTACAATAGGAATTAGGAAGATTATTGTGGGATAGAAGGTTGGAACTTTAATCTCTTGTCCATTATATTCTTCTAGGAATTAAATCTAGTTGTTTTTTGAGTCACTTTCACATTTTTGGCGATTGCTTTGGTAGTTAACTAGTCACTTTGATGCTAATATCTTCTAATTTCTCCCATAATCTTATGTGATCTATGCATCTTTATGACACATTTGAAAATTTGGTTCTGGATATGACAAATTTCCTTATTAATGTTCTTGGAGTCTATTTCTAAGTTAAATAGAATACAAATACTTTGTTGGATGTTCGTAAGATGTCAGAGTTTTTCATCTCATACAGGCATGCTTACTTACATTGTGGAGAATAGATTGAAGTATTGGCATGTTATTTGTGTGGCACAGGAATCCTGGTTGCAGTTGCAGCTATTCTAGGATCGTAGATAAGATGTGCCGTCAAGATTCTCGGGTTCATTTATCTGCAGAAGAGGCAATTGCAGCTGAAGGGAGTCTCTCAATATATTGCAAGCCTGTTGAGCTCTATAATATCCTTCAACGCCGTGCTTTACAACGTGTAAGGTTTTGTATTTGTCAGTTCAGTTGAATGAGCAGCCTTTTGTGGAAAAGCTTGTCCTTTGCACTCTATTCTTCTAGTTTGGTGGGGATGTTATATTTGGAAATCATTTGTCTATGATTCCAACTGTATATTTTTTGTGCTGTAGCCTTCCTTTCTGCGAAGATGTTTGCATTACAAAATAAAGGCAAAGCGCAAAAGAAGGTAACTTATTTTCCATTTCAATTAATTGCTGGTAACTCTAATATATATATATATATATAGGGTCAGGATCCGTGCGCACATATATCTACTCATATATCTATAGCGTGTTTTGTTCTATGTGGGATAAAAGTTCCAGATTGAGCTGATTTTTGGTGAGGATGATCTCTATGATGTAGAGATCATCTTCACCAAAAATCAGCTCAATCCGAAACTTTTAACCTCGTCAAAAGTGGTTTACAAAAAATGGACGGTCCATGATTCTTCAACTCATAAATATGGGGTTAGAAGTTTTAGAATTAGCTGATTTTTGATGAGGATGATCTCCTCGTCATAGAGATCATCCTCACCAAAAATTAGCTCAATCCGAAACTTTTATCCCACATAGGACAAAACACATTGTAGATTTATGAGTAGATATATGTGTACATGGATCCTGACCCATATATATATATATATATATATATATATATATATATATATATATATATATATATATATATATATTTCACTAGAGTTTGCATGTGCCTACGGCACGATCATCCTCTTTCGGGTTAAGGGTGTAATAGAGGAAATGCTATAAGGTTGTAGGGTTATTATTGGAAAAGAGGGAGAAGAGGAAAGAGAATAAAGTTGGAGGAGATTATTGGAAAGGGGGTAGAAGAGGAAAGGCAATAAGGTTCAAAGTGTATTCTTGGAAAGGGAGGAGAGAGAAGGAATAAAATTGAAATAGTACCTCAAGATGCATGCGAGATTGAGTATGAATGCTCCATTATACATTCTTTCATTCTTTAAGCAAGTAGGGTTAGATGCTTGATTGTTTATCGGGTTACGGTTTTTTTTGTGTGTGTAATAATTAAAATACCCATCTTTTATTGGTCTCTCTTGAAGAGGAGAATTTCACAATCGTTGATAGACGTTAAAGTCATAATGCTGACAGTTGGACTGATTTTTATTCCATACCCATGTCAATCTGATATCTGAGTCTATTTTCCTACATAGACAATTAAAAAAAAAAAATCAAGTTTCGAGAAGGGATAAATAATCTACACGTTGTCGTCAGTTTTTTTTCTTCAATCAACTTAAGAAACACATATGATGGAGTCTATAGAGAGTTGGCTTGGTGGATATTAGGAAAAAAAGGACTCTCAAGTAGACATTTAATTAAATGCAAGATAATTAAACTGAGTTCTGCTCCATAATAATGTGAGCAAAGAACATGTGAATTGTTTTCTCTTTCATTGGGGATTTGCTAGAGGAGTTGGAGTTCCTTTCTTTGAGATTTATTGCGTTTTTCTATGGTCAATGTTGGAAGTGTTCTGTAGCATTCCCTCAAAATTCCTTTGTCTTTGGAGCTACCTTCCTTTTGCCATCCGTTGAGACCTATGGAAGATAGAAACTACAAGATTTTTTAAAGGTTAGAGAAGAATAGGTTCACTCCATCATTCTTAGTGGTTTTACTGTTTAAGGCTCCTATGCAAGTCTTTGACGCTGTTCATTGAATTTAAAGGGTGGTTCTGTGATGAATTTGCATATGAATGGAGATATATTGTATTTGGAGGTAGATCCCTTATATTATAGTCTTTGGAGGTTTTTGGGACCTCCCAAGACAAAATATTTTTTTGCCTTTTCTTATAAAATTTCAACATTTAACCCAAAAGGAAGGGAAAAAACTATAATTCAATTATATTATAAAAAAATAAAAGAAATAAGGGAATGGTATGCTTACTTTTAATTGCGTGCTTCTAGTTTGTCCGTATTTTCTTTTTTCTTCTCTCAAGAATTATTTATATTTTTGGTTTGCCTAGATAGAAATTCCTTGATAACTTCAAGTATTTGTGATTTCTAGGTTGAGAACTGGGAATGTCATTTTCAACTATAAGTACTATAACAACACACTACAAAAGACGGAAGGTATTCCCTATCATTTTTTCCTGACTTCTCTTTTCTGGGAAAATTGCGTTATCCTTCCCTTGTAAGTGTGTTTTCTTAGTAGTTCTTTTTTTTTGTTTGTTTTGAGAATTGGTTTAGTATTAGTCGTAGTCCATTTTCTCGAAGACTCATGCTGTATGAAGATTGTTTCTTTATGGACTAGTTTGCTAATGGTTAAGTTTCTTATATTCTTTTACTGAAATAAAATCTCACTTACTGTTTCTTATTGTAGATAAATCATGAAATGTTTGGTGATATCATTGTTCATTTTTTGACCAAAATTTGGGTGAACAATGGATTTCAACTAAACTTTTACAATTTGCCTGTGTGGCTGTGCCTTCCTCTCAGGGGGTTAAAGGGGTAGAAAAGGAAAGACAGTAAAGCTAGACGGGTATTGTTAGGCCCAAAAAATTTAGCCCGAATCTCCATGATTCCAAGGCATGATATCTATCCTATATCATAATAATCTCATATAAAACATAGATTTCTAACAATGACAAATAAACAACATACGTGGAAGCAATTTAAAAATATAATGTATCTGGCAGACCTGATCATTTTCCAAAATAGATTTGAAAACAGACATGTGTCCATGAAACATCCACACACACCTGGCATATACATGACCAAAAGTAGTGACACTTATTGTGCCCATATATAAGATCTCAAAAAATAAAATAAAACCCAACCTGGGCTTTTAGTAATGGTACCCAAACTCCTCTCTCGGAAGCTTGGATTCCACATCTAGTTGATACTCCCGAAATTGAGGCTCCTCGAAAGAGTCATCTGGAGCAGGTACATCTGAAACTGGTGCTTCATAGGGTGAGAATAGGGAAGTTATCTAGCAGGTATCTCACAAGTTCAAACAATAGTCCCCTAAGTGAAGGTTAATCATTTTAGGCATGGTAAATCATGCAGTTGTTTTTTTTTTTTGAAGAGTAAAATCATGCAGTTGTTTTGACATCAGAATATGACTGGAGGCATTTAAATATCGAAAAATCGTAAAACAAAATACAAAATTGAGACAATTCTTAAAGTAACTGAAAATATAACTTACTCATAATATATAAACCAATGATAGAGTACTATAGTAGAGAGTTGAGGGCCACGATTGATGTATACCTTTTTCCTGTTATCCTGTAGAAGTATGCAATTTTTGTTGGATGGATTAAGTTTTTGGCTGGAGTTTTAGGGAGTTGCAATGATGCAATATGTTGTCTTGTAATTTAGGAGGGTCACCTCAGCCTCCTTCCAAGATTTTAATAAAATTTATACTTTATTTGAAGGGGAAAAAATTATATTCTTAGACGGACCATTATGAAGGCTGGATTAAATTCTATTTTCTGGCCACATTGAAATAATAATCTGAAATGAAGAGGAAATCAAAGCAATTCTTTTGAGGATTGAAGTTTTTGAAGTCCTTTTAGGTTGAAGGTGACTTGTCAAATGCTATAAAGTGGCAGGGTGTTAAAGACCTATATCATTGGAGATTTGTGAATATTAGTGTGATGATGGATCATTATCTTTTCTCATATTCATCATAGTGCAAATTATGCAAGTGGATACACTTCCTAGAGGCATTTTGCGTGAGGATGCATTGTATTTACCCATAAAAATAAAATAAAAAATAGAGTTCCTACTCCTTACACCCATGTAATTTTCTTTGGACGCTGATGCAATTCTATACTAATCACAAAAAATGTTTCTAGCGTTCCTTTATAAATGAGTTCTTCTTTCCAACAAATGGAAACATTGATTTGCAGTGAGATTCTTCATCATGGAGATGGTAGAATCCAGCTTTCCTGTCACAAATCCTTTCTCACTACCTCTGAATCCATTAAAGCATGTTTCTTCAAATCTTTCTTGCAAGTGCTTTATGTTCGAATTTCTATCATTTTTCTCTTGTGTTTTTTGGTTATGTTGTAGCAAATACTTTCAGCTACTGACTGATAAATTCTCTCTACAAGCAGTTACTGTGAACTTCTCTTGTCCTTTTTGCTTGGGGCAATGTGCAAGCTTTAAGGTACACTTCCGACTTTCCGTTTTTTATATACATTATTTTCGTTGCTTTATTTGTTTTCAAATGAAGGGTTGATATCAGGTTTTTGTACCTTGACTTGATGCGGATGCCTTGTTGTAGGGTCTAAGATATCACTTGTGCGCGCACCATGACCTATTCAATTTTGAGTTTTGGGTTGGTAAACTTCAAGAATCTCCAATTATGCTCCTGTTCATTAAGCTGGCATGGTCTATAGTCCATACAAATCAAACTGTGGATAATAAATCTTGTAGGTAACTGAAGAGTACCAGGTGGTGAATGTCTCGGTTAAAACTGATGTTTGGAGATCTGAGGTCAGAACTTCTATTTCACCCTGTAAAATTACTTTTGATATATTATTGGTCATTGACTTAGTTATTGCTTTTCAGAAAATATTAGCAGTGAATTGCCCTCAATCCTAAATAATTATTTAAGAGAGATTCTATTGCCACACCAACTTTTGCTAACACCACCCCAATTCATATGTAAATCATCAAAGAATTAACACACATCTTGGGGTGGCATTAGTAAAAGTTGGTGCGGTAATAGAAGCTCTCTTATTTAATTGGACAAACATCAATATTTTTGGGCTTAGACCATAGCTCAGTTGGCTTGACACATTGAAAAACAACTGTGAGGATGTGGGTTCAAGTCCAGTAACCCATAAAAAAGAAAAAAACCAAAACATCACTATTTTTTTCCAGCCAAAACTACTGACACAATTTTCGAGTTGCTATAAGCTTGAAAAACCATTGTATCTTGATTTTGTTTCTTTAAAATTTCCCCTCATGTTTTCTTTTTCAGATCCTTGTTGATGGAGCTGACCCAAGGCTACAACCGTTTTTCTTGTGGTAATTTCTAGATTGTGGATGTATTTCTCAGTATAACTTCCTTCGGGTACATATGTTTTGCTGGTTAAAATAAGGCCAAGGACTGCAAGGAGTAACTCAATTGTTTGGGCAGCTCAAAACCACGAAAGCGAAGTGAATCAAAGAGCCTATTTCAAAATGCAAAGGATGTACATCCACTTGTCTTGGACTCGGACTCACCCGAAGTGATTGGGGAAGGTTTTCTCGTTGGTCTTCTGGTAAAGGATGCTGGTACAAGTTCTTTTCTTGTGTCTATTACAACATCCACAATGGATGCCAAACCTTCAAATCAGCTCTCTTAAAAAAAATAAAAGTTGAGAATGGTTTGTAATGTACGGACCACGAGAATGAGACTCTTTTGACTTCTTTGTCCTCGGAGACTAATGTGAAGACGGGAGAGCTATTGCTGTCTACTTTCCTGGATGTATGCATGGCACACATTCAGGGCTGTTGAGACTTGCAAAATTCATTCCATTTAGTCGAGTTTTTATTTTTGCACAATCAGAATAGAGTATTGTGACGGTTCATAAAAACGTCTAGATTGGATAGCCAACACTCACGTGATTGGGTCAACTTTTCGATCTAGGAATATTTTTGGTAGGAATGTGTGCTATTGCAGGGAGGGCAGGTTGGAATGCTTCTCCTTGTCTTGACTTTTAGGTGTATTTTTTTGAAAAACAATTTCCTTACTAACTTAGTGAGATTTTAGCTCTTACTACTCAAATGGATTACCACATATGCAATCCAACACCATAGCACTCTTGCTTTTCATGGAAAAACTCTGACCACCCCCCAAAAAAAAAAAAAATAAAAAAATTCAAAAAACTATTTTTTTGAGCTTGATCCAAGGTTTTGAAAATGGACGGCTACTGAATTTCCAAATTTAAATTTAAAATTCAACGGTGAAAATAACATTTCTTTTTTTCAAAGTTCATTGAATTTTGTTCTCTACATCCTTGTGGCATCGGATCATGTTTTTGGATGCCACAAGGTGAGCTCAAGGACCCTTAGTAAGAGTTGAAATCTTCTAAGTTAGTAAGGCTAGTCGAACTGTTTCTTTTTTTCTTGAATGCTACTTGTAGGGGAGACTAAAAATTCAACTTCATGGGTTCAGATGCTCGTTCCAGTGAAGAAAGGATTAAGGCTCCCAAGGCTTTTCTCAGTGAGAATGATCTGCATAACGGAAGGTATAACGCAGAAAGCAATAGTCCTGAGAATCATTGTGTTGCAGAGTGCTTGGAACGTGTTGCATCCAGCCCAAATGTCATGGGTGTTTCAACTGCTGCAACTCAGTCTTCTGCTGACCCTGAATGTGCTCAGGCAGTATCTGGAAGCAAACTTGCTCCTTCGGCCATGCAACAATTTGCAAAGACAAGAAAGTTGTCCTTAGAACGATCGGAACCAAGAAAGTATGGTCATCAATCTGAATTTATTTGAGCATGTTTTCACTTATGAATCCTGGATGCTAGAGCATATATGTAGTTGCCTATGCAGCGCTCTAGATTTTTCTATCTATGGGCCACCTCTGGAGATATCCCAATTCTGAATTGGGATATCTCAATATGCATTCCACAGGCTGCATTTTTCATGATATTTTGGGAACATAGAAGAGAAGGATAGCTTTTTAAAAGTTAATGGAACTGAGGATAGTGGACTGAAAATATGGCAACTAAGGCACCTAAGTCCTTTTTATCTCAAATCTTCCTTTTGATTCCTATTTTCCCCTTGTAGTTGAACTTTTTTAATACAAAAAATAGATATATTTTTTATTTTTCCCTTCGGATATTTCTTATAAAGAAAACATGATGATTAAAACCATTTCTGTTAGACCATGCTTCATTTTCGAACTTTATATTTTTTTAAGCATGGTTTAACAGAAATGATTTTCTTTATAAGAAATATAAGACCCATGATTAAAAAATAAAATTCGAAAATAAGACATAGTTTGACTGAAATGGTTTTAGTTACTATTAGGGACAAAATTACCTTTGTTTATTATTATTATTTTTTTTTAAAAAGAGAAAGGAAAAATAGGGAATTAAAAGTAAGATTTGTGTAAAAAGGACTTCGGTGCAATTATTTGTGGAAAGGCTATCCTTGGTTACCACCAGCCCACTGTTTTTAGTTGCAATAACTTTAAAAAATTATCCTTTTCTACAAATTCCCTAACATTTTTGCCACAGCATATCAGAAGAGTGCATGCTTGAGCATATCTATCATTATTCTTGGATTGATTTGGACTTCTGATTCTGTTAAGCACGAAAATATTTTCTTCAATGCTAGGCTTTAGATGTGGCTTGCTAATGAATCAATATGGATAGCTCAAGTGGTGGCCTATGACTACTGCACGTTTGCCAGAATCTGTACTTAGAGCCTGTAAAAGGCACAGACGTTGTTTCCTTGACTTACATGGCCTTCCCTTGAATCAATCTGGATGGTCGATTGGTAGGCCATCTCCTGGATGGACCAATATGCAAAAATTAAAATGACTGACTTTCTAGATCATAATTCAAGAAGCAAACAAGCAGAAATTTGGGGACAATAAAACGAAGTTTCTTAATGGTCTAAATATAGATGAGTAATTGGAAAAATAGGAATTTTATAATTCACATTCGTGCGACACATTATTATGCAAATGCGATTGCCTTAGCCTGTTTAACCAACTCGGTTCTAATTTTCCAGCCTTGTACTCCTGCAGAAGCGACAGTTCTTTCACTCTCATAGAGCTCAGGTGATAATGATTCTTTTACCTTATTAATATTTTTTCTGCTTTCTTTTCTTCTGCAAAGTTTGTGTGCATCATTGGCTTTATCACGCATACCTAGCCGTTACCTCCTGTATTTTCTGAGCTTTTTGTAAAGGGTACACTTGACCTCTGGTAAGTTTGCCTTTTTTATTTTCAGGATGGGTAAGCTAGGTTTGAACTATTTGGTGTTGCTGTGGGGTGTCTGTTTTGATCACCTTCTCAGAGCCCATGTGGACAGGAGTCGAGGGCTTTTTCTTTTGGTGAGGATGATATTTTCACTATGAAATCATCCTTACCAAAACTAGCCCTTTATGAAACTTTGACTTGCATCAAATATGGTTCGGTTTGATGTTGAAATGAATGGTCCAGATTCTTTTTTCAACTTGGAATCCACTTTAGTTGAGGTTAGAAGTGTCGAATTAGATGTTTATTTGTGATGATCTCCATTATTATTATTGGCTAAAAAGCAGGCATTAACTCATCTTAATGGGCCCCGTGATGGTCTATCATAAAAAAATTCTCTTAACACATTTAACATGTCAGATTTCCATTTCAAAAAAGGAATCCGTAAAGTCATTTGTAATTGTGCCAACATATCTACCCTGATTTAGAGGCAACTAGGGCCAGACCCCAAACATCCAAATGTACTGAAAAACAGTATATTATAGGAATGAAATTTTAGCAATTTTTCTTCTGCCGGATTTGGTGCCCTGTGAAATCAATTGAATCCAACCGGCCCTTACTGTTTTGCATGAGTCAAATGGTCCAATGGTTAGGTTGTCCAGAATCCGGGTCGGAGGTTTTCAGGGTATTTCTGGATCACATATACACGCACACACACACACTGGTTTTGACTCCAGGTCAACTGGTCTTATCAGCCAGGATAGTCATGATTTTAAAATTGGTTGGTTTAGCATTAACCAATTTTAAAATGCAAAAAAAATTGTAATTGGAAAAATGGGTGAACATGCCGTAACTGAACATGGTAATGCAAATGATAGTATAGAAAATGGAAAAATGTATTGATAGAAGAACCTTAATCATGAATTTTCATTATCTTTTGTTATTATCTTCTTGAATGTTATTATTATTTTCTATCATACATGGATTCTTCAAATGGATGCCGTGGCTGTTCCCATATCCTTGTCATATCCAGGGGCGGAGCCAGGACTTTACTCATCTGGGGGCAATGTAACAGTAGAAATTTTTTTGGAGGGCAACAAAAATTGTAATTGTTTTGTGTGGGGGCAACATAACAATGGTAATATTTTTGTGGGGGCAACTAAGAGTTTAAAACAAATTATGAGGGCACACTCTATAGAAGTTTTGAAAATTGTTATGGGGGCAAGTGCCCCCATTGCCCCCACACTAAATCCGCCCCTGGTCATATCTGGGTATGATAGGTTGGAATCATTATTATTATTTACCAAACAACATTGTTTGTGTATGGCACTTTTGAGTCATTTTCTCAGTTCAGTTAGTATTAAAAAATCTATTCAGAAATTTTGTGCATGTAAATACTGGTTTTTTGCATGTAATATCTCATTTGCAGTTTTAGGGAAGCGTTTTTTTTCAAGAGATAATCTTCTCTAAAGTTTGATTTCTTCATTATTTCTAATTGGGAAGTATTTTACGTTCTGTTAAAAGTTTTTAACTATATTTTATCAGTTTCACTTAACTCTTTTTCATCAATATTATGAAAAGAAATTACTTGGTTGTTTTGATTGCATGCATAAACTTGTTTGAAAACGGAACTTTTATTGTGCTTGAAGCCAATGGCACTGGAGCAAGTATTAGCAGATCGGGATAGTGAGGATGAAGTTGATGATGACATTGCGGATTTAGAAGACCGAAGGGTATGTAAGCAATTCCCTTAAAGACATTTTGTTATTTTTATTTGTTTTAGTCTAGTTAGAGTAGCAAGAACTGGCTAATTGTTCTGATGATTGATTATATAGTCACTGTTGAGCATCGCCATTGTCTATAAATTGTACATCAGGGTATGTAGGTGGCTAAGCGCACATGAAAATGGTTTAGACCTAAAACCTAAATCTTTAGTGTGATTGTATGGTGGTGATCATCTATCAAAATGTTTGTTTTTTTAATAGATTTTTATGATTTTCTAAAACAATGTTGGCCAACTAATTTTTTTTTACTAGACTAAGGCATTCATCATGTTGAATCAACTTTGACTTGTAAATAACGTATATATTAAATTTATTAATGTATAAAATATTTTAAAATTTAAAATCATATTTATTTTCTGTTTTCTTTAAAAGAACATAAATGTAACAAACAACTTGCTCGAGTTTCAATACAAGTCCGAGTTTATGTACTAAGTTACGTCGACTTTCCATTGATTCGAGCCTACCCGGCCAAGTTTTGAGTTGACTTGTTGAGTTTTAGTACTATGACCTAAAATGCCCAAAATATTTGATGGTTATGATCATCTTATCCAGTTAATTGAACCTAAGAAGTTTATTGATGTGACTCTCCAAGTGCTGCACCCAACCCTCCCAGTATATGTCAAATATCTTAGCTTTTTTTCGTTAATGGTGCTAATTTCTGTAGTGGGCTACCAGCCAGACTTCAGATATAAAATTATGCCTTTGAATAACCTATTTAATGAACTTAAAAGTTAATAATGAATATTATTGTACCATAATATGTTGCAGATGCTTGATGATTTTGTTGACGTGTCCAAAGATGAGAAGAAGATCATGCATCTTTGGAACTCATTTGTGAGGAAGCAAAGGTATTCTTTAATTACAATTATTACTATAATTATTATTTGTTTTTGCTCACAATCATATGCTTGTCATGTCAGAATTTTTCTATGCTTGATGTGATTGTGTGCAACTTGCCGCTCTTGATCGTCAATCTTGATGTTTGTCCTGGGATGGACCCATGGCCAGCATCCCTAGAATATCGTAAGATTTTAGGTTGTCAGACAAGGGATGGCAACAGTTTCAGTTGTCTTCACATGGCTCACGTGTCACATAATACTCACTAATGTCGGGCATAAAAAGCTTTTCTATACTTTTTTATCTTATATATTGTTCTTGTTGTTTTTGTTGTTGGTTGTCATATAAGCTGGACAGCTGGTTTGTCTATTTCTTCTCTTCTTTTATTTAGCCACAAATAGTTCATTTTTGGACACTCTGTCACCACCTACATTGCTATTATGTCAAGAAATCTTTTGCAGTAATCAGTTCTTCACTAAGGCCCTTCTTGGTACTCTACAAATGTTTTGCGATGAATGATTTACTATTGCCTCGTAACCATTGGGAAATCTCTTGCGAATCTTTTTTTTTTGTGATTGGTTGATCTTTGCAATAAAATTTTTCATTGTGATTTTGCAATTGATTTGCGGTACTTTTTGTGCTGCAAAAAGTACCGCAAATCATTTACTGAAATTTCTTAAGAATTTAGGTGATCCGTGCAAATTTTTTTCAATGCAAATCATTTTCATTGTGTAACCAAGCATTGGTAAAATTGATTTCAGAAAATTATTTGCATTTGCAAATGATTTGTGGCATGCCATGCAGGGCCTAAATGGAACTGTCAGGCACCCAGTTTTTGGTAAAATTTGATGGTAGTAAAGTTTGGTTTCTCTTTTGGATGATGAACATTTCAGTTGGAATGTTGGGTGATGATTTAGGAGTCCTCTTGGTATCTAGAGTACTCTTTATCATTTGAATTAAGCAGTGAAAAAAGGAAAAAATGTATTTGTTATTGGCCAGTAACAGTAGCTATACTGTATTTGTCATATTAATTATGAGATGCAAGAAGTGCCACTTAGCTAAATGGTAGGACATGTGGAGAGTTGTTCCCACGTCCTAGGTTCAAACCCCCTTGAACCCGTACTCCTTATGCTAACTACTAACCTACCTTTACCTATAAAAAAAAAAAATGAGATGCACGTGCAGCACAATTAATTGCACTGCTTAAATTTTGTTTATGCATAGATAATTTTTGTATTTTGTTTCCATGATGAAGATGATGGAAATTCTATCAAAGGGTAAGTAGGCAACTTTAGTCTATAGCACTATTTGTTACCTCATTATTTCATAAAAACTAATCTTTTAAAGGCGTTAATAGGATGTTTAAATAAAAATATTTAGTAATAATTGTAAGGATCTCAGCTAGAGCTATGCCATAAATAAATTTCTATGGACCGCAAACTTTCCAGTCAAAAGTTTTGGGTTTTGAAAATCTCTGTAGAAAAAAGACACTTCTGATGAGAGAGGGAGGAAGGGAGGAGAGAACCAATACAGTAAGTTCATAAGCAAAAGGCTATTGTATGGGTGGCTATACCCAAAAAACGAAGGTGGCAGACACCAACATTTATCATGTACTTTTAGTAGTATATTAAAGATATTGTATGGGTTGCCATTAACAAAAGTTGTTGGTGACACTAAAAGGGCCATATTCATTATAGTAGATTAAAATTATTTTTATTATCCTGGAATTTGTAGTGTTCCATCTCACAAAGTGGTTCAGTTAATGTAGTAATACCGTGGTATAGTGGTCATATAAAATTTGGCAAGCTAAGTGAATCGATCTAGGGGCAATGGCTTACTTGACCTTTGGTCTTTATTGCCTGCCTTCATCTCTTGCTTTTGCTTCCTTTATACTTGCCTAAGTCTCTTGCTTTTATCCAATCTACCTTACTTGCTTGGGGAAAAAATTAATTAGTTAATCAGTTTGATTCATTTCCTTTACCATTGTTTTGTTTGGTGAAAAATGTAAAACAAAGAGAGAGGTGGTTGAAATTAAAGTGTCATCTTTGTTATACAGTAAATTAGATTATTTGCATGATCCAAACCATCTAATTAATGCACCTGTTTTTCTCCATGAAATGCCCATGATACGTAGATGTGGCTTATAGTTTGGACCACGGACCACATGTTTGTCCTTTCTGTGTGATGCCTTCTGCATGGTGGAAGGAATATATAAGTTGCTCTTTTAGAACCTTCAACTTGCATGTTCCTTTTTATTGGGATTGTAATTAAAAATTCTCAAACCATCTTAGTCAATTTTATCTCAGTTTATCGCCTATAGAAGCTACTCCTACATTTTCTCAAATGTGTTTATTTTTAATTTTTATCTTTTCTAATCTTTCCACTCATCTATACCAACATCCTCAACTTTGCATTGGTCACAACACTTCAGAAGAGCACCTCTACTGTAACCATCCAACTACGATTCTATGAGAAACATCTTCAATCTCTCCTTATGTATGACATCTTCTTCTATAATGCCTGCTTGTAATTTGTAAACTGTGGCTCCTGTATTCAATTTTTGTATGCATAGAATGTCTTATCTTAATAGAACTTTCACATAATAACAACCACTAAGAAAGGGACAGATTTCTTTTTCTTATCTTTCTTCCATTAATAGCATTGTGTCTCTATGATGATTGTTGTGATGCAGTTTTTTTGTTTTGTTTTAATATCGATTAAAGACCTTGTCTTTGTGGTGGTAGGTTGTTGGCAGATGGTCATATTCCATGGGCATGCGAGGCATTCTCAAGACTGCATGGCCCAGACTTCATTCGATCCCCTACATTAATTTGGTAGCTCCTTTTGCATGTTCATTCTTAAAATTTGCAGCAGTGCACCCTAGTATGTACTTCAAACATTTTGAAAAAAAATAAAATAAAAATTGCAGAGATGCATATTCATGCATGCATCATACCAAATAAAGTTAGGGCGTGTTTGATTGCAGAGAAAATATTACCTAGCAAATCATTTGCTAGGCAAAGGATTTGTTGGGCAAATCCTTTTCTACTGTTTGGGCACAACATAGAAAATTTTGTGGAAAATTATTTTTGTTGCTTGAACTGCATAATAAAAAACCAAAAAAATATTAGTTTAATTTGACTTTTGTTATAATTTGCAAAAAATAATGATAAAATCAAATTTTTTTGGGGAAAAATTTGAATTATTACACCTCAATTTCTTAAATTATTAGAGAACTACTAGTGGCATCCAAATTTTTTTTAGAGAGCTACTATTGGCACCTTACATTTTAATTATTCCACCCCAATTTGTTAAATTATTTACCACACCCCAATTAAAAATTAAAGCACATTCTTCAAAGATTACGAAGGTTTGGCTCAAATTATATTCTCAACATTATAACACTTGTTAAAACAATTTTAGTAGTTGTTTACAATTATGACTAGGCTCATATAAAATCCTAAACCAAAAAAATAGATCAAATCTAGCAAATAATGAGATAGTTTCTTTTGGCACCCCAACTTTTAATTATTATTATTATTTTTATTTGGTGTGTAATCAATAAAATTTGGGATGTCAATAACAGTGCTCTAACTTTACTTATAAAACAAATATTGATATAATTTAAAATTAATTATTCAATCAGAAATTTACAAAAAAGAAGAAGATTGATTTAGATAATTTTAATTTTTTTTGATAAAAGTAATTAATTTTTAACAATTTAAATATTTATTTTATAAATAAAATTATGATTTTGTTTGATTTCCTTTTTTTTTGTGTTTATAAAATAAATATTGATTTTGTTTGATTTGTTGTATGCTAGCAAATCATTTTCCAAGGGGAGGGAGTAAGAAAATGATTTGCCGTTAATGAAGGAAAATCGGGGGTGTTGACAAATCGTTTTCCGCACAAATTTAGAGTTTTTGACGCATCAAACATTGGAAAATTGTCATTTTCCACGGAATTTCAATTTCCCCCTAATTTTCTGTGCAATCAAACATACCCTTAGTAGAAAAACTTGCTCTGAAACATTGAAGATCTCAAGTTTAAAGCACGAGCTTGATCCTAAATTACTTAAGGTGCCAACTTAGCTAAGTTGGCAATGGTGTGTGGAGTGTTGATCCCACGTTCTTGGTTCAAATCCCATTGGATCCACTTTCAAGTTGACAAGTAACCACTATGCTTGACTAGTGAAAAAAAAGGTTTTTGTGCCCCTCCCATCTGTACATGTTCTTTAGCAATGCATCGGTCTAGATAAGTCAATTGATAGGGCATATTTGGGATATACGCTGCCTAAAAGTCTTGGTGTAATTTAGACAGATCCCTCCTCGTTTTGGTGAACAATTGACATATCCACGTGTTCAAACCGATGAACTCCCCTTGACAATTGTGTTCTACAAGAAATTAACAAAAAAGTCCCAAAATGCCCCTCTGCCTCTTGCAAAAACCCATTTATTCCCCCTCCCCCCCAAATACCTTCATCTTCTAACTTGCATTTTGGTGACAAGATAGGTGCATATTCTCTTCAGTGTTTGATTAAGTACTGTTGATTCTCTTTATTACTTTGTTTTCTAAACCATTGAGTTTTTTTTTTTCCTAACCTAGATGTGGCGCCAAATAAATCAGGGGTTGAAGATAATGGGTTTTTGTGGAAAGGTCAAGTGTATTTGGGTAAAAGATCAAGGGTTGCCAAAAATAATTCTAGTTTTTACACTAAATACTGAAGAGGTTGAGAGTTCTTGGGTAAAATATAAGGGCTTCCAAATAAATCAGTGGTTTTATACTAATTATTGAGGATGTCAAATTCACTAGGATTTTTAAGAGAAAATTCAAGGGATTTTGGCTAGAGATTTGATAAGGATATTTCAGTCATTTATGTTAGTCTCTCATAGAAGACATTATCAAGTGGGTCTCTGTCATCGGTTTAAGAATCAATGGTGTATCTCAAATATTCACCAAAACCCAGGTGGGGTATGTCAAATTACCTTACCTATAGGATGTTCTTAATCATTCAATGAAAAGCTGAAAGTTTTGGTGGGTAAATAAAGAATGATCGTGATCGTAATCGTGCAATGCATCTTCAATTGGTTAGGTTTATTTTGGTTCGTGAGATACCATCTATCTTGTGGGACCTACTCCATAATAGATTGTGAGCCTTGGGCACAACAGTCATTCCATCAAAGATTGGATGGTTGCCCAGGAAATTGTTGTATTTTTGGTCACCCAAATTGGAATTCTAGCTGATATCTATGAAACTGGCAGGTCTTGGAGGTTTATTATGATCAAACTTTGGAATCACAGTCTTCTCGACGCACATACAATGGACAACTGTAACAAAATTCTCGAAAGATATCAAAATGAAAGTTCCGTTCTTCAGCAAAGCTAAAAAGTAGATCATTTAATGCTTGGCCATGATAGGAAATGAGGAAAATATTACCGTTCAACTTACCAATCTCACAACGTAGGAATTGTAATTTTTGTGGTGCTTCTCTTCTCAGGATTCTATTAATTTTTCATTGTTTGGTGAGAAATGGGATTATTCTTTTAGATAGGTACTGAGAAAAAGATTGTGGTCTGGAGGTTTCCTTCACAAGGATCTACTTTTTATGTAATATGGTCTTCTCCTCACTATGTATAATTCTAATACCATATCAATTGACACTACTAATTAACCAGAATTGTGGACTTCTAAGATTTCACTAATTTTCTTACATTGTTTCTTTTGGTAGAAACCTATATATCTCTTGCTTTTGATCCAGAACGTTTATCAACATTTGTCATCAATGCCTCCTTTCAACTATTTTGGGTAAGCAACGCGAATCTTTTTGTTTTGCCATTCAATTCTATCTGGAGCCAATCTTTTATTAACATGTGTTAAGATTTCTTTCTACCATGATATTTCTTTAAATTTGGTTCTGCCCTTCATGAACTTAAAAACCTCCATCGAATTGTCTCCTTGCATCCATCATCGTTTTTTTTTACCTTTATCATATTAACGAGCAGTTTTTGTCTGCTTTCTTTTCTCTCTTATTAGAGTTATTCTTAGCTTCTATTGGATGTTGTTATCTCTGAGTTATTTTCTAAATTACCAACTTGACATCCATCTTTACATTCTTACATCAAGTTGACTCAATATTTGGCTAAAATGCATGTTCTTAAGGTCTTTGTTCATCAATCTAGACTTTCCATCTAAATCAATATCTTCTTCTGGGATGGAAATTTGTCAATTGATGCATTTGAATAAAAAACATAGAGCTGAGTAATCATTAGTTTTAGTTTGCCCTAATGATCAACATCTTTACTTAGCTCTTCCCTATTTTGAATTAAACAATCTTATAGTGATTGATGATAGTATTTATATATACATCTATATAATAAAACACAACTGTAGGTCCTATAGTTGCTACAGTTTTGTGGGGGACGAACTTCTCATTCAGGTACAATTGTGTGAGAATAAACATCCTATCGAGCAATAGTTTTTGTGGGATCCACTTTATTGTCTTTCCTCTTCACCCCCTCTTATATTTTCTCTTTTACCCCTTTAACCCACTTTATTTATTTAATCTTTTATCCCCTTAACCTCAATTTTTTTAATAATACATCCAACTTTATTTTTTATTTATTTATTTTATCTTAGTTAAAAATACCATTAAGGCAAGCCTTTTTTACTTACAAAAATGATGAAAAAGCTTTAGAGAAAACAAGAATTTGTATTGTTTTGACTGAAATATTTGAGAAAGTACCCAAATTTAGTTAATATGGTGGATATTGGAAAGAAGTCTCAAATGGACATATTTACATAATTAAGGACACATGCAGGAGGGTTGTGATTTGTGTAAGAACAATTTGTAATGAGACAAATAAGTTCTTTGTTACAGTTGATTTAAATGAACTTTGGGTCCGCATATTTTTGCTAGAGTCATAAATGAATAAATGTTCATATTCAAGAGTAGGTCCCGTGTGTATGATATTGATTGATATAGTGTTAGTTGATTAAATTAGGGGTATAAAAATAAAGCTGGAATGTTTTAGAACTGCTTTGGAATTTAAGAGCTTTAGAATAAGTAAACTCATGAGAGTAAGTGGAGTGCTATTTTAGTAATGATGCCTATGAATGAATGTTTAGTAAAAGTAATGGTTAACTTAAGAAATATCTGGAAGCGATTATTTTGTTACTTCGATTCTCTTATATATAGATGAATGGATTAAGGAATATGTGCCCACTAAGTTAATAGTTGGACAAAACTGAAGTCGTCGTGTGTTTTTGGAGTCTTAAGGGTTTGATGCATTCCAATCAAATAAGAAGAAAAGATTAAGAAGACTACTAAGACCATACATATCTTATAGAGTTTATTGTGGGATGATCAAGGAGCAATATATTTGTGGATTGAGTGCCGCAGAGATGAGATGGATACTGGAAATGATAAGAAAGATAAAAGAAATTATCGCATTCTTGAAAAGTTTGGAGTAACCCTTTAATTGATTTTTTATTTTTGATCGATAAGTTAGGAGTAACCCTAATCGGTGATAAACTAAGGGATAATCGTTTGAGATGATTTGATCGTATGCAATGAAGAAAACTTCAATTGGAAGGATTGTGGGAGTTAAAGACTCTAAAAGAGTGGAAGAAATACATTTCAAAAGAATGTGGATGAAGATAGTGAAAATGAATATGAATACTTGCAATAACATAAGATATGGCTTTTGTTATTATCGAATGGTGAAACAAGATTCGTTTAGCCAGCTCCACACTTTCGAGGTTACACTTTGTTGATTATTGGCGATGAAAGTTCTTATTATATTAAATTGAATTTGGATGAGGATCCCAACAAACACCATGTGTCCCCTCCAAAATTATAAACCTCTGAACATCAGCCCTCCTTGGTATTTTACTACAAATCAAGGCAAATTTTTCTTGAGGGATTGATTGCCTCTTTTATCATTAATTTGTGTTCACGTGCCTCCCTTTAATCCCTATTAGCAAAATGATCCTTGTTTATGCCAAACTTGGATGTCCAAAAATATCGTTATGAAATATTGCAATGTAAAAAAAATTGGGACTTTACTCATATTGATGGGAAATTTTCCAAAAAATTACAGGCATTTTTTCGTTTATTCCGAAAGTGTTACAAGTGTTGACAAAGTTATGATACAATGTTGACACTTTGAGAACAATTTGTTAGTAGTATGTGGTAGCTCTATTAGTCCATGTAACACTTTCGGCATTTTTTGAAAACTTTTGTAATTATTTGGGAAATTTTCTTTTGGTAGTTTTGGGATAATGTTGGATTTGATGTAGCATAGAGTTAAATCACTTCTGACTTCAAAGAATTTAGCCTTGGATCTTCTGCTTGGAATATCCTCTCTATGGCACATGTTCAAATTCTTCAATTCTTCTTTGAAACTCTCCTTTACACCCTTCTTCTGAGAAGAAAATCCATCTCCAGTGGGACTGTAATTTGATGAATCCAATGAAGATCTATCATTAATGGGGAGTGACTTTGGTGGGGTTGGATCATTTCTTCTCCAAATCTTCCACGTTCTTGACTCACAAATCTAGTTAAAGAGAAGTGGAAGGAGAGAGCTTTGTTGGTGAGGAAGATGTGGAATTGGATTGAGATGATGACCAATGTATCGGTGACTGAAAAGCTTATGTTAATGGAGGATGAAAATGACTGATTGAAGAAAAGAAGTTTGAACATGAAGATGACTGGTTTTGGGGAAGCAAAATCAAAGGGTTTTTGGACATGGGTTAAAAGGTTGAAGATAAGGGTATTTTGGCAATTTTACAGTTAATGAGAAAATACCAAGGTCTAAAGTTCGAAAATACAAGGATGTATCTCTAATATTAACCAAAATGTAGGGATGTAGGTCTAAATTATCCAGCTCTTAACATTAAAATACCCTTACCCTATGCTCTTATTGTAGGGATAAAATCGATGTTTCACATTACAATATTCTTTTTGACAGTTTAAATAACAACTTATTTACCCCAACCCTATTCTGTAAATAAGGTCATTTCTAGAGATGATTTGGTAAATCATCTTTTTCAAAAAGAATTTTGCATATCTAAACAAAATTCATTGTTTAAAAATTAGTTAATTGTTATCATAAATTTTTATCCAAAGCATTTGGTATTTGATTAAATGAATTTTATTCCTCTATTCCACTTTTTTCAGAATCATTTTTTTTTTTTTTTGAAAGGTAATTGTGAAATTGGATTATGAGAGAGTCGAACTTAAGACATGGGAACACTTTTGTCTTACCAACTTACTAAGTTGACATCTTCAAATAAATATCACATATCCACTTCTTTAGTTGTTGAAGGTGTATTATATTTTCTTTCCATTATGCCAATTCAAGTTGTTTTTGGTCTTCTTTTTGTTTCTTCAAAATCTTAAACTTGAATATTTCTTCTAATTGAAATTATATTTAAATCTCATTCAACATGCTTAACTCATCTCTAATCTTTACAAATATATGAACGAAAGAAACTTGTAATGGCATAAACTTTCGCCACGTCCACCATTTCTTCTAAAATGCTCTGACATTTTTTAAAAGGTATCCATTGTAAAATATTTCTAATTAATATATAAAATTTATATTTATTTAAACTAAAATTTCATATAATGACCTATAATAACTTTATTTGACTTCCACAAAAATGGTTATTCTGTTGAATTATTGAGGAACATTCCTAAGTAACTCAGGGTGGGTTCGGTAAATGAGTCGACAATGGACAACTCCCATGAGGGGGCAATCCTATCATTTAAGAATATGTGTGTTTGTAACGAAGTTAAAGTGGAGAGAGTATTACGAATTTATGGGAGAAAATGTTAATAATACTCAAGTTTGGGTGTTAAAACTCTCTCTCTTTTAAATGAAAGTTTTAGTAATACACCCCAGCAAAATCGTTAACATTATGTTTATCACCAACAAATGGAATGTTAGGTTTAGCCCTTGATCGAGAGTCAACGTACCTTTCATTGATGAAATAATGGTAAAATCTAATTTATTTAAATTTAAATTTTAATCTAGTAATTAAAACTTCTCAAGTCAAAATATCAACATTTATTTAACAACAAAATGGAACGTTGACTTTCGAGATATTAAAAACAGAACAGAACAATCTGATTTTTCCTATAAAGTGTAAGATGAATTCGGATGAATTTGCCACAAACGATTTATTAACAGATAAGTAGATCACTTTGGAATGACACACACATTACACATCCTTGATCAAGTAAAGATTGTGGGTTTTCAACAAACCACTTTATTTCATTACAAATTGATGATATGTGAACATTACTTTCTAAGGGATGCCGAGTCCAAGATATGGAAAAATTTTGATTTTGAAAATGAACCATTGCTAGGGGAACACGTAAATGCATTAATCCATTGAGATATACATGCTAAAAGTGAATATTAATCATAAAAACTGTATTTTAATTTTAGAATGATAATCCCTATAATCTTACTCCACGTATCATCTCTCTTTTTTGAAACATAAACCCCCTAAAAAAAATATCTATGGTTGTCTAGCACATGCCACGTTAGGGGTATATGCGTGACTCTCTTGACGTGACAAGCTCGTGAACAGTTGATCAGTATGTCTCGAGATACACAATTCAAGAGAATCGATTGAGTGTGCCACGTTAGTGGTGTACATGTGACTCTCTCTCTCTCTCTCTCTCTCTCTCTCTCTTCTCCTTAACACTGTAAGATCTTTATGCTTTTATTTAATTTGATCTCTATTATATGAGTGGCGTTGGGAGGCCCTAAAATGAGTCCAACATTGTGTCAAACATTTTTCAAAACATGGCTTAGAAGTTTTAGAATAGGTTGATTTTTTCTGAGGATGATCTCTATGATGAGGAGATCATCCTTAGTAAAAATTAGTCCATTCCAAAACTTCTAACCCCATCAAAAGTGATTTACAAAAATTGGACGGTCCACAATTCTTCAACTTGTAAACTAAGGTTAGAAATTTCGAAATAATTTGATTTTTGGTGAGGATGATCTCTTCACTGTAAAAATCATCCTCACAAAAAATCAGCCCATTCCAAAGCTTCTAAATTATGTTTTGAAAAATGTTTGACTCTTTTTAGGGCCTTCGAACGCTCCCTCTATTATATATTGCATCATGGGATATTTGTTTATTGGATGTTTTAATTTCAGAAACCCTGATTATCTAAAGAGATCGCCAATTTCTAAGGAAGGAAGCTATTTTGCATTTGCACCAATTTAAGTCCTTTTTTTTTTTCTCTTTATTATTTTGAAGCTTTTATGTATTTATTTCATTTTTTTATTCCCATCAAATCCTATATTCTTTAAATACATTTTTTGGAAATTGGTCCTGTAAATCTGATTCAACAGTATTCGTGACTGAGACTCTCTATCAAATTGATGGTTGAGATAAGAGATAAGAGGAAAAACACAGATTTCATAGATATCAGTATACATCTTCTAGAAATCAGTATACCTCTTAGAAATCCTTAATAATTCAACCGTCAGAATGAGCCTCAACCTTAGTGGTATTTCTATTAAAAATGTCACTCCATGTACATCTTCAAATGTTTTAAAAATTGAAAAAAAAAAAAAAATACTAATTCTATTTAAAAGAATAGAAGACCTAGAATTGATCTAATCAACTCTTGTGACGCTTTCGCCTTTCCTTGAAAAATTCTAGCATTCCTTTCTAACCAAATGCCTCATAGAACTGCAAATGGGGTTAAACTCCAAATTAACTTCTTAGGATTACGAAAGCTCAATTCCAATTGTAGTTACTCCCCAAGGACACCTCTAATGGAGCCTGGAGCACAACAATCCACCCCAAATAAGGAGAAGATATGATCCCATACCACCTTTGATACCTCACAATGCACGAGCAAATGATTAGCGGATTCCTCGCTAGACAAACACATATAACACCCGTTTGATCTGCAAAAATCCCTTCTAAGAAGGTCTTGCATTTGAATTCTTTCCCAAACTGTTGTTTAAAAAAAAAAAAAAAAAAAACTTTGATAGCACCCTTGGACCCCAAACTGCGACATGAAGGGAAGTCAATTCTCTTTTCGAACTTAGATCCTTATAAAAGTCCTTAACTGAGAATACACTTTTTTTATTGGGGGGCCACAATCTTGCATCATCTGCCTCCTAACACACTATCAAGGCAACCCATCTACTTAGGAACCTCTATCAACTCCCAATTGTTTAGTAATATATTAAGATCCAAATCCCACGCTATAAATCCACTCTCCAACACTGAAAAGTTTGCAACAGATTGATTTGTTTTCACAGATAACACATATAACACTGGAAATCTCTTTCTCAAAGGGCTTCCCCCACGCCAATCATTCTTCCAAAATCTAATTTTGTCCCCCTTACCTACTTTTGAGGTTAAAATCTCAAGTCCTTAGGCTAGTTTGCAAGATAGATTTGGAGAAAACTTACAACCACGTTAGTTGGAGCTGTCTTAAGAATTTGTTGGGCAGTTTGGAGTTTGGTCATAAGTGAATTTATTGGGTGATGAGGTGTGTTTCTTCCCCCTCTTTTTCTATATTAGTGAATGGATCCCCAGAGGGTTTCTTTAGGAGCTCTAGGAGTCTTCGATAAGGATACCCTCTTTCTCCCTTTTTGTTTGTGGTGGCGGTAGAGGTTTTGGGTAGAATGGTGGGAAAAAGTAGTGGAGAATGGAGATTGAGGGAGATTTCGTTCAAGTGCAGATGGTCTTCTTGTTACCTAATTGCAGTTTGTGGATGACACGTTGGTTTGACTAGAAGCATACATTGAGTAAGTGAGGTTCTTTGACGGTTTATTGTGTTGCTTTGAGTCGGTTACTGGTTTATGTGTTAATCTTAGAAAAAACAAGGTGTATTATGTGGGCCAAGTGTCAAATGTGGATCTTATGGCAATGACTTTGGGGTGTTATGTATGCGTTCTTCCTTCGTTTTACTTAGGCTTATCCTTGAGATCTCCTTGCAAGAATAGGAGTTTCTAAAAGTCAATGCTAGAGAAAATTGAGATCTTGGCAAGCAAATAACCTTTCTAAGGACTGCAAGCTAACCTTGATTAAGAGTGTGTTATCCAACATTCCAGTATATTATTTTTCCTTATTTACTATTCCTAGAAACGTGGAGTTGAGGTTGGACAAGCTATTTAGATATTTTTTATGGCATGATAAGATAGGAAAAATCAAACTTCATTTGGTTAGTTGGAGGAATGTGTGCTCTATCAAGAAATTGGGAGGGTTCAACTTCAGGAAGTTGGGGAGTTTGAATGGGGCTTTACTTGATAGCTGGCTATGGAGGTTTAGCGCTGAACAAGATAATCTAGTAAGAGGCTATTGATATTGTGGGTTTTAATGACTCCTAAAAATGACTCATGAAAACACACGTTTTTTACCACCTTAAATACCAAATCAAATGGTTGAGATTTGTGAGTATCTTGATAACACAAATCTCATAAATAATTATCTTGGGGATAAATATCAACCATTGGATTTTGCATTTAAGTATTGGGATCATGAGTTTTTTTCATGAGGCACTCTTAGGAGTCAAGGGATCATCACCCAATATACATATATATTGAGGTGTCTGGACCCGTAAAAAAATTAATTTTGAAAAGGGTAATTTACTGTTTCCTAAATTAAAATGATTACCGTGTTGTTTTTGTAATTTTTCAATTTTATTGTGCTGTTTTGATAATTCTCTCAATCTAGAATGTATAGGAAAAAACTAGATTTTTCATGGTAGTATTATAATGATAAATGTATCGCCACATCATCAACTTTTACTGCCACCACCCCAAGTCATGTAAATCAACAAGAATTAGAACACTTCTTGGGATGGCGTTAACAAAAGTAGGTGTGGTAGAAGCTCTCATTATAATTATGTCCTTAACGAGGATTTGTTTTGTCCTTATCTATTTATTTATTTATTTATTTTTATTTTTTATTTTAAGGGAACTGACTCCAAACCTAAATGCCTCATCTTCAACCTCTTGCTAAAACCCATTGATTTTTATCCAACAAACCTACAGTTATCTTTGTTTTGGGGAGCAGTTTTTTCTACACTGGTCTAAACCATAAAAATCTTCTCCTTCAACCTCAAACCTCAAGTATAAATATTTAAAAATTAATTATTTTTATCATTTTTTTAAAATTATCTGAATCAATCGTTTTTTTTTTTTTGGTAAATTTCTGATTAAATAATTATTTTTGAATTATTTCCATATTTATTTTATAAATAAAAATAGAAAACCACTATTATTGATTACATCCCAAATAAAAAATAAAAAATAATAATTAAAAGTTAGGGTGCTAATGAAAACTCTCATTATTTGCTAAATTTGATCTGTCTTTTTGTTAAAGATTTTATATGAATCTAATCATAATTTTAAACAGTTATTAGAATTGTTTGAACAAGTATTATAATGTTGAGATTATAATTTGAGCAAATCTTTATAAGGTTTGAAGAATGTGTTTTAATCTTTAATTGGGAGGAATAAATAATTTAAGAAATAGGATGTAATAATTCAAAAAAAAAAAATTGATCTTATCATATTTTCTTATATAATTATCCCAAAAATCAAATTATTTTTTTTTATAATTATTAGTAGGCAATTCAAATAACAAAAATAATTTTGGACAAAACTTTCCCTAGAAAAGTATTTGCCAGACAAATATTTTCTCTGCAATTGAACATGCCTTCAAATTTAAATAATCCGGAAACTCCGTCAAAGTCCCAAATTTCAAGGTTTTTTTTAAAATCATTTTAGTCTTAACTTTTGCTAAAGAAAAGTTTGTTGAGGTGGCCCCACACGGTTTGGAGAAAATAAAGAAAAACAGGAGCGGGACACGATGAGCATTTTACTTTTGAGTCTGACTAGCCTTACTAACATAGTTAGGAAAAGAGGCCTTATTAAGCCTCATCCACCGGCAAAGAGGACTCGAGATTTGAATAGACATTCCTCAAGATTCGTAAATATTTCAAATTTTAATTTACGTATCTCGAGGCCTTTTTTATATTATGGATTAGACTTAGTAAGGCCTTTTTCCTCACTATCTTAGTAAGGAAAGGGTTTCTCTTTTACGTTGACCCTATACAAGTTGCCACTCAGTTTTCTCTGCATTTCCATATCAAAAATTTTGTTGCCTTACCATTAATCCCCACTGCTTTGCTTTGCTTTCCCTCTCTTCTTCCTTAACACGATAAACTGTAAGTTCTTAGTGTTTTTACGTCTTTTAATTTCATTTTTCTCTATTATTACATCATAAGATAATTGTTTATTGGATGTTTTAATTTCAGAAACTTTAATTATCTAAAAGGATCTTTATAGGCCAAGTCCAAAAGAAGGAAGCTATTTATCATTTGCACTTGTAAGTCCTTTTTCTTCTCTCTCTCTCTCTCTCTCTCTCTTTATTTTTCCAAGCTTTTATGTATTTATTTCATTTTGTTTATTCTCTTCAAATCCAATATTCTTGAAATTAAATTTTTGGAAGATGGTTCTATAAATCTGATTCCACAGTATTTAAATTGACTTTTCTAACCTCAACCCACACCTGAGACTCTCGATCAAGTGGATGATTTTACGATTCTGAATTAATGATGAATATATCCAAATGTTTAATGCAAAAAACTACCCCAACTTCAGGTAACGCAACAGCCCAGTTGGTAAACCTTTTCTTGCTTAATATGCCTCCTCATCCCTTCAATTTATCAAATTCAAATTTCACAAATTATGTGGTCGTTGACTTAAATTTACGATTTAAAATGTCGAAATCAATGCTTGTAAAAAAGATTGATATCTATGATTGGACTGAAATATGTCGAGATCAACCATTTTGGATTATACAATGACTGAGATTAGTCATTTGTAATCTTATACCCATGATTTAGATTGTCCAAATTAACACTTACAAAAAAGATTGATCTCAACGATTGAATGAAAATAGGTCGAGATCTGCCATTTTAGATGAGAAAATGGTCAAGATCAACCATTTGTAGACTTATATTTGACGATTTAAATAGTTGAGATCAATACATAAAAATAGTCAATCTCAACAATTTGAATCAAAATAGGTTGAGATTAACTATAATGTCATCCAAAGTGTGGAGGGAAACATTGAGTCATTGATTTCATTAGAGCGTTGTGGTGATCATTTCATATACCCCATTGCATATTTAAAATGCCCCTATCTTCGACCTCTTGAAAATAGCCCATGGCCAATTTTTATATTTGTAATAGCAATTTGGCTGACCCATAGCTCAATTGGTTTGACTCATTGCAAAGCGACTTTGAGATCATGTTTACAAGTCCATTCCTTGGCCAATTTTTATATTTTTATATATTTTTTAACGATTGAATCTTATAGACAATTGTTTCAAGTTCACCTTACCCCAGTTATCATAAAAAATATAATAAATAATAAAAATGAAAGAAAAGTATTAAATAGGAGATGACAATAATATAAATCAAATAACTAATTCTTCACTGTCCATATTTTAAAAATAATGTATAATTTTATGTAAAATAAATATATAATTCACGTGTAACACACCAAAATTTTGCTTGTACATAAAAGGTCAAAAACAGTAACATGGAAGCCCAAACTGAGAAATACAAAATTTTCTATTGTGTTTTGTGTATATATTTGTTGTATAATATACACTAGGAAGAAAGTTTGAATGGGCATCTTTTGCACTATCATGTATATTGTTTTAGGGGCCTATTTGTTCTTCCAATTTAGTCCCATTATGAATGGATCTCAAAATTCTGTATCTTATTTGTTTGTATTAGCAAGTAGCAACTTCTTCTTCTTCCAATTTAGTCCCATTACATTTGGATCTCAACTTCTTATTTGTAGTAGCAACGATAATTGGTTTTTTTTACCATAATAATTAATCAGGATTGCACATTCGATGATACAATTTCATAAAATTTTACATTATTTATATATTAAATTGGCTCATTATATAGACATTCGTGTGTGTTTGCATATAGGGTCAGATTCCGTTGACTCAAGAAATATGACTTAAGGAATGACACAAGATCTTGACCATGTAAACACCAAATCTAACAGTTGAGAGATATCTCTACAATACATATCCCGATATACTAATCTCAAATATAAATTTCAACCTCTAGATTTTGTGCTTACATGGTCGAGATCTTATCTCTCTCTCTCTCTCTCTCTCTCTCTCTCTATATATATATATATATATATAGGACATCGTTCCGTAGACAACATTCTCAACAATGTTTTGTCCTATATGACAAAAAAGTTTTGGAATTGGCTGATTTTTTTATGATGATCTCTATGGTGTGGAGATCATCTTCACAAAAAATCAATCGATTCTAAAATTTTTAACTCTATGAAGAGTGGTTACGATTCTTCAACTTGTAAATTGGGGATATCAATTTTAAAATAGGCTGATTTTTTGTGAGGATGATCCTTTTACCATAGAGATCATCCTCACAAAAAAAAAAAAAAAAAAAAAAAAATCAGCCCATTCTGAAACTTTTAGCCCATGTAGAAAAAACACGTTGCCTAGATTCTAGACCGTGAGTATGATCTCTATAGTAAGGAGATCATTTTCACAAAAAATCAACATATTCCAAAACTTCTAACCCCATCAAAAGTGATTTACAAAAAAGTGAGTGGTCCACAATTATTCTACTTATTAACATAGGGCTAGAAGTTTTGGAATAACATGATTTTTTGTGATGATGATCTCCTCACCATAGAGATCATCCTCACCAAATATCAGCCAATTCCAAAACTTCTAACCCATGTAAGACAAAACACGTATGACGAAACATAGGGTGTCGAAAATGACCATATATATATAGATATGGAGACATTAGCATTGTCCACTACATTTACTTTCCAATAATATCTCTCATTTTACCTTTTAGTTAAAAAGACAATTGTATATTAGCCTTTTACATAATAAATGTTAAGGAAATTTTGATCTT
The DNA here is from genome assembly GCF_017979445.1 of Akebia trifoliata. NCBI lineage: Eukaryota > Viridiplantae > Streptophyta > Magnoliopsida > Ranunculales > Lardizabalaceae > Akebia > Akebia trifoliata. The sequence goes on along the minus strand of NC_141377.1, from coordinate 55,417,002 downwards.
TTTATTTGAATGCCTTTTCTATATATATATATATATATGGGAGCGGTTCAGCAGCCCCATCATGGTGCCCCATATGGTGCCACTCATTTTTCAAAACATGGGTTACAAGCTTTGGAATGAGCTGATTTTTTGTGAGGATGATCTCTATGATGAGGAGATCATCCTCACCAAAAATCAGCTCATTCCAAAACTTCTAACTCCGTCAAAAGTGATTTACAAAAATTGGACGGTCCACGATTCTTCAACTTGTAAACTAGGGTTAGAAGTTTCAAAATCAGCCTATTCCAAAACTTGTAACCCCATCAAAAATGATTTACAAAAAATGCGTGGCACCATAAGGGGCTGTTGAACCGCTCCCTATATATATATATATATTATAGTAAATACATTACCAATCAATGCCAACATAATAAATGCATTTATTAAGGGCATGATAAATGTATTTATTATGTAAAAGATTAACATACTATCTCATTTTTAGTAAAAGACAATATATATATATATAGGATGGTTCAAGGTACAACAATTGTGACAATGGTGTTTTGTAAATCATTTTTGATTGCATTATTAGTTTCAGAATTAGTTGATTTTTGGTGAGGATGATCTATATGGTGAGGAGATCATTCTTACAAAAAATCAGTCCACTCTAAAACTTCTAACCGTAGGTCAATATTTTTGTAAATCACTTTTCATCCTTACTAAAAATCAGCTTATTCCAAAACTTCTAACCCATGTAAGACAAAAATCATTGCCACAATTATTGTCAATTGTTGTCATTTTGGCAAAAAAAATTAATTTTGAAAATGGTTTTTTCTTTTTTCCTAAGCGAGAAAATAATTTAATTAAAGAATAAGGAATCGTCGAGGCATATCCCATGTTTAGACATCAGAATTGGGAACCCAATTGTTGACCCCAATGACATCAGACCTTCTTCCAATCAGCAAAGAGAGTTAGGAAGAGCCTTATTTGAGACTAGCGAAAGTAAGGAGGAGAGCTTCACTGAACGTAAGCGAGGTGAAGGTGTTAGATCAGGGCTAGAGAGAGTTGTGAGATCGTCAAACTCAATAGAGCCAGGCAGTCATATCCTCTTTGCTTATTCGCTTTGGCTAGCGGGAAGCCATGCTTCCGTTTGCTGGGCATGGACCTACTCTACTCCTTTATAGTGTAGTTCTGTCAAGTACTGTCACCGTCTGCCCATGGTGTGTAAGATGGGGGCCCTTCTCTAAGTAGCTCAAGGAGGTACTGTTAATCAAACCAACCACCGATGAAACTTTTCTAGTGACTTTTGGTGATGCCTTGCCTAACTGCCAGTAGGATTTTTGAGGTGGTTTTATTAAAAACTATTAGTGGTTTTAGATGGCCTCTAAAATTGTTTATTTTGTAGTGTAATTCGAAACCATACCTTGTGCCATTGATATTAGTAAACAAATTTAAGAAACCTTTAGAAAACAAGATAGTCTCCCCTTCGTGCAAATTTAATCAAACTCACTTCTTTGATTACTAAACTCACCTTCTCCTCTCTCTCTCTCTCTTCTTTGGATTGGCTAGGGTTTACCATCTTGATGGATTAAGACCTACCACACTAGAATGAGTGCTCAATGTTTTGGTCGATTGCTATAATATGGGTGACAATCCATTCTTAATAAGGATTCTTCCTTATTCTAGCACTTTAGGGTTTGCCAATATATTAACATTCCTTTTGTACAGGCACTAGGCCTGATAATATGACTTGCCAAGGAGTGATTGTTTGTGCACAACCCAACACCGTTTTGACATGTGGAGCTGATACATAAGTAATAAGAGAGAAAGTTTTCTCCTAACCACACATTGACTGCCCCAGAAATGTTAATTAGTATTGTGGGATGGGATCCACCTGGATTATCATACTGGCAATCGAACACCACAATCTTATAGATTTCATGAAAAATCTCATGGTAAAAAAAATGAAAAAAGAAACAAGAAAAAACAAAGTTTTTCGAGTTGATCAATGGTATTGAAATTGGATTGCTACCAAGAACCCAAATTTAAAATTAAAATACAACGGTGAAAAATAATTTTTTTTTTAAAAGTCATTGAATTTCATCCTCTACAACACTGTTGTATTGGATCATATTTTGAATGCCACAAGGTGGTCTTTTTAGGAAATTTTGGTTTTTTACTTTGAGCAGGAGAGAGAAAACTTCTCTTAATATTGCTTATGTCATCAACACCACATGTCAAAATAGTATTGGCCTGTGAGCAAACAATCACTCCTCGCCAGGTGGTATACTCAATCGACTCCCTAGCATGGACAAGTTCAAGAATCGTAGATCTATTCGCCTCGAGATACACTTTTTTAAAATGTGGAAGTGCAATCGTGTATCCCGAGGCTTACAGATCTATGGTTCTCGAACTTGTCATATCAGGGAGTCGATTGAGTATGCCACATGGCGAGTCATATTATCACGACTCTTTTAGGTATTAAGGAACTGGTCAATTAAATCTCATGTCAACCCGAAGCTGAACCCTTTGTTTCCAATATAGTCTTACCTGGAGATCTTTTCATGTCTCATACCTTATTGATCATCTCATAGATCAACATAACTTGATTATAGATGTTCCATGGAAGAAGGACCACTTAGGTAAGTGGTAAGACCTTGGGAGGATGTCATGAAGGTCTTAGGTTCAAACCCCTACTTATACTAGAAAAACAAAGCAACTTTGAATCCACCACCTCAAAGTTGCTTTGCAATTTGTCAAAGACTGACATATGGGTCTAACTTGAGACTATGTCAAGATATTGTTTCCAACTATGAATTGGTATTATAATAGTGATTCTAACCTATTGCAAAGTCACCTTGGTCAAAAGATAGGAATTGGTATTATAATAGTGATCAACTTGGAGTAACTTGATCTGGGACCTTTCCCTCTCACTCCAAGTTGTGGCCACTACACATCGGGAAAAGGTCCCTTTTGATATTGCCTTGCATCTTGAAGTCCAAGCCCAATAAGAATACTAGACATCTCACAACATAGATGATTGTATATGAAAGATGGCGTGCCTTGCAGTTTGTCCATAATGGCTTTGGACACAATTTTCTCAATAGTACTTCTGTCTTGATTAAATTACATATTTTTATTGATGCATGGTTCAGTAAGTTCTAAAGATGTACCATTGTGGATTTTTTTTTTTTTTGGTTTAACAAGCAAGATTAGTGGTCAGTAATAGTAGATGAAAGCAGGTTTTGAACCCAGATCATGGTATCAACACTCAGCCTGTAACAAACTTAGCAAGTTGGCGCCTTCTAACATTGTGGATAGGCCTCTTGTTTAGGGATATACAATGATTTCAAAGAGTTTGATGGCTTGATCACCATATGGCTAATTGACATCACGACTTTGGCCAATCGACCACTATATAGCAATTCTTGGTCCCTGATGGACAACTATTGATATATCTTGAGAAAATATCATTTTTTGTCATTTTGCATGCAAATTCACTGATATTTTAAGTATTACTAAGCTATTTCATTACAACCGACATTAGATTTTCTATTACATTGCTCACATGATATGTGTTAATTTGTAAGAATATTTGGATTCTCTAAATACTACGGTCAATATTTAATAAATTGGCCTAGATGCCCTGCACTTTTAATACTTTAGTTTTCTTCTCTATCATTGGAACAACTACAAGCAAAAACACTATATTGGGTTTTTTTGTTATTACTTTTTGTAATTTCCTAATTTTAACTTTGAAATGGTTGTAATATTTCAATATAAAAAAATGTGCAGGGAAATGGTGGATTCGGTCATCAATGTTCTCATAGAAAAATTGGTCGAAGGCCTCCTAAATGAAGGTTCTCATGTGCTTGAATTCCACAAGCAGTTCAAGACTTTAAAGAAAAAGCTTCAGTTAATGCAGAGCTACATTGAACATGTGGAGGGAGTGAGAAGGAAGGACCACAATAAACTTCTTAAGACTGTTGCGGGACAATTGAGAGAGTTACTATATGATGCAGAGGACATTACATCGGATTGCATGTTATTTTTAGAAAGAAGAAAAAGGGCCTCGAAGTTCAAGCATTATTGCTCTCCTTCATTCTGGAAACTCCGTTATAGAATGGGAAAGAAGCTTGGTGAGATAAATCAAGACATACGAAATCATTTGGAGACGATGAGTTCTTTCGTTAATTTGGCAACTCTTATCCCTCTGAACCAAGAACAATTGGGGAATGATCGACCGACGAGATATCCAATTCTAACGAAAGATATTGATATTGTAGGCATGGATAATGATGTGAAGAAAATTAAGAAATGGGTCTTAAACCCACCACAAGGGCCCTTGCACATCATTGGAATAGTCGGTATGGGTGGGATAGGCAAAACAACCCTTGCCCAAAAGATACAAAATGATGGTGATGTCAAGCATTACTTCGATCATATCTTGATGGTGACTGTCTCGCAAACTTTTCAATTTGAAGAGTCAATCAAGGCTATGTTGAAAAAAATTAGCGGGCCCAGAGACTTCGCAAACATCAATATTCAGGATTTACTGCAGGAGCTACAGAACATAATGGAGAGGGAGAAATGTTTGGTTATCCTAGATGATGTATGGACACTAGGCTCATGGTGGCAGAGTTTGAAGGTAGTTTTTGATCACAGCAACAGTTGTGTCATTGTCACAACCAGGAATGAAGATGTGGCTCACTCAATGGGAGTCACAGAGACACGTACACATCATCCTCATCTTCTTTCTAATGAGGACAGTTGGTCATTGTTCACAAAAATAGCATTCCCAAGGGAACAAGGCCAATGTCCGAATTCAGAGCTTGAGCTTATCGGTAAGGAGATTGTTGGTAGATGTGGAGGGCTTCCATTGGCAATCTTAGTTGTGGGGGGAATGATGATGAATAAAGGAAGTTCGACTAAGGAATGGAAGCGAATATCTAAGAGCCTACGCGAAGAGTTCGATAAGAAAGATGAACTATTAATCTTTCCTATGTTACAATTAAGCTATGATGAACTTCCTTCGTATTTGAAACCATGTATGATGTGTTTGGTTGTATATCCCGAGGATTATAATATATTTTCTGAAGATATCATTTCTTGGTGGATTGGTGAGGGCTTTGTTCAAGGGAAGCAAGGAAAGACTGTATATGATATTGGAAATGAGTATCTTGATGAATTAATCAGACGATGTTTATTACTTGTTAATTCGAAGGAGTTTTATGGCGCAAAAGGTGTTTGGATTAGAGTACATGATATGGTAAGAGAAATGATTAGAGGGGTCGCAAAGGAAGAAAATTTTATTTGCATAAATGATGGGGGGAAGTCTTCCTCCATCCAAATCCAATCACGTCGAATAGGTATGGTGATGAACACAGATATGTATCTCTTCATATCTGTGGAGCATACCAATTTCAAATCATTGCGGACTGTGATAGGGATTGATTTAGATGAGACTGAGGAGTTTACTCTAAATCTGGAATCAAATCTATGCCAATTAAAATGGTTGAGGGTTTTGGATATTTGTTTTAAGGATTCATCATCTCAGAAGACCCTTAAAAGAGTAGATTGGTTGAGTGGGATAGGATCACTGCAACACCTTGTTTGTCTTCATATAGAAAACTCCCGATTAGAGAGACTTCCAGATTCTATGGGAAATCCTCAACGCCTACAAATTTTAAGCCTAATCAATTGTCCTAATTTAAAGAGATTGCCAAAAAATATTGCATCCTCGGAGAAATTATGCAAATTGAGTTTAATAGGTTGCAAGTCTTTAGAATTTCACCCCAATGAGATTGGAAACCTTCAACAACTGTGTATATTCTCTTTTAATGTGAATTCTAAAGGCAAGGATGGGTTTCGCATTTCTGGGTTGAAGAAGTTGACTCAAATCCGAGAACTTGAGTTTTATATAGATTCAGAAGATGGAATAGAAGAAGGGGAGCTGAATGTGTTGTCAGAGCTCACACAATTGGAGTGGTTGCGTATAGGATTTCTATTTTACTTCGACAATGATGTTGATGTGGAGGAGGAACGACTACGACTGGCAAGGAAAGTAGATCATCAACTACCCTCACCTCTTAACCAGCTGTCAGAGCTATATCTTGAAGGCGAAGTAGGAGAAAAGACACCTATTTGGCTCAATCCACACTCTCTTCCCAATTTACGGTATCTTTACATTGGCTGTAATAAATATCTCAGGCATATGAGTCCAGAATTCTTTGGAGATGATGAGGATTCTAACAACAATAATACTACTACCGTCTGGAAATTGGAAGTCTTAGTCCTTGGCCTCCTATACGAATTGGAGGAGGAGTGGCCGAGAATGCATAAGGCAATGCCATTTTTAAGACTCCTAACAGTTTATAAGTGCCCAAATTTGAAAGGACTCCCTTTTGACTTGGATGAAGATGGTAACGGCACTTGCAGGAAAGATTAAACTATTCATTTTGATGTAAGTTAAGTTCCCTCCTTTCATATGTTTTTTTATTTTTTATTATTAATTGTTTCCATTAAATAGAAGGTTAGGATTAAAGAAGTTCAGATTTCCTAGAAATAATTAATACTATCTTTCTAGGGATGACTCCATTTTTCCCTTAGTTAATGAAAATTTAGTTAAAAATCGCTAATCCAAATTCAAATTCCCATTTTGATGGATCAGATTTCTTTTAATGTTGGGTAGACACCATTCATTTATCATTTGGATTTTATCACTTCTTTTAATTCTTTTATTTTTATTTTTTATGTACCCATTCAAAGCTATTTTTCCTTGCTATATATTCATATGTTCCACAAAAAAATGAGCACATCATCTTATTCTACTCATCGCTATGAGCTAGCTCTTAATATTCTTCATTTATCCAACTAAAATATGTTCTTTAATCATATCCAGACTCATGGATTTCACATGTCATCTCCCATAATATCGAGTTGTTTTGTCTCAAATGAGTCATCTTGTTAAAATCATTTTGGATAATTTTTTAAAATAATTATTATTTTTCTATTATAAGCTGGATCAATAGATGTAGCTCAATCATTAAAAAATATATATAGATCATATAAATAATGTAATAGGATTCGTATAGCTGACTCCAAAATTTTGGGATGAGGTTTTGTTGTCGTTATATTTGATTGATTTGGGATAAATATAGTTGGTGATGGGGATATAACTTTTGATTTTTATTGACCCAGATGACTAGGCGTTGTGTTTGGTAATGCTGGCAGCTTCTATGATTGGGATTTGCTTCTTGGAATTGCTCTTGGGAAAAGCGAGAAATAGCATTTTGGTAAATTACTTTAGTGCTGTGACGTGTGTAAATTCTGGAATAATTGCTTGTTGAAATTTATATAACTATTGGATTCTATTAAAAATGATCAGAATACCTTTAAATGTAACTAAATTAGGAATCAGTTTCTATGTTTTAATCATCTCTGGCATATATTATATTTTGATCATAATAATAAAATATTACTAAAAGTAATTTTTTATATTTATATACCAATATATAGTCAAATTCATTTACACAAAATATAAATTATTTTTAATCAACCCTAGAAACCCTTCTCTTCCCTTAATGTGATTTATTGTTCTCCTAAATATAAATAAATAAATAAAAGGAAGATGAAACCAAACCAGTAGAAGTCCTCCACATGAAATTCAAGCTTGGATTGGAGGTTTACAACAATGCCTTGAATGAAATTGCATTTAAACCTACAATTTTTTTAGTAGTTGCATTGTAGATCCCAGGTCTTCTTATAAACCGCAAACAGCTTCTACAAATTAAAGAATAATTGTACCCAATCCTAATCTTATTTCAAATCCAAGGCTTCATGAAGGATTTCAAACTAGTGCGCTGGTGTCTTTTTTTATTGGCTTCGGATGCATTTGGCCAAGTAGGGGCATAAAATGGTTTTGACAAGTGTCGGACCTGAGTATCAGATCCATATTCAGATCTGAATTTTTTATACTTTTACCTCGATTCGGATCCTGATCTGACTTTGCTTATGTTAACTAATACTATATCTAGATCTGATCCATGTCAAATAATTCTGTAATGTTTAAGATTTTTACCTGTTTAACTTCTTTGCAAACTTATTATATTGTAGAGAAGGATGTTAAATAAACAAAAATTATAGTTTTCAAAGCAATATATTTGGATCCGAATGGTCAAGACAGGGGCGGAGCCAGGATTTTCATGTAGTGGGGAACAAACTACTTGTGTTTTATTTTGTCAGAAGTTGAAGAAAATGATATTTAAGTTATTTCCAATTAGTCTATCAAAGGAGTCCTAGTCAAGACGCAAAGTCATCTTAAAAAAAGTGAAGGAAGGTTTTCAAGAATCGGAGAGAGGTGAGGAGGTAGGGGCAAATGGGGAGGGAGTGGGGCATGTAACTACTTGTGTTCAAAAGTCTTGTGAAAGATACAAGAGTAAGCAAATTGGGTATGTAATTTGTGAAAGATAAAAGAGTATTTGAAAGTTCAGTGGGGACAATTGTCCCCCACTGACTCCTAACTAGCTCTGCCCCTTACTCAAGAGAAAATCGTATTTGACTAGCATTTGATTCGGATACACTCTAAGGATCCAAATCCGTTAAACTCAGTTGTGACTATTTACCTAAGTTGTCTAACATTTATGTTAATTAAACCCTATGATGTTTTAATGATGATGAAGACCCATTCCTCATGGTTCATATAACTTACATGAGGAATGACTTTAAATTTGTAACTATTTTAACTCAGTAACTACTTAGTTCTCAAATATGTTTAGTCGAATTATGTAGTCGCAACTCTTTCAATTACCATATTTTTCCTTGGTGATGGAACTTGTGTTATTTGAGTAGTCTTGACATATACTCTTGTTGCTTAAATAGCTTTTTATAATTTTGCCTCTTTAGTCATTGAGTAGATCGGTCTACTGCAATTGATTATGATAAAGTAGAGTTGGCTTTTAGAGCCAAACCTATAGTAAATTAATTGGAGGGGTCAGCCAATGAGCTTGAACCTCATTGAGCAATTGATAAGAGGGTTGGTCAATGTGGTTGAACCTCATAGAATAACTGATAGGGGGTCGGCCAATGAGGTCGAACCTCATTATGCCTTTTTTGAATTAGGTTTATGGGTCAGATCAGGTTTAGGTGGACATGATTGTCTTAATTTAGTAATTTATTAATCCTTAAGAAGAAATATTTTTGGTTCCTACAATGTCGCATCTAACACCAAAGGATTGGTGAGATGGTCATACCACGCCTCACGAAAACAAGGTATTGAGTTCGAATCACCCGCTAATGGCCACCCTCGGGGATTTATCCCAAAAATTATCGGGTGCATGTGGAGGGGGTAGGGGATTGCACGTGCTCGAGGAATAGTTAGGTGCTCTAAGAGACTCGGATAAAAAACAATGGTCTCTTTATCCACTCCCCTTACATATATTTGGGCAGAAAAATGGAAAAAATAGCTTCAAATGACCTCTTCAAATATTTTTCCATCACAATCTTCCTTAATTTCTAACCCAAATTTGAGTTTGTTTTTGTACAAGAGAAACAAGTCTTTTTCCACCTTGAAATCCTATTATATTACTATATTACTACATCAATTATTTAGATTTGTGTCATTTATCTTATTAATGGCACCATTAATCAATAATTGATAGTATTAATTACAAGTCTTTTTAAAAGTAATTTTTGCAAAAGAGGGTGAGGTGATCAATTACAACACCTTCCTTGTTTTTTTAAACTTCCTCATACGATCTTTCTTCCTTGTTTTTGAAGATAGGGAGGATGGAGATTGTTAGAGGTGCTATGAGCCTATTTGAATAATTCAAAACAAATAGAGTACTTCTAAACATATGACATTTATAGGGGCACTTTATTCCACTTATTTTAAATGAGATGAGTTCTTTTAAGGAATATGAAGGGTTGAAATGAGTACTTCTAAACAAATTGATCCAATCTCTAGGAAACAAATTTTCTTAAAGCTTTCTTCGTTGGTATATTTTATTAGTCAAGCTTTGTTGTTATCTTCCCCAATGAAGTGATCGAGCTCATATGTTCACACACAATCCAATCGTGTAAATGCAAATTCAACTGTCTAGAGAGATACATCTATTTTTGTGATATGTGATAAACAAAGATTTCCATCATTGAGCCGACCTAACAAATAACAAACCAACTAGGTATGCAAATCGATCACCAATGAAAATGGTTCAATCATGTTTGCAAATTAGTGAAGAAAACAGTCCACAAGAATAGGATTTTGCAACATGAATAATAATCTAAAAATATGATTAGAGGATCTTGAACAAGCCTAGAAAAAGGAATTACCCATTTTTTGTAGCATCAAATCAATCCAAACAGGCCCTTAGAGAGACAATCTCCATGTCGAGGATGCCATCCCTTGATTTTAACAAACCGGATTGGAATCCCTTGTATTTCAATTTTGTTAAATCTTTAACTTTCTTAACATTTAAAAAAAATAAATAAATTAAATGTGAAAATATTTAAGATTCTTACAAGGTTTTAAATGTTTAGTTTTAGGATTTTTAATTAGTTTTAAAATTTGTTAAAAAAATTTAATTGGTTTAAGAGTTTGTTAATATTTTTAACCCTTTGAAGTTTAATTGATTTAAAGTTCGATTAATTCAAGGTTTAGCACTTCTTTTTGTGTGTACGTGTTTTGAAGGGTATTTTGGTAATTTTAGGAATTTACCCCAAATTAACCTATTTCTAATTGTAAACAGCTGTTTAAGTTGTTTGAATGAATTATAATGATTTGTATTGTTGACGTAATAACTTGAACCAACTTTTCCAACGTTCTAATGGTGTGTTTTAATCTTCAATTAAAATAATTTAAGAAATTATGATGTAATAAGTTAAAGAATAATGATTTCAATTAACTCACAAAATCGTAGATCATTTGTCTTTGAATACATAGAATCATAAATCTTTTTCTTGTGTATCCCTAATCAAAGTGATGGGGTGTTAGATTATCACCACTCTAAGTAAAAATTGAGGTGCCAATAGAAGTTTTTAGGAAACTTATTAGTCTTTTTCATTTTAAATTTAAATAATCCGGAAACTCACTCAATAGTCCCAATTTCAAGGTTATTTTAGTAATTTTATTATTTTATTCTTTAACTTCGAAAGAAAACTTTAATGAGATAGCCCCATTATTTTGACGGGACAATAATTGAATCACCCTATACAACTTGCTCCTCAGTTTTCTATGCATTTCTATATCGAAAAGTTTTGCTGTCTTTTCATTAATCTATTGCCCTCTCTCTGTCTCTCTCTCTCTCTCTCTCACAATAAACTGTAAGTTCTTGGTGTTTTTATCTTATATGTTTTGATTTGATTTTTATTTTCTGTTATTACATCAAGAGATATTGTTTATTGGATGTTTTAATTTCAGAATCCTTAATTACCTAAAGGAAAGCTATTTATCATTTGCACGTTGTAAGTCTTTTTTTTCTCTCTTTAATTTTTTGAAGTTTTTATGTATTTTGTTTCTTCCCATCAAATCCTATATTCTTGAAATAAATTTTTTGTAAAGAATTTACATGTAAATCTGATTCCATGGTATTTAAATGGACTTTTCTAACCTTAACCCACGAGTCACAACGGATGAGACTCTCCATCAAATAAATGGCTGAGATAAGAGGAAAAACACAGATTTCACAAAAATCCTTAACATTTCAACTGTGAGAATGATGGAGAGCCTCAACCCCAGTGGTTTTTCTAATTCCTTGATAAAATTACATATTTTTAGATAAAATTATCCACAAGGTTTTTGGATGATAAAATGATTGAAATCGATCATTTGTAATCCTATACTGATGATTTAAATTATCAACGATTGGATCAAAATAGGTTGAAATCAACCATTTTAAATGAGAAAATGGCTAAGACCAAGAATTTGTAGATCTATATTAACGATTTAAATTATTGAGATCAACTCATGAAAATAGTCAATCTCAATTATTTGAATCAAATTAGGTAGAAATCTACCATAAAGTTATCCAAAACAGGAAGGGAAACGCTGAGTCATTAATTTGGTGTAGTCTAAAAAGATCCTCTTATGGTATTCTTTTTAATTAAAATACCTTAACTACCCTTACAAGAGCAATTTTAAATGTATATGGAAATCCCATTTTAATAAGATGTGGTCCCCCCAAGTTTTGATGAATACTTTAGATACCCCCCTATGTTATAAAATTGATGACATACCCCTTGACCCTACTCTTCTATTAGAAATTAAAGAATAATAATTAAATGACCCTAGTCATCCACTTTTGTCCATGTGTTTCTCCTTATGTATTGAAAAATTAATTAATTCTATAATTCAACCTCAAAAATAATTAAAACTTTTTTTTTCTTTTTAAAAGCTACTATGAATTCATCAATTAACCATGTCTAACTAGTAAATGAAAGTGAACATTAAAAAAAGAAAAAAAAAATTAACTTATCCAACTCACATCAAGATTATATCATATATATATTGAGATTTTTGAATGGGAAATAACATTTGAAGAAACCGAGTGAATCGAACTAAAACTGATTTAGCGAACTTTAGAAAACAGAGAAATGAATATTTTTTACATATGCCTACAAATCATATTCATTCTAGAGATCTGAATCACTATGCTCCAATGGGGCATATGAGAGCAGGATGTGGATAGCCTATTTGAATCAATTTTTTTTATTACAAATAATACTACCGCAAAAGTTTCAATGGAAATTACAGGACCAATCATTTTGATATAACATTCAAGATAACGGTAGAAAGTCACCTAAATCTTAGATACTAAAAAAATTCTGACTTTTGTACAAATTATGATCGTTCATTTTATTAATATAATATTCAAATAAACTCATAAAACTATCAAAATACGCCATTTTCACACTAAATTACGAAATACTAAAAAAAAAAAACACTATAAATAATAAAATAAAAAGTCTGTTTTGGATTAATAGATCCAAAATTTCTATAAAATACCTAAAAAAGAAGAGGAAAACACTAATGAAAGTTTCCCAATTGCTCATCCATGTGATCTCTAAAAAAGAATATATATATATATATATATATATATATATATATATATATATGTGGGTGGGTGGGTGGGTGGGTGGGGATCGGGGGACATAAATAAAAACATATGTAAAAATAATCATTTTTTAAAATATGGGTTAAAAGTTTTAGATTGAACTGATTTTTTTTTTTTTTTTTTTGTTGTGAGGATTATCTCTATGATGAGAAGATTATCCTCACAGAAAATCAGTCAAATCTGAAACTTCTAAATCAATCAAAAGTAGTTTACAAATTATAGATAAAATATCGATGATCCATATACTAAATCATTTTTTATGGGGTTAGAAATTTTAGATTAGGCTGATTTTTTTTTTTTAAAGAATAATCTTCTCATCATAAAGATCATTCTCACAAAAAATCAGGTCAATCTAAAACTTCTAACCCATATTTTGAAAATGATTGTTATTACATTGTTTTTGCATATGTTTTTACTTATGTCCTCTCTCTCTCTCTCTCTCTCTCTCTCTCTCTCTCTCTCTCTCTACACACACACACACACACACACACACTTTAAAACAAAAGAAGAATTTGCGAACCAATATGTACCCAATAACTCTTAATTAAGCTTTGAGTATTTGGGCATAACCTCACTTCAAAATCACACAAACATCATGGCTTGTTCCCCTGTTTTAGTCCCATTATGAATGGATCATACTCAATATTATGTCTTGTTTGTATTAGCAACTTCTTCTTTTTCCAATTTAGTCCCATTACAATTGGATCTCAAATTCATTATTACGTCATATTTGTAGTAGCACATGATTTTAAATCTTGTTTCAGATCGAGATGACTCATCTGATTTGTCTTGGTATCGTCCACTAACGAGACAAATTGACAAGCCATCTCAAAACCTGATGTGTTTTTCAAATAAAATGAAAGGCGTTCATCATCGAATGAAACAACTCAAATAAATTGGACGACCTAGTCTTGTTCATTGATGAGACGAGACGTTAAACGAGTTTTAAAACCATGTGTGTGCATAAAGAGTCAGGTTTTGTTGACTGAAGAAATATGACTTAAGGAATGACACAAGATCTTGACAATGTAAACACCAAATCTAATGGTTAATATTTTATGCACATCTCAATAATACCTATCCCGATATACTCATCTCAAGTATTAAGTCTCAACTATTAGATTTTGTACCTACATGTTTAAGATCTTATTTCCTGAGTCAATGGAATTCACCTCATATATATACACACACACGTGATTCCAACACTTTAAATACAAAATCAAATGGTTGAGATTTATGAGTATAAGATTTCACTAATGTTCTTACGTTGTTTCTTGTAGTAGAAACCTATGTTTCTCTTGCTTTTGATCCAGAATGTTTATCAACATTTGTCTTCAATGCCTCTTTTCAACTATTTCGGGTAAGCAATGTGAATCCTTTTGTTTTGCCATTCAATTCTATCTGGAGCCAATCTTTTATTAACATGTGTGAAAATTTCTTTCTACTAAGATATTTTCTTTAAGTTTGGTTCTGCCCTTCATGAATGTAAAAACCTCCATTGAATTGTCTCTGGCATCCATCATCATTTTTTTTTTCTTTATCATAGTAACAAGTAATTTTTGTCTGCTTTCTTTTCTCTCTTATTAGAGTTATTCTTAGCTTCTATTGGATGTTGTCTGTAAAATCTCGAATTTTTTTATTCGTATCTCGAGAAAAAATAAATAGTAAAATTTTGATAAAGTTCTAAAAGTGGGACTTAGGGATAAACTTTTAGGAGGTTTCTGATCATTTTTAATGGAATCTGACTTTATCATTAGATTTAAAATGATTGAAAAACATACTTTAGCCTGTAAATACGGTCAAATGCGAGTCTGAACACAAAAATTACAAAATCCTTAATTATCGAGTCGGACCAGATTAAAATAAAGATTTTTTACTAAAGCAAGAATTTTTAAGATTCGATCATACCATTGGGTACGTAATGAAAAATTATTAAACATAAACATTTATATGTCATTTTTGGAGTATAGAAAGTCGAATTATTGTCAAAAACGAAAATAACGTCAATTTTGGGGGTCACCTCAGGTCAAAAATGTAAATTTTGTTAAAGATAGAATTTATAGAAATTAACCACACCATTAGATTCAGAACGAAAAATTAGACAAAATAGAGTATTCATTTGTCACTTTTGGAGTTCAGATGGTCAAGTTATCATCGATCGAAACAATAGGTAAAATATCGATTTCATCCCAAGATTTATATAAATAATTTTTTTAATTTTTTTCACTATTCACTTTTGTTTTAAACGACCCAAATCAGCCAACAAATTTTTTTTTTAAATTTATTTATTCTTTTATAATTTTCAAACTTAGATATTTCGTGAATGGACCGTCATTGACTTCCGTCGCAGAAGGAAAAAAGATCCGTAACCTCGACATCTATAAAATTCACCCAAGATCTATTCGTTTTATCTTCTTTTTCATCCCGTATCGTAAAAAATCAGCCGTATATATATATATATACAGGAGTTTCAAAACTTCGACCTCGGATTTCGCCTATTTCGGGGTCAAATCGTCCTCCGTCGCAGAAGGAAAAAAGAATGATGGCATTGAGATCTTAAAAACCACCTGGTCAGATTCAAAAATCAGTCACTTCAAAGTCCGATCTATCTCAATTTTTGCGTTATTTGTCTCGATTTTCACGCACGCGCTTCAATCATTTCGGGCCAGAACTTGCATGTTTGATATGTTTAAACTGTATTTTATAACAAAATATACGTGGATAGGATATATCATCAGATTTTTTTTCGTCAGGTGGGTCCTGAGCACCGCTCGGACTCTGTTTTGATATAAGTTTTGATATTTTTTCAATGTTATTGATAAAAATGAATTTTATAGTTGAAAAAATGATTTAATATTCAATGAACTCAAATTGAATTGATGAATATCAGAAAGTGGATATTTTGTTTGAAACATTGAAAATGGTAAAAATTGAAAAAAGAAAAAAAAGGTATGAAACAATAAAATCTCAAAGTCACACCCGAGAGGTGATGTCTGCATTTTACATTGTTGTGTTGTGTGTAGGTTGGTGAATGGATATCTAGGAATAATGTTACTGGTTTCAGGTTTATTTATTTTCTGTTAGCGCGATGAGCTGTTTACTTTTTCGTTCTGTTATTTATTTTAGGCCAGGTGACCACACTTACATGGTAGGAAACTTGATATTCATTCTCAATCTTGTATTGTTAATTTCTCTTTTGTTTTCAAATGAAACTAATATATATATATATATATATATATATATATATATATATATATATATATATTCTATGTTTGAGCTGTTAAAGAGTTTGTGAATGCCTGAAGGGATAATACGTCATATCATCCGGAGTGGTGTACTATCCTTAAATGTACGGTAGGGACCACCAAGCTCATACGTGGTATGAGACGCGTATGAGAATGGAGTCACAATTGGAATCACATGCACGCCTGATAGGCATAGACGAAGATGATTAGTCAGTGATCACTAACAATCTATAGTAATCGAACGTTTTGACACATCGAAAAGAGATCCATTGCTTACGGTCACGTCAAACGACTAGCCTAAGTTGGATAAATGATCTCACAAGTGTGGTAAATAGCAACCAGCTACAAAATTAGGAACTAATACTTATTATGAAACATCATGTCCACCTTGTGTATTATGTATCTGTTGTCTTATTTTGATATATAAAATGAAATGTATGTTTAATGTTTTCATTTGATCAATTAGATTTGTATAAAATGAAAATGTTATAGTGAGTATTGTTGATTGATGTAATGTGAGTTTTAAAATATTTAGTTGCTCATCCTTGACTATATGTATCAGTTAATCATAGTTTATTCTATAAAACTTTGTATGTGTTAAAATAATTTAGTATGCTTATTCGTTCATGTTAGGAGAAGTTATTGACAAAAATTGTTTGTTTCCCTATTGGATAATTATTATTACTCACCATTTTCTTTTCCATTTTTGAGTTTCAGATCCAAAGCTTAGCGAGGTAGGTGTAGAACACGAGTGAGAATCATTTGGTGGGTCAGATAGACAGTCAGAGTCTGTCATTTGGTGAGTATTGGGGTTATACCCCCTAGTGGTGTCGATTTGTCCAAGAGTATTATAGATTTTATTTTGAGCGATAGGACTTTTGTTAGAGTGAGAAATTTTTGTATAATCCCATATATAAATTTTTTTTTTCGCACTTTGATCTATCGTATGTCATTAGATATATATAGGCTTCCGCTTGTATTATATTTTGTATGTATATATGCATGATTGTATGTCGTTTATCAGGTGTAGATTGAACGCCTTGGAATGCTAACATAAACAAAAGGAGACCATGCCGAAATTTCAAGGTGCCACCTAGTGCCTCGAGATTTGACATGGGACTTTGTGTTAGCGTTTGGCGGGGCTCCACATTGTCATCTATGAGTTATTTTCTAGTTTACCAACTTGACATCCATCTTTACATTCTTACACATCAACTTGACTTAATATTTGGCTAAAATGCATGTTCTTAAGGTCTGTGTTCATCAATCTAGTTCTTCCATCTAAATCAACATCTTTTGGGATGGAAATTTGTCAATTGATGCATTTGAATAAAAAACATAGAGCTGAGTAATCATTAGTTTTAGTTTTTCCTAACGATCAACATCGTTACTTAACTCTTCCCTATTTTGAATTAAACAACGTTATAATGACTGATGATAATGTATATATATCTATATAATAAAATACAAAAGTCCCACAGTTGTTACAGTTTTGTGGGAGATGAATTTCTCATCCAGCTACAATTGTGTGGGAATAAACATTCTATCGAGCTATAGTTTTTGTGGGACAAACTTTTCACATCTTCTAACTTTATTATATTTTCTTTTTTATCCCTTTAACCCACTTTATTTTTTTCATATTTTATCCTCTTAACCTCAACTTTTTTAATAATACCTCTCCAATTTTATTTTATTTTTTCATTTATTTTATCTTAATTAAAAATACCATTAAGGCAAGCCTTTTTAACTTACAGAAATGATAGAAAAACTTAGAGAAAACAAGAAATTTGTATCGTTTTGACTAAAATATTTGAAAAAGTATCCAAATTTAGTTAATATGGTGGATATTGGAAAGAAGTCTCAAATGGACATATTTACATAATTAAGGACATATGCGGGAGGGTTGTGATTTGTGTAAGAACAATTTGTAATGAGACAAATAAGTTTTTTGTTACAGTTGATTTAAATGAAGAACTTTGGGTCCGTATATTTTTGCTCGAGTCATAAATGAGTAAATGTTCATAATCAAGAGTAGGTCTCGTGTGTATGATATTGATTGATATAGTGTTAGTTGATTAAATTAGAGAGAGATAAAAATAAAGCTGGAAAGTTCTAGAACTGCTTTGGAATTTAAGAGCTTTAGAATAAGTAAACTCAAGAGAGTACGTAGAGTGCTACTTTAGTAATAATGATGCCTACGAATGAATGTTTAGTAAAAGTAATGGTTAAGTTAAGAAATATCTGGAAGCGATTATTTTGTTACTTTCGATTCTCTTATATATAGATGGATTGATTAAGGAATATGTGCCCACGAAGTTATAATTGGGCAAAACTGAAGTTGTGTGTTTTTGGAGTATTAAGGGTTTGATGCATTCCAATCAGATAAGAAGACTACTAAGACCATATATATCTTATAGAGTTTATTGTGGGATGATCAAGGAGCAATATATTTGTGGATTGAGTGCCGCAGAGATGAGAAGGATACTGGAAATGATTAAGAAAGATACAAGAAATTATTGCATTCTTGAAAAGTTTGGAGTAACCCTTTTATTGATTTTTTATTTTTGATCGGTAAGTTAGGAGGAACCCAAATCAGTGATAGATTAAGGGATAATCGATTGAGATGATTTGATCATATGCAATTAAGAAAACTTCAATTGGAAGGAATGTGGGAGTTGAAGACTCTAAAAGAGTAGAAGAAAGAAATACATTTCAAAAGAATGTGGATGAAGATAGTGAAAATGAATATGAATATTTGCAATAACATAAAATATGGCTTTTGTTATTATTGAATGGTGAAACAAGATTCGTTTAGCCGGCCCCACACTTTTTGAGGTTACAGTTTGTTGATTACTGGCGATGAAAGTTCTTATTATATTAAATTGAATTTGGATGAGGATCCCATCAAACACTATGTGTCCCCTCCAAAAATATAAACCTCTGAACATCAGCCCTCCTTGGTATTTTACTAGAAATCAAGGCAAATTTTTGTAGAGGGCATGATTGCCTCTTTTATCATTAATTTGTGTTCACGTGCCCCCCTTTAATCCCTATTAGCAAAATGATCCTTGTTTATGCCAATCCTTGGTATTACTGCAAATCATTGCAAATTTTTGTTAAGTACTTGGTTGCCTAGTTAATTGTTAATTTTTGTGCCCAAAATGCTTCCCTGTAATCCCTTTTTGGCAAAATTTTGTTGATGTCCAAAATTATTGTAGCAAATTATTGCAATGTAAAAAAAATGGGACTTTACTCCTATTGATGTATGTAATTTAGCGCATTCATTCTATTTAGACTAAGCCATGAACTGGTACAAAAATTAGATCATTTTGCAATATGGTTGGGTACTGTCTTCATGAAAATGACCTTATATAGATATTTTTAACATGAGTCGTGATGATATGACGCTCCATAACCATAGATCATTTGACTCGGGATGCACAAGAAAAAGATTTGTACTTAAGCATATCTCAAGGCAAATGATCTACTATCGTGTGATTGAGGGCATTAGAAAATCATTACACTTTCAACATTATAGTAATGAATTGTACAAACGACTCATAACTGCCTACCCTTACGATTACTAATGAGGTTCGTTTTAAAGTGGCAAACCAAGGACCTGAACTCGAATTGGTGAAACAGATAACATGACATAGACAAACCTCCGGTGTTTTGATGAATATTTGTGATTCCCCCCTGTATTTTAAAACTGATGGCATGCCCCCTCTTGAACACGATCTATTTGATTACTAATAGAAATAACCTAAATGCCTCATCTTCAACCTCTTGCTAAAGCCTATTGATTTTTATCCAACAAACCCACAGTTATCTTCGTTTAGGGAGCAGTTTTTTCTACACTGGTCTCAACAATAAAAATCTTCTCCTTCAACCGTCAAACCTCAAGAATAAATATTAAAAAATTAAATATTTTTATCATTTTAAAAAAAAATTATTTGAATCAATTGGTTTTTTTTAAATTTCTGATTGAGTAGTTAGTTTTAAATTATTTTAATATTTGTTTTATAAATAAACATAGAAAACTAGTGTTATCGATTACATCCCAAATAAAAAAAAGTAAAAGTTAGGGTGTCAATGGAAACTCCCATTATTTGCTAGATTTGATCTATTTTTTTGTTAAGAAGTGTATATGAGTCTAATCATAATTGTAAACAACTAAAAAAATTATTTGAATAAGTAATATAATGTTGAGATAATAATTTAAGCAAACCTTTGTAATGCTTAAAGAATGTGTTTTAATATTTAATTGGGAGAATAAATAATTTAAGAAATAGGGTTGTAATAATTCAAAAAACAAAAAATTGATCTTATCATAATTTTGTATATATTTATCACAAAAATCAAATTTTATTTTTATTTTTATTTTTATTAGGCAACTCAAATAGTAAAAATTATTTTAGACGAAATTTTCCCTAGAAAAGGATTTGCCTGGCAAATATTTTCTTTGCAATTAAACATGTCTTTAAATTTAAATAATTCGAATTCTCAGTTAAAGTCCCAATTTTAAGGATATTTTATTATTTCAGTCTGAACTTTTGCTAAATAAAAGTTTGTTGAGGTGGCCCCACACGGTATGGAGAAAACAAAGAAAAACAGGAAGAATGAGACACGATGAGTATTTTACTTTTGAGTTTGACTGGCCTTACTAACATAGGAAAAGAGGCCTTATTAAGCCTCATCCATCGATAAATAGGACTTGAGATTTGAATAGAAATTCCTTGAGATTTGTAAATATTTCGAATTCTAATTTACGCATCTCGGGACCTTTTTGATAATGGATGAGGCTTAGTAGGCCTTTTTCCTCACTATCTTAGTAAGGAAAGGGTTTCTCTTTTACGTTGACGCTATACAAGTTGCTACTCAGTTTTCTCTGCATTTCCATATCGAAAGCTTAGCTGCCTTGCCATTAATCCAATGCTTTGCTTTCCCTCTCTTCTTCCTTAACACAATAAACTGTAAGTTCTTCGTGTTTTTACACCTTTTGATTTGATTTTTCTCTATTATTACATCATGGGATAGTTGTTTATTGGATGTTTTAATTTAAGCAATCCTAATTATCTAAAAGGGTCTTTATAGGCCTAGTTCAAAAGAAGGAAGCTATTTATCGTTTGCCCCCTGTAAGTCTTTTTTTTTTTCTCTATTTTTTTTTCAAAGTTTTTTTATGTATTTATTTCATTTTGTTTATTCTCATCAAATCTTATATTCTTGAAATTAAATTTTTGGAATATATGTTTAATGCAAAAACTACCCTCAAAGCCTTGAAAGAGGGATTTCTTTCTAAATACCCCCAACCTAAGAGTAACTCAACGCCCAGTTGGTAAACCTTTTCTTGCTTAATATGCTCCCTCATCCCTTCAAATTATCAAATTCAAATTTTGCAAATTGTGTGGTTGTTAACTTAAATCTACGATTTAAAATGTCAAGATCAATGGTCGTAAAAAAGATTGATGTCTATGATTGGACTGAAATATGTCGAGATCAACCATTTTGGATAATACAATGACTGAAATTAGTCATTTGTAATGTTATACCGACGATTTAGATTGTCAAGATTAACACTTATAAAAAAGATTGATCTCAACGATTGAATGAATATAGGTCGAGATCTACCATTGTAGACCTATATTTGACGATTTAAATAGTTGAGATCAAGATAACCCCATGATGATTTCAGGTTTTCTTTTCAAATACCCCCACCTTGGTGAACCTTTTCTTGCTTAATATGCCCCCTTTCAAATTCAAATTTTGCAAACTGGGGTGATTGTAGACTTAAATCAACGATTTAAATTGTCGAGATCAATGCCTGTAAAAAGATTGATCTCAATGATTGGATTGAAATATGTTGAGATCAACCATTTAGGATGATAAAATGATTGAGATCGATCATTTGTAATCCTATACCAACGATTTAAATTGTCAACGATTGGATCAAAATAGGTTGAGATCAAACATTTTAGATGAGAAAATGGCTAAGACCAGGCATTTGTAGATTTATATTGATGATTTAAATTATTGAGATCAACTCGTAAAAATAGTCAATTTGGTGTAGTCTAAAAAGATCTTCTTGTGGTATTCTTTTAATTAAATTTTCTTAACTACCCTTACAATAGCAATTTTAAATGTATAAGGAAAATGCATTTTTATAAGATGTGCCCCCCCCCCCCCCAAGTTTTGATGAATAGTTTAGATACTCCCTATGTCATAAAATTGATGACATACCCCTTGTGGATACGAGATTTTCATCATTTTGAAATATCCTTCTACTTTGGGGTATTTTGGAGTCGTCACCATTCATATCTTTGAAAATGGTGTGAATGATCACTTGAAGTTGTATTTTTTAAAAAATATGTCATTTTGACATTTGATAACTCTCCTATGGATAAAGTACATTTAGTTCAACCTTTGATTCAAGGTAAGGGGGTCATTTTATGGAGTAGGGAAGGTGTTAAGCACCATACTCCATCCACTGTTGGTGGTAACCTCGAATTCGGTCACTTTTTTAAAATAAAATAAAAGAAAAGAAAAAATTGAAAAATCCGATATATGCCCTCAAGTATGAGAGGCTTTAATGTTGGTTCAAACCATTGAGGGCACCTTTATTGAAAAAGAAGCCCTTTGATAGTTCAAGTCATTGGTGGTGTGTGCATAGGTGTAGAGAAGGGAAAGAAGTAAAAAAGGGAAGTTGGAGGGGATGTTCTTTTGTCCAAACCCACTTTAA
The DNA here is from genome assembly GCF_017979445.1 of Akebia trifoliata. NCBI lineage: Eukaryota > Viridiplantae > Streptophyta > Magnoliopsida > Ranunculales > Lardizabalaceae > Akebia > Akebia trifoliata. Next base: position 55,393,933 of record NC_141377.1, on the reverse strand, counting down.
TATAATCTTGATCTTCTTTGATTTTCAAAGATGTGCTCCTTCTTCTTTTCTTGATTTCCTTGAGAGAAGGTTGAAAGTTGAGAGTTGTGATGAGTTGAGAGTTAATGGTGGTTAGGGAGTAGAGTAAGAGTAGAAATTTGAGAGAGTTGTAATTTTAGGAGGTGTTTTTCTTAATTTTTCATTAGGGATTAAGAGTTGTAATTTTATGAGGTGTTTTTCTTAATTTTTCAGTAGGGATTGAGAGTTGAGAATGATGGGATTTTTATAGAATTTGGGAGTTATTTTGAGGGATAGAATTTGGTGAAATGATGAGAAGTGGTAGAATAGTGTGGGGTTTAAGAGAGATGTAGGGGTAAATTAGAAATGATTGAAGGATATTTGTGTAAGAAGGTTAAATGAGTTCGCATTTGGGTGGAGTGTTTAATGAGGTGAGATGATGGGTGTTTAAGACGATGGTTGATTGATTGAGTGGTGTTTGGTTTAAGAGAATGGAAGATTTAAGAGGGTGGTTGATGATATTTTGGGAGGATGAGGGAGATAATGTCATGTAGACAAATGGGTGGACATGGAGGGTTGAGATGAGTTGATGAGAGATAATAAATGTTTGATTTGAGAGGAGGAGTGTAAGTTTAGGTTGTAGAGATGAGTTTGTAGGTAATGATAATAGTAAATTAGGGATGGTGTAGGTTGTAAGTGTTTGATTTGAAAGAATGAATAGGGTAGGTTAGGAGGGTGTAGGTTGTAAATGTTTGATTTGAAAGAATAAATAAGGTAGGTTAGGGGGGGAGGTGTAGGTTGGAGGTGTGGGTAGATGATATTTAGAGAAAAGTAATGGGATAGTTAATTTTTTAGAGAAAGGTGATGGGAGTTGGTGGTTTGATGAGGGAGGTGAGATGGGGTGATGACATGTGTCATACCTTGATGATATTTGGTGATTGATTGTGATGTTGGGTTTAAGTAGAGAATTAGACTTGGGAAATGTGTTGGGTTGAATAAGAATAAATTTGGGTTGAGTTGAATGGGCATAGGTAATGGGTAGAATAAGAATGAGTTTGGAAAGTGTAGAATAAGGATGGGTTTGGGCTTGCATTGGGTTGAGTTTAAGAATGTAGGAGGGGGGTGAGGTGTTTGAGTCTATGGGCCACGTGCGAAGTCTTGGGTTGTTTATTGAAAAAGAATGACAAAATAAATTGGATTTTTGTAGGTTTGGATTTCGGAGCCCATTCTAATTTTTTCGATATTTGGGACATTTTGCGTCGAGGGCCTGATCAAATTTGGGTGTCTACACCCCTTGACCCAGGTCTTCTATCAGAAATTAAAGAATAATTATATAAAGGACCCTAGTCAGCTACTTTTGTGCATGTGTTCCTCCTTGTGTATTGAAAAATTAATTAATTCTATAATTCACTCTCAAAAATAATAATAATAATAATTTTTTAATTTTTTTAAAGCTACTATGAATTCATCAATTAACCATGTCTAAGTAGAAATCATTGAAGAACGTGATATTATATAGTTGGATTGTAGTAAATGAAAGTGAACATTAAAAAAAGAAAAAAAATAATAACTTATCCAACTCACATCAAGATTGTATCATATATATATATATATATATTGAGATTTTTGAATGAGAAATAACTTTTGAAGAAACCGAGTGAATCGAACTAAAACTGATTTAGTGAACTTTAGAAAACAGAGAAATGAATATTTTTACATATGCCTACAAATCATATTCATTCTAGAGATCTGAATCACTATGCTCCGATGGGGCATATGAGAGCACGATGTGCATAGCCTTTTGTACAAAAGTTTCAATGGACATTACAGGCCCAATCATTTCGTTATAACATTCAAGATAACAGTGGAAAGTCACCTAAATCTTAGATACTAAAAAAATTCTGACTTTTGTACAAATTATGATCGTTCATTTTATTAATTATATAACATTCAAATAAACTCATAAAAATATCAAAATAAGCCATTTTCTTGCTAAATTATGAAATACGAAAAAAAAAAAAACTATAAAAAATAAAATAAAAAGTCTGCTTTGGATTAATAGATCCAAAATTTCTATAAAATACCTAAAAAAGAAGAGGAAAACACTTTCCTTATTAATGAAAGTTTCCCAATTGCTCATCCGTGTGGCCTCCAAAATAGAATATATATATATATATATATGTGGGGGCGGATCATGGGACATAAATAAAAACATATGTAAAAACAATCATTTTCAAAATATGGGTTAGAAGTTTTATATTGTGCTGATTTTTTTTGTGAGGATTATCTCTATGATGAGAAGATTATCCTCACAAAAAATCAGCAAAATCTGAAACTTCTAAATTCATCAAAAGTGATTTACAAATTTTTGGTAAAAAATCGACGGTCCATATACTAAATCACCTTTGATGGGATTAGAAATTTAAGATTGGGCTGATTTTTTTTAAGAAAAATATTCTCTTCATAGAGATCATCCTTACAAAAAATCTAGTCAATCTGAAACTTTTAACCCATATTTTGTGCCAAAGATTTTTTGTAAATCACTTTTGATAGGATTAGAGGTTTTGGAATAGGCTGATTTTTTGTGAGGATGATCTCTACGGTGAAGAGATCATCCTCACAAAAAATCAGCTCATTTTGAAACTTCTAACCCTAGTTTATAAGTTGAAGAATCGTGGACCGTCCAATTTTTGTAAATCACTTTTGATTGGGTTAGAAGTTTTGGAATATGCTGATTTTTGGTGAGGATGATCTCGTCATCATAGAGATCATCCTCACAAAAAATCAGCTCATTCCAAAGCTTTTAACCCCTATTTTGAAAAATGTTTGACACCAAACTTGGCAAACTTTAGGGCTGCTGAACCCTCCCCATATATATATATATGGGTCCCGTTCAGCAACAAACATTTTGGCAAAACATTTTTCAAAACATGGGTTAGAGGTTTTGGAATGGGCTGATTTTTGGTGAGGATGATCTCCACGGTGAGGAGATCATCCTCACCAAAAATCAGCCCATTCCAAAACTTCTAGCCCCAGTTTACAAGTTGAAAAATCGTGGACCGTCCATTTTTTGTAAACCATTTTTGATGGGGTTAGAAGTTTTGGAATGGGCTGATTTTTGGTGATGATGATCTCCTCACCGTAGAGATCATCCTCACCAAAATTCAGCCCATTCCAAAACCTCTAACCCATGTTTTGAAAAATGTTTTGCCAAAATGTTTGTTGCTGAACATTTCCCTATATATATATATAGGTGATGATGATCTCCTCACCGTAGAGATCATCCTCACCAGAAATCAGCCCATTCCAAAACCTCTAACCCATGTTTTGAAAAATGTTTTACCAAAATGTTTGTCAAAATGTTTGTTGCTGAACATTTCCCTATATATATATATATATATATATAGGGAAATGTTCAGCACCCTAAGTTTTACCACACACTTTAACAAACGTTTTTGTCCTACATGGGTTAGAAGTTTTGGAATGAGTTGATTTTTGGTGAGGATGATTTCTATGATTAGAAGATCATCCTCCCCAAAAATCAGCCCATTCCGAAATGTTTAGCCCCATGTTTACACGTTGAAAAATCGTGGACCGTCCATTTTTTGTAAATCAATTTGCATTGGGTTAGAAGTTTTGGAATGAGCTGATTTTTGGTGAGGATGATCTCCTCACCATAGAGATCATCCTCACCAAAAATCAGCTCATTCCGAAACTTCTAACCCATGTAAGACAAAACGCGTTTGTTAAAGTGTGTGGTAAAACTAAGGGTGGCGAACGGGACCCATATATATATATATATGGGGAAATGTTCAGCACCCTAAGTTTTACCACACACTTTAACAAACGTTTTTTGTCCTACATGGGTTAGAAGTTTTGGAATGAGCTGATTTTTGGTGAGGATGATCTCTATGATTAGAAGATCATCCTCCCCAAAAATCAGCCCATTCCGAAATGTTTAGCCCCATGTTTACACGTTGAAAAATCGTGGACCGTCAATTTTTTGTAAATCAATTTTGATGGGGTTAGAAGTTTTGGAATGAGCTGATTTTTGGTGAGGATGATCTCCTCACCATAGAGATCATCCTCACCAAAAATCAGCTCATTCCAAAACTTCTAACCCATGTAAGACAAAACGTGTTTGTTAAAGTGTGTGGTAAAACTTAGGGTGCCGAACGGGACCCATGTATATGGGGGCGGTTCAAGGGCCATATGAGAAAACATATGAAAAAACTTTCGTTTTTCAAAATAAGAGTTAGAGGTTTTGGATTGAGCTGATTTTTTGCAAGGATGGTCACTATGATGAAAAGATCATCCTCACAAAAAATCAGCTCAATCAGAAACTCCTAAATCCATCAAAAGTGATTTACAAATTAGTGATAAAAATTGGTAAAAAATTGACGGTCCACATTCTAAATCACTTTTAATGGGGTTAGAAGTTTCAGATTGGGCTGATTTTTTTTTTTTTTGGATGATCTTCCCATCATAGAGATCATCCTCACAAAAAAATCAGTTCAATCCAAAATTTCTAACCCATATTTTAAAATTTTATTAAAAACGAAAGTTTTTACATATGTTTTCTCATATGGCCCTTGAACTTGACCCTATATATATATGGGTCACGTGCTTACGCCCCTATTACGACTCACGTTGCGACACACCGTTTTGTCTTATATAGGACAAAATGTTTGGAATGGGCTGATTTTTTGTGAGGATGATTTCTATGGTGAGAAGATCATCCTTGCCAAAAATCAGCTCATTATGAAAGTTCTATGCCGTCCAATTTTTGTTGAAAAATTATAGACCGTCCAATTTTGTAAATCAATTTTGATGGGGTTAGAAGTTTTGGAATGGGATGATTTTTTGCCAAGATGATCCCCTCATCACAGATATCATCCTCACAAAAAATCAGCTCATTCCAAACATTTTTGCCCATATAAGACAAAACGGTGTGTCGCAATGTGAGTCGTAATAGGGGTTGTAATAACGCTGTTCTATATATATATATATGGGAAATGTTCAGCACCCTAAGTTTTACCACACACTTTAACAAACGTTTTTTGTCCTACATGGGTTAGAAGTTTTGGAATGGGCTGAATTTTGGTGAGGATGATCTCTATGATTAGAAGATCATCCTCCCCAAAAATCAGCCCATTCCGAAATGTTTAGCCCCATGTTTACACGTTGAAAAATCGTGGACCGTCCATTTTTTGTAAACCATTTTTGATGGGGTTAGAAGTTTTGGAATGAGCTGATTTTTGGTGAGGATGATCTCCTCACCATAGAGATCATCCTCACCAAAAATCAGCCCATTCCAAACCTTCTAACCCATGTAAGACAAAACACGTTTGTTAAAATGTGTGGTAAAGCTTAGGGTGCTGAACGGGACCCTATATATATATATATATATATAGGGGGGCGTTCAATGGCCAACTTTTTGGCAAAACATTTTTCAAAACATGAGTTAGAGGTTTTGGAATGGGCTGATTTTTGGTGAGGATGATCTCTACGGTGAGGAGATCATCCTCACCAAAAATCAGCCCATTCCAAAACTTCTAACCCTTGTTTACCAGTTGAAAAATCGTGGACCGTCCATTTTTTGTAAACTGTTTTTGATGGGGTTAGAAGTTTTGGAATGGGCTGATTTTTGGTGATGATGATCTCCTCACCATAGAGATCATCATCACCAAAAATCAGCCCATTCCAAAATCTCTAACTCATGTTTTGAAAAATGTTTTGCCAAAAAGTTTGCTAAAAAGTTGGCCATTGAACGCCCCCCTATATATATATATATATATATATATATAGGGAAATGTTCAGCAACAAACATTTTGGCAAAACATTTTTCAAAACATGGGTTAGAGGTTTTGGAATAGGCTGATTTTTGGTGAGGATGATCTCTACGGTGAGGAGATCATCATCAGAAAAAATCATTTCATTCCAAAACTTGTAACCTCATCAAAAATGATTTACAAAAAATGGACGGTTCACGATTTTTCAACTTGTAAACTGGGGTTAGAAGTTTTGGAATGGGCTGATTTTTGGTGAGGATGATCTCCTCACCGTAGAGATCATCCTCACCAAAAATCAGTCCATTCCAAAACCTCTAACCCATGTTTTGAAAAATGTTTGTCAAAATGTTTATTGTTGAACGGGACCCATATATACATATAGGGTCAGGTTCAACGGACATATGAGAAAACATATGTAAAAACAATGTAACATTAATAAAATTTCAAAACATGGGTTAGAAATTTCGGATTGAGCTGATTTTTTGTGAGGATGATCTCTATGATGGGAAGATCATCTGAAAAGAAAAATTAGTCAAATCTGAAACTTCTAACCCCATTAAAAGTGATTTAGAATGTGGACCGTCGATTTTTTACCAACTTTTATCAATAATTTGTAAATCACTTTTGATGGATTTAGAAGTTTCTGATTGAGCTGATTTTTTGTGAGGATGATCTTCTCATCATAGTGGCCATCCTTGCAAAAAATCAGCTCAATCCAAAACCTATAAACCATATTTTGAAAAACCATTGTTTTTTCATATGTTTTTACATATGGCCCTTGAACCGGCCCCATATATATATATAGGGTCCTGTTCAGCAACAAACATTTTGGCAAAACATTTTTCAAAACATGGGTTAGAGGTTTTGGAATGGACTGATTTTTTGTGAGGATGATCTTTACGGTGAGGAGATCATCCTCACCAAAAATCAGCCCATTTCAAAACTTCTAGCCCTTGTTTACATATATATATATATATATGGGAAATGTTCAGCAACAAACATTTTGGCAAAACATTTTTCAAAACATGGGTTACAGGTTTTGGAATGGGCTGATTTTTGGTGAAGATGATCTCTACAGTGAGGAGATCATCATCACCAAAAATCAGCCCATTCCAAAACTTCTAACCTCATCAAAAATGGTTTACAAAAAATGTACGGTCCACGATTTTTTCAACTTATAAACTGGGGCTAGAAGTTTTGGAATGGGCTGATTTTTGGTGAGGATGACCTCCTCACCGTAGAGATCATCTCCACCAAAAATCAGCCCATTCCAAAACCTCTAACCCATGTTTTGAAAAATGTTTTGCCAAAATGTTTGTCAAAATGTTTGTTGCTGAACGGGACCCTATATATATATATATATATATATATGGGGACGGTTCAGCAGCCCTAAAGTTTGCCAAGTTTGGTGCCAAACATTTTTTAAAATATGGGTTAAAAGCTTTGGAATGAACTGATTTTTTGTGAGGATGATCTCTATGATGAGGAGATCATCCTCACCAAAAATCAGCCTATTCTAAAACTTCTAACCCCATCAAAAGTGATTTACAAAAATTGGACGGTCCACGACTCTTCAACTTGTAAACTAGGCTTAGAAGTTTCAAAATGAACTGATTTTTTGTGAGGATGATCTTTTCGGTGAAGAGATCATCCTAACAAAAAATCAGCCTATTCCAAAACTTCTAACCCCATCAAAAGTGATTTACAAAAAATGTATGGCACCAAACTTGGCAAACTTTAGGGCTGCTGAACCACTCCCTATATATATATATATATATATATATATATATATATATATATATATATATATATATATATATATATATATATATATATATGGGAAATGTTCAGCACCCTAAGTTTTACCACACACTTTAACAAACGTTTTTTGTCCTACATGGGTTAGAAGTTTTGGAATGAGCTGATTTTTGGTGAGGATGATCTCTATGATTAGAAGATCATCCTCCCCAAAAATCAGCCCATTCCGAAATGTTTAGCCCTATGTTTACACGTTTAAAAATCGTGGACCGTCAATTTTTTGTAAATCAATTTTGATGGGGTTAGAAGATTTGGAATGAGCTGATTTTTGGTGAGGATGATCTCCTCACCATAGAGATCATCCTCACCAAAAATCAGCTCATTCCGAAACTTCTAACCCATGTAGGACAAAACGCGTTTGTTAAAGTGTGTGGTAAAACTAAGGGTGGCGAACGGGACCCTATATATATATATATATATATATATATAAGCATATGTAAAAACAATATAACATTAATTAATTTTCAAAATATGGGTTAAATTTTTTGGATTGAGCTGATTTTTTGTGAGGATGATCTCTATGATGGGAAGATCATCCGAAAGAAAAATCAGTCCAATCTGAAACTTCTAACCGCATTAAAAGTGATTTAGAATGTGGACCGTCGACTTTTTATCAATTTTTGTCAATAATTTGTAAATCACTTTTGATGGATTTAGAAGTTTCTGATTGAACTGATTTTTTGTGAGGATGATCTTCTCATCATTGTGGCCATCCTTGCAAAAAATCAGCTCAATCCAAACCCTCTAACCTATATTTTGAAAAACCATTGTTTTTTCATATGTTTTTACATATGGCCCTTGAACCGCCCCCATATATATATATATACACTTTAAAAAAAAAAAAGAGGTAAGAATTTGCGAACTAATATGTACCCAATGACCCTTAATTAAGATTTGAGTATTTGGGCATAACCTCACTTCAAAATCACACAAACATCATGGCTTGTTCCCCGCAATTTAGTCCCATTACAAATGGATCATACTCAATATTGTGTCTTGTTTGTAGTAGCAACATCTTCTTTTTCCAATTTAGTCCAATTACAATTGGATCTCAAATTCATTACGTCTTATTTGTAGTAGCGCATGGTTTTAAATCTTGTTTGAGATCGAGACGACTCATCCGATTTGTCTCGGTATCATCCACCAACAAGACAAATTAACAAGTCATCTCAAACCTGACGTGTTTCTCAAATATAGCGGAAGGCATTCATTATTGAATGAAGCAACTCAAATAAATTGGACAACCCAGTCTTGTTCATTGACGAGATGAAACGTCAAAATGAGTTTTAAAACCATGTAGTAGCAACGAGTGGTTTTTTTACCAATTCATTATTATGTCTTATTTGTAGTAGCAATGATAATATAATCAGGATTGCACATTAGATGAAACAAATTCTCAAAATTTTACATTATTTATATACTAAATCGGCTCACTAGTTTGACATTCATGTGTGGGCATAAAGGGTCAGGCTTTGTTGACTCAAGAAATATGACTTAAGGAATAACACAAGATGTTGACTGTGTAAACACCAAATCTAATGGTTGATGTTTTATGCACATCTCAACAATACCTATCCCGATATACTTATCTCAGGTATTAAGTTTCAACCATTAGATTTGTGCCAACATGTTTAAGATCTTATTTCTTTAGTCAATGGAACCCACCCCGTATCTATCTATATATATATATATATATATATATATATATATATATGGGAAATGTTCAGCACCCAACCATTTGCCCAATCATTTTTGTCTTACATGGATTAGAAGTTTTGGAATGGGCTGATTTTTGGTGAGGATGAGGAGATTCCAAAACTTCTAACCCCATCACAAATGCTTTACAAAAAATGGATGGTCCACGATTTTTCAACTTGTAAACATGGGGTTAGAAGTTTTGAAATGAGCTGATTTTTGGTGATGATCTCCTCACCATAGAGATCATCCTCATTAAAAATCAGTCCCTTCCAAAACTTCTAACTCATGTAAGACAAAAATGGTTGGGCAAATTGTTGGGTGCCAAATGGGACCCTATATATATATATATATATATAGGGTGGGTTTTATTGACTCCTAAGAATGACTCATGAAATAACACGTGATTCCAACACTTTAAATACAAAATCAAATGGTTGAGATTTATGAGTATCTTAATAACACAAAGCTCAGAGATAATTATCCTGGGGATAAATCTCAACCATTGGATTTTTACATTTAAGTGTTAGGATCATAAGTTTTTTTTTCATGAGGCATTCTTAGGAGTCTAGGGATCGTGACCCAATATATATATATATATATATATAATGAGGTGTCCGGATCCATTTTGGTGAAAAAATTAATTTTGAAAAGGGTAATTTACCGTTTCTTAAATTAAAATGAATTGTGTGTTGTTTTTGTAATTTTTTATAGTGCTGTTTTGATAATTCTCTCAATCTAGAATCTATAGGAAAAAACTAGATTTTTCATGGCAGTATTATAATGATAAATGTATTGCCACATCAGGTTTTGCTCATGCCACCCCAAGTAATGTAAATCAACAAGAATTAGAACACTTCTTGGGGTGGCGTTACCAAAAGCTTGTGTGGCAATAGAAGCTCTCATTATAATTACGTCCTCAACGGGGATCTGGTTTTTTTTTTTGGAAAAAAAAAGAGGCAATTGAGTCCAACAAATTTTCTCACAGAGGGAGGGGATTAATGTAAAAGAATTCATCTCGAATTTTCCTACCCGTAGAAAATTCTTTACTCATGGGAAGATCAAACAAAATCAACTAAAAAGCAATTTCTCGAACAAATGTTGAGACATGCAAAAATACCATTAATCTTCTTTTTTTTCATGGTTTTATTTTTAAATTCAGTTAAAGCTTCATATTAATATACTGATCTAAGAAGACTAATATATGGGTATTTTAGTTTTTAGCTATTTCCTTTCAATTTATTTTCCTTTTAACACTTCGTTTGGATTGAGATAAGAGGAGAGAAATGAGCCACTTTTCTCACCGTTTATCTTGTTTGGGAAGTTAACTGAGGAGAGAAAAGAAAGTTAATGAAGAGAAAAATGCTCAATTTTGTTCTCTCCCAAAGTGAGAGAAAGAGAACAAATTAATATTAATATTAAAATGAAAAAGTTAATTTTCTCTCGATTTCTTAGTTTTCTCTCTCATCTATCCAAACAAGGTGGAGAGGAAGTTAATTATGTTTCTATTCTCTTAATGAGGTTCTCTTCTCTTTCCTCCATTTCTCTCAATCCAAATAGACTGTGAAAGTTTAATGTATTTTGATAAAGAAAATTAATGTGCAGGAAAATGTTGGATGCGGTCATAACTGTTCTCATAGAAAAATTGGTCGAAAGTCTCTTAAATGAAAGTCTTCATCTGCCTAAATTTCACAAGCAATTTAAGACAGTGAATAAAGAGCTCAAGTTAATGCAAAGCTACATCAAACAAGCAGAGAAAGTGAGAAGGAAGGATCAAAATGAAGTTCTTAAGACTGTTGTGCGGCAATTGAGAGAGTTATTGTATGATGCAGAGGATATTATATCAGATTGCAAGTTGTTTCTAGAAAGAAGAAAAAGGACATCGAAATTCAAGCGTTATTGCTCTCCTTCATTCTGGAAATTTCGTTACAGAGTAGGAAAGAAGCTTGGTGAAATAAATCAAGAAATAAGAAATCATTTAGAGATGATAGGTCCTTACATTCCTGCAACTCTTGTCCCTTCGAACCGAGAGCAATTAGAGAATAATCGACCGATGAGTTACCCGATTCTAATAAAAGGTGATGAAATAGTAGGCATGGAGAATGATGTGAAGAAAATTAAGCAATGGGTCTTAAACCTACCAAAAGATGATCCCTTGAACATCATTGGAATAGTCGGTATGGGTGGGATAGGCAAAACAGCCCTTGCCCAAAAGATACAGAATGATGATGATGTCAAGCATTACTTCGATCATATCTTGATGGTGATTGTCTCACAAACTTTCAAATTTGAAGAATCTATCAAGAATATGTTGAAAGAAATTAATGGGCCCAGAGACTTTGCAAATGTTGATGCATATCGTTTACTGAAGGAACTACAAGACATGTTGCAGAGGAAGAAATGCTTGGTTATCTTGGATGATGTATGGAAACTAGATGAAGGCTCGTGGTGGGAGAGTTTGAAGTCAGTTTTTGCTTACAGCAACAGTTGTCTCATTGTCACAACTAGGAATGGGGATGTGGCTCACTCAATGGGAGTCTCTAAGACATACACTCATCATCCTCATCTTCTCTCTATTAAAGATAGTTGGTCATTATTCACAAAAATAGCATTTTCAAGGGAAGGAGGCAAGTGTTCGAATTCAGAGCTTGAGCATATTGGTAGGGATATTGTTGGTAGATGTAGAGGTCTCCCATTGACAATCAAAGTTGTGGCAGGAATGATGATGACTAAGGGAACTTCGACCAAGGAGTGGGTGAGAATATCTAAGAACCTAAGCGAAGAGTTGGATAAGAAAGGTGAACCAATCTTTTCTATGCTCCAATTAAGCTATGATGAGCTTCCTTCACATTTGAAACCATGTTTGTTGTGTTTGGCTGTATATCCCGAAGATTATCTTATGTTCTCTGATAAAATCATAACTTGGTGGATTGGTGAGGGCTTTGTTCGAGTAGAGAAGCAAGGAAGGAGTGCATATAATATTGGAAGAGAGTATTTTTATGAATTAACGGAACGATGTTTATTACTTACTACAACTGTAGAGTTTTCTGGGGCAAAAGCTTTTTTCTTTAGAGTACATGATATGGTAAGAGAAATGATTAGAAGGATCGCAGAGGAAGAAAATTTTATTTGCATAAATGGTGTGGGGAAGTCTTCCTCTATCCAAATCCAATCACGTCGAGTAGGTATGGTGATGAACACAGATATGAATCTCTTCATATCCGAGGAGCAAATCAATTTCAAATTATTGCGGACAATAAAATGGATTGATTTAAAAGAGAGTAAGGAGTTTACTCTACATCTGGAATCAAAGCTATGCCAATTAAAATGGTTGAGGGTTTTGGATATTTGTTTTAAGGATTCATCATCTCAGAAGTCAGATTGGTTGAGTGGGATAGGATCACTGCAGCACCTCGTTTGTCTTCGGATAAAAAACTCTGGATTAGAGAGACTTCCGAATTCTATTGGAAATCTTCAAAGCCTTCAAATTTTAAACCTGATCAATTGTCCAAATTTAAAGAGATTGCCAAAAACTATAGCATCCTTGGAGAAACTAGTCAGCTTGGGTTTAATAGGTTGTGAGTCTCTAGAATTCTTTCCCAGTGAGATTAGAAACCTTCAACAACTGTGTATATTCACTTTTAATGTGAATTCAAAAGTCAAGGATGGGTTTCGCATTTCTGGGTTGAAGAAATTTACTCAAATCAGAGAACTTCAGTTTTTGATAGATTCAGAAGATGGAATAGAAGAAGGGGAGCTGAAGGTGTTGTCAGAGCTCACACAATTAGAGGTTTTGTCTATAGTATCTGAAAGCAACAACAAAAATGATGTTGATGCGGAGGAGGAACGACTACGACTGGCAAGGAAAGTAAATCATCAACTACTCTCACCTCTTAATCAGCTTTCAGAGCTATGGATTCAAGGCGAAGTAGGAGAAAAGACACCTATTTGGCTCAATCCAAACTCTCTTCCCAATTTACGGTATCTTTTCATTTCGAGAAGTAATTATCTTAGTCATATGAGTCCAGAATTCTTTGGAGATGAGGATTCTATTGTTTGGAAATTGGAAGTCTTAGAACTTATCAAGCTAGGCGAATTGGAGGAGGAGTGGCCAAGAATGCAAAAGGCAATGCCATTTTTCAGAGTCCTAATTGTTATCGAATGTCCAAAATTGAAAGAACTACCTTTTGATTTGGATGAAGATGGTTCTGGCACTTGGAAGATAGAATAAACTATTCATTTTACATTTGATGTAAGTACCCTCCTTTCATATGCTTGATCGTTCTCTCTTTTTTTTGTTTGATTTTTCTACTAATTTCCATTAAATGGAAGGTTAGGATTAAAGGAGAAGTACAGATGTCCTAGAAATTACTACTAATCTTTCTAGGGATGAGTCCACTTTTTTCTTAGGGATACAGTTTTTTTTTTCAATAGTTAATGACAATTTAGCTATAAATCGCTAATCCAAAAATTCAAATTCCCATTTTGATGGATTAGATCTCTTTTAATGTTGGGTGTAGACCAACACCAATCGTATATCATTTCTTTTAAGTCTTTTTTTTTTTTCAAAGCTATTTTTCCTTGCAATATATTCATGTTTCACAAAAAAAAAATGACAACATCATCTTATTATACTAATCTCAATAAGAGAGCCCTTAATATTCTTCATTTATCCAACTAAAATATATTCTTTAATCATATCCAGACTCATGGATTTCTCATCTCATTTGGTTGCCCATATTATCGAGTTACCTCATTCGAGTTGTTTTTGTCTCTAATGAGTCATCTTGTTAAAATCATTTTGGATAATTTTTTTAAATAATTATTATTTTTCTATTATAAGCTAGATCAATACGTGTAGTTGTATCAATAAAAAATATATATATCATATAAATAATGTAATAGGATTGTTTTAGCCGACTCCAAATTTTTGGGATGAGTTTTTGTTGTCATTATATTCAATTAATTTGTGATAAAAATAGTTGGTGATGGGGATATAACTATTGATTTTTATTGACCCAGGTGATAGGCGTTGTGTTTGGTAATGCTGCCAGCTTTTATGATTGGGATTTGCTTCTTGGAATTGCTCTTGGGAAAAGTAAGAAATAGCATTTTGGTAAATTACTATAGTGCGGTGATGTGTGCAAAACCTGGAATTATTGCTTGTTGAAATTTATATAACTATTAGATTATATTAAAACCATCGTAATACCTTCAAATGTAGATAAATTAAGAATTAATTGATATTTTTGTTAGAAGCCCAATTAACGTGTGGCCCATTGACCTACATGTTTTAGGTTTTTGACTTGCACAATGATTCTATATTATAGAGATGTTAATAATTAAGGATAAATCCCAATTATATTAGAAATAGAAATACTCTTTAAATCTTATATTGAAACCTTGATGGATAGGAATCCTATTTGTAGACACCTCAATTTGAATTTCTCCTCACTCGAAAGGATCCAAAAATATCAATTTTTAATAAAATTTGTCAACAGGACTTAAAAAGCCCAAATCGTTAAAACATGGTATTTTGATCAAATCTAAGGGTCCTAAGACCCCTAAGGGTATAATGGGACCCACAATGAGACTTGGCATTCCACTCCACTCCCATATTCGAAATTACCTCAAGCCCATTTAAAGCCCACCAACCTTCAACTCTAAAAAAAAAAAAATCATTTTCACCTCACCCCACTTAGTCTAACCCTAACTCCATACAACCCAAATCCTAAAACTCACATACCTTTAAATCCACATCCTAAAATAAACCTTAACCAACCCCAACAACCTGAAATCCTAAATCCAACATATTAAAGCCCACATTCACAACTCTAACCCACAAGCCATTATTCACATCAACCAATCAATATTTGATAATCAAATGTGACACTTATCCTCACTACAACCCACCTCCCAAAAATCATTTTACCCTACCTAATCCATCACTTTTCTCTGATAGAGGAGAAACTACTACGACTGGCAAGGAAGGTAGATCATCAACTATCCTCACCTTTTAACCAGTTGTCAGAGCTATATCTTGATGGTAAACTAGGAGAAAAGACACCTATTTGGCTCAATCCAAACTCTCTTCCCAATTTACGGTATCTTACCATTTCAGTAAGTAATTATCTTAGTCATATGAGTCCAGAATTCTTTGGAGATGAGGATTCTATTCTTTGGAAATTGGAAGTCTTAGTCCTTCCCGAGCTAGACGAATTGGAGTGGCTGAGAATGCATAAGGCAATGCCATTTTTAAGACTCCTAACAGTTTATAAGTGCCCAAATTTGAAAGGACTCCCTTTTGACTTGGATGAATATGGTTGCGGCACTCGGAGGAAAGATTAAACTATACATATTGATGTAAGTTAAGTTCCCTCCTTTCATATATATATTTAATAATTTCCATTAAATAGATGGTTAGGATTAAAGAAGTACAGACTTCCTAGAAATAATTAGTACTATCTTTCTAGGGATGACTCCATTTTTTCTTAGTTAATGACAATTTAGCTATAAATCGCTAATCCAAATTCAAATTCCCATTTTGATGGATCAGATTTCTCTTAACGTTGGGTAGACACCATTCATATATCATTTGGATTTTATCACTTCTTTTAATTCTTTTATTTTTATTTTTTATGTACCCATTCAAAGCTATTTTTCCTTGCTATATATTCATATGTTACACAAAAAATGAGCACATCATCTTATTCTACTCATCTCTATGAGCTAGCTCTTAATATTCTTCATTTATCCAACTAAAATCTGTTCTTTAATCATATCCAGACTCATGGATTTCTCATCTCATCCCATAACATCGAGTTATTTGTCTCAAATGAGTCCCTTTTTAAAATCATTTTGGATACTTTTTTTAAATAATTATTATTTATCTATTTTAAGCTGGATCAATAGATGTAGCTCAATCATTAAAAAATGTGTATAGATCATATAAATAATGTTATAGGATTCGTTTAGCCGACTCCAAATTTTTGGGATGAGGTTTTGTTGTCGTTATATTCAATTGATTTGGGATAAATATAGTTGGTGATGGGGATATAGCTTTTGATTTTTATTGACCTAGATGACAGGCATTGTGTTTGGTAATGCTGCCAGCTTCTATGATTGGGAATTGCTCTTGGGAAATGATGTGTGTAAATTCTGGAATAATTGCTTGTTGAAATTTATATAATTATTGGATTCTATTAAAATGATCAGAATACACTTAAATGTAAATAAATTAGGAATCAATTTATATTTTTTAATCATCTCTAGCATATATTATATTTTGAAAAACCTTTTGAATCCTAATTAATAATAAAATAATACTAAAAGTAATTTCTTATATTAAATAAAAGTTTTTATATACCAATATATATTCAAATTCATTTACACAAAATATAAATTATTTTTAATCAACCCTTTAAACCCTTCTCTTACCTTAATGTGATTTATTGTTCTTCTAAATATAAATAAATAAATAAAAGGAAGATGAGAATAAATATGAAACCAAACCAGTAGAACTCCTCCACATGAAATTCAAGCTGTTTGGTGTCCTTTTTTATTGGCTTCGGATGCATTTGGCCAAGTAGGGCCATATTCAGATCTGAATTTTTTTAATACTTACCTCGATTCGGATCCTACTTGGATCCGGATCTGACTTAGCTCATCCGGATCTGATCCAGATCAAATAATTCTGTAACGTTTGAGATTTTCACCTGTTTTACTTCTTTGCAAACTTATAATATTGTAGAGAAGGATGTTAAATAAACAAAAATTATAGTTTTCAAAGCAATATATTTGGATCCAAATGGTCAAGACGGGCGGAGCCAGGATTTTCATAGAGGAGTCCTTGTTAAGACGTAAAGTCATCTTCAAAAAAGTGAAGGAAGGATTTCAAGAATTGGAGAGAGGTGAGGACGTAGGGGCAAATGGGGAGGGAGTGGGGCATGTAATTAGTTGAAGATACAGGGGTATCTCAAAAGTCTTGTGGGGGCAAAAATTGGAGGGAGGGAGGGAGGGAGGGAGGTGAGGGTGGGGGCAAATAGGGAAGAAGGTGAGGGAGGGGCGGCAAATTGGGTATGTAATTTGTGAAAGATACAAGGGTATTTGAGAGTTTTGTGGGGACAATTGTCCCCGTTGACTCCTTACTAGCTTTGCCCCTTAGTCAAGAGAAATAAAATCGTATTCAACCTGTGTTTGATTCGGATACACTTTAAGGATTCAAACTTTAAACTCAGTTGTAACTACTCACCTATATTGTCTAGCATTTATGTTAATTAAATCCTATGTTGCTTTAATGATAATGAAGACTTACCCCTTATGATTCTTATAATTTACTTGAGGAATGATTTTAAATGTGTAATTGTTTTAACTCAATAACTACCTAGTTCCTGAGTTGATTCAATCACATTATGTACTCGCAACTCTTTCAATTACCATATTTTTCCTTAATGATGGAACTTGTGTCATTTGAATAGTCTTGACTTATATTCTTATTGCTTAAATAGCTTTTTATAATTCTGCCTCTTTAGTCATTGAGGAGATTGGTCTATTGTAATTGATTATTATAAATTAGAGTTGGCTTTTAGAGCCAAACCTATAGTAAATTGATTGGAGGGGTCAGTCGGGGCCGAACCTCATTGCGTAATTGATAAGAGGGTTGGTCAATGTGGTTGAACCTCATAGAATAATTGACAGGGGTCGGCCAATGAGGTCAAACCTCATTATGCCTTTTTTAAATCAGGTTTATGGGTCGGATTTGGTTTAGGTGGATATGATTGTCTTAATTTAGTAATTTATTGATCTCTAGGAAGAAATATTTTTGGTTCCTACAATGTCGCGTCTAACACCAAAGGATTGGTGAGATGGTCATACCACCCCTCATGAAGTCGAGGTCTTGAGTTCGAATCACCCCTAAGGCCCACCCTTGGGGATTTATCCCAGAAATTATCAGGTGCATGCGGAGGGGGTAGGGGATTTCACATGCTCGAGGAATAGTTAGGTGCTCTAAGAGACCCCGGATAAAAAACAATGATCTCTTTATCCACTCTCCTTACGTATATTTGGGGAGAAAAATAGAAAAAATAATTTGAAATGACCTCTTCAAATCTTTTTCCATCACAATCTTCCTTAATTTTTAACCCAAACTTGAGTTTGTTTTTGTACAAGAGAAACAAGTCTTTTTCCACCTTGAAATCCTATTATATTACTATATTACTGCATCACTTATTTATATTTGTGTCATTTATCTTATTAATGACACCATTCATCAATAATTGATCTTTCTTCCTTATTTTTGAGGATAGGGAGGATGGAGATTGTTAGAGGTGCTCTGAACCTATCTGAATAATTGAATAGGGAGGATGGAGATTGTTGTAGTAATTATGAAACAAAGTTGAAATGATTGAAATATACATATGGCATCTATAAGGGCACTTTATTCCACTAGTTTTAAATGAAATGTGTACTTTTAGGGAATATGAAGGGTTGAGACGAGTACTTCTAAACAAATCGATCCAATCTCTAGGAAACTTAATTTTTCCATCCATCTCAGAATAACATCAAATATTTTTCTTAAATCTTTCTTCGTTGGTATATTTTATTAGTCAAGATTTTTTGCTCTCTTCCCCAATGAAGTGATCGATCTCATATGTTCACACGCAATTCGATTGTGTAAATGCAAATTCAACTGTCTAGAGAGATACATGTATTTTTGAGATATGTGAAAAACAAAGATTTCCATCATTGAGCCGACCTAACAAATAACAAACCAACTAGGTATGCAAATCGATCACCAATGAAAATGGTTCAACCATGTTTGCAAATTAGTGAAGATAATAGTCCACAAGATTAGGTTTTTGCGACATGAAAAAATAATCTAAAAATATGATTTTTTGTAGCATCAAATCAATCCAAACTTAACACCCATCTCCTTTCATTTTAAAAGAGTGAGTTGTTCCACGAGTTACCACTGTGAACCAATCTACATTATGTTATAGATGGGAAATAAAGAAATGGTGGTCCAGGTTATTAATTAAGAAGATAACGTACATAAAGGTAGTCCAGGTTTTGCGACATGTTGACATGATGCACATATGAGGTGGCTGTTTCTTGATTGTTGGCCAAAGCCAAACCACAGAAACTTGTGGAATAAATTCATTTTAAAACTTTATCTTTAAAGTCCAACGATATTTTTGTGTAAGAGAGTTTCCTATTTTATTTGTTTTGTTCTACTCTCAAAGATGATTAGAACAAAAACTTTGGTTTTTTAATTTTTTAGTTTAATTTACTTTATTTCACTCTCTTTCAAGTGAATTAGTTTTCTTGATAATGCGATGAACCATAGAATTAAAGTTTCTTAAAAAAATAAAAATTATTCCATGTTTTGTGAGAATACTCAGTGTGGGTTATGTGAGATTTTTGTTAAGAATCATTTTTTAGAAGGTCTTTTAATTGCAAAAGCTTAGAGAGATCTCCATGTCGAGGATGCCATCCCTTGATTTTAACAAACCGGATTGGAATCTCTTGTATTTTAATTTTGTTAAATCTTTAACTTTCTTAACATTTAAAAAAAGAAAAAATTAAATGTGAAAATATTTAAGATTCTTACAAACTTTTAAATGTTTAGTTTTAGGATTTTTAGTTAGTTTTAAAGTTTGTTAAAAAAAAAATTAATTGGTTTAAGAGTTTGTTAATATTTTTAACCCTTTGAAGTTTACTTGATTTAAAGGTCGATTGATTCAAGGTTTAGCATTTCTTTTTGTGTGTATATGTGTTTTGAAGGGCATTTTGATAATTTTTAGGAACTTATCCCAAATTAACCTAATCCTAATGGTAAACAACTGTTTAAGTTGTTTGAATGAATTATAATGATTTGTCATGTTGACGTAATAACTTGAACCAACTTTTGCAACGTTTGAATGATGTGTTTTAATCTTCAATTAAAATAATTTAAGAAATTGTGGTGTAATAAGTAAAAGAATAATGATTTTCTAATTCCCCCTCTGACATACACCCCATAACAAAACTGTAGATCATTTGCCTTGGGATACATAAAATCATAAGTCTTTTTCTTGTGTATCCCGAGTCAAATGATCTACGAGTATATGATGGGGCTTATGTCATAGGGGCGTTAGATTATCACCACCCTAAGTAAAAGTTGCCGTGCCAAAAGAAGTTTTTAGGAAACTTATTAGTCTTTTTCATTTTAAATTTAAATAATCAGGAAACTCACTCAATAGTCCCAATTTGAAGGTTATTTTAGTAATTTTATTCTTTAACTTCAAAAGAAAACTTTAATGAGATGGCCCCATTATTTTGACCGGACAATAATTGAATCACCCAATACAACTTGCTCCTCAGTTTTCTATGCATTTCTATATCAAAAGTTTTGCTGCCTTTCCGTTAATCTATTGCTCTCTCTCTCTCTCACACACAACAAACTGTAAGTTCTTGGTGCTTTTATTTTATGTCTTTTGATTTGATTTTTGTTTTCTGTTATTATATCATGAGATATATTATTTATTGGATGTTTTAATTTCAGAAACTCTAATTACCTAAAGAGAAGCTATTTATCATTTGCACCTTGTAAGTCTTTTTTTCTCTCTTTATTTTTTTGAAGCTTTTTCTATTAGAAATGTCATACCTTATACATCGTTAGATGTATTAAATATTGATAAAATTACATATTTTTAGATAAAATTGTCCACAAGGTTTTTTATTTATTAACTAAAATACCCCCATGATGATTTCAAGTTTTCTTTCCAAATAACCCCACCTTGGTCAACCTTTTCTTGCTTAATATGCCCCCTTCAAATTATCAAATTCAAATTTTGCAAATTAGGGTGATCGTAGACTTAAATCAACGATTTAAATTGTCGAGATCAATGCTCGTAAAATAGATTGATCTCAATGATTGGATTGAAATATGTTGAGATCAACCATTTTGGTTGATAAAATGATTGAGATCGATCATTTGTAATCCTATAACGACGATTTAAATTGTCTACGATTGTAATCCTATAACGATGATTTAAATTGTCTACGATTGGATCAAAATAGGTTGAGATCAACCATTTTAGACGAGATAATGGCCAAGACCAGGCATTTGTAGACCTATATTGATGATTTAAATTGTTAAGGTCAACTCGTAAAAATAGTCAATCTCAACTATTTGAATCGAATTAGGTAGAAATCTACCATAATGTTATCCAAAATGGAAAGGGAAACGCTCTGGGTCACTAATTTGGTGTAGTCTAAAAAGCTCCTCTTGTGATATTCTTTTAATTAAAATACCTTAACTACCCTTACAATAGTAATTTTAAATGTATAAGGAAATTGCATTTTTATAAGATGTGGTCCCCCCAAGTTTTAATGAATACTTTAGATACCTCCTATGTTATAAAATTGATGACATGCCCTTTGACCCTAGTCTTCTATTAGAAATTAAAGAATAATTATATAAATGACCCTAGTCATCCACTTTTGTGCATGTGTTTCTCCTTATGTATTGATAAATTAATTAATTCTTTAATTCAACCTCAAAAATAATTAATTAATTTTTTTTAATAGCTACTATGAATTCATCTATTAACCATGTCTAAGTAGAAATCATTGAAGAACGTGATATTATATAGTTGGACTGTAGTAAATGAAACTGAACATTAAAAAAAGAAAAAAGTAATAACTTATCCAACTCACATCAAGATTGTATCATATATATATTGAGATTTTTGAATGAGAAATAACTTTTGAAGAAACTGAGTGAATCGAACTAAAACTGATTTAGCTAACTTTAGAAAACAGAGAAAAGAATATTTTTACATATGCCTACAAATCATATTCATTCTAGAGATCTGAATCACTATGCTCCGATGGGGCATGGGAGAGCACGATGTGCATAGCCTATTTGAATCAATTTTTTTATTACAATAAATACTACCGCAAAAGTTTCAATGGAAATTACAGGACCAATCATTTTGATATAACATTCAAGATAACAGTAGAAAGTCACCTAAATCTTAGATACTAAAAAAATTCTGACTTTTGTACAAATATGATCGTTCATTTTATTAATGTAACATTCAAATAAACTCATAAAACTATCAAAATACGCCATTTTCACACTAAATTACAAAATACTAAAATAAAATAAAACACTATAAAAATAAAATAAAAGGTCTGTTTTGGATTAATAGATCCAAAATTTCTATAAAATACCTAAAAAAGAAGAGGAAAACACTTTCCTTATTCATGAAAGTTTCCCAATTGCTCATCCATAAGGCCTCCAAAAAAGAATATACATGGACTGATTTTTTTTTCGGATGATCTTCCCATCATAGAGATCATCCTCACAAAAAATCAGCTCAATCCGAAACTTCTAATCCATATTTTGAAAATATATATATATATATCTCTGTGTGTGTGTGTGTGTGTGTGTGTGTGTGTGTGTGTGAGCGGATCATGGGACATAAATAAAAACATATGTAAAAACAATCATTTTTCAACATATGGGTTAGAAGTTTCAGATTGAGCTGATTTTTTTTTTTTAATTTAATTTATTTTTTATTTTTTATTTTTTTGTTGTGTGAGGATTATCTCTATGATGAGGAGATTATCCTTAGTATAAAATAGCTAAATCTGAAACTTCTAAATCCATTAAAAGTAGTTTACAAATTATTGGTAAAAAATCGATGGTCCATATACTAAATTACTTTTGATAGGGTTAGCAGTTTTAAATTGGGCTGATTTTTTTTTAAGAATAATTTTCTCATCATAGAGATCATCCTCACAAAAAATCAGGTCAATCCGAAACTTTTAACCCATATTTTGAAAAATGATTATTATTACATTGCTTTTGCATATGTTTTTACTTATGCAAAACTTCTAACCCCATCAAAAATAGTTTACAAAAAATGGCTGGTCCACGATTTTTCAACTTGTAAACAGGGGTTAGAAGTTTTGGAATGGGCTGATTTTTGGTGAGGATGATCTCCTCACCGTTGAGATCATCCTCACTAAAAATTAGCCCATTCCAAAACTTATAACTCATGTTTTGAAAAATGTTTTGCCAAAAAGTAAGCCATTGAACGTTACCCATATATATATATATATAGGGAAATGTTCAGCACCCTAAGTTTTACCCTACACTTTAACAAACATTTTTTGTTCTACATGGGTTAAAAGTTTTGGAATGGACTAATTCTTGGTGAGGATGATCTCTATGATTAGAAGATCATCCTCCCCAAAAATCAGCTCATTCCGAAATGTTTAGCCCCATGTTTACAAGTTGAAAAATCGTGGACCGTCCATTTTTTGTAAATCATTTTTGATGGGGTTAGAAGTTTTGGAATGAGCTGATTTTTGGTGAGGATGATCTCCTCACCATAGAGATCATCCTCACCAAAAATCAGCCTATTTCAAGACTTCTAACCCATGTAGGACAAAACACGTTTGTTAAAGTGTATGGTAAAACTTAGGGTGTTGAATGAGACCCATATATATATAGGGAAATGTTCAGTAACAAACATTTTGACAAAACATTTTTTAAAACATGGGTTAGAGGTTTTGGAATGGGCTGATTTTTCGTGAAGATTATCTCTACGGTGAGGAGATCATCATCACCAAAAATCAGCCCATTCCAAAACTTCTAACCCATGTAGGACAAAAATGGTTGGCCAAAATGTTTGGTGCTGAACGGGACCTTGTATATATAGGGAGCGGTTCTGTAGCCCTAAAGTTTGCCAAACATTGTGCCAAACATTTTTTGTAAAGCACTTTTGATGGGGTTAGAAGTTTTGGAATAAGCTGATTTTTTGTGAGGATGATCTCTACGGTGAAGAGATCATCCTCACCAAAAATCAGTTTATTTTGAAACTTCTAACCCTAGTTTACAAGTTGAAGAATCGTGGACCGTCCAATTTTTATAAATCACTTATGATGGGGTTAGAAGTTTTGGAATAGGCTGATTTTTGGTGAGGATGGTCTCCTCATCATAGAGATCATCCTCACAAAAAATCAGCTCATTCCAAAGTTTCTAACCCATGTTTTGAAAAATGTTTGACAAACTTTAGGACTACTGAACCACCCCCATATATATATATATATGTGGTGGGTTTTATTGACGACTAAGAATGACTCGTGAAAAAACACGTGATTCCCACACTTTAAATACAAAATCAAATGATTGAGATTTATGAGTATCTTGATAACACAAATCTTAGAGATAATTATCCTGGGGATAAATCTCAATCATTAGATTTTGCATTTAAGTGTTGGCATCGTGACCCAATATATATATTTACATTGATAATGAGGTGTCCGGACCCATTTTGGTAAAAAAATTAATTTTGAAAAGGGTAATTACTGTTTCTTAAATTAAAATGAGTAGTGTCTTGTTTTTGTAATTTTTTATAGTGCTGTTTTGGTAATTCTCTCATTCTAGAATGTCGAGGAAAACACTAGATTTTTCGTGGCAGTATTATAATGATAAATGTATCGCCCCATCAACTTTTGCTACCGCCACCCCAAGTCATGTAAATCAACAAGAATTAGAACACTTATTGGGGTGGCGTTACCAAAAGCAGGTGTGGCAGTAGAAGCTCTCATTATAATTACGTCCTCAACGTGGATTTGTTTTTATTTTTTTTTAGAGGCAACTGAGTCCAATAAAATTTCTCGCAGAGGGAGGGGATTAATGTAAAAGAATTCATCTCGAATTTTCCTACCCGTAGAAAATTCTTTACTCATGGGAAGATCAAAGAAAATCAACTAAAAAGCAATTTCTCGAACAAATGTTGAAACAAAGGCGTTCAAAAATACCATTAATCTTCTTTTTTTTCATGGTTTGATTTTGAAATTCAGTTAAAGGTTCATATTAATATGCTGATCTAAGAACACTAATATATGGGTATTTTAGTTTTTAGCTATTTCCTTTCAATTTTTTTTTCCTTTTAACACTTCGTTTGGATTGAGATAAGAGGATAGAAATGAACCACTTTTGTCACCGTTTATCTTGTTTGGGAAGTTAACTCAGGAGAGAAAAGAAAGTTAATGAAGAGAAAAATGCTCAATTTCGTTCTCTCCCAAAGTGAGAGAAAGAGAACAAATTAATATTAATATTAAAAAGGATAAAGTTAATTTTCTCTCAATTTCTTATAGTTTTCTCTCTTATCTATCCAAACTAGGTGGAGAGGAAGTTAATTATTTTTTTATTCTCTTAATGAGGTTCTCTTCTCTTCCCTCCATTTCTCTCAATCCAAACTGTATTTTGATAAAGAAAATTAATGTGCAGGAAAATGTTGGATGCGGTCATAACTGTTCTCATAGAAAAATTGGTCGAAAGTCTCTTAAATGAAGGTCTTCATCTGCCTAAATTTCACAAGCAATTTAAGACAGTGAATAAAGAGCTCAAGTTAATGCAAAGCTACATCAAACAAGCAGAGAAAGTGAGAAGGAAGGATCAAAATGAAGTTCTTAAGACTGTTGTGCGGCAATTGAGAGAGTTATTGTATGATGCAGAGGATATTATATCAGATTGCAAGTTGTTTCTAGAAAGAAGAAAAAGGACATCGAAATTCAAGCGTTATTGCTCTCCTTCATTCTGGAAATTTCGTTACAGAGTAGGAAAGAAGCTTGGTGAAATAAATCAAGAAATAAGAAATCATTTAGAGATGATAGGTCCTTACATTCCTGCAACTCTTGTCCCTTCGAACCGAGAGCAATTAGAGAATAATCGACCGATGAGTTACCCGATTCTAATAAAAGGTGATGAAATAGTAGGCATGGAGAATGATGTGAAGAAAATTAAGCAATGGGTCTTAAACCTACCAAAAGATGATCCCTTGAACATCATTGGAATAGTCGGTATGGGTGGGATAGGCAAAACAACCCTTGCCCAAAAGATACAGAATGATGGTGATGTCAAGCATTACTTCGATCATATCTTGATGGTAACTGTCTCACAAACTTTCAAATTTGAAGAATCTATCAAGAATATGTTGAAAGAAATTAATGGGCCCAGAGACTTTGCAAATATTGATGCATATCGTTTACTGAAGGAACTACAGGACATGCTGCAGAGGAAGAAATGCTTGGTTATCTTGGATGATGTATGGAAACTAGATGAAGGCTTGTGGTGGGAGAGTTTGAAGTCAATTTTGGTTTACAGCAGTAGTTGTCTCATTGTCACAACTAGGAATGGGGATGTGGCTTACTCAATGGGAGTCTCTAAGACACGCACTCATCATCCTCATCTTCTCTCTAATAAGGATAGTTGGTTATTATTCACAAAAATAGCATTTTCAAGGGAAGGGGGCAAGTGTTCGAATTCAGAGCTTGAGCATATTGGTAGGGATATTGTTGGTAGATGTAAAGGTCTCCCATTGGCTATCAAAGTTGTGGGAGGAATGATGATGAATAAAGGAACTTCGACCAAAGTGTGGGAAAGAATATCTCAGAACCAAAACGAAGAGCTGGATAAGAAAGGTGAACCAATCTTTTCTATTCTCCAATTAAGCTATGATGAGCTTCCTTCACATTTGAAACCATGTTTGTTGTGTTTGGCTGTATATCCCGAAGATTATCTTATGTTCTCTGATAATATCATAACTTGGTGGATTGGTGAGGGCTTTGTTCGAGTGGAGAAGCAAGGAAGGAGTGCATATGATATTGGAAGAGAATATCTTGATGAATTAATGAAACGATGTTTATTACTTGCTGCAAATGCAGAGATTTCTAAGGCAAAAGGTTTGTACTTTAGAGTACATGATATGGTAAGAGAAATGATTAGAAGGGTTGTAGAGGAAGAAAATTTTATTTGCATAATTGATGGGGAGAGGTCTTATCATCACCAATCACGTCGAGTAGGTATGGCAATGAACACAAATATGAATCTCTTCATATCCGAGGAGCAAACCAATTTCAAATCGCTGCGGACAATAAAAGGGATTAATTTAGAAGAGAGTGAGGAGTATACTCTACATCTGGAATCAAAGCTATGCCAATTAAAATGGTTGAGAGTTTTGGATATTTATTTTAAGGATTCATCATCTCAGAAGACAGATTGGTTGAGTGGGATAGGATCACTGCAGCACCTCGTTTGTCTTCAGATAATAAACTCTGGATTAGAGAGACTTCCAGATTCTATTGGAAATCTTCAAAGCCTTCAAATTTTAAACCTAATGGGATGTCCTAATTTAAAGAGATTGCCAAAACATATAGCATCCTTGGAGAAATTAGTCAACTTGGGTATAATAGGTTGTGGGTCTCTAGAATTCTTTCCCAATGAGATTGGAAACCTTCAACAACTGTTTATATTCACTTTTAATGTGAATTCAAAAGTCAAGGATGGATTTCGCATTTCTGGGTTGAAGAAATTGACTCAAATTAGAAGACTTCAGTTTTGGATAGATTCAGAAGATGGAATAGAAGAAGGGGAGCTGAAGGTGTTGTCAGAGCTCACACAATTGGAGCGGTTGGGTATAAGATTTTCAAGCAACAACAACAATGATGCTGATGTGGAGGAGGAACGACTACGACTGGCAAGGAAAGTAAATCATCAACTACTCTCACCTCTTAACCAGCTTTCAGAGCTATGGCTTCAAGGCGAAGTAGGAGAGAAGACACCTATTTGGCTCAATCCAAACTGTCTTCCCAATTTACATTATCTTGCCATTGAGAATAATAAATATCTTAGGCATATGAGTCCAGAATTCTTTGGAGATGATGAGCATTCTACTGTCTGGAAATTGGAAGTCTTAGTCCTTTACAATCTAGATGAATTGGAGGAGGAGTGGCCGAGAATGCAAAAGGCAATGCCATTTTTAAGATACCTAAATGTTTTCAAATGTCCAAAATTGAAAGGACTACCTTTTGACTTGGATGAAGATGGTTCAGGCAGTTGGAGGAAAGAATAAACTATTCATTTTACATTTGATGTAAGTACCCTCCTTTCATATGTTTGTTTGTTCTCTCTTAGGGATACAATTTTTTTTTTCAATAGTTAATGACAATTTAGCTATAAATCACTAATCCAAAAAATTCAAATTCCCATTTTGATGGATCTGATCTCTTTTAACTTTGGGTGTAGACCAACACCATTCGTATATCATTTCTTTTAAGTCGTTTTTTTTCAATGCTATTTTTCCTTGCAATATATTCATGTTTCACAAAAAAAAAAAGAGCACATCATCTTATTATACTCATCTCGATGAGCCAGCCCTTAATATTCTTCATTTATCCAGACCCATGGATTTCTCATCTCATTTGGTCGTCCATATTATCGAGTTGCCTCATTCGAGCTGTTTTTGTCTCTAATGAGTCATCTTGTTAAAATCATTTTGGATAATTATAGAAAAATAATTATTATTTTTCTATCATAAGATGGATCAATACATGTAGTTAGATCAATAATATATATATATATATATATATATATATATATATATATATATATGGGTCACGTTATTACGACCCCCTTTTGGACCCCCTTTGCGACACACCGTTTTGTCTTATATGGGCAAAAATGTTTGGAATGAGCTGATTTTTTGTGAGGATGATCTCTATGGTGAGGGGATCATCCTGGCAAAAAATCATCTCATTCCAAAACTTCTAGACCGTCCGATTTTTGTTGAAAAATTATAGACCGTCCAATTTTTGTAAATCAATTTTGATGGGGTTAGAAGTTTTGGAATGGGATGATTTTTTGCCAGGATGATCCCCTCACCATAGAGATCATCCTCACAAAAAATCAGCCCATTCCAAACATTTTTGCCCATATAAGACAAAACGGTGTGTCGCAAAGGGGGTCCAAAAGGGGGTCGTAATAACGTGACCCTATATATATATATATATATAAGTGTTAGGATTGTTTTAGCCGACTCCAAATTTTTGGGATGAGATTTTGTTGTTGTTATATTTAATTAATTTGGGATAAAAATAGTCGGTGATGGGGAAATAATTTTTTATTTTTATTGACCCAGGTGATAGGCGTTGTGTTTGATAATAGCCAGCTTCTATGATTGGGAATTGCTTCGTGGAATTGCTCTTGGGAAAAGCGAGAAATAGCATTTTGGTAAATTACTATAGTGTGGTGATTTGTGTAAAACCTGGATTTATAGCTTGTTGAAATTTATATAACTATTGGATACTATTAAAACCATCATAATACCCTTAACATGTGGCCTATTGACCTACATGTTTTAGGTTTTTGACTTGCACAATGATTTTATATTGTAGAGATGTCAATAATCAAAGATAAATCCCAATTATATTAGAAATAGAAATATCCTTTAAGTCTTAGAAAGAAACCTTGATGGATAGGAATCCTATCAAAAGAGGATCTCTAAGCCTTCTATTCCCATTTATTTCAGTGGATCAACACTCTATATAATAAGTACTAGCAAAACGTGTATAATAGAGAAGATATTTAGGGTTGTGAATCATGATGATCTCCATCAATCACTAAAGCCCTAGGCCGAACCAATATAGAGAGGGAAGAGAAGGTGAGTCTGAAAATTAGAAAATGATCATGGATTTGCATACATTGGATCATATGCCCATGGATTGAGAAAGGCATACCTCCAGCAAATTGGTTTATCAATTTAACTTATAACACAAGGTAAGTACCTTAATATTTAATATTTAGGAGCATGAATAGGTTTCTTGAAATATATACATGATTCTTAATCTTGAAAAATTACAGACTAATAGTTATGTGGATAAAGATTTATTATGGAATAAATCTCATAATTTTTTAAGCTTTCCTAGCGTATATTATATTTTGAAAAACCTTTTGGACCCTAATAATAAAATAAAATTAAAAGAAATTTCTTTTATTAAATAAAAGTTTGTATATATCAATTTATATTTAAATTCATTTACAAAAAATATAAATTATTTTTAATCAACCCTAGAAACCCTTCTCTTCCCTAAATGTGCTTTATTGTTCTCTTAAACATTGTCAATATTGTCGTCAATGCCTCTTTCCAACTATTTCGAGTAAGCAATGTGAATCTTTTTGTTTTATACCATTCAATTTTATCTAGAGCCAATCTTTTATTAAAATGTGTGAAGTTTCTTTCTACCTAGATAAGTTCTTTAAATTTGGTTCTTCCCTTTATGTACTTAAAAACCTCCATTTAATTGTCTCCTCACACCCATCTTTGGTTTTTCCCTTCATCATATTAACGAGCGGTTTATGTCTGCTTTATTTTCTCTTTTATTAGAGATATTCTTAGATTTTATCAGTTGTTGTCATCTTGGAGTTGTTTTCTAGTTTACCAACTTGATCACATCCATCTTGGCATCTTTATCTCAGCTTAATATCGGGCTAAAATACATGTTTTTAAGGTCTTTGTTCATCAATCTAGACCTTCCAAATAAAAAACATTGTCTTTTTCTAGGATGGGAAAATTTTCAATTGATGCATTTCAATAAAAAACATAGAGTTGACTCAGTTGAGTAATCATTTTGGTAAGTCATGAAATCATGGGAAAGAATGATAGAAAAAAGATATAAGATTAAAAAAATATATTATACAATTAATTTTATTTTATCTTTAGTTAAATAAACCATTAAATTATGAATCTTTTTTTTTTTTACTCATAGAAATGATGAAAAAACGTCGAGAAAAGAAGAATTTTGTATTGTTTTAATTGACTTAAATAGTGTATTTGACTAAGCACCTAAATTTAGTTAATACGGTGGGTATTGGAGGAAAAGGTCTCAAATGGATATATTGACATAATTAAGGACATATACGGGTGAGTTGTGAATTGAGAACAAATGGTATTTTGTGGTAATGAGACAAATAAGTTTCTAGTTACAATTGATTTACATTAGGGGTCAACTTTGGGTCCATATATTTTTGCTCCAGTTATAAATGAATAAATGTTCTTATTCAAGATTATGCCATGTGTGTATGTTATATATTCATGATAAGTGTTAGTTGATCAGATGTATAACATATAAAAATAGAGTGTTTCTTGGAAAAATTAAACTGAAGTTGATGTGTGTTTTTGGAGTATCATGGGATTGATGCATTCCAATCAAATTAGTTGAAAAGATTTAGAAGACCACATATGTTCTATAGAGCTGATTGTAGAATGATCAAAGAGCAACATATTTGTGGATTGAGGATAGTAGAGATGAGAATGTTAAGTTGGATGCAGGAAATGATAAAGAAAGATAAAAATCAGAAATTATCGTACTCTTGAAAAGTTTGGAATAACCTTAATCGATGATAAACTAATTAGTTGTACTAAAGAATCATAACTGCCCACCCTTGCAAATGGGGTTCATTTTAAAGTGGAAAACCCTGACCCCAAACTTGAATTGGTGAATCAGATAACAAGATATAGAAAAAAAAAAAAAACATGTTTTGATGAATATTTGCGATACCTCCTGCATTTTCAAACTAATGGCATGCCCCTCTTGACTACAGTCTACTCTAGATTACTAATAGAAATAATCTAAATGCCTCATCTTCAACCTCTTGCCAAAGTCCACTGATTTTTATCCAACAGACCCACCATTATCTTCATTTAGGAACTCATCTCAACCATAAAAATATTTTCCTTCAACCATCAAACCTCATGAACAAGATATAATTTTTGAAAAGTAAAATAATGTTGGATATTTGAATATAAAAAATAAAAAAAAGACAAGGGTTTTTTACTAGAGGTTGGTGATGAGGCATTTAAGTCATTTTATGTAAGTTTTCACAAAATACTAGGGTCAAAGGGAACATATCATCATAGGAAAACTCAAACGGTATCTCAAATACTCTCCCAAGAAAAAAGCTAGAGTGACTTCGTATAAACATTGTGCTGGCATGGAGGTGTGCTAAGAACCATAGATGCTTTTCACTCGTATGGATGTAGATGC
Organism: Akebia trifoliata; assembly: GCF_017979445.1. Lineage (NCBI taxonomy): Eukaryota > Viridiplantae > Streptophyta > Magnoliopsida > Ranunculales > Lardizabalaceae > Akebia > Akebia trifoliata. Next base: position 55,361,747 of record NC_141377.1, on the reverse strand, counting down.
ATGCTTAGAATCATAGATGTTTTACCTCAACATACGAGTGAACTATCATGACATGACCCGTAAACATAGGCTTGAAAATAACACAAAATTTGTGGGTTTGAGTCATAATGGTGTCGACTCATCTAATATAATAATTAAATGGGTCATGATTGACACGTTTAATTATGGACATTTAGCATAAAAAATCCATAGGTTTATGAAAAAAAAAGGCCACTTTTTTTTTAATATTCAGAATATGGCTATTTGCTACGGTAACTCATATTTTGGATAGAAATACCCTCACCTACAATTTCTCTAATAAATCCTTTAAAGTAATTTTCTAAATTTTAACTTCCCCGCTTTCAACATTTTATACCATTGAAATTGAGATAGATTTGTTCTCTCTACCCAAACCTACCAAAAAGCCATTTGAGTTCACCAAAGAGACTATATAGATTTGAGGAACAGTTGTAGCTCTCCTCTATTTCATTCATTTTTTTAATTTTTTTATATATTATTATAATCCTCATATATTTTTCATCTATAGTTATAAAAAGGAAAAAATGGTAGCAAAGATATTAATTTTTTATGTTTTTGTTTATAAAATTTACCCAGTATTGAACCTCAACGCTGGAATGCACGTATTATAGAGTCAAGGTTCAATGGTACATAGTGTCAAACCTCGAAAAAATTGTCAAATAGGTTTTTGTATGTGAAAAATGTCCACGGCGTCGAACTTCAACAGTAGGTATTGTTGAGCTTCGACTCTATAATATGTACATTGCAACGTTGAGATTTGACACTGGGTAAATTTTATGAACAAAACCTTAGAAATTCCGTGAGATCAAAAAAATCACTACCATTTTTCATATATATAATTACGGATGAGAAATGTATCAAGATTATAAGAATATATAATGATTTAAAAAATGATAGAAATAAAGGAGAGATTGATAATCTTTGGTGGCAATCTTAATTAGACCAAGAATTGAACACATGAGTGTGTAAATCTTATTCCTCAAATCTAGTGCCTCTTTGGTAGAGAATGGATCTCTCTCTCTCTCTCTCTCTCTATACATATATATGGGTCAGGATTAAGGGACATATGAAAAAATATATGTAAAAACAATGTAACATTAATAAATTTGCAAAATATGGGTTAGAAGTTTCGGATTGAGCTGATTTTTTGTGAGGATGATCTCTATGATGAGAAGATCATCCGGAAAAAAAAAATCAATCAAATCTGAAGCTTCTAACCCCATTAAAAGTGATTTAGAATGTGGACTATCGATTTTTTGCCAATTTTTATCAATAATTTGTAAATCACTTTTGATGGATTTAGAAGTTTCAGATTGAGCTGATTTTTTGTGAGGATGATCTTCTCATCATAGTGACCATCCTCGCAAAAACTCAGCTCAATCCAAAACCTCTAACCCATATTTGAAAAACCATTGTTTTTACATATGTCTCTTGAACCGCCCCTATATATATATATATATAGGATAGCGTTATTACGACCCCTATTACGACTCACCGTTTGTCTTATATGGGCAAAAATGTTTGGAATGGGCTGATTTTTTGTGAGGATGATCTTTGTGATGAGGGGATCATCCTGGCAAAAAATCATCCCATTCCAAAACTTCTAACCCCATCAAAATTGATTTACAAAAATTGGACGGTCTAAAATTTTTCAACTTGTAAACATGGGGCTAGAAGTTTCATAATGAGCTGATTTTTGGCAAGGATGATCTCCTCACCATAGACATCATCCTCACAAAAAATCAGCCCATTCCAAACATTTTTGCCCATATAAGACAAAACGGTGTGTCTCAATGTGAGTTGTAATAGGGGTCGTAAGAACCCGACCCATATATATATGGGTCTAGGGTAGCATTCTTTTAACAAAATTCTAGACAAAGTTTTGTCTTATATGACTCCAAAGTTTCAGAATGGACTGATTTCTTATAAGGATGATCTCTATAGTCAGTAGATTATCATCACAAAAAATCAGTCAATTCTGAAACTTCTAACCTCATGAAAAGTGGTTACAAACTAACAATAAAAGTTGACGGTTCACGACTCTTCATCTTATAAACTAGGGTTATAAATTTCAGAATTGGCTGATTTTTTGTGAGGGCGATTTTCTCATCATAGAGATCATCCTACAAAAAATTTTAACCCATATAAGACAAAATGCTTTTGTCTAGAATGTTGTATAGGATTTTGTCAAAAGAACGCCACATATATATATATATATATATATAGGGAAATGTTCAGCAACAAACATTTTGGCAAAACATTTTTCAAAACATGGCTTAGAGATTTTGGAATGGGCTGATTTTGGTGAGGATGATCTCTACGGTGAGGAGATCATCATCACCAAAAATCAGCTCATTCCAAAACTTCTAACCCATCAAAAATGATTTACAAAAAATGGACGGTCCACGATTTTTCAACGTGTAAACTGGGGCTAGAAGTTTTGGAATAGGCTGATTTTTGGTGAGGATGATCTCCTCACCGTAGAGATCATCCTCACCAAAAATCAGCCCATTCCAAAACCTCTAACCCATGTTTTGAAAAATGTTTTGCCAAAATATTTATTGCTGAACGGGACCCATATATATATATATATATATAGGGGGGGCGGTTCAAGGGCCATATGAGAAGACATATGAAAAAACTTTCTTTTTCAAAATAAGAGTTAGAGGTTTTGGATTGAGCTGATTTTTTGCAAGATAGTCACTATGATGAAAAGATCATCCTCACAAAAAATCAGCTCAATATCAGAAACTTCTAAATCCATCAAAAGTGATTCAGCTCAATATCAGAAACTTCTAAATCCATCAAAAGTGATTCAGCTCAATATCAGAAACTTCTAAATCCATCAAAAGTGATTTACAAATTAGTGATAAAAATTGGTAAAAAATCGACGGTCCACATTCTAAATCACTTTTAATGGGGTTAGAAGTTTCAGATTGGGCTGATTTTTTTTTTTTTTTTGATGATCTTCCCATCATAGAGATCATCCTAAAAAAAAAATCAGCTCAATCCAAAATTTCTAACCCATATTTTAAAATTTTATTAAAAACGAAAGTTTTTACATATGTTTTCTCATATGGCCCTTGAACCTGACCCTATATATATATATATATATATGGGGACGGTTCAGTAGCATTAAAGTTTGCCAAGTTTGGTGTCAAACATTTTTCAAAATATGGGTTAGAAGCTTTGGGTGAAGAGATCATCCTCACAAAAAATCAGCTTATTCCAAAACTTCTAACCCTATCAAAAGTGATTCACAAAAAATGTTTGGCACCAAACTTGGCAAACTTTAGGGCTGCCGAATCGCTCCCTATATATATATTATATATATATATATATATATATATGGGTTAGGATCAAGGGACATGTGAAAAAACATATGTAAAAACATTAATAAATTTTCAAAATATGGGTTAGAAGTTTCGACTTGAGCTGATTTTTTGTGAGGATGATCTCTATGATGGGAAGATCATCCGAAAAAAAAAATAGTCCAATCTGAAACTTCTAACCCCATTAAAAGTGATTTAGAATGTGGACCGTTGATTTTTTGTCAATTTTTTTCAATAATTTGTAAATTACTTTTGATGGATTTAGAAATTTCAGATTGAGCTGATTTTTTGTGAGGATGATCTTCTCATCATAATGACCATCCTCCCAGAAAATCAGCTCAATCCAAAACCTCTAACCTATCTTTTGAAAAACCATTATTTTTTCATATGTTTTTACATATGTCCCTTGAACCGCCCCCTATATATATATATATATATATATATGATATAAGATGTTTGAGGGAGGAAGTTATAATTTAGAAGATTATTTTTCAAGGTTTTATTAGAAAAATTATAGGTGAGGGTATTTCTATCAAAAAACATGAGCTATTGTAGTAAATAGTCTTATTTTGAATATTAAAAAAAGTGACCATTTTTTGCCATTGCCATAAATCTATGGAATTTTTATACTAAATGTCATTAATGTGTCATTTTAAATCATGAAACATTAGATGTATTTCAAACATTAACTACTATTTAACAAATTTTAAATTTACCCATTGTTACTAGATTTTGTAGAACTTTTTCATAACACAATTTTGTTTTTAAATTTTATAAAAATTCAGAGGGGTTTTAATATATTTTTCCAAAAATTAAAAGTTAAGCTCTTAGTTTGGAAAAAAAACACTTCCTTACAAATTTAGTAAGGAAATTTTCCTTACTATGTTATCTCGTGGCATCCAAAAACATGATTTGATACCACAAAGATGTAGACAACATAATTCTAAGAATGTTGACTTTCCTTTTTTTTTTTTTTTGTGGTAGAAATAAAATTTATTTTTTCCACTTAAGATTAAAATTTTACCAAGTGGGTTACACGGGTTGAGTCAGTTACCTATTTAAATGTGCCAGGTTTGAGTTGGGTAAATTTACAAAATACTCTTTCCTCAACACGACACGAACAATTGGCATTTGGTAGCTTCCTAGACTGACTATTCATAATTTATAAACACGAGGGCAAGGAGTTTCTTTTCTGGAACAAAAAAAAAAAATTAAACAAATCTGATTTAGCACAACCTAACGATACATCCAATACCAATGATCTGTGCCTAGAATGCGTTGCTAGATCTCTGCTCTAGAAAGCAAAGCTATACAGGCAACAACGAACGCGGTTTGACCCGGGGCTGGACTTTCATTACTTCTTTCACGACGATGTAATCGTGTCTGCATCAATTACAGTGGTGGAACACGCCCCCCTAAATCAAAGGGGGAAATTCGAGATGAGCCAGAGTTAGATTTATAGCAAAGCAAAGCCCTTAGAGATATGACGGCTTATGTTGTGTTGTCATCTTATATCTCTGAGTGTTGAACGCAGTATTGTAGGAAGTCACTCTAGCATTTTTCTTCTCCCAAATGTGGAGGATGTGCGACGTCTAAATCCCCTATAGGTAAGAAAATTTTGTCCAATTAAATATCTTAGATCTTTCATGATTTTCTCATATTTCCTCTATCTAATTCCACTATTGTAAAATAATTAAGTTGCCCAGGCATGCAAAAAGAACTTTCCTTCCAAAAGAAAACCAAATTTTTTACTTAACATCCTCAAATGCAAATGAGGCCCCTATTATTATAAAAAATAATTGAGGGCCAGTATCTTAATATGCCATTTTAGGGGCTAGGGAAGGACAGTTTCCTTAATAATATATAATACAAAATTTTACAAGTCCAACCTCATCAACATCTATCTTTTATGTAATGTCCCAATTATCTAAGGTTAGCCTCATCATATCTTTCCTATTTCAACAGGAGAAGGTGTAGTATAGGGATGTGAGTACCATTTCTTTTATTATTTAAAAATATCTTTTAACATTCAAATTTATTTATTGTTTACTATTAGGGTCTTTTTTGATCAAAATGTATAAAATTGAAACTCTCATAACCACTAGTTAAAGTTGCATAAAGACATGATGGGTGCTAGTAGTCACGTATCAAACGAGCTGCATTACGGTGGTATTATACAAACTTACCACCAGTTCTATAACATCATCGCCCTTGTGTTTTTGTAGATACCCAAGTGGTGTTTACACGTACATCAGGCGTGTCAAGAAACCAGTATGTAGTTGGTGAGTTGGTTGCGCATTCTACACAAAAAAAAATTGTTTGCTTGCTAGTTAGTAGTTAGTACACCCGCCGTTCGCCACATTTAAAGAACGAAATGGACAATTTAGAGCCACCGTCAAAACTATGGAGTACAAGTTTGATATAAAGTCTTTGCATCATATTAGATGTAGCAATGGTATCTGGAACATAATGACAAAATTCAAATTTAAATAAATTGGAAAAAAAAATTTAAGGTGTAAATAATTGAACTTTAAATGTTAAAGAAAATAGAATTTCGAGGGTTAAAGATAAAGATTAATTGATTTATTATCAATTAATTTGCTAATTTATACATTATTCTTTAGTACAAGAATCTTAATTATTTTTTGAAAAATTTAGAGAATTTTGTGTCTATGATCAAGAATAGGGATAATTTGTGGTTCTATCACAACACATCATTCCCCTGAAAATGTCTTGAGGCATACTTATTGGTTCCATTGATCCATGAATATTAAAGTAAATCGACTTGATTGATGATTAAAAATCATTAGATTTGAATGTTTTGATGTGATGATTCGCATCAAATTTAAACTCCTGAAACAAACACCGCCTCACAAGCGCACAAAAAGAATCCGAAATACTTGTCTCGACATAAGCAAACTCACTTATTACTCGCCACGTGTGAGCTCATGCCTTTACAAATTTTCCGTCTCTTTTATACAACGCCGTTTAATGAACCTGAACGTTTGTCGGATTTATTTCTTTCAGAGACCCTAAGAGACGTCCGTTACCGTTAGAAAGTAACCATGGTTACTTTTGTACCAAATACACTTAAGACTCAGAGACTATAAATAGAGAGTTTTAGGAGAACCATTTAAGAAACCAAGAAGGATCAGTTTCTCTCTCTCTCCTACTTTGGTTTTATAAGTAGTAATTAATTATTATTTTGTTTCAGTTTTGTTTCTCCATTTTTGTTAGTATAACTTTTATTTTTGGGTATTATTTCTTAATATAAGAAATGTTAGTGTTTATAAGTAATGTTTGTTCGAAATGCAGATCATAGTTTTCATTCTTATTCGAACAGTTAAGAAAATTGAGTTTTGAGCTCAAAATTTTCAGTTGGTGAGTCTCTTGAAAGGATCACTTGAAGTGACTGCCCCAAATTATTGTTCCTAGATATTTCTTAGTTAAGTTCAATAAAATCCTTCATCTTTTTTTTTTTTTTTCATGTACATTAAAATTTTCATATAATAATTTCTTGAATAAAAAAAGAAATTAAAAGGAGAATTAAAAATGTTCGATCCAAATTTCCTAGATTTGTCGAATAAGGGATATACCATTGGTACACCAATTTGTGATTCCGATGAATTCCGTATGTACATATTCAAGATCAAGAAATGCCCAAGGAACCGAAGCCACGATTGGACCGAATGCCCGTTCATGCATCGGGGTGAGAAGGCTAAACGTCGCGATCCACGTAAATTCAACTACTCCGCGGTTGCATGTCCCCACTATCGTTATGGAGAGTGCAAGAAGGGGGACTTTTGTCAGTTGGCGCATGGGGTCTTCGAGTTTTGGTTACATCCTACAAGGTATAGAACTCGTATGTGTAATGCCGGGGTAAATTGTCAACGAAAAGTGTGTTTCTTTGCACATACACAAGAGCAACTTCGAGCCGGGGTCAAGAATAAATTTCAACTATGTTATCGCGCTTGTAGCAATGGATCAAAGGTTGGAGAGAGAATCGATGATGGATTGGATTGTAAGATTACAATGGCTGGGTCATCCATGCCGATGAAAAATGAGAATTATGTGGAATTAAATTGGGATTTTTTAAAGAGTTTGAGGGGATTGAAGATTGGTTATGATGACGAAAATGAATCTGATTTACCCGATATCGATTGGATTTCTGAACTAGTGGAATAAGATGGGGAGAGGGATTTTAGTAGTGATTTTAGATTGAATGTGAGTACGTTTATGTGAATTTTGTTGAGTTGAATTTTGATGGGGAGTTAGTAAGGTATGTAAATTAATCAAATAAAGTAAATGTTTGTTAGAAACATTTATCGAAGGGGTGATTTAAATATATGTAAGTAGCTCCACCATGCAAAAACGTTTACTAGAATAAATGTTTGCTTGTATGCAGTTTCATACTCTCAATCTCTCTCTCTTGGAGAGCCCAAGAGAACCCATCAAAATTGACTAAGATGTATGATATGATCTTATTTGGTAGCCTCCAAATTGCAATAATTCACACATTTTGCAACTTTGATCCTACTTGGCAATTCGCAAATCCTAGTTAATTAATCAGACAAAACAAAATAAAATTTGTGATCTTTCTGTGCTTGATTGCCCCTCACTAAATCATCACAAAAATTTGTTGGGTGATTGGTAAAAATACTACAAAGTTTTGTACTTTCACACTTTTCTTAAGAAACCGTGCAAAATTATTTGAGTCGTGATAATTTGACTTCCACACCTGGCATACTTAAAATACTCTCTTAATGTGGCATGTGCTAGAATTATAGATTTTATGTCTCAGGACAAAAATATGCACATCCTCATAAATATGTGCAGTTGTGTATCGTGAGGGAAAAAGATTTATGATTTTAGTACATGCCACATCAAAAGTGTACATTAAGTATGTCACGTGGGAGAGTCAGAAAATCATTACTCAAATTATTTTCCTCAATTTCTAACTTTTGCCTGAAGGGCAATTTTGTCTTTTGAATAGATTGTAAATTCACCGTTATTATTTTTGCTACATTTGTAACGAAGGAAAGCAAAATTAGTATAGTCATGCTGGAGTGACCTCAAGTTGAAATCTCATATCACACTTCTTGACGTGAAAGTGGATAGGAACCATAGATGTTTTTTCACTTGTATCTCGATAAAAAAGCATTTATGGTTCCCATACACTTTCAAATCAAGAATTGCGATATGAAACTCTAGCCTGAGGTCACATCAGCACTATTTGAATTAGTATTAATAGCCGGGAGTTACGCTAACTCAAATAGAAGTGAAATCAATATGAGAGGTAAGGCTCAAGGGATTGAGATATTTAATTTTTTGATAGAGTGGGAATGAGGGATTTTTTTATATTTAATTTGTCGTTACACATGGATTGAGAAATTCAATTTCGTGATGGATATTCAAGGGATTGAGATGTAGGGAATTTTGCAAAATCACACAATTATTGGGTTTCTTAATTGTTCTCTTCTTTAGTTGTTCATATTCATCAAATCCTTATTCGAAATTTTTTTTGAATTTTTAAATGATCTTATTTTTTTTTAAATCATGCAAAACTTTTGTCATTATGATCAAAACCATTGCAAAAGATCATAATGAATTTATATATTGCTTTTCATAGGTCGAATTGCAAATGTGTATGATCTTTTCCAGTGAGTTGACGACAATTACTATCTATAAATAAAATTTGGAAACAATGTGATCAACCCAAACAAACTCGATCAGGTGGTCATTAACATATATGCTCGTTGCATTCTTTTCAAAGTTCAAAAGAGTTCTAGACAAAGTCTTTAGATTGGGTGGTTGTGATTAATCAATCAAGTCAGTTGTATTCCTCTAGGGTGGAATGGGACCTGCAAAATGATGAGTCCCCATAGGATGAATTGGCATTTTGGGATAAAAACCTTCTTAACATCTCGAGATGAGGATACAACGTGTTTGGCCTTTTTCTTTGATCAAATTTTGAACTTCAGTGCAATGTTTACAAATACACTTCTACTCTCAAGTCAATTTTTTATTCAAAGTTGACTAGGGATATGAAAAATTACATGTCTTAAATTTCACCAATCTTTAGAGAGTTATGCTGAGTAACATTGAAATTGACATCGTTTCACACATTGATATGCACTTCTCACTTGTATATCTCGTTGAAAACCATCAATAAATTTGTACACATCCACATCAACAATGTGTGAAACAATGTCAATTTCAATGTTACGTTAACATTTTCCATCTTCATATTATATATGTTAAAATGAGATGACATGGGTGGCAACTATCAAATCCCCAATCTCATTTTGGGCGCCTTTGTTAATGGTTGATACATGTTTTTGAGACCATATCAGGAGGACATTATTTGATTGTCAAGTGATTGTGTTTTATAGGCAGTTTTAGCAGTTAATTATCATAATCAAATTTAATTTAATTAATTGTACTCATTTTTTGTGTGACCACATTGATCTAATTAGACATTTGGCCCACCTTTTGGTGGACCAATTGACTTAATAATTAATTTGATCAGTAGCCAACAAATTTAATCATTTTTCATGATTGATTTCTGACCTATGAATTTTAATCATTTTTGGGGGAACTTGGATATCATGGTTTTCAATCATCAATTAAGCAGATTTTGGGCCTTTAGGCCCAACTAAAGGAGGGCAGATTTCTCTAAATGGGCCAAAAATGGTCCATTTAGTGCTGCTGTGAGACATCACGTTAGAATTTTCCTGAAATACAAAATTTTGGCGCCAAATCTTTGCGGGAATTTTGAAAGCAGAAGCCGCATCTAATTTTTACTTTCTTCCTCTGTTCTTCTCGAGAGAACCTCACACAGAACCTCTCTTCCTCTCTTCTTCTCGACAGAACTCACACGACTACTATTCTTCTCGACAGATCCTCACACAGGGCGTTAAGAGCCAAATCGTTGGAGTTCATCCTCTCCAATCTGCTCATGAATCAGTAATATCTCTCTTGGATTTTTTTTTTTAAACTGAGATTTACATTTTTTCCCCATTTTTAATGACTATTTATCGATCAGACTAAGTAGAAAGAAGCAGAGATGAAACGCACGATCCTTTCAAACACTTACGGATCTGCTTTTCCCTTAAAGATGGATCTCGACAGACAAATCCTTTCCAGGTTTGAAAATTACAAACTGAATTTGATTGAAATAAGTTTTTCGCAATTAGGGTTCTTTAAATTTTGAGCACAAATTAGGTATTTTGATTACTAGACTACAAATAAAGGGCGATAAATTCACAACGACCTGAAGATGGTGGTGTTGTTGAGATTAATTTTATGTAGAAGATTTTTACGAATTTGATAAGCATTCCAAGTAGCAATCTCGATTGAAAAATTGACACCCACAAATACGGAACTTTTAGGAACCCTATCCTTCAAAAGTTCAAGTATTCTCCATGGAAAGTCTGTCATGAATCCAAATTTCCATATCTGGGTTCTTTACTTGAAATAGATGCCAAATAGATGAACTCGGTGTGATGTGTAATTTTGAGTATTAAACAACATGTCTTTTGTTTATATAAATAGAGATTATAAGATCTTCTCACAACAGACCCTTCATGATAGATATCAAGTACTTGAACAAATAAATGGTGTTTATCATGCTAAGTCATCTTCTTGTTCAAGCTATTTGCTTCCACCTCTTCCTCATTTGTTGATGTAAAATGTCAATCAGCGGTGAAACCGAAACAAGTGATAATTCAACAATTCTAAAATGTAAGTTAACATAAACAGAAACATGAACATCATACTATCAGAGTCAGAAACAACAAACTATTTTACCATTTCATCTTGTGGAAGCTTTCTTTTCTTACCGTTTTCTTTGTTTATGGCTTTTGTTCGTGTCATTTAACAACTTTTATTTTGGGGTCAGTTCTTCTACTTGTCCTTTGGAGAAAAATTATTGTGGATCACCTATATATTTTAGGGCTACCTTTCTTATAGGTAAATCACCCTTCAATAGTTTTTACTAGCTCTTCATTTCTACTTTCTTATTATATCATGTTTCTTTATCGTCCATACTTCTTTATGGGTTTAGTCCTCTTTGTCTATTTCATAAGAAATATAATATTCCCTTTATCATTTGGATCATGTCATCATCATGTACAAATACAACAATTTCTTCATGTTTAGAAAAAATTAAACTTAAACAATAAATGAATATTACTATCTCTTAGAACAGAATTGAATTGTTTTCACTTTGCATTTCCTTAGGTACCATTGTCTTACAGTCTCTTCCTTCATGGAGATATACCTCAAAAGGGTATGTTCATCCAATAGGAGAACTTTGGAGATTCCCAGCCTCAAGCTACTTAGGATCATTTTCTTTGCATTAGTCCTTGTCATGTAAAGATATGTTGACACCCCCGCATTTTGAATTGACAATGGTTCTTCCCCACCCTGAAAATCTCTTCCTACTTATGATATGTCTTAAAAGGATGTTGTCAGCCATGAGGAGGATTTTGGAGAGGGCACCTGTTGTTAAGCCAAATTGGAGGCTTAAGTTGAATCTTGTGTTTACTTGATTCCTTTTCAAAAGAAAACAAAAGAGAGGGAGAGGTACATAGCGAGAGATTTCATTTTTTTTCTCATGCTAACTCGAGGGTTAGGATATATGGATAGAAAAACTTGCCTTAGGTTCTTGATTCTTTCTTGAATAAAATCCTAGTATTCGTCCTTGAATTCTTGCTAGAATTCTCGAGGAATGGCAAAATTGATTTGGGTAGGGGTATTTATAGGCTTTCTCAAGGTGTTAGGTGTATGGAATAAAGAAGGAGAGTTCAAGCAAAACTCACAAAAATACTATGTGGATGTTGGATTGTATATTATGCAAATATTTTCTTTGTCAGGAAAATTTTATATGTCCATTTTTAAAATGAGATGTCGAAATTTCTATAGAATTATAAAATTTATAAATTTATTTAAATTAAAATAATTATTTTTATAATTTTTTAATATAAATTTATTATATTTATATATATTTAGTGTAATTATATATTTATAAGGGTATTCTGATCATTTTATCATAATATAATAAAATTCATTAATTGTATCAAACAAGAATTATCAAATTCTGGTAAACAGCACAACATTTTTATAAGATTCTATCAAACAAACTTTTCTGTGTTTTAGCTTTTTACAATTGTTTCTAACAACAACTTTTTACAGCAGAATCTGACAGCAAATTTTAAAAGCGTTATCAAACAGGGCCTCAGACTAAACTATAAATTAGCAAAAAAACAAACGTTCCAGCCATTCAAATCCCCAAATGGCTGAAAAAATAGGAGAACTAATAGAGGATTCAAACCCAAATCTCCATTTCTGCGATATCTCTCTCCATTCCGAGGTACAGATTCTTACCTTCTTTCCCCATAATAAATTTCTTCTCTCAAGAGCCAAAATTAAAATCTTTCGTCTTCATTTTTACTCTTATTTGTAGAATCTGGGTTCTTCGTGCTCGCTCTCATTGCCTTCTGGTTCGTAACAAACATTTAAATATTTTTGTTTCTGTTTTGAACATCTCTTCATGTGAATTTTGAATTTTTAGTTTCTGTTTTTATTATTATTATTCTTTGCTTTGATCCATCAGAGCCACCTGATATCAGAAACTGGTTCTCGAGTTACATTTATGAGTCTCCAGAATTGGATACTCAAGATGATTTCAAGTGTTTTGTTTCTGGAGAGATCGATAGAGATAAACAGGGTATTAATTATAAAGAGATTGGTAGAGAAAAAGAAAAGAATTTGGGGGAGATTGAAAATCTTGGAGGTGCAGATGCTTCTGATTTTGATGAGAAAATATCTTTCTCACCAGTAAATAAGGTACTGTTTTTTTCTTTCTTAAGTCTGCTCTACATTTCATAACTATGTGAGAAAGTCTAATATAACTCTGGAGAAATCACAAAATTCACAACTATTGATTTCATGTATAGGGCCCAAAGTATGAAACTGATCCGATGTAAGCTGTACACATCACAAATCTGGGATCTTTGATCTTGTCAAATGATCATTTCCTTATAAGTTATGATCAATGTTTTCTCACTTGAGTGGGAAATTGTGATCTCAAACAAAATGCTTTTCCAAGAAAAAAATGTGTGAAGCATGATTTTAAAACTCTTTTTGACTTCTCGTCTCGTACATGAACAAGACCGAGTTGTCGTGGACGAGTTTTCTAATACATTTGAGTCATCTCGATCAACAATGAGAAAAATGAACCATGATTTTTAATCTCATCCGATATGTTGGACTTATCTATCCATCTCATTCGTGGACGTTATTGAGACGTATTGGACAAGTCGTCTCGGTCTCGAACAAGATTTAAAACCATGGTGCGAAGTACTTTCTCTATGAGCATTCGATATCCAAATGCCTTTGAAAGTGCTTCTGGCTCATAGGAGTCATAAATACTTGGAGACGTCAATCCAAACGGGCCTATAGTCACCAAGTCAGAAAACGGGTTTAAAATGTTAAGACAAGAGAAAACTTCTGAAAAAGGGAAAGAAATGAGAATAAAATGCAAGAAAAAAAAATACATACTAAAATTATGACAAAAAATATTTTATATATATATATATATATATAACACATTGGATGTTTATACTAAATTTTCATTTTGTTTTTGAGTAAAAATAATACTATTGAATATCTACACATGATAACATTTTTCCACTCCTAATTATACATTTCATGATGTCAACCATCACCATATCTTTTGAGTAGAATTATACACTTAAAAAATTTAAAAACCATAACATCAAGACATTATCATCAAATCTCAGATTAAACAATACTTATAACCATATTATAAAAATTAATTGTTTCCTTATAAATAAATAGATTATTATTGTTGAAAAAAGGTGTTTATAATGTACAGATTCGTTTAAAATGTAAAAAAAAAAAGTGTTAAAACATAATCCGTTTAAAACGAGACTTTCAAAAAAAAAAAAAATTTGGTATTATGCATAATAGTGATGGATAACATTTTCCTAAGAAAATCATTAGCCAGTTTAATCTTACCATATTAGACTTTCTTTATGATAGTAAATATAGTACTGCTAGTTTCTAATCATGTATGTGGTTTATTTAGTTGCTTAGAGCAATTCCAATGGTCTCGAAATCTCTAAATTTAGAGATAGAGACGTCCGAACCTTGCTCCAACCGGTCTCTAAATCTTTGATAGCCCCTCTAAATCACTGTTCACGGTTTTCTATTTAGAGATGTTTGGAAAATTTAGTGCTTGTCTCCAAATCACTATTCATTGCTTCTAAATAACACTTTGCGTTTATTTTTTTTACATAAATGTCATTTCTTTCTTTCATATTTTAAATATTATTTTTGTCCCTTATTAATGTTAAAAAAAATTCATTCAATATCAGATTTAAAGAATGAATGGTGATTTAGAATGGGGGACTAGTTGGAGTTCAACTTGGTTCAAAGGAGAGCATATTCTCTAAATTCAGAGAAGATGTCAATTTGGAGCCAATCTTAGAGACATGGGTTGAAGTTGCTCTTAGAACCTCTCCAATTTGGAGAATGAATAGTTATTAATGCTGAGCCAAAAAGCAGTCACATTAGATGATCCTCACACTATTGATCAACCACATTCTTTTATTACAGTGTTCAAAAATCTATAATAGTAGTAGTATGTATCCCTAAATCACTTGTTCATCTTTTTATAGGGCAACAAACGTGTTGAAAGCAACTTATCTATCACAAAAATTGATGACGATGATAGCTTAGAAGCCAAATCAGCAAAAGACTATGATCTTGATCTATTGAAAGATGATCTAAACTCATGGTTAAATAAAGGAGATTCTCTACAAAAGTCTGAAGGAAATTTCTTCTTTGATGTAGACTTGCTTAAAAAGCAAGCTTTTGTTAAAGATAATTCGAAAGAAGTTGATTATATATCACTCAAAAGCAATGTAGATTCAAGAAGAATCAACTTTACTTCACCAGAAAAATCATCTTTACAGAACAATGGTGAAGAAGAGGAAGGAAAAAGTTTTGTGACGAATGGTTTTATATCCACAAAGAAGATCAAAGATACAAGTGACCAAAGTAGAAGATCTTTGAAGAGGTCTCAAGAAAATCAAGTTGAGCATGTTAGAAATATAGAGATGGTTTCGAGAGGGGAAAGAACGCCTTTGTCTGATAGAAGCAATGTGGAATATAAGGTCGATGATAAGGAGATGACTGGGAAATGGAGGTGTCCACAGAAAAGTAAGCCAGAGCTTGGACCTCCATTGAAGCAACTTCGTCTTCAACGTTGGGTTCGTCGAATATAACTAAGTGCTTAGTTGAAAAATGATTAGGAGTTGATGGTACAAACTACAAAGAATCTGCTGGTTCTACAATGTTATAATAATTGTACCATATTACATTTGAGTTCATTTTGCAATACAAGAGTTTTTTTTTTTAAATCTTTTTTTAAAAATGAAAATTCTTTTAGAGGTAGTTTTGGGGTTTCTAAACTCATTACATACCACTCGACTTTTATCTTCTATGAGAGACTAAAATAATTTTCAAATTTGCTCAAAACCATTGTTTTTTCCCCCCAAAAAAATTAATGTAACCTCTAAGGTAAAATTATTTTGCTTTCTTTAATGGTAGATCTCAAACTTTGAGGACACTAGGTTGGATGGGTCACAAACTTTACCCCAGAGTTTGAAGACAATGGGTTTTGGAAGAAAAAAAATACAAGGGTTTATGGCAAGAGAGAGAGGGAGGTGAGGGAATTTCAGTCATTTTGGTTAGTCTCTTGTGGTGGACAAGTCAAGAGGGGTAGATGATTAGTTTGAAAATTGAAAGTATATTTAATTTTCACCAAAATTTGGAGTATCTCAAAATTTTGGGAAGAAAATTATGAGGGTTGCACAAGATGCGAGCCGCGATCCGGTTTCTAGCGAATCAATTTGCAGTTCGAACTAGATTCGTGGAATATAATGAATCTAATGAATAGTGATAATTTAATTTATTTTTCACATGGCCCTCCATGTTTTGAAGTATTTGAGGTAGCTAACCAAGTTTTCAAACTGATTGCATGCCCTTTTGACCTTAGTCTTTATTAACAGAATAAAGAAAAATCAATGCCTTCATCTTCAACCTTAAATAAATCTCATTTTTACCCTACTCTTCACTTCAATTTAAATGCCCTTATCTCTATCTACCTCCACAAATCAGGTTCGTTATAGAATGTCAAACCATGAATTGTGAACCTGAGTTCAAATTGCTCGAGCCTATGAACCAGGTAACACAGGATTAAATAGGTCAAATGAAAAATGAAAACTGTAGGTATTTTTTGGGGTAAAAAAATAAGAGTTCAGATTGTATGCACCCAAGGTGACGGATTAAAATCCTCAACACATGTCATGTGAACGGTGAGCCACAATCTAAGGAATTAATGCTTGAAATATCTCTTTTTTTAAATTAAAAAAAATTCAATTGTGAGGTGTGTTGGGGGCTGGAAGGGAGGGAGGATTTTAGTTAGGGGTGGCAATCTTAACATTACCCATGAACACGACACAAATTAGTGGGTTTGGGTCAAGTTTAATTGGGTTTAGGTTATAATACCAGGTTAAGGCGTCAATCTGCTTAACCCATTTTGATAGGTTTAAGTATTTTTCCATTAATGTCTAGTTTTAAATATATCAATAATTATTATTATTATTATTTTTAAATTACCCATTTTGTTTTGCTATAATTTCCTATATTTTTTTCATAATACATTTTTTCAAATTCTATAAGAGAAATTTTTTAAATAATTAATGGTTAAGTTGTTAATTT
The DNA here is from genome assembly GCF_017979445.1 of Akebia trifoliata. NCBI lineage: Eukaryota > Viridiplantae > Streptophyta > Magnoliopsida > Ranunculales > Lardizabalaceae > Akebia > Akebia trifoliata. Next base: position 55,344,585 of record NC_141377.1, on the reverse strand, counting down.
GAGAAAGAAAGAAAGAAAGAAAAAAATATTTTTTTTACTAAATTATTTATTTATATTTATATATGATGATTCATGTGGGCAAAACGACCTTCAGTAAGATTTAAGATTATACTAAAGAAGACTAGTATGTCTCATGTGATAATAAAATACATTTTACTTAATTAATAAAAATAATAATGAAAAATTATTTCTTTATCAAATAAGGAAAGTTTTCTGACAACATCACCTTATGACATCCAAAAACATGATCAGATATCACAGTGATTTAATGGATAAAATTCTATGAACTCTACAAAAAAATACCTTTTACTTTTTAAAACATAGGATCAAGTTAAGAAACATTGAAATTTTTTTTTTCAATCTAAGTTTTCCCATGAAATTTTTAAGGTTACGATGTTGGATTACAAATTTGATAACCCATTCGGCCCGACAACCCTTAGTAAGATTGTAATGGTGACGAAGATTCATTGCCAGTTCTTATAATACCTTTTTAACTAAACCCCATGTCAACACTTAACAATTCAAGCCACTTAGTCAAGAACAAACCTCGTATTTTCATATGAGTCCTTTTTGTGCCATCACTCGACAGGTCAGTTCTCACTGGAGAAGAAGATCGAAACCCTACTTCTCTCAGTCTCAGTTCTTGGATTTGGGAAAATTTATCGAACGAGTGAGTCCAGTTTCGGAGAGTAGCTCTCATCAATGGCGGAATCAGAGTTACAGGAATCTTATATTGCAGTCGGCTTCTGAGTCAGTGAGGTTGGAGAGCCTCTCCAACTTTGATTCTGGTAATAATCTTCCGAACCAGTAGACTTGTTTGTTTAATTGTTTTATGTTGGATTTTCTCTTCATGTCTGTATTGTAATTGTTCTTTGTTTTGCTTTGTTTTGTTTTGTTTCGATATAATTATCTGCATTTTCAGATATATTTTGGGAATGCCCTTGATGTTGAATTTCAATTATATGATCAAACCCTAGAAATCTATGATTCATATTTTCTCTGATTCTGTCTATCCAAAGCTTTAATGGTTGAAGCTGGTCCAGAAAGATGAAATGTGATATTTATGCTTGATTCAATCGTGGAATTTCTGTTGCTGATGTCACTTGCATTTGAAACCAATTATAAATATGTTTGTTCGTAGCGTTTCTTATAGAAATCTTTGTTTTTTTATTATTTATTTCCATATAATTGTTTTAAAATTCATGTTATGAAAGGCAATGCTTTTACTTGGAGTTATGCAACCATGCAGACATGAGCTTTTCCTTGGAAGGTTTTGGAGCTACCTTCATTCTGAGTTAAATTGTTAGCATAATTTCACTAGAGTACTATTTTTGCTGGTAAAAGAGGATTTACTACGAACGTCCATAAACGCAAAGGATATAGGGAGAGAATGTGAGAGAGGGTCTTACACGAATATAATAACCAATGTTGTTGGAGTTGGTTTGGATTGTAAATGTAAGAATGGATTGGATACAAATCATCTAATTAAAAAATGATTTCCTAATATTTTGAGAAAAAATGAAAAATATTTAAAAAAATGAAGTAGACCTGAATATTATGTATTTCATAACATAGAGAACATTTTTTTTGTGCTTTACATAGTCTATGTTAATGTTTTCAAAGTCACTAGAGGCTTAAGCCTTGAGGCTAGCCTCTGGACGAGGTTCTTGTAAAATACATTGAAACTTTAAGGAAAAGCTCTTTTCCCCAAATGCTTATGCCTTACTCAAAGAGACATTAAAAAAAAAAAGGCTTATGCCTTGGGGGACGTATTATAACATTTTTTCTAAGGTATACGCCTAATGGGGAATGTATTATATTTTTTGGCTCTTTTTTTAAACATTATTATATAATAGTCTTTATAGCTATAAAGTTATTCGTTTTATAACACTTAATTTGCATACAATCTCTAGTTTTTCTTGCGTACAATATCTAGTTTTTCTTTTAATTCCTGATTTCTATTTCTCTCTACATGCCAAACTTACGCATACACTTCTTCTACTATTAGGTAGCGTAATGCTTTTTTAGTTGGATCAATTATTACAAAGTGTTCTTTTGTTTTAGGAATTAAAAGTATAAACTTAGAAAGTGTTAAATTATGGATGTGGTGTACTTTCATTTGATTTGATGACCTTCGAATTTGATAGTTAACTTTGGAATGTAAAAACTATGTTTTGTCATTTTTTTCATGATTTTTTCTCATTTATTAGAATTTTTCCTATTTATTACATGTTGAATTATTTATCTATTTAAGAAATGAATACTTGTGTAAGGCTTACACCTCAAGATTTCTTTCGGTGAAATGTCTCTCCCTTTGTTTTGTCTTTACAGCATGTGGTGAACATTCAAATATTGGTATGTACACCAAAAACCTTTTCACTTGAAGGAAATACAAGATAATAGGGAAATATGGTTACCTTTGATGAAGTAAGTTTGTTTTAATCGTCGACATTCTTCTAATATTGTTTCTTTGTATGAGAACAAAGAAAAGTAATAAGAAATAATTCTAGGCATATTTGTTTGAAACTAAAAGTAATAAGAAATAATTCTAGGTATATTTGTTGGAAACTTGATTCTACTAGCTCCAACATCTTGATCATCTTTGGCTGAAAGTAACAAATTTTTCACTTATCTTTCTATGATTGCATATGGCATCCCCAGAAAAATGTCAACATCATACTTTTCAAAATTTTAGAGTCAAATGTACCTGCTTCTGATGTTACCTTCATTAGAGAGAAGCATAGTCACCAAGTTGGGGTTTGGGAATAAGATGGCAAGGGGAAAATTCAAAAAATTGGTAAAATCAGAAATCAAACAGGAAAACATCGAGTTAGGGTTTGGTTATGTAATTGTTCCTACTAAGTGATGTATTCTCATATCATAACATCAAATCCCATATTAAACTACAATAATAAATCACCAAACTCCATATTGATATCATACAACTAACGACAAGTCTACAATATATTCAAGGTTTATATCATTCAAAATATAAAGAGTTTATAATAATGAGATGTAAGATTCATCAACTAGTCAATATTATCAAAATCAATGTCATCCTCATTACCTGACGTTTCATTGGTATCATCTTTCCTTTTTTCTCGATTTAATCACAGACATTGTAATCTAATCACGAAGTTCGTAAAAATCAGGACTTATTGAAAAGTCCCAATTAAATCGGTAATGGAAAAACTCACGATTTATCATAACTTTTTCCAGTAAGTCGCAGGATTTGGTGATTATGTAGATGGGTACTTCATCCTATCTTTAGCATGAGAGTTGTCTTTTGGAGTAACAGAATTAGTACCTGATTTGATTTAGGGGTTCTGACAGGACTCCTTGAGGGACAATGCTTGAGCCACTTGTGTCCATCACAAGTTTCTCAAAATATCCTTTTCTACTACATTTGTACAAGATGGATTCTTGTAATATAAAATAGTATTATATGCTTGCAAAGAAGTAAAATAGGAATAAAATATCGAACAGTCCAGAATTTAGGTTGGGTTGGGTCTGGTTTTAGTTAACAAAAAGGGTTTAAATATTGTATTGGTTTGTATGATCAGAGCACGTATTTGATAATTCGGACTGAATATGGATATTTAGATTCGATCGGGTCCAACCCATTTTATTCCCCAAGGAATCCCCTTATGTAGAAAGCCAATAAATCATTGGCATCTGAAATGAATCTGAGTATTCCACAATTTGGTTTCTTGCCTTGGAAAGACCATAATTTGTCCACTTGTTTCTCCTGAGGATATGGTTAGGAAAGAGTCCAGGCTTGCTCCACGCACCTCCAAAGCACCCTTTGACGGTCTTAGATGTTAATATCTCCTTTGTACATGCCCAAACAATTTCAAGCGACTTTCCTTTCCTTTTTTTCTCCTACTTGACTATTCCTGAATTCCCGTAGGTGCACTCATTTATGATTTTGGTCTTTCCTATTCCTCACACATTCATCTCAAAATCCTCATTTTTGCTAGACATTCTATGTTCGTGTTGTTTCTTGATTGCCAAACTTTCTGTGTAATATTCTTGGAAACGTTTAACATTTGAGTGGTTTGACAAATTTAAATTTTATTGGATCCACTCATCTTGAAAATATATTTTTCTTTAAATAGTTGTAGTTCAAACACCTAACCAGGCTTCTCTAATTCTAGGCTCTAATCTTTCTACAGGCTACTCTAACTCCATCGTGAAATTTTGATTCTTTTTTTTTTTCTTATGTATGTTTATATGCATATGATTTACAATGTGATGCTATGTTCGCAATATATTATTTATTGATACTAAGACCTCTTAAAGTTTTAGGAACAGATTTGTGTGCTCATTCTATATTTCATTCAGTCGACTTATATCATGAGTTAACTTTAGAACATATTACTTTATTTGCCGGTGGTGGTTTATCAAATTGAGGTTCAAACTAAAGTCAGGTTGCTTATAACTTACAGGAATTATTGAGGTGAAATTGGATAGACCCGGAGCCAAAAATGCTATTGGAAAGGATATGCTTAGAGGTTTACAATATGCTCTTGAAGAAGTAAAGATGGATTCCTCAGCTAAAGTTATGATGATATGCAGCTCAGTTCCTAGAGTTTTTTGTGCAGGTGCTGATTTGAAGGTAAAATGTCATACTCATTTAGTCCGTTTCGATAGATTAATATTTTTGTTACTTTGTTGTTGGTATGGTCAATATCGTGGTCATTTCCGTGGTTAAAGAATATGTTTGAAAAGTAAAGATGCAATGTGGTCATGGAGGTAACTTTTCAAGCACTAGCATTAGCCAAATTTATGGGAAATAAAATCAGAATTGACGAGTTGATGGGAAAAGTGAACACAGATAAGCAATGGGGCTTTGCCAAGATACATTATTGCTGTTAAGCCCAATTTAGAAGTACATTAACATGTAGCTTGATAACATTTAGATAATTGCTTGGAAAGCTGGTTCATATTATCCTTTATAAGTAATCAAATGTTATTTGTATCTATAATATATACTAATGTCTAAAAAGAAGCGCGGTTCCAGTTATTCTATACTAATGTCTAGATGTGTAATCATATGTATCTTCTATTTAAATGACACATTTAAAGGGTAAATATCTTTAACTGTTTTGTTTGTCTTAGGAAGAGAGAGAAACGATTACTAATCTGGTTGATCGAATTGAAGGTTATTCAATCTCTCTATTAGAGGATGATAAAAGGTGTGGTGGGGGATTCAGTACGACTTGTTTATGATTATATCCTTCTATTATTCTTTGGATTCTCCCATGAGAGATTATTTTCCAACCTCAATGATGTGGGGATCAAAATCTCCTCTAAAGTTGCTTCACCAGATCAAATCTTTACCATCAATCACTTAGTCAGTAATATAATAATCTCTGATTTTTTTTCCATTATAAATTAGGTAGTAAATCAGTTGACCAACTTCTTTTCTATTGTGCTATAGTTCTGGGAGTTTGGTTGTCATTCTTACATATGTTTGGGATGTGTTGGATTCTTCCTATGTCAGTTCTTAATCTTTTTAGTTGATAATACATTGTTGCCTTCAGATCCAGGCAGAGGTTGATATGATGGTTTCTTCCCTTTGCAGTTTTGTGGGGCCTTTGGAAGGAAATAAATGAGTTTTTTCTAATGGAAAATTAATGCTATTATTATTGATATTAAGGACTTGTGTACCATCGGTCCAAACTCTCCAACGATTTTAAGGGGATTTTGTTTTGAGGATTTTTATTCAAATGAGACAATATTGTAAACAGACCAAGATAGTGAAGTGGATATAAACACACATTCAATAACAATTGACATGGTTTTGGATAGAATTGAATAGAAGAACAAGATTTATTTTTGCCAATCCCGAATGATTGTAGAAGATTGTTTTTGTACAAGCAAATATCCTTAAGATTATAGCTCTTTGAGTACAAGAGGTTCTCGATTACCAATGATTGTAGAGGGCCACTTTTTGAAGACTTCGTCTGCAGATGGAGCATCATTGTGGATGGGAGGGGGTAGTATTTTACTTGCTACCTGTCTTTTCCCTTGTAGGTCATCTCGACACCTTAGGCGGTGGTATCTATCCTCCTTTGCTCTTCAATGGATGTCTATGCTTATTAAAAAAAAGGGAACCAACTGCTCTCCTATAATGTTGCAAGGACCTCTTTGGAGAGTACTACAGTCTTTATTGAACTCGTCATCAAATTTGACGAAACATAGTCCTTTGGCATCAACTTTGATGTCTAGAGATCTTTCAACATTCCAGAGTTTTTTTTTTTTTTTTTTGCACTGGTTCTTTGACCAGATAATAAAACATTTTTCTCTCAATGAATCTCCCTCTGGGGCTGCCTTCCCACAGTGATTCTCTGGCTACAATTACATTTTAGGGAATTGAAGCGGGACTTGGCCTCTGTTTTACTTAGAGGATCCAAAAGAGCAATTCATGATGGGAAGCAAGAGTAGAACTTTTGTTGGTGATTTATTGATCAACAGTGTTGTCATATGTGATCACATATGCCAACTTTGTTAACAAAATCGCACATGCCATCGTGGCATATGCGATTATATCATTATGCCATCACATACATAAGTATGCCATGGCATACTTTTCCAATGGTCAAAATTGACCATTCATGAAAAACTTACTATTCTTTTTTATAGATGTCTCATTATCACCCTCCCATTCCTATAACACTTTAATCTATTTCTAGTCTCATTTTAACTCTCTTCTGACTCTCAATTTAGCTCTCTTCTAACTTCTATTGTTTATTTTCACAATCTAACTATATTTTCTACATCTTTAACTCCTCAAATCATCTCCTTTAAGCTCAAATACAAGAATCAAGATTCAATAATCATGAGGATTTTTCAATATTTAATAATTAAGAATTCATCATCCAAGAAGCAAGATTTATTGTTGTTATTATGTTTTTTTGGTTTATGCATTCTTACATGCTTGTTAAACATACAAATATAATAAATTAAAATATTGAAAATATAAAGAATGCAAAAAAATAATAATAATAATTTCTAAAATTATTGTAATAATTACAAATTTTCCTAATTTTTTCTTTTTCTTTTTTTCCTTTTTCCCCTCTATGCGCACATGTGTTAATCGCACATCACCACATATGCTATTTGAAAACACTGTTTATCAGCATCTCCTACTGAAAGGAGGGATCCCCAAACCAGAAGGGATAGCTGCCTCCACTGATTTTGATCTCAATGTGAAGCTCTTGATGTTGTCTGCCCCCACATTCAGCTGCTTTCCTATAATGCTCAAGACTCCATTGACTGTAGTTCCCACCTAACTGGACTCAGGATGAGATGGGAGAGGTACTCAAAGATTGGCTTGTCTAGTGAGAGTCGGGAACAGGTGTGGTTAGGACTTTGGAGTTTCTCTTCCCTATCCTACATTAGGTTAACTTTATCACTTAACCTTGCGTAACCAGCTAAGAAAATATTGATTACTATGGTCAGTGTGTATGCCATTGTAATTGCTTCATTGGTAGTTTGGATGAATGTGATTGAGTCCAAGTTGAGAACCGTGACAGTTTTTCATTTAAAATAATAGTTACTAATAAGTTTTCATTAATTTTATTGGCAGGAACGCAGGACGATGAATCCATCAGAGGTCCAGACTTTTGTCAACTCTTTACGTTCAACATTCTCATTATTAGAGGTTAATTCTCAGCAACATAGTTTCTTGAATTTCTTTGCAGTAAAAGAAACAATGATCATGTGTTGGACTTAATTCCATTACCTGTCAACTTCAAGTATATTTGACATTTCTTCTATCTCGTTCTTTTCTCCTGCACATGTTTAGTTCCTGTGTGGCTGTGACACATGTCCTTGTCTTGATGCACATTTTCAATTTTTCTTAACCAGGAACTTCGCATTCCCACAATAGCTGTTATTGAAGGAGTAGCACTTGGTGGTGGACTGGAAATGGCTCTCTCATGTGATCTTCGGATATGTGGTAAAATGTGTTACGTATATTTTCCAATTATTCAGAGTTAGATGTCTGAAATATCTATAAACATCGGATGCTATCTTAATTTTAATGTTGAATATTCTTATCTTTGCATGATTTAGGAGAAGATGCAGCATTTGGTTTGCCAGAGACCGGACTTGCTATAATTCCTGGGTATGCCCTTAATCTCTAATGGTCTTTGTAAGAGTATTGTTATCTCTGTTAGAACTGTTTGATTATTAACCGACTTATACTCTTTTCTTCATCGAAATTAGCCCAAGTTTTTTTCATAGGATTTGTTAAAGCTACAACATAATGAGTAGCAATTAATGGAGAGTTCATTGTCTCCAAAATCTTAATGGAGTGCATTATCTTAATTACTGACTGTTCAAGTTGAGAGCAATTAATGGAGTTCATTGTCTCCAAAATCTGTTGGATAAGGATGTTTTGCAACTTACCGGACAGTTAAATATTCTGTTTTTTCTTATTTGAATTTGAAAATGTTTCTCTAATTTTTCTTTCTGGATTTAATGTTTAGATCTTTGAAGTAATAGTTTTGGAGAACATTGTCTTCTGAGTTTTTATTTTATCTTATTTACAGTGCTGGTGGAACCCAACGTCTTCCAAGACTGGTTGGAAAATCAGTTGCAAAGGAACTAATATTCACTGGTCGGAAGATCGGCGGCAGAGATGCTATGTCAATGGGTACAATTTAATTGCGACTTGCTTCGTGTTCAAAATTCTTTTTGTTTCATAAATCAGATAAACTTCATTGAATGGAGATGCATTTTGAGGCAGGTCTTGTGAACTACTGCGTTCCTGCTGGCGAAGCTCATTTGAAAGCCCTTGAAATTGCTCGAGAAATAAATCAAAAGGTATGCATTTCTGACAAGGCAAAAGATCTAGTGAGATGCCCACACTAGTATTTGATAAAATCCCATACCCGAATGATCAAAATATCAGATGGTTGCAGAATTTTATTCTACTATATTACAACTGAATTTCTCTTCCCCGTCACTTATTCTTTTGGAGAGATTCTATTGCCACACCAACTTTTACTGATAGCACCCCAAGATTTGTGTTAATTATTTGATCATGTACATATGAATTGGTGTGCTATTTGTAAAAGTTGTCCTTATTAGGAGTAGAACTACACTTATCCTTATATCTGATATTACCTGTTTTTATGAACCAAGTCTTACATTCTTGATTCAAGACGATGTCTTGGTCTGGAAAAAAAAAACCCAAGACTCTCAACCTAAACATTCCCACCCAATGTGAAGCAATCCCTGAAATTTTTAGTGTTGGGAGTGGGTGCATTGTTTCATTCAAGTATTGGCCGAAATCCAAATATCTCGGCCGAGACATTCTGAGATAGTACAAAACTAAGCCATGGTTCTCAGCACTATCACTGCATACATGCCTCATGTTCATTCAATTGATGAAGCACCTTTTGGACCAGACATGGTTCAAACCACATTAACTTTGATTTGGGCTCAGCCAAACAAAAAAAAAAGAAAGAAAGAAGATGATGACTAGATTTAGCTATTGTGTGTGAATGCTGATGAATCAGAAGAGTTAAGATGTGTTGTTTTTCTCAGGGTCCATTGGCCGTCAGGTTGGCAAAACGCGCCATTGACGAAGGACTTGAGGTAGAGTTTTCTTCGGCTTTAGCATTGGAAGAAGAATGTTATGAGCAGCTCTTGAATACAAAAGATCGCTTAGAAGGCTTGGCTGCATTTGCTGAGAAACGGAAGCCAAGATACATTGGCAAATAGAAGAGGCATTTGTCAATAACCCAGTTTAGGGAAGATGCTCTTGGATGCCTGATAAGAATTAGGGCTGAAGAAGAGCTGATTCATCCATTAATTTAGGAGATTTTTTTAGAAACTTCAGACAGATGGAAACATGTTATGTCATTTGGTCTTCTCTAGTGATAGGGATTTTTTTTTTTAGAAGAGGAAAGTTAATAAAGTTGGTCCTGCAAACAAATTCTCTAGAAACTCCGTTGCACCTTTGTTTTAAAGTATGTGAAAGAGTAATTCCTCATTCACTTAACCTCTTCTCATTCTTTTCTTCCTTTCTCCAATTCTTTTAATAATATTTTGATGGTTTATGAAGATGACTGATGCTGATGTATTGATGACCCAAGATGTTTTCCTTAAAGCTAATGGGCCTCGTAATCGAGTCCAAACCCTATCCAAATATATTTAGCCCAAACCTGCTTTTGGGCCTCTCATCCAAGCCTATAGTAGGACTGTTGCCAAGGCTCTGGCCAAGCTCACTAAAACGATTCCATTAAGGCTGAGTTCATCCTAAGATATAATGGCCACTCACCCCAAGAATCGATACGATTGGTGATCTTAGTAGGACTATCAATGCATCGGGTTCAGATACGACTGGTATAAATTTTGTTTCGATCATATAATTATATTATTAAGCTTTTAGACATGATGTGTTGTACAAATTAGATCTGCAAAAACAATATTTTCAGAGTGGCCCAAATCCAATCATATTCAATTTAATAAAAAAGATAACTATTAAATCGGATTGGGGTTTCTATCTGATCAGAACATGATTTATCCAAAGCTAATACAAGATTGTCAAATTGGATACCTATCGTATTGAAATTCAAATCCTTGATCCGGAACTAGAATTGTTACTTATTATTTAAATATAAATATTCGAACTTTGGTTATGATCCGATCCATTGCAATCTTATATTATTTCAAATATTTTTTAGAATGGGCTCGAAATCACCAATCAAATTATTTTGTGTAAATCCACTACTGAATGTGACAAAATTTCATGGTTGGTGGGCCAATATGTATGCCACTAGTGCAAAATTGTTTTGGCTTATGGGGACTTAAAATCAATTCTAACTTTAGATATTCCCTAGGAGGAAGTAATCAAAAGAAAAGTAGAGCTCAGCACTTCATTTAGTGGGGAGTAGTAATAACGGCTTTTATTGGAGGGTGACCCCACCAACCAAACAACTTGAGAAGGTAATTTATAGTGTGATGTTGAACACTAAGAGCATCCAACTCCAATAAGATCAAGAAAAGTCTGATATCTTAAACAGTGATTAGGAACGTGTTTGGCAAGAACTCAAAATTGTTTTAGATTCAAATTAAGATTTTGTAATAAATTTGAGAAGCGTTTCTTAGATAAGTAAAAAGACAAAAAATAAAAAATAACTCAGGCTTACTTTTAATTTTTAATTGTAGGAATTTGACAGAGCTTAAATTTTTTTTTTTTTTTTTTTTTTTTTTTTAATGAGATTTTTTTTTTTCAATTAATCAATTAATGACTAAAATACCCCTTAGAATATTTCTAAGATATTGAAAATGCAGCTGTGGAATCATTTCTATTGGACACATCATGATCCAAATAAGGTTTTAATAATAGGTTTCTTTTAAAAGGTTGGAATCAATTCCTCCAGGGAATATATCCCTCTCTCTAATATGTATAATAAATATTTTATTGATGTTGGACATTTGAGTAGTCCAACCTAAGATTACCTTAGAAAAGAAAAGCTAAAGTAAGAAAGTAATCATGAAATAAGACCTCTTTGAATGTGAGAAAAGGAATCATGAAACAAGACCCCTTTGAATGTCACTTTTCCTAATTCCAACACTCACACTTCCACAAAACCCAATTTTCAAAAAGCAAGCTATTGGATCCAACAAGATCACAGATAAAAATGCAAATGTAGGCAACTTAGGATGAATAAAATATTGAGTTAATCATTTTAATCACTATGTGGAGACCTAATCACCTTGTCCCCTTTAAGTTTTCTTAGAATTGCTCACTTGTAAGCCACTTAGTCAAATTTTGACAATCATTATTATTATTATCAAAGTCTTATCTCAAATCTCAATTAAACAAATCTTGTTCCACCATTTCATTTTGTCGAGAATGATCAAGACTTCTGTTGTTGATTAGAAATAATATATATATATATATATATATAAATTCATGATCACACTCATCGATCTATTATTGGTCATATCAACCGATTTCTTGTTTTCTTGGCCATTTGTCAATGTATTAGTGGCTCCTCTCCAAAATGGATTTTCAATCATGGTTTTTTGTTAGATTAGTGGTATGCTTCATTTTTTTCCCCTTATAGGATTGAAAACTGATAGAATTTGAGTTGATGATTTAGGTTTTGGGATCTAAAGGATCCAATCCAAAGACATTAACCAAATCCCCACGAAACTGATCTAATTGTTATAGGATTGCATTAATAATACCATATTCAGATTCAGCGTGGGTCTAGTTGAATTGGATAATTCTGGAACGTTGGACTTTTTATTTTTATTTTTAATGCATTTTACCTCTTTTGGATGAGTAAGATGGACTTGAACCCATGACCTCAAAGTTGCTCTGCAATATGTTAAATCAATTGAGCTATGAGTCTGAAGTTTAATCTTTCATTTTGTAACAATTCATGTCATAGAAAAGTAGTAGAAAATAATATTTTAAAAAACTTAAAAATGCAATTTTCAAAATAATACCTATTTGATGCAGGTGGATCTAGAGATGGATCCATATCTGACCTAGATCCAAGTATGATCAAGGGACATTAAACCCTCTTTAACAATTTGAAAAAAATTTAATATATGAAATTTGAGTTGTATTCGATTTTGGGCTGAAAAAATTGAGTCAAACATTCGTTGAATGGAAAATATGTGACATATACTTTATACGTGTTTTATATAATCTACATAAAACATTCGGGAAAACAAATAATTTGGAATACTTCGAGAAGGATTCAACGTATATAATAATATAATTACTATAATCCGATGGTTTTCAAGTTGGGAAATTTTCAATTATGTGATTTATGACTCTAGAGTCTAGAATACATGGCATACATATAATTAAAATAAAAATTCAAAATTTATTGTGTGTGTGTATGTGTTTTGAATATCACAATATTTATATAAAATTTATTTATTTTTCATTAAAATATACGAATTTTTTTAATTATTCAAGTATTGGAAAAAATAATATTTTTATGAAAAAAAAAATCAAAATTTTATCCGAATAAAACAACAAATTTTAACGAGACCCTAAACTATATTTGACCCATTTTATGATTTGGATTTATTCATTCACATTTTGAGTCAAGTCCGATCCATTTATGTCGTTGGCTATATATACAATCTCTAACGTAATCATCAAAACCCTATCTTGAGGTCCGTAGTCATCAACAATGAGCTATCCCTTCCATTAGCTTCCATGTGAAAGTCCGTACATATATATATCTCTCATCTTTTTAGGAGTAAAATCATTTTCCAGATACGGGTCGTTATATTTCGTCCACCAAACCACGTGATTTTTGTTGGAAAGTCACGTGCACTAACATGACTATCCCTGTTTTTCATTTAAAATTGCAATTACACCTATTGATTCATAGAAAGAAGGGAAAGGAATATGTGGTAGGCCCATAGCTATTGTACATCCACAAAAGAATCTGAGCCATCCGATCAATGGAGACATCTTGAATCAAGAATATATCTTTGAATTTTTCACAGTTCTTTGACCATAACTTTGAGCTTTGTTTGACTATCTAAACTGTCTAAAAGTTAGGAACGACCAGATTCTTTAGTAATGCTAAATTTTAACCATTAAATTTACATTGTGTTCATAAAAGTATAATTTTTATTATTATTTAAATAAAGAATCAACATATACGTACACACTAAAACATACGGGATATGTATGCGATTGATGTGATGAAGGCATATAACCATAGATATTTTTTTTTCGAGATACATAAGAAAAAAGATCTACCGTGCTATGTTCTTACCATGTCAACCATGTATAAATCGTATATGTGTCGGCACATCATTTTATCATTAGACAAAATTAAATCAGGACTATCGATGATAAATCTCAAGGCATGGAGGCTCAAATTTTTTTCCAATAATAAATAAATAAATAAACTCTTGGAGACATCTTAAAACAAATATATGCACATCTAAGTGTTGTATTTGATGAATGTATGAGTGAGATAGTAATTTATTTTTTATTTGATTCAATAAATCTTAGTAGTTACAAAATCAATTCAATTGTTAACTTAGTATCAAAATATTGATTTATTTAAAAAAAAAAAAAAAAACTCTGAAACATTTGTATTTTAGTAAAAAATATGTTTGTTATATCTACCAATATTTTCAGTACGTGTAGTGTATTTCATAAAACATTCCTTCATATATCGAAATATTACATTACAATCAAAATGTTATAATGCCTAATTCATTATGTTAGAAGAGGGAAAAAAACCTTTGGACTAATGTGTTCTACCACTTAAAAGATGGACCCACAGTGACATAAGTAATGATCATCATCCCATCATCTTACTCTCCTTCATAAATCTTTAATAAAAATAATTAGGACCTCCATGAAAGATTGAATTGTGGAGTTGCAAATTCAACGAGGGAACTCCACCTTCATCGGAAATGTAGGGTGTCAACCAATTAGAAAATTCCCAACTCCCAAATTTGATTGAGTTGCAACTCTAAAATTTGATGGGGGTCATAGCTCTCATAAAACATAGGCCATACGTGGCCATCACTCAGGCCGCTCACTCATAGGCTACATGTGGCCATGTTACAAGGTTATCTAGGCCGAAAGTGCCCAAATCATCCTATTGCCCAGCTTTATTTGGCATAATTGATGTCAACGTTAGGTGTTGAACATCTTATGATTACTCCAACTCTAACTCTAATCCCTAATTGGGCTACTCAAGTAGAATCGTGCCAAATTACCCTTATTGTCCAATTCTATGTGACATGATTGATTTCAATGATCCACATTTAAATATTTTATGATTACTTCAAACCCAACTCCTACTCCAAATCCAATAGATGATCAGACTTGATAGTCATTTTAGAGTTCTTGCAAACTCATAATAGACCAAACAGGGCCTTATTGATGTAATCAAAGGGGAAGCCAAGGATGATAAAATCATGATTTATACCCTTAAAAATGCAAGTTGAATAAAATCCAAAAGGAATGTAGGGCTGAGGAGAGAGCCATTTCTTTCAATGAGTGAAAGAAGTGCTGCCCAAAGAGGGTACATAGGTGGTCCCCACATCCAGTAGAAATGGTCCTAAATAGAATGAGATTATGAGTGTGTGTGGGTCCCATAAAAAGCTAAAGCTTCTCGCTTTCGGACCTGCTCTCTTCTATACACTGCAGAATACTGATGACTTAAAAGTAGGAAAAAAAAAAAATCAGAATCGTATAATCTCTTTCTTTCTTTCTTGGTGGAGAGAAGAGAAGAACCAGAGTTCGAGCTCTGCAAAAACCCTAGCTCAAGCCCTAAATCCTACACTGTTTCCCTGGCTGAAGAAGAAGAAGCTCTGAGATTCATTTTTGGACTGGTGCGTCTGAATCTCTTTCTCTTATTCTTTGCTTGAATTTCTCGTTTTTTTTTTTGAAGGTTTTTTTTTCTTGCATTTTGTCTTCTTTGGATCTTTTTCTCTCTAAATGGATTTTTAATGGAGTTCTTGCGTGGATTTGAAGGATTCATCAAGGAAATGAGCTTTTGTGTGGTGTATGTTTTTTGATGCCATTTTAGTTCTTTACTTGATTTTGAGTTAAGGTAGCTAGTTAGAAATTGGTTGTTTAGACTCATGATCTGAAGAAATTTTGGATAGTTTGGAACTTTGTGTCTCCTTAAATTTTTTGTTTTGGTTTTTTCGAACATTAATTTGTTCATATATTTTTGTTTTATCTGAACTTGTCAATTTATGGATCTTTACTTCTTGATCTTGTGCTTCATAATCGATAAAATCATCTTGAAGAAACCCAAAAGTTGTTCTTTTGTTTTTATGTGTGATTCTTTGTTTCTTTGTAGGTTTATCTATTGAAGGGAAAATTGGTTTACTTGCACAGACACATTAGTGACTGACTACATTGTCTTGGGAATTAAGAAGGTTGAGGCTGAAGAAAATCCATCTTGAGAGAAGGAAGAAAAGACAGAAAAAGTAGTCGAGTATCCATCAAACTAATAACTCGTACCCATAGAACTGAGAGGACAGAGGAGTGCATGTAATGATAGACAAACATCATAAATGGAAAGAATTCCCAAATCGAAAATGTTTCTTGGGCAGTTGCCAATAGAGGGGAAGGTATCAAATACGTGTGGCACCCTTGGAATAAGGGTCGAAGGTCTTTCGAGTGGGAAAGAATTTCGAACTTCAGATTCACGTGTTCCCGTGAAATTATGTAAAGGAAAAGGCTCTTTCCAGGAACAGGAGGAGGTTGTGCTGGATGCCATGAACTTTAAGGTTAGTGGTGATTCCAATGAAGAGAGTAGCCGTAGTTCTTTCTCTGGGGCTAGTCATCCCCCGGAACCAGTTGACATGGATTTGATGCGACCGGTCTATGTAGCGATTGGACAAAAGAAATCCGAGCCTGGATGCTTAGTGAGAAGTTTATCGATGAATGGTCCTTTTTTAGAGGATCTTTCAATCCATGTTCCTAGTATGAAGCCGAATGCATCTGTTCTATCTCCTTCAGAAAGTCTGATCGAAGAGTCCATCGACTTGGGTGCCTCACTTTCTCCGTTTTCAGGTCCTCGTGTGTCACGCATTACGGATAACTCACTTCCACCGCCGGATTCCGAGGAGGAGTGTGTTTGGGATGCTTCTTTGCCTCCTAGTGGCAATGTAAGTCCACATAGTAGCATTGATAGTATGGGTGTCGTTACAGCTATGAGCATCGTCAATAGTTGCACCACAAGTACATACAGGAGTGATGGGCTTAACAGTGATGGTATGCTTAGTGTGGAAAGGAATTGTGAGAGTGCGAAAGGAAGTCTTAGAGGAGATTCTCTAGAGAGTGCAAAAACTAGCGTTAGCAGAGCAAGTAATAGTAGTGGTCTTAGTGATGATAGCAATTGGAGTGATATAACTGGGAGTGCTAATAAGCCTCATAAAGGAAATGATCCTAGATGGAAGGCTATTCTTGCTGTTCGAGCACGGGATGGTATGTTGGGTATGAGTCATTTTAGGCTGCTAAGACGACTTGGTTGCGGTGACATAGGTAGTGTGTATCTCTCAGAGTTGAGTGGGACTAGGTGTTACTTTGCGATGAAAGTAATGGACAAAGCATCCCTTGCAAGCAGGAAAAAGTTAACTAGAGCTCAG
The DNA here is from genome assembly GCF_017979445.1 of Akebia trifoliata. Taxonomy (NCBI): domain Eukaryota; kingdom Viridiplantae; phylum Streptophyta; class Magnoliopsida; order Ranunculales; family Lardizabalaceae; genus Akebia; species Akebia trifoliata. The sequence goes on along the minus strand of NC_141377.1, from coordinate 55,327,458 downwards.
ACAGAAAGAGAGATTCTACAATTGCTGGACCATCCATTCCTTCCCACCCTTTACACACATTTCGAGACAGACAGGTTCTCTTGTTTAGTCATGGAGTTCTGTCCGGGAGGTGATTTGCACACTCTGAGGCAGCGGCAGCCAGGGAAACACTTCTCTGAGTATGCAGCACGGTATGATTTTTGATGAATCAAACTTTTCTTTCATAAACTCGTCTCTGCTTTTCTGAAGAATCAATGGTAGATGGGTTCTCTTGTTTTTTTTTCTTATCTCGTGCTTAATGTTAATTCCTGTTTCTTTTATGTTTACCATTCTTTCTCTTGTGGAGACTGTATGGAAAAGGATGCATTTTTGTATCATTCAAATTGCTATTTTATGGATACAGGATACTTTATATGCCTAAATATTTTGGTGTCCCCTAAATTTCTTCTGTTTGTGTTATTGACAGAACTTGTAATTGGATTCCTTTGCTTATGGATTCAATTGTTTACGAATTTATTTTCCTTGATTAGCGCACAGAATTGTTGAAAGATTTTCCATAGGTTGTGGACTAAACCTCTATTCCATTTTGGTCATACAAAATTATGACACCACTAGCCTTAAATTGCCTTAGCTTTGATTAATCCAATATTATTTATCACTAGAGATGTGCAGTGCTGGGAGGTTTCAGTAGTGTTTTGTTACCCAAGCTTTGGTTTTGGTGTTTCGGAGTGCATATACGAAACTAGGAGAAAACCGAAAACTTCCTGCACTACAGAGGGAAGCAAAAGGGAGGCCAAGTATGAAAAAAAAAGAACAATCACAATTGAAATTTTATTGCTAAGTAACAAAATATCTTTCCAATTAAGGATTAAATTTTCCAATTTTACATGTACATCGCAAAACTTCAATTTTATCCTTGTAGACTGATCAACTTGTTTTTTGTGAATTTATTTTTCCATTTGATCTTGTGGCATCCTTCAAAGGAGAGAGAACGTAGTTTTTTTTTTTCTTTCTTTCTTTTTCCCCCCTTTGCTTGTCTACAACACCCAAATGAGTGGAAGTATAATTCTGCAAAGGAGTTAAATATATGTTCAAAAATAAAATCCTAATTATAATACATGCTTGAGGCACACTGAAGTAATGATAGGCCGACTGCACCTATTCATATATCGGATTGCATGCTTAGGTGTAACTGCTTTTGCATGCTAAAGGATCCATAATCATCAAGGGAACAATGTGTACTGCACTATGGAGATGTGGCTTGTTGTTCTTGTGGTGTGCCAATTCGTGTGCTTTATGCATGTCTTATAATAGCTCATTTTGTTATTCCTTTTTTTTTTTTTTTCTATACTTGCATTTTTACTTTCCCCTTTTTTTTCCATTCTTTTGGCGGATTTAATTTTAGAAAATTAACATTAAGTTTGCCGGTTCTTTTAAAGGACACTAGACATCAATCCTCTACATGGACAAAATGGGAAAGAAAATGAAAAAAAAAGAAGAAAAAACCCCAAAAGGATTTAGGAAAGTTTGGTTGTATTTTCTGTCACACTTGATTTGAACTATTTTGACTATTTCGATCTGAAATTCAGAACATGTTGAGAGCTAAAAAGGGGGAAAAAAGAGATTCTTCATTTCTCGGTTAAGACATAGTCCATTATAATTTCTTTGAGCCTGGTTTGGTACTTCTTAAGTTTTAAGCCCTCTGCCTAACTGAGTTAATTGCTATTTACTTTGGGTTCTTAATTTCCCCCATCCATGAATAGTTGAACTTTTTGTTCTGTTTGAATTTGGAAAAATTGGATCTTTCATATGTCTGCTTCCAATAATTACTTTGATCAACTGGGCCTTTTTTTATTCCTAGCATACGATCAACGAATTTGGTGAAGATGATATACTTAACTCTGATGTTTCATCCTCTGAAAAATGAGCTTATTTTGAAACTTCTAACGTAGATCAAATTATTCATATAAATAGCCTTTGCCTTTCTCATTTAAGCAGGTTTTATGCAGCAGAGGTGCTGTTGGCCCTTGAATATCTCCACATGCTCGGAGTTGTCTATAGGGACTTGAAACCCGAAAATGTTCTTGTCCGTGATGATGGCCATATAATGCTCTCCGACTTTGACCTCTCCCTTAGATGCGCGGTCTCACCCACTCTGATAAAGAGCTCATTCGAGTCTGATCCCTCCAAACGCGGTGCTGGTGGTACATTCTGTGTTCAACCTGCTTGCATTGCACCCTCATCTGTTTGCATCCAGCCTGCATGCTTCATGCCACGAATCTTCCCTCAAAAAAACAAGAAAAAAACCCGAAAAACACGGGTCGAGCTCGGGCAACTGGCTAGCTCCCTACCCGAGCTTGTAGCGGAGCCAACAGCGGCTCGGTCCATGTCCTTTGTTGGTACTCACGAGTACCTTGCACCAGAAATCATCAAAGGAGAAGGTCATGGCAGCGCGGTCGATTGGTGGACATTTGGTATCTTCTTGCATGAGTTGCTGTATGGCAAGACCCCGTTCAAGGGTTCAGGAAACCGTGCAACATTGTTCAATGTGGTCGGACAACAGCTGAGATTCCCAGATTCACCTGCAACAAGTTACTCAAGCCGGGATCTGATCCGGGGCCTATTGGTTAAGGAGCCCCAACATCGACTCGGAGTGAAGAGGGGAGCAACCGAGATCAAGCAACATCCATTCTTTGAAGGTGTGAATTGGGCTTTGATACGATGCAGTACTCCTCCTGAGGTGCCAATTAGGTCAGTAGAGACAGAATTTCCTGGGAAGTTCGGGACAGTCGACACAATTGGGGTGGGTAGCAACAGTAAGAGGATGGTAGGAGGAGGCGGCGGCGGAGGAGGAGGAGGAGGAGGAGCAGACATGAAGTCTGGGGGTAAATATTTAGACTTTGAGTTCTTTTAATTTTGGAGTAACGGATTCTTAATCTGTTGTATTAGTATGTCTGGTCAATCCTATGAGCATTTGCCCGGATTGCCTTTTGTCTAATGCATTTTATTTAGCATGGTTTGCGATCAGTTTTGCCACCAAGGTTCAGAACTAAGACCTAACCACACTAAGTGCTAACACTTGCAATTTTTGATCGGTGGGTTTGGCATAATTTGATATTCTAAACCAAGGGGGGATGGGATGACCTTATTCTAAACCAGAGGACTCTGCATTGTTAGTGTTATTCATCCTTCTTTGCATAAGTTCAAGTCGTTACTAACTATGTTTTCTTATTTTATCTTTTGATGTTAGTACTTGCTAATTTTTTGTCAAATATATTCATTTGTCTTTCTTAATTTTACTTCTCATCCACCCAACATCCTTTTTTTTTTTTTTGCCATGCTCACTCTTAGAATGTGCTTGTTTTTTAAGGTCTAAAATTCAAATTCAAGAAGAATGGATGGTCTAATTTGTTGTCTTGTTAAACTTTTTTTCTTACGATTTGAATCTATGCATGTTGATCAAGTAACACTGCAGAAGCATTTGTCCGTTTTATTTACAAGCCTTAATTTTATGGATTAGACGTGTAAGAGATAGTCTCACATCGCCCGGATATCAAGACCTTGGACTGTATATAAATCTAGTGCAATCCTCACTTTACAAGCCAGTTTTGTGAGGATGAGTTAGGCCCATGGGCACAGCGGGTAACCACATCGCCTGGGTATCAAGGCCTTGGATTATATATAAATCTGATGCAATCTTCACCTTACAAGCTAGGCCCATGGGCTTCTACAAGAAGTTCACTATTTTCTCCATCTTTATACGTAATTGAATCTAAGTAACAGAAGTGGAAAGTTGGCTGTTTTGGGATATTGTTTTATCTATGGTTTATAGCTAATTTAGGTGAAGATTCAAATTCGAATTCTCGGAGAGACATTTTGGAAACACAAAAATATCTCAAATATTCACTAAAATTTGTTGTGTAAGCTCGAAAATATAGGGAGTTATCTTAAATATTCTACAAAACATAAAGAGACGTGGACGTGTGTGTCTAAAACCCCCAAAGAAAAAAGAAAGAAGAAAGAGATATTTTTGTATGCATTGAAATTGAAAAGCAAAATCTAAGGATGCATTTCATGGATTTGATAACATAAGGTTAACTTACACATATTCTCCAAAATATGGAGGGGGCATTTCCACAACACTCAGTTTAAAGTTTATACACCGAATGGGTTACGAGAAAAGAGTCATGAGCATTTTATTTATTTTTAAATTTATTCATATAAGAAGAATAGTTCTCGCTAATTCACGAAATTGAACAACAATTGTACCTCAAATCAAAGAATTAAAACATCATATTAAAAACATTGGAAAAAAATTTTAAATAATTATTATAAAATAAGTAACACATTTTTTTTTTTTCTAATTATCAAAACGAACCCAAATTAGTACTTAAATTGCTGAAATTTTTTTTCAAATTCAAATTTCGATATTTTAAGTGTTGAAGTTCTGGGGAAAAAAACAAAAAAAAAAAAAAAGAGAGAAATGCTACATGGACGCTCTTTTTGGCGAATTCCCTATGACGTGTTGGATCACAACCCAACAAACATTTGACATGTGGCACAATGACCTCAGCAATAGAAAGAGAGCTTCTCTCTCTTGCCCGTCACCCACATATTTATTTTTTTAGATTTCAAATCTTAAAAAGAGTTGTTGGTCCCAAATTGACTATCACATTAACAATTCAATAACATAGCCTTTTAAATTTCATAAAAATATTCATATTCAGAAAAAAGAAATTTAAAAAATATTATTTTTTCGAACTTGATCCAAGGTGTTGAAAATGGATAGTCACCGAACACCCAAATTTAAAAATAAAATTCTACAATGAAAAATAACTATTTTTTTAATTTATTTTTTAAAGCTCATATAATTTTGTCCTCTACAAGTCCATTGCATTGGCTCATTTTTTTTTTTTTTTTTTAATGTCACAAGGTGATCAAATAGTTAGGTTCTTCTTGAATTTTGAGTCTCGAGATGGGCCTGAGCTAAATAGTTAGGTTCTACTTGAATTTTGAGTCTCGAGATGGGCCTAACCCTATGTGGGCCCATTGAGCCCAAAATATCCTTCAAAAAGTCAACGATTTTGATAAGGTCAAAGGAAGTTTTGTTTTATTCTATACATAGATTACGGAAGCGTGAAGGCAAAGACTTCATATTGAGAGATGTTGGAGTCTGAATAAAAAAGAAAGCAAATCGTATCTTTCGTTCTTTGTTTAGGATCACAAACAACAATAACAATAAATAATGAATAAAAAATAATTAAAAATAGAGACAACTAATAAAACTTATTTTATATCTTCTAATCTTATCTTCCATTTTATTATACCTTAGCAAATCGTCATTCTTCATTGTAATTATTAAAGATTTATTTTAAAATTATTGTTCATCTATTCAATTCTACCTATGAATAAAATGTGTACCATCAATAAAGTTTTAACACCTGTTGCCAGCCAATTGTAAATCTTTTTCATTTATTAGAATTCAGGATTGGTAAAGTATTTTGAAAAACCACAATCACTGACTAAGATTTAAAGGAAAATTACTTAAAAGGATCCTCGTGGAACGGTTTCTTTTTAAATAATTTCTTCTAGATTTTACACAATAGCTTGATAGGACATTTAGTAGATTTTTTTTTTCTTAACGGTCTCTCGTTTTGTCAAGTTCATAATTTTTACTGTTGAACTCACCATTATTTACTGTCAAGTTCACCATTTTTTATTTACTGTTTAACTTGACATTAATAAAATTTATCTATTTTTAATTTTTGATTTTTTTCAATTAAAATACATGAAAAAATCAACTAAAAATTTGAAATAACAACTTGTTTAAATGGTTTCAATCCAAAAGATTCATTCTTGATCGATTTTCACCAAAAATTAAGGGAAAAAAAATCCTAATTTTTTATATACATGTTTAAAATATTTGAAAATCCTCTTAAAATGATTTTTCTTCTTTCTTAAATCCTTAAAGACATAATGAAGTCTCCGAAACTCAATCGAGATGTCAAAAATTCAATTTTTGGATGAAAATAATGAATTCAAACAATTAAGACATTCACTTGTGAAAAATGTGGGATAGAAAATCTAGGGATCATTTAAAAAAAAAAAAATTTACTAAATGACCCGTCAAACAACTCGTGAAACTTATGACCTATTTATAAGAAGAAGAAAAAACCTTTTGCAAGGGTTGTTTAAATAATTTTTCTAAGATTTAATCACTCTTTAAGGAATTTTATACATTATTATAATTATTGATAACATAAAATGATTCAAGAACAATGAATTAAATTTGTCACGGCACTACAGAATCATGAAAGGTGAAGAACTTCAAATCCAATTAAACTATCTCAATTCTATACAAGTGTACCTACATCACTCTTTGAAAATATGGAATTTGTGAGCAATTATGCTTTTTGATTTAAAAAACCCCCAAGAAAAGTACATCCAGGGCATCTCTTCTTCGGTGTCTAGAACGTAGAGTGAGAGCGAGTGTAAGAGAGGAAACATGAGGGTGCCATGTTCAAAAATATCAGATAACATACAATATTTTTAAAATATTATTAATTAATTAATACATCTATTATATTTTAATCTTTGTAACTTAAGTATTAAGTTAGTTTTTATTAACCCCTTCACATAATATATTCTCTTTTTTCCTAATTATAAAATGTTTCTTTTTTATCCTATAATGGAATTCAACAACACAAACCTCTTAAATATGATTTTTTTTTTTTTTTTAACAAAGTTACAACCTGATCTTAAATCCTTTGGTTCCATTTTGCTGTACAAACTTATCATAACTATAATTTTAGGCCCTTTGCTGCAGATTTTACAATATAAATCTATTAACCATGGTTTTAAAAAAAAACTCTATTCACATTTAGATCAGTTCTCTTCTTAATGAGTTGTAGTAATTCAATTGATATCTGATCTCTTTTTTTTTTTTTTAACATATTTACAGAAAGAAAATCGAGACCTTAACCAACAACTCCAAAAAGTCCAACCAACAGTTGATCGCCACGTGAACTTATTTCAGTTGTACTATAGGACTCCCAATTTCAAGCAGCTAGAGCCGCCGATGTAGCTCCTCTCTTCCTCCGCTTTGGTGATCCATTATCCAACGATGAAGATGATGTAGACGACGAAGATCTCTCAGGTGACGAGCGTTTGGAGATTATTGGAGTCGATGGAGCCGATTCAGAAGCTGAGCTGATGCTGAGAGGAAAATTAAGCAGAGCGCGCGAGCCACGCATCCTATAAGCCGCTCGATCGTAAGCCAACGCAGCATCCTCAGCAGTCTCAAAGGTCCCAAGCCAAACTCTCGCGCCATTCTTCGCTGGATCTCTGATCTCCGACGCAAATTTCCCCCACGGCCGTTGCCGAACACCTCTATAATGCTTCCCCTTCGTCGTCACTGCCGCCGGATTCAATCTCTCCGATCGATCCACAGGTCTAGCCACCGTCGTCGTTTCTTGAGGCTCCGATTTAACGGCCGTCGCCGTTAAACTAAACGTCTCACCCTCGGATGACCCAGATGCTAGTGACGGAATCCATCCGAAACTAAGAGCGTCACGAAGGACGCCGTAAACCACCATATCCTCTGAATCATCAACCTTTAACGGCAGATCTCCCCACTTCTCCGTTAAGCAAGGAAACAAACTACTGAAACTGGAACTCCGGCAGTAGACCGTAAAATCAGTATAATTTCTGGCCGGAAAACTCATCTTCGGCTCTGATTCCTCAATCAGATTCCTGCAAATCGATTCAAGAAGACCAAGATCAGATTCACCTTTACTCTGTCCGTACACCTTACTCCTCCTTTCACTCTCTGCGTATATAATTTTAGGGTTTGAGAAATGTTGTGTGTTAGGGCTTTGCGTGTTTATCTGTGAATTTGGTTTCTTAGGTAAGAGAGGGTCGAATTTGATAGAGAAGGGGGTTTGGTGGGTTTTATATACAGGGGAAGGGTTCATGCATCTCTGTATCTCTCTGTCTAGCAATTAAATCACATGTCTTATTTAAAGGGGATGACATCATTTGTCTTACGGAGTTAGTAAGGACCGTTGAATTCCTCGCCGATTAAATGAATAAGATGACGTCATTGTCTTACGGAGTTAATGACGGCCGTTGAAGGTCTGTGTTACTAATGTTGGAGCATCTCGAACAATTCTGCTCTTTATATTTTCTCAAAGATTAATGCTGGAGTGACCTCAATGGGGGGCATGGTTTTTAAACTCGGTATTTGGTCTCGTCTCGTTCACCTCTGATACCGAGTTGACTCGGACGATACGTCTCGTCTCGTCGAGTCGTCTCGTTCAACATTAAAACAATGGTTTTTAACCATTTAAAAAATCTGAAAAAATCAGGAAAAATTCAGAATTGATTCCTATTAAAAAAATGAACCCCTCAAAAAATATAAAATTAAAAAAAAATTATAATATACCTATCAATCAAATTCAAGGTAATTAAATAAGGGTCCCGTTCAATGGCTAATTTTTTGGCAAAACATTTTTCAAAACATGAGTTAGAAGTTTTGGAATGGGCTGATTTTTGGTGAAGATGATCTCTACGGTGAGGAGATTATCATCACCAAAAATCAGCCCAATCCAAAACTTCTAACCCCATAAAAAATAGTTTACAAAAAATGGACGGTCCACGATTTTTCAACTTGTAAACATGGGTTAGAAGTTTTGGAATGGGCTGATTTTTGTGAGGATGATCTCCTCACCATAGAGATCATCCTCACCAAAAATCAGCCCATTCCAAAACTTCTAACTCATGTTTTGAAAAATGTTTTGCCAAAAAGTTAGTCATTGAATGCTACCCATTAAATAAAACACATGTTTCCTAAAGATTAGTATAAATTTCTACTGAAATTTTCATCAAAAAACTTCTAAAGAAAAAATAAAACAAATTATCAAAAATACATTTAAGTATTTATCACAAGAAAGTAATAATATCACTCAATAGCTATTGCTTGTAAAAATAAAATAGAAATTTTCATTTTTAACTTTTTTTTTCACAAAACTCGGTTGTCTCGGTTAACTCGGACGAGATTTTCAAAATCTCGTCCGATACAACTCGTTTGTCTCGCGAGTTAATGTAAAATCTGTAATATCTCGGATATCTCGTTTGTCTCGGACGAGTTTTGCGAAAATATCGTCCGAGACGACTCGCATAACTCACGAGACGCGTTCGTCTCATAACTCATTGTGAGTTGGTCTCGTTCACCGCTGATACCGAGTTAACTTGGGCGATACGTCTCGGTCTCGGATGAGTTTTAAAACCATGATGGGGGGGGGGGGGACACCACACGGGTAAATCGTGGTGGAGCGCTCTTGTCCGTGTGTCTCGCTGAGATCACTCCATAACGACTCATTGACAAAATCTGATAAATGTTATTTAAAATTTATAATTAATCCAAAATTTGTTGGGAGCTCCAACAGATTCAATAAATTTTTCATTTATTGAAAATTGATTGAAATCTTCATAAGAGTCGTGACTTCACATTTTAGAATTAAAAAACATGATCGGATATCATACGTAATAATCAAGTTTCAACACCTTAGATCAAATTCAAAAATTGTTATTTTTTTTTATAAAAAAAAAAAAAACTATTTATTTAAATCTCAGTTTTGTCATAAAATTTTAAAGTTTGTTGTCTTGGATTTGCAAATATGGTAATGCATTTGGGCTCAACGACCAATAATCGAATAAGGAGTCTTTGAGGCTTATGAATCCCTTCAAAGATTTGCATGTTCTTTACTTAAATATTTTTGTGACTTTTTTTTAGGTATGCGTCTAATTTATACAATAATAAAAATAATATTGTTAGCTAACAGTCTCACTCTCCTTTTTGTTCAAATATACCATTTCAATGTTTCATGTGTAAACATAGAAGGAATCGATTAAATGAATCATGTTCTTCCATTGGTTATTTTCGTTGAAAGAGAATAAGTTCAAATTATTGTGTTTTAACTATTTTAAGTATTTTAGAATACAAAGTGGTTTTAATTATTTTGATTTATATTAAATATAAGGTGATGTATTCTTAGCTTTTAACTATTTTGGTGTTAATAAATACAAAAGTAACTTTTTACCTTTTCATCTATTTTGGGTATATCTAACACACAAATGGTGATTGTTTAATTTATTATTTAAAATTTTAGTCTTACATCAACTATGAGAAGGATTTGTTATGTCTTAATATACTATTTTATTTTTCTCGAATAAGTAGGGATCCACACACGCACGGCCAAAGAGGAAAAATCCAATATTCCAATTGAAATTTGGATTGACTATTATGAAAATTTTGATGTGTACACATATACGACATGCATGCAAAGGAGTACAAATCCTTGTTTTCTAGTCTTGTGTGTGTGTGCTCAAGATTCATCAAAGTACATGATTTCGATTGTTGTACCACAGAGGGTATTCCGCCATGAACAATTGCATCGAGATATTGTATTTGTGAAATACAATATACTCTTAAAGACAATGATTCTTCACGTCTCAATCGTTCTTGTTAATTTATTCTCTGCCTTGTTAGTTACATCAACACTTGATAACCTATTGAAATTATTCTTAAATTTGTTTAGTGTGTTCGTTTCAAATTTTATCTTTTCAATCATTTTTGTAATTCATCTCAACATCATCAGATCTATTATGTTTAATTTATTAACATAATATTTCTTTAATTAATTAAAATTAGTTTCATAAAATATAATTAGTCTTACTATCAACTCATAAAACTTTTCTAAATTTGTCATGGTTGGTATGTGTATGTCAGGAGAACATCTTCTCAATTTTTATCCTTGTGATTAATGGACCCAAAAGGTCATGGAAATAATCGCTCATCCAAAAATATTTCAAATTGTTTTAGAATAATCAATTTTTTATTGAATAACCTTCAATAATAATTAAATTTTTCTAAAGATCTTGCATGACAGATTTATAAATTATTCCAAAAAAAAATTATTAAAAAAAATCAACACTAATTAATAACCTGATATAGAATTCATTGTATGCAATCTTTTTCATCAATTCATAATGGACTAATGTTTGGCATACGACATAAAATGATTAATATGATTACTATTTATCCAATATTATTAGAACGGTTATTCGATTGACCCAATCCATCTAGATAACACTCCTACATTTTAAAGAGTTCCACTTCTAAGCGATCAGACCCCTTCAAAGTTTCGGAGGAGCCATCATTTTATGTGTCCCTCCAAGTTTTCATAAATAAAAACTTCTTAAGTCTTTTTTTATTAGTTAATGAGAGAAGACCAAGGCCAAAGGTCAATAGTTTGAAAATATATGAAGTATCTCAAATATAGAAAAAAAATGGTTTCTGAACTTTAAAGTGGTTAGTTGCTTCAAAGTTTATATTTTCCTTTTATTTCTCTTTCTTCTATTTTGAAATTTTTTTTCTTTTATTAACTTTGTAATATTTCAAAGAATTGTCACATTAACATCAAATCCTTATAGATTTTACGAAAAAACTTAGATAATAAAAATTATTTTGAGATTCGCTTAAAGTGTTGAAAATGAATAGCTACCGAACTCTCAAATTTAAATGTAAAATTCAACTGTATAAATATTAAAATTGAGTCGTGAGCATGCTGCCCCGACTTTGTTAGGACAAAGCGTCCAACACTATGCTAACATATAATTATAGAATTCTTTTCTCAAGATACAAGTTAAAAATCAACTGCACTGCCATGTCAGCGTAGTGTTAAATACAGTATCTAAGAAAGTCAGGCCATCTTTTCCCTTAAAATTTTGTTTCTTTATCCACGTGGAATAGGATCATGTTTACAGATGTAACAATGTGAGCTCATGGCCGCAAATCTTACTAAGCTAGTCGGACTAGCATGACTCTTTTTCAGTACTAGTTACCACGGCGAGTAAATGAACCTTACGCGGATACATCGATCCTAGACTAACCGCCAAAAAAATTTCTTGGATAAGATTGACACGTCAAATTATGAATTGGGATAGTAGGTGGTGGGTGGCACCACAAAGCTTGTTGATCTCGACGAAGTAGGTGTGGTCCCTATTGGGCTCTCGTTTGGATTTTTGTGGCCTGTTAACATCTCCACTTTCTCCCAGCTTTTGTCCACTTGTGCCTCCACTTACCCAAATAAAACGTGCTTGTAAAAATGTGATTTTCATGAAAAATAAGTTAATAATATTTTTTTATATATATAATATCGACAGATATGATTTTAAATATTATGCAAGATATTAACCGGAGTACAAGCTTCGGTGAAAAATTAAGGAGTTTTTTTTTTTTTTCTTTCCTCTCCATTTTCTTTATGAGTGCCAATGGGTAGTCCTAAGTCGTGTTCACAGTATGGATGTTATCAAAAAAAAAAAAAATGGATATCAAATTCAAATTTGAATAATTTTTAATATTTAAATCAAGTTTGAATATAGATTCGGATGTTGGTGTATTGGATCTATTAAAATTCGATCGAAAATAATGTTTATTTTATGGGCTGTGATTGGGACGTTGCTTTCTAACATCATTTTTATAATAAATCCCAATCGTTAAATCTAGAAAGATCGAACGGTGCTGAACTACCTCAAAACCCACATGATATTTTCATCATACTACCTAAGTCGTCTTCTTCAAAGTTCGAACAGCTAAACCCTTACCCCCCTCTCACTAGTGAAGAACCCCAGTAACGGTTACACGACTTCAGATCTTTGATGAATGCTAAGGCAAATCAGGCCACGATACTTTTCCTTAGGCCTTACGAATTAGGTGACGATCTCCGATGACTATTCCGAGTAGGTCCTTTCTCTCACTCTATTATCTTCAACCTCAAGCAAAAAAAACTGACATGGTTATGGGTTTGAGACAAAAAAAAATTATGGACTTTTTTACTTGAGTTGATGATGAGAGTTTTAGAAATAAAAATGAAAAAATAGGAGTTTGAATTCGAATCAAATATTTGAGGGGGTAATCGGATTCGAATTTGGATTCAAATATTGGTGATCTTTTTTTATGTTTCAAATTCGGATATATCAATATCCAATTGGATATATGTCCTTTAATAGTCCTAATTTTCTTCTTTCTAGCTCACAAAGTTGAATTGGGCTTAAATATTTTATCAAGATTGAAGGTCTCATTGGTATCAGTTGTGAGCATGACGAGACATGAAATTAAAATTTAAAACATATTGATAGGTCATAAGATAAAATCCATAAAATTTTAAAATCCATGAGGATATTAGATAATAAACTGAAACGTAAACCCTATTTCGTCACCATTTTTCTGAAGTATGCATTAGTCAACAAGACATAATCAACATTCAAGTCAATTTAAATTAAGGTGTTAACCTGTCATTTTCAGTTCATGTAGTATGAACTCATATGTTCAAACACAATTTATGTCCAATGGTTTAAATTATCTTAGAGATCTATAATGTAATCTCAGGATACATATTTTATTTTTACCAATTTAGTATGTACATGATCGGGATTGTGTGTGAACGTTTTCCATGAGTTTATGATCCTGACCCCAAATATAGAAAACAAATCTAATTTTTATTAATTTTACTTTTTATTATTAAATAAATATGAATTAAAAATTGGAATCGAAATCAATAAAGATCACGTTTCCTTATAAAATAAAAAGCTTTGATAAGATATTCGACATCCATATTCTATATTATTCTAAACCATTTGAGCTTTCTGATTTTAAATTGACTTGGTTCTTTGCCTATGGTTTTGAAACGTCGGTTGTTTAAAGATAAAAAATATTAAAAGGAAAGTAAATTAAAAAATTGAGGGTGATTTGATGTATCCCCCACCACCCCAGTTTAGTTCAATATTTTGAGATTTCCCCTTACATTTTCAAACTGCCGACGTAAAACCCTTGACCATAGTCTACACCTTAAGACAATTAGGTTAATGATTTGGTCTTTCATTACTTTACAATATATACATGGGAAATGTTCAACATCCTAAGCTTTACCCTACGCTTTAACAAACGTGTTTTGTCCTACATGGGTTAGAAGTTTTGGAATGAGCTGATTTTTGGTGAGGATGATCTCTATGATCAGAAGATCATCCTCACCAAAAATCAACCCATTCTGAAATTTTTAACCCCATGTTTACAAGTTAAAAAATCGTGAACCGTCCATTTTTTGTAAATCATTTTTTATGGGTTAGAAGTTTTTGAATGGACTCATTTTTGGTGAGGATGATCTCTTCACCATAGAGATCATCCTCACCAAAAATCAGCCTATTCCAAAATTTCTAACCCATGTAGGACAAAACACATTTGTTAAAGTGTAGGGTAAAGCTTAGGATGGCGAACGAGACCATATATATATATATATGGGTCCCGTTCGGCGTCAGTCCATAAATTAGTCATTTTAACAAACGTTTGCAAGTCGTTAGATAAGATGCATTCGGACGGCACAGATTTAATAGGGAGCCGTTCTGCGTTTAACTTAAAAATGTATCATTATTTACACCGCCGTCCTTAAACTTCGGAATATTTAATGTTACCTCCCTAAATACTTAAAACCCAAAAAGAAAACGAACAGAGAGAGAAAGTTCTCTCTTCTCCTTCACCTTCACCTTCTCCTTGCTGAACGTGCGACCCTCTCTCTCTCGTCTCCTTCTCCAATTTGAGAAACATAATTGGAGCACAAACCATTGATCTTGAGACGAGAAATTGGAGTCGATTGAACAATGCCGTTATGATCTTCGACAAGAATCATCCTCTCCTTTTCAAATTTACAGAGGATTTTGCATTGACCTTCAATGGAAATAAATGGGGTCAGAATGGGCCTTATTTGGTTTCAAGAGTTGTTTCGAGGGTGAGGGGAAGACTCGGATTTAATTTCACGGTGTTGCTGCCATCAGCATTTTATCCGATCGATTGGAGTAGGATTTAGAGTCTCTTTCATGGACCAAGGGATAAGGTTCATTCAAAATGGATAACGGGGAAGCTTAGGCAAATTCATAGGGAAAGTTTTGTTGTTCATCTATGGAACCAACAAAGTAGAACGCTGAAGATCGAAAAGGGGAGCATTATTAGTCGTATAATGTTAGATGCTTGTATTTTCTACAATTTCATGGTTTCGACTTTGTAAAGAATCGTGTTCATTGCTCTCGGGTATCAATCTTGAAGAGAGATCAGGGGAGAAGAGAGAGAGAGAGAGAGAGAGAGAGAGAGAGAGAGAGAGAGAGGGTCGCACGTTCAAGCAGGGAGAAGGTGAAGGAGAAGAGATAACTCTCTGTCTCTGTTCGTTTTCTTTTGGGTTTTAAGTATTTAGGGAGGTAAAAGTAAATGCCCCTAAGTTTAAGGACGGCAGTGTAAATAACATATACGTTTTTAAGTTAAACGCAAAACGGCTCCCTACTCAATCTGTGCCGTCTGAATGCATCTTATCTAACGGCTTGCAAACGTTTGTTAAAACGACTGATTTATGCATTGGCGTCGAACGCCTTCCTATATATATATATATATATATATATATGGGTCCCGTTCCCCACCCTACACTTTAACAAACGTGTTTTGTCCTACATGGGTTAGAAGTTTTGGAATAAGCTGATTTTTGGTGAGGATGATCTCTATGGTGAGGAGATCAACCTCACCAAAAACCAGTTCATTCCAAAACTTCTAACCCATCAAAAATGGTTTACAAAAAATGGACGATCCACAATTTTTCAACTTGTAAACATGGGACTAAAATTTTTGGAATGGGCTGATTTTTGGTGAGGATGATCTTCTAATCAAAGAGATCATCCTCACCAAAAATCAGCCCATTCCAAAACTTCTAACTCATGTAGGACAAAACACGTTTGTTAAAGTGTAGGGTAAAGCTTAGGGTGTTGAACATTTCCATATATATATATATATATATATATATATATATATATATATATATATATATATATATATATATATATGGGGGGCGTTCAATGGCCAACTTTTTAGCAAACTTTTTGGCAAAACATTTTTCAAAACATGAGTTAGAGGTTTTGGAATGGGCTGATTTTTGGTGAGGATGATCTCTACGGTGAGGAGATCATCATCACCAAAAATCAGCCCATTCCAAAACTTCTAACCCCATCAAAAACAGTTTACAAAAAATGGACGGTCCACGATTTTTCAACTGGTAAACATGGGTTAGAAGTTTTGGAATGGTCTGATTTTTGGCGATGATGATCTACTCACCGTAGAGATCATCCTCACCAAAAATCAGCCCATTCCAAAACCTCTAACCCATGTTTTGAAAAATGTTTTGCCAAAAATTTGGCCCTTGATCGCTACCCATATATATATATAGGGTAGTGTTCAAGGGCAAACTTTTTAGCAAACTTTTTGGCAAAACATTTTTCAAAACATGGGTTAGAGGTTTTGGAATGGGCTGATTTTTGGTGAGGATGATCTCTACGGTGAGTAGATCATCCTCACCAAAAATCAGCCCATTCCAAAACTTCTAACCCTTGTTTACCAGTTGAAAAATCGTGGACCGTCCATTTTTTGTAAACTGTTTTTGATGGGGTTAGAAGTTTTGAAATGGGCTGATTTTTGGTGATGATGATCTCCTCACCATAGAGATCATCATCACCAAAAATCAGCCCATTCCAAAATCTCTAACTCATGTTTTGAAAAATGTTTTGCCAAAAAGTTTGCTAAAAAGTTGGCCATTGAACGCCCCCCATATATATATATATATATATATATATATATATATATATATATATATATATATATAGGGAAATGTTCAGCACCCTAAGTTTTACCACACACTTTAACAAACGTTTTTTGTCCTACATGGGTTAGAAGTTTTGGAATGAGCTGATTTTTGGTGAGGATGATCTCTATGATTAGAAGATCATCCTCCCCAAAAATCAGCCCATTCCGAAATGTTTAGCCCCATGTTTACACGTTGAAAAATCGTGGACCGTCCTTTTTTTGTAAATCAATTTTGATGGGGTTAGAAGTTTTGGAATGAGCTGATTTTTGGTGAGGATGATCTCCTCACCATAGAGATCATCCTCACCAAAAATCAGCTCATTCCGAAACTTCTAACCCATGTAAGACAAAACGCGTTTGTTAAAGTGTGTGGTAAAACTAAGGGTGGCGAACGGGACCCATATATATATATATATATAGGGTAGCATTCAAGGGCAAACTTTTTGGCAAAACATTTTTCAAAACATGGGTTAGAGGTTTTGGAATGGGCTGATTTTTGGTGAGGATGATCTCTACGGTGAGTAGATCATCCTCACCAAAAATCAGCCCATTCCAAAACTTCTAACCCATGTTTACCAGTTGAAAAATCGTGGACCGTCCATTTTTTGTTAACTATTTTTGATGGGGTTAGAAGTTTTGGAATGAGCTGATTTTTGGTGATGATGATCTCCTCACCGTAGAGATCATCCTCACCAAAAATCAGCCCATTTCAAAACCTCTAACTCATGTTTTGAAAAATGTTTTGCCAAAAAGTTTGCTAAAAAGTTTGCCATTGAAAGCTACTCATATATATATATAGAACAGCGTTCCTAAGACTCATATTGGGACTCACATTGCGACACACCGTTTTGTCTTATATGGGCAAAAATATTTGGAATGGGCTGATTTTTTGTGAGGATGATCTCTATGGTGAGGAGATCATCCTTGCCAAAAATCAGCTCATTATGAAACTTCTAGACCGTCCAATTTTTGTTGAAAAATTGTAGACCGTCCAATTTTTGTAAATCAATTTTGATGGGGTTAGAAGTTTTGGAATGGGATGATTTTTTGCCAGGATGATCCCCTCATCACAGCGATCATCCTCACAAAAAATCAGCTCATTCCAAACATTTTTGCCCATATAAGACAAAACGGTGTGTCGCAATGTGAGTCTCAATATGAGTCTTAGGAACGTGACCCATATATATATGGGAAATGTTCAGCAACAAACATTTTGGCAAAACATTTTTGAAAATATGGGTTACAGGTTTTGGAATGGGCTGATTTTTGGTGAGGATGATCTCTACAGGGAATAGATCATCATCACCAAAAATCAGCCCATTCCAAAACTTCTAACCCATCAAAAATGGTTTACAAAAAATGGACGGTCCACGATTTTTCAACCTGTTAACATGGGGCTAGAAGTTTTGGAATGGGCTGATTTTTGATGAGGATGATCTCCTCACCGTAGAGATCATCCTCACCAAAAATCAGCCCATTCCAAAACCTCTAACCCATGTTTTGAAAAATGTTTTGCCAAAATGTTTGTCAAAATGTTTGTTGCTGAAAGGGACCCTATATATATATATATATATATATATATATAGAAAACTATACTTACTCGCCAAAAATTATCTTTAAAGCAATGCACATTTTATTATCCTATCTAATATAGTAATTCTAACAATAATAATAATATTGGAATGTGATCCTTATATTGTTTGTCATAATTCTTAGGTTTTTACAATATTTTTGTCTTAAATGAATTTTAGTCTTTATTTCAAAACTACCCTTTAGATTTTTAGGTTGGAAAATGTTTGAATGACACAAACGGAGACATAAATGTGACAAAAATGATTTAGTGGCACGCATATAACCGTAGACACTTTTTTACTTGAAAAAGCATTTATGATTATGTGTGCGCCACCACATCATTTTTGTCACCTTTGTGTCTCCGTTAGTGTCACCCCAGCACGACTCTTCTAAGTTTTCTCTTTCACTTCTCAGAAGTCAAAACAATGTAGAATTATGGTTGGAGTCTTTAACTTATTTTATTTTAATGAAAGAAAATTCTATTTTTCAATGTTTTAACAAGTTATGCTCTTTCATTTAATTCTGTCTAAATTCATTTCTTTTATTAATTCAAGTGTGTTAATATATTAACAGGAAAATAAATGTGACCTTTGATATTGGTGGGGGCAGTGATGAGCTCTAGTTGCGGCCCAATATTGGTTAATTTACATTGCAAGGAAAAATGATATTTTTGGGAAGTAAAATACGTAATCATAAATCTGAAAATTGTATTTTTCAGAAAAAAAATATTTTTCACTCGTTTCCATGCACAGTTTACACGGACCCTTGGAAGAAAATTGAGGAGCTTAGAAAGAGAACTTCATCCTAATTTCAGAGACCTATTGGAGAAATAAAATATGTATCTTAAAATAACAAAAATCTCTAGGATTCGACAATTTATGATGATTTACTTTCAAGCTTTAATTGGTAATTCAAAGATACGAGCCTTGCATAAGATGGTCAATAAATAATAAAGAGATTTATCGAACATATCTAATTTTTGTATTTTTAATACGATAAAAATTCTATTATATGTCAAATCCCCCATTTTAAAAAAGAGAGAAAATATTAAAAAAGTTTACTCCTATGAAAAAACAAAAACGGAAAAGAGTTGGAAAAAGACGACGATTTTTGTTACACAGGAAAAAATCGTGTTTTTTTTTTTTGTCATTTTATTTGTTAGGGATGCAAGTCGCATTTTAATCGTAACTTTTCAAAATATTATTGATTTTGGTGACTATGATCCTAAAACAAGATCTGATGCCACAGGGTTATAAAAGACAAAATTATAAGAACTTAAAAAAGAATTGAAAAAATTATTAATTTTCATAAATTTTATTTTTAAATTTGGGAGTTCGGTAGTCATCCAATTTCAATACCTATGATCAAGCTCAAATGTTTTTTGTGTTTTTTCTTTCAAATCTGAGTTTTCTATGAAACCTAGAATTTGATAAATCTTGTGGACCCAGCAACTCTTAGTAAGATTTTAAATCTTACTTAATTAGTCATGGTAGCATGACTCATAAAGTAAGGTTTGTCGGAAAAACAAATCTGATAAAGTAAGGGAGTTTTTATAATAAAATTGCAACTAATGGGTCTGCCCAGTAAATCTCTCTAAATAATATTCCAGGTGACTTTGAAATTCGACGACTGACTAAATTTGAGTTTTACCAAGGATACATGACAAACTCACGTGCGCATAGCATTGTTATGCCCACTGATCCGCACTGCTCCTCACATGCGTCAAGCGCGGCATAGAAACACTGTACAGGTGGATCCCACCAAAAAAATATATTTATAGAGTCAGGCTAGCCTGATTAACTTAGTAAGATTTAAAATCTTACTAAGGGTAGTTGGGCTCAAATAAATTTCCCTACTCGCAATCCAACAAAACAGTCTTCTAGATTTCATGAAAAAACCCACTTTAGAAAGAATAATTTTTTTTTTTTTTAATGCTTAAAATATACGGCTCTCAAAATTTTAACTTTAAATGACCTACATACCCTCATCTTAAATTTTATTTTTATTATTATTATTTATGTTGGTATAGGATTAGTGGTTAGCATATGAAGTAGGAGAGTTTGAATGTAGGACGTGAGAGCAATACTCTACACATCTTACCACTTGGTTAAGTTGCAGTAATTCAAATGTCATGACTCTTAACATTTTCACAAATGCCTTCATTTCGTGTCATGTGAATCTTAATGATCATCTTCCTATGGACAATGTTGTGACTATTACGTCAGTATGATGTCCTACACACGAAAATTAATATTATTAGATACTTAATGAAGGATGATGAAGTGCCTCCTCTTTGTTTTTTTATTATTGTTTTTATTTTTATCATATTCTTTAAAAAAATAATTCTATAAAAAATAAAATAGATTTAGCCGACCAATCAATAGATGAAGACATTAGTGAATGATTTATTCTTTAAAAAAACTTTGGCCTTAATTTATTAGACACTAAACATTATTTAAAGTACTTTGAATCAGATGTATCATCTGTAACATTGTCAACGTCATATTACAAATTGATCCTTATTATAACGGTGACAATGACTAAGATTGTGAAGCCCATAGTTTACAATGATGTCAATGTCTTGGGATAAAACTTTGATAATGATAATGATTGTCCGGGTGAATATTAGCACATGAGTCGTGTTAATCTGACTCTCTCTTTTTTAGACACTCCCTGTTCGCCCACATCAGAGAATCGTAAATTGTTTGTTTCGAGATACACAAGAAAAAGATTTATGTTTCTATAACTGCCAAGCCAGAGAGCGAATGAGGGCGTCTGAAAAAAGAGCGTCAAATTATCATTAATCTTAGCACATACCTTACCTCAAGATTAGAGTCACGACAAAATTGAAATCTCTCTTGTTGAGGTCTCGCCGTCATTTGGTTTCATTTCCTTCATGATGAGCTAACTTTATTGCTCCTCTACTGTCTTATGAATTCGTGACCTAATTAATTTGTAGGGATCATCATAACCTTCAGCTCAACCTACTTTAAAATACCTCCTGACTTTTTAGTTGGATCTCAAGTCTCTACATCTCGCATGTTTTTTTTTTTTTTTTTGTGCTAGGAAAGCTATTATATTTGATTAATGTAAAGAAATAATGTACAATAAAAGGGGGAAATACCCCTCAATTTACAAGACTCTAAAAGATGAAGATGTAAAAGATCTCCCATAAACGGTAAACTTTCCCAATAATCAAAAGAAGATAACGAGGAGGAATTAGAAGCATTATTTTGGAAGAGCATCAACCATACTATTATCTTCTCTAAAACATGTCTAATTTTCTACTGAAAGTCTTTAAGCACCTTCAAGATTCTAACATTAGGCTATCCGACGATCACGAGAACTTTCCACCTCCAATAATATTTACTACCAATAGAGAGTCTGATTCAATCTCAATTTTCTTAGAATAAGAAGGAAACCTTGAAGGAAAGTGCTAAATTCAAGTTCATTTTTCGAAGTTACACCAATAAATTAAATTGCTACAAACTTTTATCAGATCCTCCTTTACATCACTGATAATGCAATCCACTCCTGCCGGACCTGAGTTTCCTAAGCTTGATCCATCTACGTTCAGTTTGCAACAATTCTAAGGAGGTTTTTTTTTTTTTTTTTTCCAGATGATATGTTGAACAACTCTTTGTTGCGATATTAGGTCTGCCTTACTCAATAATTCAATCTCCTGCAAAATCCCTTCAAATTTTTTTTTTGAAACCATTGTTTTTCCTAGAAAGTAGGATGATTCCTAGAAAGTCAGATATACCAAATTACCACCCAAGGAACCAATGCCGCACTATAGCTAGACAATTGATTTCTTGCACCATCTACTAATGTAAGACATTGAGCCAAATGTTGTGATGCCTTCAGTACACGTGGACCAAGAAGAATGTAAGATGACGTGGTAGTGCGGTAGCGACGTAATATCAATGAGTGACGATGCAGTACAATGTCATTCCTATATATAAGAAAAGTGTCTATGTGTTTTGTTTGGAGAATAAACACATTGAGCAGTGTGCACGACTTGGTCATGGGCCGATGTGTTTAAAACTCTTAACTAAAACATGTCATCGCTAAAGGATATAGTGACAACCACTGTGGCTGTCGTTGGGAATCACTGAAAATTTTATTACTGTTTCATTCAACGACGACGAGAATTTCCTCACCATAGAGATCATCCTCACAAAAATCAGCCTATTTCAAAACTTTTTGACCCACATAGAACAAATTACTTTGGGGGTCTTGAACCAGACCCATATATAAGAGAGACGTGGGTTGACAAATTTCTCTCTTTATGAATGAAATATAATAAAACTGGAAGAAAAATATAATTCTAATAAAAAATAAAGTCCTAATCTAAATAGAAAAATAAATTCTAGTTGAAATAAACCACTTAATAAATCCTAATCAGTGCTCTGTTCATGCCTTCAATCAGATTTAGAAACAAAATTTCAAAAACTGACAGAGGGCTTTGAAAATAATGGTGATTTTGTCACTTTTATAAATCAGTAAAATTGTCACTTTTCAAATAAATATTAATGATACCGTTACCTTGTATCAATGACATTGTCATTTTTCTTCATGTTTTAGGAGTTAAAATGAACAGTACTGAACACGAATCATAATTTTATCATATTTCTCTCACGAAATGGTAATTTGTCAAAAATAAATCTTAGTGTGTATTTTAGACCAATATTTTAAAAATCAGATCGAACCAATGGTTTGACTGGGTCTAACCAGAATTTTGTAAAATCTCAGTCTGGTTTATTGAGAACCAGAACTTGTTTAAAAACCGTCGGTTTCTATAAATTAACGGTTCAACCTTCGAACCAACCGTCTTATAAATCACTATTTTTCACACTGAGCGAAAGCTTCTTAAGTAAGAAGGCAAATTGTTAACATTCTATTAAATAACATGATCTCTCTTTTTAAAGCAAACTTCATAAATTAATGTTGGTAATTATTTTTAATTTAATTACAATCTATTAAATAACATTAAAAAATAAAATCTTAAATTATTTAAAAGAATATAGTTTCTTTAATCTTATATGTTTTATTTATTCTCATATGTTAATATATTTCTTGATTATCAATTCCATTTTTTAAACATTGTTTTAGACCAAAAACCCTAATTTGTTTTAAAGATACAAATTCATGATTTACTGATATGCAATTGCAACAATGCAAATAAATAAATAAATAAATAAATAAATTGGGAGCAAGCAAATCGGGGAATTGTTTGCTTGTTCGGTAGGCAGACTAAGCTTGTTATTGTAGCTAATATCACCTTGTGTGAGAATTTTCTTGACCGACCCCTCGTATTGGTTGATGTGATCCATAATTAATGGATGATTGCCATCTCTAAATTCCACAATTACTGGCCTTTCGTTTGGATTAAAGAAATTGTGATACTGTCCTCTCCGCATTGGAAGAATTAAAGTCAAAAAACAAAAATGATAAAAGCAGAAAAGATGGGAGAAATTAAGATTGATACTATACTATTTATAGAGAGAGGTAAATAAAACTTCCTTTTTATTTATTATTTCAAATATAGGTTTGTATTATTAACTTAATAATTAATTGACCTATATTCCATATATTAGAGCTTCTATTTTTTATTTTTTTTTCTATAAAAATATTTTCCATTGTTAAAGATTTCAACAAATAAATCCAAGAAGATTTTGGATGGTATGCACATAGGATTTGGATTTTCAAACTGGGTACCCATTTACTTGGAATCAAATCGGAATCAAAATCGAAAATCAATTCGGGTTGAGATTTACTAGTTCAGACTCAACTCATTTTCCATGCAACCCAGTCTCGTCCATTAATCGGGTTAGCCCGCCCAAGTCGTAGCCCAAGTTGCAGCTTAAATCAAAACTGATAGGTTCTACAAGTTGAATGAGTGGGTATTTAATTTCAACTGAATACATTTAGTAATTTCTCAAAAATCTTAAACCAAAGTAACACCTTAACTTCTATAACGTGTATGATTCACAAGTCGTGATTTTCTGACGTCCCCCTCTGACACATGCCCCATGATGTGGCATGGGTTTGAACCATAGATTTTTATCCCCCGAGATATACAACTGTACATCCCCATAAATATTTAAAGTTGTGTATCCTAAGGAAAAGAATCTACAATTCTAGGACATGCCACATCGAGGTCATGTGCCAAAGGGGGGGGGGGGTGTTTCAAAAAATCATTATTCATGATTCATATACATTCTCATTCTTTTAAATTCTATTTGCTATTTATTTATCTTCTATTCTTATTCCCTATAAGATAATTTATAATTTACATACATTTAGTTTTTATCTGTGGACGAATAATTTTATTTTCATCTATCAGGTCGTGACATGACCTGATTTGGTCCATCATAGACCATGATTGGGTGTTTTGACTAGAGGTCCATCTATCCATTTGGAATGGCTATTATTAACCTTTTCCAAATTTTATTTTCAACTTATATAAGTATCTTCTAGATTATAATTTTGCAAAGAATATATTTTTCTATCAATATATTTCAATTGTGAGCATTTGAAAAGGATACTTTTGGAGAAGTTTTTAAAAGAATAATATTTTCTCATAAATGAAAAATATTAATTTAGACTTTTTACAGTAACTTCAAAATATTTTCATTTTCTACTGGTCCAAAGATTTTCAAAATTAAATCCTAGAAAAGCAAAAAGTTTCTAGTAAGGAAATTTTTTGAATGAAAATTTTCTAAGTTATCACTGTAGGACCTTGACATATTTTTGTTACCCATAGTTAAAGATTAAAACATCAAAACATCATTCAAATATAATACAAGTTTTGTTAAAGTTGTTATCTAAACATTACAAAGCATCATAACACTTTCAAACAACTTCAACAGTTGTTTACAATTAGGAGGGAGGGAGGGAGAGATTCTATTGGCACATCAACTTTTACTTATTCTCAAACATTGATGTTTTTTTCTAATAAATTAAAGTGTACTTAGTAAAATTCTGGGTGCCAATAGCAGCTCTCTTCCATTATTATATCTCTTCTAATATCTGTTATGCTTCTCCTTTTATATTTTCATCATGAGTAAGGCTAGCCTGCCCATCTTAGTATGTTATCAAATCTTCCTAAAGATTGTCACGTTAGAATGTTCTTATATGCTCCGGGGAAATTGCATTTACCATGGACGATATAATTTTCCATGTGTTTAACTGACATTTGGCACAGAAATGAACTTCCATCCTCATAAAAAAAATTCAATGAAATCCATAAAAAAAAATTTAATGAAAACTGGATTTCATTTTCTCACAAAAACTCGTACAAAAATGAAATCTAATCCCACCCCCCACAAAAAAGAAAAAAAAAAAAAAAAAACCCAACTCTCTTTCTTTCTTCTCGTTTCCCTTCCCACCATCACCATCGTTAGTGTCTAGGGTTTCTCTCTCACACACACACACAAACTAACAACGGCATCTCAACTTTTGGAGAGACAAGAAAATGTGTTACTCTAACAATAATTGAATGAACCAATAATATACATTGAAATCCATTTGTTGTATATGTCAAGCCTATAATCACCATCTTCAAAGTTCTTCGAAACTCTTTCTCTTCTTCCTCCTCCCATCTTTTATTTTATTTTTTCATGGTATTTTTCAAGATGCAATCAAACACCAACGAATGATTTTTCCACCTCACCCATTTTCCCTATCCATTTTTCCATGATTTTGAATTCAATGAAAATTGTACTAGAAAAAAAAATCACTATCCGTAACAATTCATCATTAGAGAAATGAGGAGCACTTGGTCTAATCTCTTGATGTTGATGTTTTACTCTTCACTCTATGATTTCTCTCCACTAAATAAAAAAACATCTGAGACTTAATTTTCTCCACTAAAGTGAGAGAATTCTACTTTTATCCCCCTAAATTTTTTTAAATTTAATTGAAGTGTGATAAGTAAAAGTTGTGTTGCCAATAGAAACTCTCTTTTTTTGTTTTGTTTTTTTAGTAACAAATATATCTGATTTGTGACAGAGGAAGATCCGAATATAGTGATTATAGATCATCAATTATACTAATTTTTGGTGTGGGGATATGGAGTGGATCAGACCAAACTTCAGATCTGATCCACTTCAATAGTATCATGGGTTCAAATAAAGGATTTAAATTAGATATAAAGTCCGAAATGATAATTTATTTGGATGGTGTTATTACGACCCCTATTACGACTCATATTACGACACACCGTTTGTCTTATATGGGCAAAAATATTAGGAATAGACTGATTTTTCTTAAGGATGATCTCTATGATGAGGGGATCATCCTGACAAAAAAATCATCCCATTCCAAAACTTCTAACTCTATCAAAATTGATTTACAAAAATTGGACGGTCTAAAATTTTTCAACTTGTAAATATGGGGTTAGAAGTTTCATAATGAGCTGATTTTTGGCAAGGATGATCTCCTCACCATAGAGATCATCTTTACAAAAAATCAACCCATTCCAAATATTTTTGCCCATATAAGACAAAACGGTGTGTTACAATGTGAGTCGTAATAGGGGTATACAGAACCCGACCCGTTATATTTTGTTAGGATGTATTATTGATATTTATATTACCCTATTATCGAATCAATTTGGTCCAACTGGGATCCCAATTTCCCGTTCAAATGGCCACTAAATTGAATTCAGATCCAAATATTGAGATCCGACAAAACTCTGATTCAATCCTAACACATTAGTACCCAGTCTGATCCAATTCTTATCAGTACAAGATCGATCCGATCCAAACCGAAACCGATCCATTGATAGCCCCATTGAAAGGTGGATTAAAATAACATGGATCTTATGGTCAAAACTGCCACGTGGACGAAGATGAGAAGTGTTTGATATGGAGATGAAACATCAAAATTTCGATTGAACACTCTCTGCAACTTGACGCGTGGTTTTTGTATTTATTTCACACCCCTACTTATCAATATTTGGAATACCTGCCTGGAGACTCCACGTGTAGTCTAAGGAAGGGGGTTTACTAAACGTTTGAAGCGACTTACCGCTGCAAAGTTTTTCTTGCTTCTTCCCTAACCCAAAGTAATGGTTTCATGTCGAGACTTCAGAGTTTTGAAGATAGAAATGGACCGTTGGAGTGGAGTCTTAAGGGTATCCATTAGCCCTAATAGTAGGGCCCACTTTAAGGTTGCAGCTTCTCTCTGTCTGTCATCTTCGTCTAAAACCCTAACTGTAAGTCACTCTCTCACTTTCATTTTACATCTTAAACCCTAACACCACAATCTCTTCAATTCGAATCCCTATAAACCCTAGTCTTCGAATACCCAATTCTATTTGAAACAATTTCACAAACCCAATTATTTCTCTGCAACTAAACCCTAATATACACATTCAAATTGCGGAAATTGGAGAATTTTGATCTATTCAACCTTAATTTACGACCTCAAGAACCGAATTGATCTCATAATCTTCGTAGAAAGCCCTAATTCTGGTTTTTTTTATTTATTCCGGAGAGATAACAGGTTCCTTCTTTGAATGCGATCCTCTTCAATGGCGATCGAATTGAAGGGACTGGGAATCCAGTGATCGAGAAGCTCTCAGATACACGTAATGTAGCAGAGCTTCTGGTTTCGAAATTGGGTCCCTCTGTTAATGCTTGGGTTGTTGAGGCCTCAACGTTTAATGGACCTTTTGCTATTTACAAGGAACTAATTCCGTCTGTAAATTCGTGGGGAGAGCCTAAATCTTACAACCCAGATGGATTTCCGGCTTCTACCTCGACAGTTTTACTCTTATCTAGCTGCCTTGAAGAGGCATGACTTATATTACAGTATCACCTTATTCAAGTTTTCTCTCACAAATTGTGATCTAGGTTTATTTTTACTTTAATTTTTTGAACCAGAAGTTTACATAAATGTTGAAATTGTGTTCAATAGGCCAAAAATGTTTCATACATCATCTCTTTGCTTTGGTGGATTGAACTTATTGAATTGCCTCGAACTGAATTTATGGCTTAAATGCATGACTTGTTGTTCTTATCATCATTCAGGCCTTATCCAAATAATAATAATAGTAAATTGGGTCAGCGATGTTAAGTCCCACATTGGTTAAGGACTCAGTGTTTCTGTTGGGCCACTCCACTTGGCACCAATTGGTTTTAGGTTGGAAACTGACATGGTATCAGAGTCCATGGGCTGTTTGAAGCCTGTAGGTTCGTCTGTCCACATGTCAGGCCTTTGTTCTATTTCAGTTTGTCCTGGACGTGTGGGTGGGTGTTAAGTCCCACATCCGTTAAGGACTCAGGGTTTCTGTGGGTTAAATATCTGTTGGGCCACTCCACTTGCCACCAATTGGTTCTAGGTTGGAATCTGGCAAGTGGAACGATATTCTATTACTCCATTCAATTCTGTCTAGGGCCATGTTTTTTTTTTTTTGTTTTGTTATTGCAAGGGTTTTCAAATCCACTCACAAAGTCTTACCCCTTATTCAAAGAGTCGTTGAAAAGGCTTATGTGTAGGAGTGAGGGCATGATTTTTAAACACCATGTGACCGAAGTTTGGGAACATATTATATTTCGTTTTTCTTTTTTTTGTTGTATCATACTATTATTACTTAATAATCATTATACTAATAAACTTCCCTTGGTAATAACATTTAATTTACATAAGGTTCCTTAACAATATGCTGGTGGATGTACGACAACACCACTCTAGCTATTCTTTTTCTTCTTCAACTATTTTTTGTTTCTTCCCTGTTTCTAACTCTCTTTCTCTATGTCGAGCTAATCAAGAACTTACTCTTCTAAGTTTATTTAGAATAGTTGTTACACTCAAGTATTTTTTTTCATTTTAGGACTAAACACTTGAATAGTTGGGAGTATGAAACTATGTATATGATCCAATTTTAGTTTGATTTGGATTTTGGATTTTGATGTTTAACTTTTGAACATAAAATTGTGAATTGTCATACCTATAAAGAAATGTGAATTATAATATTCGTTTTTTTATAGATTTTTTCTTGATTTTCCTTTTTTGTTGAAACATTTGCTATTTATTTATTTTTATATTATATATTTTTGATAGGCTATTTTTATATTATATTGTTCATATCTATTTTAAAAATGAAAAGTAGGTCGTGTTGTTATTTTTCTTAGATGATAAAAGATATCTGTCTTTTTCCCTATTGCTGATAATCTATCAACTCTTGGTATGGGCCTAGGATTTGTTCAGCAGTGCCATCGTGGCCTGGGGTTTGTCCAAGTCTTGTTGACTACGATCATAACTGTCTTGTGGTATAACAATGGCAGTGTGTTTAATATTTCAGTAGAGTTGTTAAAAGAAATCCAGTGAGTTATTGTTGGTTTTAGTTTTGTTTTTGGTATTTTATTTTAATCTCGTATTCTCACTGAAAGAGACTCCAAAGCAGGGGCAATGCTGAGAGTAGAAAGGTAGTTCAACTATAGCCCCACTGTGGGTGAACCATGTAATTTATCATGCTCTCATTATGGTTGATTTTGCCTTATCATGCCAATATTTCCCCATACTTAAATTTACACCAGACCTAGGACTACTACACAGATTATCGGGATGGTGATAGGTCTTTATTTAGGTGTTTATTTTCCACCCCGTGGACTTATGTCTTTGGTGCGTAACCTTTATTTGTTGATACAGGCCAAAAATGTTATTTACGGAGGAAAACGTGAACCACCTCTTGTTGGAGCATCTGCAACATGTCCCAATCAACCCAAAACTATCATCCTTGGATTTAGTAAGGGTGGTACCGTACTCAACCAGCTAGTCACTGAACTCGCTCACTCAAAACTCGAATCCCTCACAATGGGAGGAAACTATGCTAACATCCAAGAAGAAAATCAAATTATACCAAGATCAAAAGAAAGCTTCTTAAACAGCATCTCGGAGATCCATTACGTGGATGCTGGCCTGAATTGTTCTGGAGCATATCTCACTGATAACTCTGTAATTGAGAGAATTTCTAAGCGTATGACACTAGGAGCCCCCGGGATCCGTTTTGGTCTTCATGGAACTCCCAGGCAGTGGTGTGACAGCAGAAGATCATGGATCCGACATGAGAAAGATATATTGCATAAGTTACTTGAAGATTCAGCTCAGAAGACCTCGGGGAAAGTACAGGTATTTAATAGATTGTATTTTGGCGATAGGCCTCCTAACTTAGAGATGCATTTTGAAATAATTGAAAGGTTGGATTTGAGTTGAATTGTGCTAATGTAAAATAAATGTATAGTTTGGGGAGTTTGATAGCAATAGATTACATCTCTAATACTTGTGGTTCAAAGTTGTGATTATGTTCTTTGTTGTATCAAAACCCTTCTATGTCACTTGATCATTACTTTTCGATGCTACAGTTTAATGGATTTCCTTTCTTTAATTAAATATTATTCTATTACAAACTAGTTTTTAGAGCTGTTAGCACAAGTTATTGAGATAATCTTGTCTTAAGTGAATTCTTTTTTACTTGTAAAATGCAATCTTTAAGGGTTTACTGTGCATAACGTCCGGTGGGAGAGTTAGTTCGATAACCCATTTCTTTATCTACCTTCAATTCATCTTTCAGGTGAGGTAGGTAACCTCCATCCAAGCTCCTAACATCTATTGATATTGTTTTCTTTCATCAAACGGAGCTACTCTTTATACTAAAAGTGTTATGTTTCAAGTTATATTGTCGAAATTCCATCATAGTTAAATTAAATATTTAGTTCTAGTTTTGAATTTCTTTCTCTTAGATTTTTCGTTTTTTTTGGTGTGGAGAATTAAAATTTTATTTTCCAGCATTATTTTCGTGTACTTGTCATGGATTTTGTGGAAAGAAAATTACCATCCAAGAGAGGTGAGTTCTCACGAAAAAGAAACACAGCAGAGAGAATAGTTGTAGTAGAACAAGATAGAGGATAGTGGTTAACAAATATGTGTGTTGCTAATTCGTGGATTACTTTGAGGGCAATTTTGTCCTTTTAAAAAAATGAGAAGGGGAGTTTCAAGATTGTGTTTGTTGTTCTTTTTGTATAAGGTGTTTTTTTTTTTGTTTTCTTTTTTTCCGAGTCTTGTTTGTAACGGTATTTTAGCTTGGTCAGTCATCTCGTCTGACTCTACTTACATTATAATAATAAAGTTTTGAAACTTGATAATATGACTTGCCAGTTGGCATGCTCTAATGATTCCATGAGGTTTCAATGATCCAAGTTGATATCTTATTAAATTAGATCTAGATCAATCATGGCCCGATCCAATAAGAATCCGATCTGAGAAAATGTTGGAAAGTATATAAATTATATTTTATTTAAATATATGAAGTTTATTTAGATTTTCTACATCCAATTGATTTGATCCAATCTGGATCTAATCCAATTGTTATTGGAATGGGTTTGGATCATAATTTTGAGATCCGAAAGAAACCCAATTTGATGCTTATAAATCAATTTCGGTTCAATCCAATCTTTATCAGATTGGATCAAATTGAACTGATCCAAACCGATCTGAACCCAATGCATTGATAGCCCTAGTCAGCACTGCAATATCCAAACCCAAATTCCAGTTCTTCAAACGATGGGCCTCTGACCTTAACTTAAAAGGGAAAATTACTTAAAGCACCCTAAGAGAGGGATTTTTTTTTCTAAATAGTCCCTAAATTTTGGATGATCTTTTAATAGGTCCATTTAATAAAAAAAAATTTCTTAACAGTCCCTAGACCTCATCTCCCACATGTCTCACAATTGAATGTCATAATTATTCGAACTCATCATTTTCATTAAAAAAAATTGGATTTTTGATATTTCAATTGAATTTTGGAGATTTCATTCCATCGCAGATGATTTAAAAAGGAGGGAGAAGTCATTTTCAAGAATTTTATTTCATTTTTTTCTTAATTTTTTTATAAGAATTGTTCTTTTAGGTTAAAATCATTTAAACAAGTTTTTATCTCAAGATTTTAGTCAATCTTTTTATGTATTTTAGATTAAAAAAAAAATTTTGAAAATAAAAAATGCGTGAATTTTATTAATGTTGAGTTCATCACTCTTTATTTAAAAATATTGAACTTGACAGTAAATCATATAAAAAATGGTGAATTTGGTAGTAAATAAAAAAAAAATGGTGAGTTAGTTGAGGGACCATTGAGAAATAAAAAATTTACTAAATATCCTATCAAGTTACTATCCAAAATTTAGGAATTATTTAAAAATAAATCCCTCCACTAGGAATTTTAAGTAATTTTTCCTAATTTAAATCTTGACGCCAAACTGCGCATGTTAGCCTAAATGTGTAATTAAATGACGAGGAGGTATTTTTGGATGGATTGTCAAGTTGATGTACTTTCATATACCAAGTAGGAATAAGACGAGAGGTGGCGGGCAACTTCATTGTTGCTGGATGGATAAGGTTGTCTAACGATCAGCCAAGTGGGTACTAATAATAATCTACTACCCTTTCTTTGTAAAATTACATAAATAGTCATGGAAATGAAGTAAGAGATCTGTGAAGTTTTTTCTTTTGTAGGTGTTAGATATTTGTATCATAGAAGACCTAATTATCTTTAAAACACCCTCTTATTCTTACCCTTTAAAATATATTTGTTAGTGAAATCATGATATAGGATATTAAATACACCTCACTTTATATTTTTTGCCATAGAAATTATGTTATCATAATCGAGGCTTAAAATTTCCTTTCAAAAGTGTTTCAGGGAAGAAATCGAGATTACGTTTTTCAAAATATTTTCAGATTGTTCAAAACATGCCAAAAAAATTAGAATATTTCATTGAAGTACTTCAAAGTGGAACAAAATTTTGAACTATAATTCTAGTATCACATCTGCTACCTCTTTACCATTTTCATTAGACTAATGATATAATTTGACGCTCTTTTTATCATATGCTCCTTGACATGGTAATTACAGAATCATGAAATCTTTTTATCATGCATCCCAAAACAAATGATATACAGTTTTGTGATGAAAGCAAACATGGGTGATTGGAAAAAAAAAAAAAGAGTGTCAGTCTATCACAACTCTTTTCATTAATTTCTCTACTATTTTATTCGTAAAGATATTTAGTTTGACTATATTAGTCAGGTTAAAAACCTCACTAAGACTTTTGGGCATATGACATGCCATGCCATGCGGAGGGAAAAATAAACTCTTATACGACACCAAGTGGGTTACTTAAAGTCGATGTTCCTTCCGCATGATATGCCTAGAAATTTTGGCAAGGTGGGAGCCTAATTCTATTGGACCATTGGCATATTATTCAAAAAATCTTCAAACTTCTATATTTTAAAATTTAAAAACTTCAAAAAAAAAAAATTAATAATAATAATAGATTCATTTTTTTTACCAAATTTTTTAGTGTATTGTGAGGGGGGAGGGGGTGTTACACATACCAGCGTTTCTTTGAGATTCTCTTCCAAAGTCAATTAATTATGGATGCATAGCATACCACCGGAAGCAAGATTTATATATAAAAGATCTGTAAAAGCGAAACCCACAAAAGTACAAGAAAAGAGCTACACAACACAATTTATTGATAGGAATCGATGCCATAAATTGGTGACTACATCTCTAATGAACTCTAAAGAGAGTCAATCAATCTTGTATATTCGAAACATTACAAGCTTTTTAATTATATACCATAACCTCTCAGACCATATATCGGGTCTCTTTCGAAGGTCCAACCCATGTATTTTCTCTTCTCCATTTCTCTTCTCTCATTATTCCTAGTAAATTAATTTATTATTTATTTTATAAAACGTTTTCATGAGTTAAATCAGTTGAATTATCAAAGGTCAGGGTTCTATTAAGAGTTCAAAATAATTAGATAAATGCATTTCAAGATAACATATGATATAAAGAGGTCTTTTTTTTTCACTCTCAAAATAGTTCAATCTCGGGATACATACTAGAGGTGCACATGATTCAGATTGGTTCGGATTTTAGCAAAATTGGAATCGAACTAAACATAATCGGTTATGATAATTTAGAACCGAACCAATCCAATTATCCTATAGAACCGAACCAATCCAAACCAACCTTGGTTTGGATCGATTATCGATTCTTATACTTTCAAAATAGAAAAAGTAGTATTTTTTCTTTCAAAATAGGAACTCTTTTGATCAAATCATAAATAATGTCTATTTTTAAAATGAAAATGATTTTATGATTAAATTTTAACTAAAATCTGTATAAATTGAATATTAGAGGAAGTTCAATGAGACTAAAAAAAAAATTTACAATTTTTAAATTTGTATTTTTGATGGATTAGTGAGGAAACTAATTCATAAATGGTAGATTAACGAATCTAAGTCTAGGTTCGTCTAATATATTTCATCTAACAAACACGGCATAAAGATCTTCATAAAAAAATAATGAATCAAACTTTTTGAAAAAGTTTTTCTATAAATGAATTAATTCATTTAAGAGTTAAGAGAGAGATTTGTGTACATTTTTTTATGAGTTTTTGTTAGAAAAAATATAGAAAAGATGAAGTTGAAGAAAAAAGAAATAAATAATAGAATAACGAAACTAAGAAAGGATTTTATATATATATTATAGATACTTCGGATTAATTCGATTCTATTATATCCCTAATCCGGAACCAAACCAAATCATGCTCAATCCAAACCAATCCAATCCAATAGATTTCGAATTGGTTCGGTTATCGAATTTACCCAATCCAATGTGCACCCCTAATACATAACATAAAACCATTTGACACACAGATTTTATTATATATCTTAGGTATAAAAGGCATCTCCAAATTCTAATCAAAAGGCTCCGCCCATTGAAAATATTAATTTGATGGTTTCAAGTAAATTAATCATAAATATTCTTAAATAAATTTAAATATATAATTGTTTCAAGTAATTAAATTGATCAAATTTATTGTTCAAATTCTATAATAAATAGAACCAGGATCCGAGACCTTCGTCCAAGCATCAGTTGAGTTCATATTACATCATGATTTCTTCATTTTTAAAATTTATTAATATTATATTTTGGGTTTCTTCATTTATTTTTTAATTAAAATCAATTAGGTGAGTCAAATTGCTGCTTATACCATTGACCCGTCTATTATTTTATAGAACCATTATTAACACACGTGCAGCACAGTGATGAAGTCGTACCAAAAATAGATCGTCCACAACTTGACCAAATAGGAATCATCTCCGCCCTACATTCTTGAAAATCAAAACAAAATGATTAATCGCACAGTCAAATTATTCCAAACAGAAAATTTGATGTATATTAACATATAACAAAGTAGAAGAAGTTACCTACGAAACAGATTAAATTTGTAGCTTTCGAGCCTCCAGTCCACAACGAAGTAAAAAAGTATTAAACTACGTAGCTTCCTTCTTCCATCGCAGAAGCTCGTTTGAAGCTCGCTTTTTTCCCCACTTTTCCAAATACGACAAATGAATTCCACCACTTCAAATACCTCTCCTCACTTCCTCTCTTCCACTCTCAAATCTCAAATCTCTAATTCTATTTCGTATTCGAATCTGAAGATTCTCTCTCTAGAAGAACTTTTCTCTTTCTTTCTTTCTCTCTCTCTCTCTATAATGGCGGCGCGAGCAGACGAAATTTCAGCTCTGGATCTCATCAGGCAACATCTCTTAGGGGATTTTGCCTCTCTGGAAAGCTTCCTCAACAATTACTCTGATCTTACATCGGAAAGCTCAGGAAATCATTCAATTAATGAAGAAATATCAGAAATTTCAACCTCTCAATCTGATTCTCTCTCTTCGATTACAGATTGCTCTGGATATCTGGTTTCAGAGCAGAAAAATGAGATCTTTAATGATTGTTTTCAACCATTAATGCCTACTGAATCTCTAATTTCAGAATCTGAAATCGAAGGTCATGATTACTTGATGGTTAAGAAAGAAATCAATTCCGATCTCTTTGAATCCTTACCTGAAAATGATTTCTTCCAATTGGATACGAAACCTCAAATCTTGAATCCAATTAAGCAAAAACCCCTAATTTCAAGTTCTCAATCGAGGCTCAATGAACGAAAACCTTCATTGAAGGTCTCTCTCCCTCCTGTGAAGAAAGTCGAGTGGACCGAGCAAATTCAACCTCCAGCGAAGGTTTCCGTCCAAAAACTGGCAGATTCCGGCGAGAAAAAACACTACAGAGGTGTGAGGCAACGTCCGTGGGGGAAATTCGCGGCAGAGATTCGAGATCCCAATCGAAGAGGGTCTAGGGTTTGGCTTGGAACCTTCGAGACTGCAATCGAAGCCGCAAAAGCTTACGATCGTGCAGCCTTCAAGATGCGTGGAAGCAAAGCCATCCTCAACTTCCCTCTCGAAGCCGGAAACCCATCTGACACACCTACGAATAATACTTGCCGGAAGAGACGCAGAGACACTGAAACAGAAGAGAGAGTGGAAGTAGTAGAGACGAAAGTGGTCAAGAAGGAGAATCCGCCTCAATCTGACAACACGGCGAGTGTTTCTGGTGCTTGTCCATTAACACCGTCAAGTTGGACATCAGTTTGGGAGAATGGGGACGTTAACGGTATATTTAACGTTCCACCGTTGTCGCCGTTATCTCCACTTCCTTCATTTGGTTATCCACAACTAATGGTCATCTGAGATAATCAAGTACTAAGAATCTACGGTGTGAGAAATAGGGGACTGATCGATCTAGTGAGGTATCTTGGGTGTACATATACGGTTAATGCCTTTATACGTATAAAGATACGTATACTGTAGTGTTTTATAAGTAATAATTTTATTTGTTTATTTATTTAGTTTTGTGAACTTGGATTTGAGGATTGAAGGCAATTTTTTTATTTTGTGTATATTTTTAAATCGTAATCCTTCACTAAATAAAGATAAGAAGAATTTGGAGGAAAGCCAAGAAAATCTTTGAGTAATTGTTTAAATTGGTAATTACATATAAATTATTTTCATTCTTTCATGCACTTTTAAGTGCTTGGACTCATAATTTTAAAACTCGACTGACATGTTTTACAAGTCAAGATGAATCAAGTAAACATATATTAAAATTATAAATATTTAAATATAATTTTACATATTAATAATAAATAATTTTTTTGTTTTTATTTTTGTTCTTTTTTATGAAGGGATTTCGGACCAATAGATTGACTTGTAAAGACAGGGCAACTGACCTCCTAGAACACCATATCTCACTCAAATCTCCTGGGTACATATTTTCTCTAAAAAATTGTTATATATCAAATAACTCGATTACATTTATGATTTGACAAGTAAACTCAATAAATTGTTAAAATCCCTGAAATTGAATGATTAGACTCCATAAAATATATGGAGAATTTTAAGGTATTCCTGAAATATTTGTTCCCGAAAATCCATCCCTTTCAAGCTCTTCAAAACCTTATCTTATTTTTTTAAACCAATTTTAAAGGTGATGGTATCTTGAGGTTGAATTCGAGGATACAAGTTTTTATCGTAGAGGTTCAAGATGATGGATTTGAAAAAAAATATTATGGATTTTTTATAATAATTTAAATAAGGCCTCATTTTTTATCTTTTATTATCGTTAATTTCTCATGAAAAAAGCCATCATCTTTCATTTTCACCAAAACCTAAAAGGGTTATATAATATACCCAAAATATAGATAAAAATGGATACATAATTTAGCTTACACAAAGACCCAAGATTAGAGGGACATGGAAAATGATCTGTTTTGAGGTAGAAAAAGGGTTTTCAATGGGGGATGCATCGTACTGAAAGAAGGGATAGCTGTAGATAGAGATTGTGCTAAAGTAACTACTAACATGGAAAAGTACACAAGTAAATTTTTTGAAAATTAGTATTTTTGAATATCAAATATTTGAAAAGTACTTTTAACTTATATTATTTGCGGGGACACAACAATTAATGACCAACTTGTATATTGTTTGTCCTTTAGGCCAGAGCTATGCGCAAGTGTAGCCACAGTGACCCCATCTTCCTAGTCTTTTTGTTCCGAATAGCTGAATGATTCCAAATGTGGCATTAAGATCTAGATTTTAAGAGTAAATGTTATGAAATTTATTGGTTCAAAATAATTAGACATGGACCTTCATCCAGATGTATGATCATGAGTAAAAAGGTATTTTAAAATAATGGATTTATCATTAGGAGTGGATCCTCTGTAATACATTTTTCCTACAGTTTCTAGTAGAAATCAAAATAGCATCACATGGTATTGAAATCAAAATCCCTCCATTGAAATGTCGGAATTAAGGTTAAAAGGTAAAATTGTATCGCATAAATGATTATACAGCTTGAACCCATTTTTGGTAAAAATAGATAAATACCAAAATGGATTTGAAAAATATTTTTACCAACATGCATGGGCCACAAGTTTGGCCTTGTCTATGATATTTACTCGATGCTGACTAGCTGCATACCACGCATTACCAATTGCACTTCATCGCTTAATTTAAAAAATATTTCACTCCTTTTTTTATTTTTATTTTTATTTTCTTCTTCCAAAATCATGCCCATAAAAATTATCGTTGGTTTAGTAATTTTTATAAGAAATACTTGGTCATTTCAGAATCATCCATGTTCAACAAGTTGTAGGATTTGAAGTCATTTTGCAAGAAATACATTGATTCCCTTGTAAAGTCATAGTAAGGTTTAATAATTTTATTTGAATCCATGTCTACACTTATAATCGAAAGAGATCATGAAAATTCAAGAGATGAGATTCAAACATAAGTTCATATTAATTTCTAAAAATACTCTAAACAAAGTTTAGACAATTAGTACCATAAATTATGGTCAAAGAGAACACAAGCAAAAACAATGATAATAAAATAAAGCAAAGGAGAATACAAAATTACTGGAAAATTAATAAGCTTTAAAACCCTAAACATAACGTATTAAAGTGAATAAGTAGGAGGCTAAACAGTATTTTAGAAAATAAAAAATAAAAAAGAACTTTTTTTTATGATTGTTGTGCAACTAGCACTTAGTGGTGTGCAACCAGTCGGTCCCTATTTACACACTTCCTCGCACCTAAGGCTATATTGGGTTGTCCACGCTTTGGGACCCACAAATTGGAGAGTTGTCCCTCCTCACTCCCTCATACGGATAGCGTAAAGTTGTTGGCCAAACAATGCTTGAAAGTGAAATGGATGGATATTCTCACTTTGACAACTAATCATAAGTTGTATCTAGACATTATTTTTAGCAAAATGACATGTGGACCGTTCCAATAACAAGTTGCATGAACGTATCCTCCGACTTGTCTAAATAACTTTATGACAAGATTGTGATGTGCAATCAAGAATCCACCTATGTTTTAAACTCGTCTGAGTTGACTTGAAACTCATTGAGTCAACTTGGTTGAATTTTAACTTTGGGCGTTTGAACCCACTTTTCATCTTGATGATAGAATTAACTAGAAAGTTAATTTGTTCAGTCTAATTAACTTGGTTGAATTGCTATAAATACCCCTAAATCTATAATTAATTAAATGTTTTATTGCCTATATTGGTCACTGGATCCAACCCTAAGTTGACCTAACAATGCATAGAGAATTGTTAATTGTCTAACTTGTATCTCGAGAAAAAATTAGGGCTGTTTATGCATTGCCAGTTGGATATAGTTTCCAACGTAGGCAGTGTAGCACAACTCATATTCATATCTTAATCATCGAAGTCCTACCACAAAGATTTGAGGACAGCTAAACAAATCATGTTCTTCCATTTAATTAATATCTTAAATCTCATTTTCTATTATTAAAAATATGTTCATATTCGTCTTCAATACGTCAAAGATCTTTAGATGTTGATCATCATACATGATTTTCAATGTTTGGATTTGATCTTCTTTATCATCGGTGGGAACCCATACATGAAGCCATGATATATATAAAAAAATACTCGAAGATTGAAAGATTGTAAATGATTCATCAAACAAATTTTTAGTGAGTAGGTTGGGGTCAATGGGTCTCAAGTCAATTCAAAACTCAATTGACTCGGTCAAATTTTGAGTCACCTAGAAGAGTCTTGAAACGTTGGATAATTTTTTATTTTTGAGTCAGAAATCACAGCTAAGGTCTTGACGTCATTCCTGAGTCGTGGCTAGAGCTTTTCTTCAAGGTTTGAAATTTCCAAATTTCTCTTGTCTGACTTTTCTCTTGCTTGTTGGGCCAATACTTCAGACAAATATGTACATTTAAAATCTTTAATGTTGGGCCCATGACGTTGAGTTTGTTAAACAATCTCGTCACCTTCTTTCCAGTATTTGACATTTTGACTTTGATTTTTATATCAATTAAAATCATAATATTTAAACTCGCCAATCCATCAAATTGAGTCAACTCAGACTGCCGACTTAAAAATATCTTTTTTTTTTTTTAATTAAGATTTTTATAATTTTTTTCGTTTCTCAAGAAAAAACAAAAAGGAGAGAAGAAAATGTAACCACGTAATAT
This sequence comes from Akebia trifoliata, assembly GCF_017979445.1. NCBI lineage: Eukaryota > Viridiplantae > Streptophyta > Magnoliopsida > Ranunculales > Lardizabalaceae > Akebia > Akebia trifoliata. Next base: position 55,286,733 of record NC_141377.1, on the reverse strand, counting down.
GTCAGAGTTTCTAAATTGACTTGGTTCAAGTTGGTTAATATGAGTTTTAGGCTTTTCTTTTTTTTTTTTTTTTTTTAAGCACCAAATCAACTTGAAATACACTGAATCGAGTTAACTCATCCGAGTTTGAAGTTGAGTAAATGAATTTTAAAACTATTATTCAAATCGTGAGAAATCAAAGACTAATGTTCTTGCTTTACTCAATGGAAAGCTTAACTGATTGCATGTGCGTTTGAATAAAGACTTTTCTAACCTCAAACGATATTTGAGGCTCTCCATTAAATAAAAGTGTTAACTTCTTGTTTTTTTCCTTCCATCTCAATTTTATATTTGATGCTCAGTCTCTAATCTTGATTGAGAATATAAGTAGAGGGAATTACCAAAAACCCTAGAGAAAAAAGGCAATTTTTTTTTATTTATGTAAATGGGGAAAATTACTATTTTATAAAGCATAAAGTTTTAAATTATTTAATAAAATTCAAGTGGAAACAGGAAAAAATTCCCCACTAACTCAAATTGTTTTAATTTCAAAAATAATAATTTATCATTTTCAAAATTAAAATAAATAGTCTATATATATTATGCGATTTTTTCAATTATTTGTACTTGTTTTGATAAATCAATAATAAATAAAAAAATACTAGTCTCAAAGAAGGTTTGAGGTACTTTATTAAAAAAAAAAAAATGCTCATTTGAGGTTAGAAAAGTCCTATAATACAAGTGCTCGGGTTTCGACAATGTGAAAATGGCCCTACGGCGTCAACATGTGGATAAGTGAGACAAGTCTTTCGTCGACATAAGTGATTTAGACATGAGAGCGGATACTTTGTATCACTTGACCACACTTTATTTATGGTGTATGGAACGTCGTGTCGAGAACAAATAAGTCCTAGGTCATCTAGGTTTGATATGCGAGACCAAATTTTAAAAAAAATTGAAAATTCAAATAATTACAAATCCAAATGGAATAAAAGTAAATTTAAAAAATATATATAATAGGTTTTGTGTTTGATTCAAATAATCCAATCAAATACGGGATATCCTCTAATGCTAAATATTTATTAAAAAACAAAGTACAATACTTTATGGTCCAACAGATATAATGGGATTGCAAGCTATATATTAAATGAATTAACTTGAACTCAATTTTATTAAATCACTAATAAATCTTTTCAAATTTTATATCATACACATGGTAAAAAAAAAAACTATATTACATTTGAGCAAGATTTGTAAACATTTTCGGCAACAACTTTTTTTTTGTTTGATATCTTATTTCTATTTCATGTATTTTTAAATTTATTATTCTTTTATATAATTTCCAATCATGACACACATAGTGTGATGTAATAAACAAACATTGAATTCCTCGAATATACGTCAATAGGGAGTGGATCCCCTGTGGTGTAGATTTCGTGTAGCTCTTATTTTTATAGTCCATAGAACATTATAATTAAGAAAAGTAACAACTCAATCCTATTGGACTCATGACTTGCATCAGATTTACAAAAAATAGTCAAAGAATCCTTTATTTTTTCCTCTAATAAAGAGTTTGAAAATGGATGGTCAATAACCTCATAAATTAAATGTGATCATCTTGACGACGTGTCACATCCTCCACCATCAATAAGAGTTACAGAGAGTTATACGAAATCTACGCTAGAAAGGATCCGCTCCCATGTCCGTAAGTCAGGTAGGTGATACAAATCTTAACTGGTAGACTGGTACATTATGTAGTAATTCTTTTTATTTGAAATATTTTCATTACATCTCTTTTTAAGGTGTTTATAGAAATACTCTCAAAACCTTGAAAAAAATGCATATTGAATAAATTCTTTAAAATTACTTTTCTCAGCAACTAGAAATAAGATTTCTTCCATTTTAAAAAGTTCTATAAAAGCACGTTTCGCTAGATCTTGACTATGTGACCATATGTTTAACATGGTTTGACTAACATCTGGTTGAGTCTGTTTTGAAAAAAAATCTTAAATGTGTTTTTATTTTTTTAATAACTAATTCTCGTTTGTACCTTGAAATAGGCTAATAATTTAGAACAATAATTATATTTTGGTTTTTAAATCATATTTCCATCATCTTTAATTTGTTAATCAGGGTATGTTTGACTGCACATGGAAAATAGGGTGGGAAATGACATTTTTCAAGTGTTTGATTGCACATGAAAATGAAAATTCATTTTCTACCTCAATAAAAAAATCCACCAAAACAAGGATTTCACTTTTTCACAAAAATGGGTGGGAAAGTAAAATCAACCTATATTTTTCATCCCCAATTCTTTCTCACGTATATCTTTTTTTTTCCTACCATTACACTAACCTCGTCGTCATCGTCATCATCATCGTCGTCGCCATCTCTGTCTCTATTATTACGATCTCTCTCTCTCTCTCTCTCTCTTTCTCATTTTTCTCCATCCCTTACTTCCTTCGCCACTACCAACACCATGTTTTCCTCCCATCTTCCTCATCATCTTCTTCTTCCTCACTTACCTCTGTCGTCGTCATCATTACCATTATGTTGTCCATTCTTCTTCGTCACTTACCATCATCGTCGCCGTTGTCGCCACCACTACCGTGACATCCCCCCCTTCTCTCTTCCTCCTCATCTTCTTTTTTTATTTTTTCTCATATTTTATCCATGATTTTATCCAAGTAAAATCAAGCAATAGAATTTGATTTTCCAACCCTACCTATTTTTCATCACTATTTTTTCATGGATTTCAAATTCCATGCAAAGTCACTTTCCAGACAATCAAACATTGGATTTTTATCTTTTATTTGTTAGGGGTGATGATTCAAACACGTTACTAACTTCATCATCCCGCATACCCATAGTGTTAATATGTGGTTCATTAGTAAGAGGGTCATAGGCATTATAAAACAAAAAACAAGAATGAAACAATGTAATCATCAAAATGATCATTTATGATAAATTAGTAATTTGATTAAATAAATGAAAAAGATCCAACTAATAAGAAAAAAAGATATTAGAAAAAAAAGAAGATAGAATTAGAACAATCAAACCTGAGATTTAGCTATGTTTTTTCTTTCTCAAATAATCAAACTTACAAATAAAAAAATTCTAAAATAATAGTAAAGAATTATTTAGATAATATAACCAAAAGTAACATTAACTAGAAAACCATAAATGGTACTAAAGATTTTTAGAATGATTTATCTTTCAAATGGCAAAATCAACTATTTGTCGTTCAAATCCGAAAAATGAGTCCATGAGGTAGCCCACTAATTGTAGAAAACAATCTCCTTCTTTGATTCTTTTTAAGGGGATTCTTTTAAAAAGAAAAAACAATAATTTATAGCTTCTTGAGAGTTGTGGTTATTTTTGAAACAAAATTGAGAGTGATTTGGCAAGTGCTCCAGAGATTTTGTGTGTGTGTGTGTGTGGAGAGAGTGAGAGATTTGGGTTTGTGTGTGTGTGTGTGTGTGTGTGTGTGTGTGTGTGTGGAGAGAGTGAGAGATTTGGGTTTGGGGTTGTACCCAAAACCGATTACTCAGGTTTGGGTCCGTCAAAATGGACCTGATCATTTTCGTATAATACAACTAGTAATCCAGTTAAATACTTACAAAGAGATACATTGAAGTAGACGTAATTAAATTAAAATTAAAATATAAAGAAAACATGAATTTTTCAATCTTTATATTTTCTCTGCATGAACTTGCATTTATTTTTCATATTTTTATTCAATTTTGACAACAAGTAAATTATTCACACCATAATTTCAATGATTTCATTCTTAAAAGTTTGATTTGTGGGAAGAATTTATCGTTGATCTTAATTTTTAGTTGATGAATTACAAGTTAAATTATTACATTTATAATAAATTGTCTATTTTATTAGATAATTATATTTTTTTCTTATTCAAAATTTTTTATCGATGTTAGTGTGTATCCGATAGGTACTTGATGGGTATCGACTATTTGTAGGCTTGGTTATGATTCCAAGGATCTCATATCCGAAATTGAAATTAATAATAACTGAAACCAAGATTCTATTTAGGTTCCGATTTTGGGTATATGTCAAACCGACCTGTTGACATCCCTAGAGTTGTATTTATAAAGAAAGACATAGGTAAATTTAAAAATAAAAAAATAAAAAAATAAAAAAAAATAAAAATTATATCCGCCACTGGGGGAGGGGATGGGGGAAGAAAAATAAATTTTTTTGAAATCCTGTTTCTGGTACGGTTCAGGTATGGGTTCAAGCAATGGTTCGGGTTGGTTATGGTTCGATCCGTTTTTTGGGTAAGAAAACTAAAATCGAACCAAGTCGGGTTCGATTAGAGTTAATCCGGATTCGGATATGATTTCCAGTTCGGGTTTCGGGCCGATAACGGGTAGCGGGTATTTTACAACACTAGTTCGATACCTTAGCAATCGACTCGTTCACACCTCTTTTGCTTTCCATGGTACGTCTTAAGGCTGACGAAAGTGAAGGAACTGAGCGCGCAATCTGCTCTGAGAATACTCTCTCTCTATCTCTATTGCAGAGAGAGCTTTATTAATGGCTTCCGTCAAGGTCAGTAATCTCATCCACCTCTCTCTCTCTCTCTCTCTCCTTTGTTTATCCCATATGAACTCGTGAACTTGCGAACTAAAGATTTAGAGAAATCAGGGATTTTCTTCTACTCTGTTAAACATAGGGTTAAGTTGCATAGTTCTCCTTCTAAGGTGTCTTTCTTCCTTTATTTATTTTTTATTAAGTTGATCTTTGTGGTCTCTGATTTCAAATTTTCCTCTATTTTTCTTTGACTGCGGATTCATCCTTTATAGTTTTTGCTTGATTGTTTACTAGTTGAGTTTTTCATACAGGTTGATAATTGGAGTTCCTTTGGATCGAAAAGGTTTCGTAATGAGGGTGAGTTTGTAATATAGTTTTATGTTTTTTTGTGCATCTGTACGTCTGTATCCGTGCTTACTTTAATTACAAGCAAATAAATGTTTTGCTCTATCTGTGTCATTTTTGGTTAAAATAATCTATCTGTGTCTATTTTTGTCCAAGTTACTTTGTTCCGCATGAATTTTTGGTAAGATGAATTAAATTGAAAAGAACAAACATAACTTAAGCTATTCTCATGTTACCTACTTACTGTTATGTGAAAGACAGAGGATGAAACCCATGGGATGCTTTCTAACCAGGCAAATTCGTACTAGTTTGGCAGGCATATTTCTTTCTTCATTCTCAAGTTATCCTTTGTTCACTATGTAATATATGAATGTGTTGATGATGGATGTCTTGAACAAATAATTACCTTAACTTGAGGGCAAGTAAGGGTCGAACCACAAGGATAAGGAGCGGATTTCTAACTTTATTGAAAAAATATTTGAACCAAAATTAAAACCGTCTAACTCTCTCTCTCTCTCTCTATATATATAAATCCTCCACTGGGCCTTGAAAGTGTTACTATGAACTCACTTGCTATATTGGAGGAGCCTTTGCTATTCGTGCACTACTGTTCATTATTCACGCCAAGCAATGTCCACAACCTGGCTGGTTGGAAGGTGTTCTACACGTGGTTCATCCATCGTATATGTTATGATTATGTGTGAGGATAATGTGTGATCTTACCCTTTCCTCCATGCAACCTCATTCAAAAACCAAAATTATATTCGCATTATCAACCCCCCCCCCCCCCCCCCCCCAAAAAAAAAAAAAAAAAAAAAAAAAAAAGACATTCCAATTGTCAAGCACCATGTAATGATCAATTACTTCATTTTGTGGTTTGAGCCGAATCCATTAGTATTGAAAAAGACCTGGCGCCAATTTCTTGGAGATTCTACCCGTAGAAGGTTATATATGCTCAACCAGGATGTCATTCTTTTCCAACTAGACTAATCGTATTTGCATATTTAATCACAAGTTTATGTGTCCGCAAGCAAATCACAAGGTTAGATTTTCTCGACCATAGAGTTCGCTCTCTCCTGACCTCATTGGTACTTGCATATTCGATCATGGAGGTCACGTATTTGCATGTTGATCACGAAGGTCCCAGGCGTGAAGGTCGCTCTCTTCTACAGGTTCGATTGCAGAGATCACATGCACACATATTGACCACATATGTCACATGCACTCGACCACATAGATCACTATCATCCGGCCATTGGCCATGATCACTTGTTCGACTATCCACATGCTCACAGGTTAACCATGAAGGTCACTTGTGTGCATTCTAACCACGTAGGTCACATGTGCTTGATTGGGGTGTCAACCTCCTAGTATCAATCTTCATAGCAATGCCTAAGAGAGCATCTTCAAAGTCTATGATGTCACCTTCTCTCAATGTAACAATCATCTTCCTTCTCAAGCGGTTGTTGAAAAGTGATGGGGCGTACACCAGGGCTAAACACTTGCGTGGCGTTAAGTTACTTTGTAGGGAAAAGGTTTCTCAACCAAATTCTCTGTGCATCTATGCTAACTACAATGTAGTCATTCTCCCTGCGGCAACATTGAGGGCTCCATGTTGATGCAACATTTCCCAAAGCATCATACTTTTGACATTGTGCTAATGCCTTGTTTAAAGGCATCATGTCCACTACTATATTGGAGTGACACCACCCTCGTAATGTCATGTTCAGGAGCTTTACAATTCCTCGCCAACTACCACTAGCCAATGTTAAGATTAGAGGGTAAGGGTCATAATCATGTCCTCAAGTTCTTTTTCACTCAATTGAACAAAGAAACCAGCATCATCTATGCCAAATTTGATAAAAAAGATCGTCTGCAGTTATCTTGGGGGCGATTGATGGCCAAGCTGTCCAAAAATTTGCTTGGGGGCTTGCCTCTTCACATTCACTTTTTGTTTTGTACCTGACATCGGCGCCTGAATGCCTTACACCTACTGAGGCCACAGCTTAAAATGCCTTCAAACATGTGGGAGCAGCGAGTTGCCGCCCCCAGTCATGTGATGGAACTGCTGGGTTCCACCAAACCCATCCCCTGTTCAAGGATTGAAGGTGATGCCTTTTCTGTCTCTTTTCTTCATCACAATGCAGGCCTAATTATCTGGGCCCAAATTAAGGTCTAAGACACATCCGTGGGACTCGTCAATGCATGTTAGTATTCCACAGCCCATCGATTTAGGTCCAACCATTAACGTTCTTTTGTTCCCTTCCAAAAAAAAATAAAAATATTTGGCTAACCTTCTTATGATATTTTATTCTGTCATTGCGTATAGTGTTATTTCTTATGCATATTGTCTTGCAATACAATTAAGTTATTTCTAAAAGGTATGTCGTCCTGCTAGCTTCTCGAAGTGATGGAGACTGGACATGTCCTCTATGTGGAAATGTGAACTTTGGCTTTAGAACCATTTGCAATCGTGGAGAGTGTGGCGCTGCCCGACCACCAACCACTCCGGTACGTCAAAATGTGCTTCAATTGATCATGCAATTTTCTTTGTGAGTCAGAGCTTTGGAAAATTTGAGTTTTATGAGCTCCTTTGATATGGGGATTACTTTATTTATTTGGGTTTGCATTTCTATTATCAATTATTCAATGCTGTACATTTGGTTATTGTTCGCTTGCCCTTCCAATAATACTTTCGTTCAATTATGTGCACTATTTTTTGGGTAATGTATTGTTTCTTCTTTACAAGCATATGATCACTCTGTCTCACATTTGTTGTTGAAGTCAACAAATTCATTTGTGATGCTTCTTGTAGTTGTTTGTTTGGTATTGATGGGAACTTGGGAAGTACAAAATAAATGCAAGAGATATTGTTCTTGCTTGTAGTTGTCACTTGAAGAGGGCATCCATTTCCTTTATCTCCCATAAATGTGGGGCCACATTGGTGGACACCTGTATTTCAATTTCATGAAAAATGCAAAAGCTTTCGTTAATATATTGTGAGTCATCATGCATGTTGGTTACATGCTTTTCAACTTTGTAGGAGTGAAACTTCATCTTCTGTGAGCATTTGAAATCATGGGAAGACCTGAATTTAGCTTGATATGGATGCCATAAATTTTGGTTATGTTAGTTTTATGGGCTATATTGCATAGCTACGGTCACATGTTTCAAAGCTTGATATGAGTACCATGTCGAATTGGGCAATTCCTAAAAAAGGATTCATAGGCTTTGAGTAATATTTTAATTAGTTTAGAACATAGTTATTTGATGTAATAGTGAGGACAGTGGATTATGTGTGGGGGCTTCAAAGTTTCATTCCAGAATGTTTGTTGAAATATTCCATTTTTTGACATAACTGAAACATTGTTATATATTTAACATATTGGCATGTTTTGTAAGGCCCCATTTTTCCATACTAAAGTAAGCATTAAATAAGTTTTCGAACTTTAATATTCATTTAATGAAATAACAAATGTCTTTTCACGAATATTATAATGGACCAAATGCAATGTTTTCAGGTATTTTGTTTCGGAATGTTTCGAAACATTTATAATGTGCATTGATGAAAAAATTATTATTTTCAATTTTAGGTTTCATCTTTTATGAAGTCATTTATGGGTGTGGTATTTGGAAATGCCTAACCACGAGTCTCTGGAAGAAAGTTATGCAGGCAAAGTGCGTTATGGGTAGTCTAGATGAAAAATTGGAGAAGTGGGGGTCATCTTCTGGGTGTGGCATTTGGAAATGTCTTCTCAAAGTGCTTCTTGAGTTTCATAATAGGATAGATTTTAGAGTAGAAAAGGAAATAGTCTAGTTTTGGGAGGATTGTTGTTGTGGTAACTCTCTACTTAAAGCACAATTTTCAAATCTTAATTTTATTTCTTCCAAGAAGAATCTTTTGAAATCACCAGTGTTTCAACCTGGTGGTGAGATTTATTGGAACTTCGGATTTAAGAGGAACTTTAATGACTCGTAGATGAGGTCCATTGCTAATCTTACATCTCTGCTTTGGAAAATGATTGTCGGGTTTGGTTGTTGACTCATGATGGTGTTTTCTTTGTCAATCATTCACTCAAATCTTTGGCCCATGCGTCAACACCCAATTTTTCAGCTTCAGCTATTTGGAGGTATAGATTTCCATCCAAAATGGTTTTTCTCATCTGTTCACCTATTTTATGTACGGTTTTGATTTTTGACTACTAATCATTTTATTGCCAAGGTGTCTTATCCTTGTATGTTGTTCTCGATGCTTAAGCTAGTGTAGAATCACTCAGTCATAATTTGATCAATTGCTCTTTTTCCCTCCATTTCTCTTTACATTTATTGGATTTTCCCTACATTGTTTCTACTTCATTTTCAAAGTTGGCAATGCACAACCAAATAATTTACTCTTATAGAAAAAATCTTGTGGTCGTTTGATCCCTTTGATGTTTGTTGGGGAATTTGGAAGGAGTGTAGCAACAAGCTCTTTGAGGGGAAGGTGCACTCTGCTCGCAAGGTCATCATTAACATTTTGGGCATCATCTACTTTTGTACAAGACCTTTGACGAGATTAAGGGTACCTTTTTAGAGGATTTTCTTTTGAGTGGTAGCTTATATTTAAGGAGATTGTGCAAGTTTCTTCTTGTGTCCTCTTGATTGTTGGATGGTTTGTTTGTTTCTTGTTTCTTTTTCCATTTTCTGTTTTCAATTGTTGGTGAGTATTCTTGACCACTCTTTTACTTCTTCTCTTTAATAAGATTATATCGATACAAAAATGTAAAGTAACTTGGTTTTTGTTATGATAGTTTGTGGTTTTTGGTTTGGCAGACAATGGGACCGGTCCATATACCACCTGGGCCTTTTGACCACCCTAATCCTTTTTATCTAAGGGGTGTTGGGGCTCCTTCAGTTCCACCAGTAATGCCGAACAATTATGGGGCTCCGTTTTCACTTCCTGGGATGCATCATGACTATGAAGTGCCCGGGAGGGCTCCTGGACCCTATGGTCTTCTATATGCATTTCCTGGATCGTTGGGAGGTACCTTCCTTCCTCTCTCTCTCTCTCTATATATATATATATATATATATTACTTTACTGATATATGTTGGTGAATTAGGCATGGGTTATGGTCCAAGGCCTGCTATGGATGGATATGGGTTTGGATTTCAGGGATCACCATTAGCTGTATGCTTTCTCAACTTCATTACATTTTGAGTCCAGTTGCTATGGTTTTTTTTATTTATTTAAGAGATGCTTTTTCATTAAAATAGTTCAAAAGCAAATGAATTCCCAGCTAACTCTCACCCTCGATGATGTTTTTTCTATTTTTTTTTTTTTTTTTTTGATAAATAATTAAATTAATGTAAGTACACATTTTTTTTTCAATGGTTTCCAAGTGCCTCTAAATATCGTAAGGCTTATTTGGGTATTTGATACTTCAAGTAAAAACTATGAAACAAAAAGGCTATTCACTTATGTAATCTGAGGATTTGTATGTTCTTGGATATTCAAGATGCCTGGTCCTTGGTCTGGAGGAGGCACAGCTGATAACAATGCTTCTCGGAAACGTCGTGGAGGTGATTATCTTGCCCCTTAACTATGTTTATTAAAATTTAGTTATTGTTTTTTCCCTTCCAATTTTGCAATTATTATGAATAATTTTTTTTATAAGTATTATTATGAACAAACTACCCATCAATTTTTTTTTTTATGAACGAATTGAATTATTAGCAGTTGTAGACTGGTTCTAGGATTTGTAATGTAGAGGCAAAGTTACCCACTCTTCCTTGGTTTTTTCCTTCTTTTTGTTCATGACTCTGCAAACATGCCCTCATCTTGTATGAGATAACAAGACGACTCAAGTCATCTTGGTATCATTCGTGAACTAATGAGATGCTGTTCTGAGATTTAAAACCATTATTCCACATTATGAGAAAATAAAATTTCCAGTATTGGTAATCATTATCTTTACTTTTTCTTTATTAATAAGTCATCAATGGGTTTTCAATTTTATAATTTGCTTTTGGTGGTGATGGGTTTGTTAATTGATCTTAGGATATTCCTTCTGAGTTTAATCTGGCAATTGACATGCTTGCTAAATTTGCTGGCATTTGAAATATTTCCTTGTGAAAGAGCATCTTAACTACAAACCTGTTTTCTAATTTTTTGTACTTCTAGATAAGATCCGATTTCTTCTTTCTACAAGTGTTTCAACTTCATCCAGATGGTTAACCAAATGGGTTTTGCAGGGCCAGATGGGTTGTCTCAAGGGGATTGGATCTGTCCAAAATGCGACAATGTTAACTTTGCCTTTAGAACAACATGCAACATGAAATGTGGAACTCCCAGACCTTTTCCTGTGAGTCTTTCTCGCTTGCTAAGTTTTCTTCTTCTATATATATATTGGGTTCTGTTGACTTGAGAAATGACACAAGATCTTGACCGTGGAAACACAAAATCTAATGGTTGAAAATTATCCTCGGGATAAGTATCACCAGGATATGTTTGGTAAGATACGCATAAAATTTCAACTGTTAGATTTTGTGTTTACACGGTCAAGATCTTGTGTCAATTCTTGAGTCAATATATATATGGGGAGCGTTCGATAGACAATCTAAGGGGGACAGCATTGAGAGACAAAATTTGTCCTATATGGCTTAAAAGTTTCGGAATGAACTGATTTTTTGTGAGGATGATCTCTATGGTGAAGAGATCATCCGCACAAAAAATCAGCACAATCTGAAACTTCTAACCCCATAAAAAATGGTTTACAAAGTTGAAGAATGTGGGCCGTTGATGCCGTTAATTTGTAAATCACTTTTGATGGGGTTAGAAGTTTCAGATTGGGCTGATTTTTTGTGAGGATGATCTCCTCACAAAAAATCAGAGCCCAATCTGAAACTTTCAAGCCATATAGGACAAATTTTGTCTCCCAAGATTGTTTGCCGAACGCTACCCTATATATATATATATATATATATATATATATATATATATACTAGAGTTTGGCTGTGCCTGTGACACTGTCATCTTTTTTGTTAAGAGGGTAAAAGAGGAAAGATAATAAAGTTGTAGGGGTATTATTGGAAGACGGGTAGAAAGAAAGTTAAAAGGCAATAAAGTTGAAGGGGTATTCTTGAAAAGGGAGGAGAGGAGGAAATAAAGTTGAAATTGCTCCTCTAGATGCGTGTGAGATTGAATCTGAACCACTCTTTATAGGGGATAAACATTGGGGGAAGACCTTTTGTGATTAATGTCAAAGAGTAAACCATTTTGGATAATTAGTGACAGTTTGGTTGTCTCTATAAAGTGTAAACCATTTGTGATTAATACCAAAGAGTAGATAATTCTAATCCATACCTGAAATTTCAGGTCCATTGAACTTGGTTATTATGTATTAAGGCCACTACAAACTCGTTCTTGGTATTCTGGCATATCTTAGAATCCATAAAAATCATCATCATCCAACCCAAACATTTGGTTTCTCATCAAGTTATAATTGGATTCAAGTGACTGCTTCATGGTATCAAAAATCGAAATGCATCTCATGAATCAAGCTCAGGTTTCCAACAGTCCCAAAAAGATCTTTGTTATCATTGGCAAATTGAAACAAACGTGCCTAACCTCTCACCTCAAGTCTTGGGAAAGATGCATCTCTATGCAAATCACTCCTCTTTAACCAAAAAGGGGACAATTTGACGAATGCGAACATTCTTACCTCAGAATGTATGAAGACCCCTTTTCTTCTGCTTCCTTCTAACATCCTTTGCACCATTAGTTGAAATCTTACTTCCAAATTTCAAAGATCTTACCGGAGTTTAAGATCTTACTTTTACTCCCCTATCCCTCTTTGGCTGAGATCACTAATTTTTTCCTTTATTCCTCCCAATTTTCATAGCCACAGTCATTTATAGCCATCTGGATGCTCTCCCAAGTTTTCCCTTTCTTCTTTCCTACTCTAGACATAACAACGAAAACCCTGGGAAATTTGTGATTTATGTTGGATCTTGTTTCATCATTCTGTGTTCTCCCTTTAGAGAATTTGCTCCGAGAAAGGCCTGCCATCTTCACATGCAGTTTCATTAGTCTTTTATTCAACATCTTCTTGCCTGCTATCTTTAATCTATGTCCGCTTTTATGTCTGACTGCATTCAAAACAACTTGCTTTCTAGATGATCCCACTCTAGAAGAGGGGAATAATAACAAATCCTTCTAGTTGTTTCGATCTTCCTGAGGGAAAGAATTGTGTTTCCACATTTTGCTTCCACCATAATCATTGTCATCAGTGCAATCTGTTGACCTCTAAGGTTTGCTTATAACTGAGTTTCTACCTATTTTCCACCTTCCCAAAGCAGAACTCCCTAGCTTTATCAGGTACAAAGAAGCTAAGGGACCTGCAGAGAGAACCTTAGATTACGACAATTGATCTCCAACGAAGTTTAGAGTTAACACATGATTCCTTCCACTAATCCATATCTGTAAGGTCAAAACCTGGCTAATAAATTTCTTTTTCTTGTTTGATCGGGCCCTAATTCTTTCCCATTGTAGTAAGTTATCCATTTTTCTGGTAAAAGAAAGTGGGAAAGGATGACTTGGGCTACATTGGAGATCTGTTCGAGTGCCACACATCGGAGAAACTGGTTTTCGTGATAGCTTGATATTATTTTCAACTCCTACATGTTTTTTTTTTTTACTTGAAAAACCTTAATAGAGTGATTGTTTTTTCACATAATCATGTAATGTTCCATAAGCAAGAAAGTGCTGGAAAATGGGGATTAAATCACTTTTAAACATATCTCATCTTTTGACATGAATTCTCTAATATTGCACGTAAACCAACTAAGTACTCTAAAATTCGGCTCTATTTTCATATCTATCATGATATACAGACATAATTACATAGGTATGAGCATGTGCAAGGATGTATTTAATCAAAGTCACTATGGCTTGCTTCCTTGTAGGTTCCAGAGCAGTCAGATACGGGAGTCCCAGAAGGAAGCTGGACCTGCAGCAAATGTGAGAATCTCAACTACCCTTTTAGATTAGTATGCAACCGAAAGGGCTGTGGGGCTGAGAAACCGACTTCTGGAAATCAGTAGGATCACCCTTGACAAATGCGTGGCCACTATTATTAAATCCCCTCTTATGTGCATGTTACCATGTAGCAAACTGACGGCTGAAAAGAGTTTTTGAGAAGAGATGAGTGGTGTGAGCACACACATGAGATGTGTGGCTTATATTGTACTGTTGATTATTATGATCGTCTTGAATTATACGAGTACTTGTTTGGTTGATTATCAGGCTTTCAAGTATTACATGTTTTTCCCAATTTGTGATGTAATTGACCAATTTAGGTGCATTGAACATTAAAGTTCAGTTGAAAGGCTTATTTTGAATGTTATTTACATTATTGCTAAACTTACCACAGGGTTTCCAAACTTGGTTTCTCTTTCTGGAAAAAACTTTGTAGGGCTAGTCTGCTTCAAAGTTTTGGAGGAATACTCATTGTAAGACACATGGCATTTTCACGTTTTGGTGAATAATTGAGATAAACCCCAAGTTTTTTCAAATTAATTACGTACCCATTAACCCTGAGTCTTCTCTTATCAACTAATAAAAAAGTCCATCTCTGATAAACTAATAAAAAAATTATTTAAATAACTTCAAAATTCTGTGCTTTTTCCTACCAGAACCCGTCATCTTCAATATCTTTGATAATGATGTTGACAACGGCAATGATCATCATCACCACGTACCACCAAACATTAAAACTTTGGCTGCATCAAAGTCGACTCTCATCTTGTTTTAGCACTCATGGATACTGAGTTGACTCATTCAAGTCATGTTGTCTTAGAGGAGTTATCTCATCGAAAATTGGTTTAGATGATTTTTTAAATATATATATTTCTATCTAAAATAATAATTTTTTTATTTTTATAAATTGGATTGATAGAAACCCCCCCCCCCCCCCCCCCCCCCATTACAAAATATTATCTTTTATAGATTACCAATATTTAGATCATTGATTGATTATTTTATTGAGAAAACAGCAAAACTGGTTGCCTCTGTCAAGTCTCTGACATTCAACATATTAGGTGAGTCATCTCGTATGAGTCAATGTGATGAGCGATTCATGCGGAATCATAATAAATGTCTGTTTTTTTATTTTATTTTTATAAAAGTAAAATGTGGCGTAAAATCTAAACTAAAATTGAGATCATCATAAAATATGAGAAAGTTGGGATGGTAGAATAGGTTTGAAATCATGATCATTCTTAACCAATCGATCAGATATATTTCTTTATGAGTGCCAAGATTTGCTAGCTTGGCCCGCCTACCAAAATAATTGGGCCCAAATAATGATCTGGTACAAAACATCAATGAAAGCTATGATGACCCCACTAGCTGTGAATGAATAGGATTAGACCCGAAATCCCATCTGTTTTGATCCGTAGACTTTGCATGTAGATCAGGAATTTGCATAATATCTGGAAATGCTCCAGATTCCATTCCCACTTCCCACAGGAGGCTGGAAGCACCGCTAGACCAAAAGTTCTGAGGGCCTAATTTTACAATCCGTAGTATTGTTTTTAGATCAAACCATGTTCTGATCTAATAAAATGTGGGAAAGTAGGTAAATCATATTGTGTTATTTTCTTTACTTTTGTGAAGTTTGTTTATATTCTATATTTCAAATTCGATGTGATCTGATCTTATTGTAATAATTGAAGTAGATTTGGATCACAATATTGGGATAGGATAGAAAATCTAATTGGCAAGAGTCTGATCCAATTTTGAGACCTACTGAAAAGTCCCACATTGCATTTATTACCATTTGATTTGAGCATTTTTCAAAACAAAACAAAACAAAACATATCAAAATAAAACAAAAAACTTACTGATTAGAGCAATTCCTCAATATTCTGATGCAAGAATATTGTGATTTGATAAAGAAGTTTTGTTTTGTTTTTAGATCAAACCCTTTATGTAGCATTCTCAAATGCAACGTCTTAAAAATCATCAATAGTGCGAGTTTTATTTTGTGTTCAGCTGAAATGTAAGCCCACCGTATGACAGTTAGTTAGCAAAAAATGTTATTTTAAAAAACACCAATTTGGTGCGTGGACGGCAGGATTCGAACCTGCGCGGGCAGAGCCCACATGATTTCTAGTCATGCCCGATAACCACTCCGGCACGTCCACTTTATGTTAATATCATCATTACTAAAAATATTTAAATTTTTCTTTAGCAAAAAAATTTGGACCCACCCAACTCAGTCTTAGCCCACGTGGAAAAATCTTTTGGTTACAAATACTCAAATCCAACTGTTAAAAAAAAGGAAAATCGAACTAGTTTTCATGTAGGGGCTGATTTACAGTGGAGGGGGCTATTGAGACAAATAATGGCGGTTGATAAAAAAAATCAATTGTCATTGCCCCCACTAATTTTTTTTGCACTCTTAGTTTCCCCTAAAATAATTTTCACTCTTAATTGCCCTCACATTGGCTAAATCATGACTCTACCCCTGTTTTGATGTATAAGGTGTAGAAAGGGGGAACCAACACTCAATGACTTCTTTATCACGAAGGAGTTACGAGATATATGTCTAAAGTTAGATAAGGATATGTAATCGAACATGTTGTGAATAGCAGAAGGATGTCATAAAGAGTCGTTCCATCTATATCTCATTTCCTTATTCTTCTTGTTCTACTATTCCTTCTTTATTACATATCCCAAGGTGTCAATGCTATTAGGGACTTCAACTAAGTAAGAATGGGGAGAAGGGCTATGTTGATCAATTGAAGTATAAAATGAGATGCAAAGAACATATGCAAGCTTAGAAAGAGTCAAAGAGGGGCCTCCCAACAAGCGGATTTAAAGAACTTGATACAACATATATCATAATATGTTGTACGTAGTTCTCTAACAGGGTATTATCCCTATAAGAAGATTCAAATTCTAAACAATTATTGAGTTATTGCGACATGTAACAACAGTAGATAAAAAATCTGCCACTACTTCTCTAAAAAAATTATCATTGCTAGTTAGTTGAAAGTCGTTATGACTTGCGAGTCCACTTTTCACTTGTCTAAACATAAAGATTGGGTAGCTGCGTAGAGAAAGAAGAGTACAAAGGCCTTCTTTGCTCTTGAAAATCGATATTTATTTGCTTCAATAGCTCCTCTCAATCAAGTGGCCACCGCTCTTTTAGATGCTTACTAGACCCAAACCCAGCTAGAAGCCCACATATGACCAGGCTTCGGCTAGATATTCCTTAGGTCCAATTACGAACGGCTCACGAAAGCTAGGCCGAAGTGAACTTGGCACAAACCTCTGTCAAAACAGCCAAAACCATGAATGAAGAACGATACCTATGGAGCCCAAAAGAGAGAGCTTGTCTCTTTCTCCTCCAGAGACCCAACACTAGAAACTCAATCCTCCAAATCCACTCTTTCATGCTCAGAAATTACCTTGAAAGTAACCTTAATCTCTTCACCAAATTCATCACTGCGTGTTGTTCTATCACCATTGTAGGTGTATCTGACACATTTGCCGGAATCCGACACGCTCGCCGAGTATTCGACCATAGAAATTACAGAGATGATGCATTTCTTTGTAATTCCATGATCAGATCTCACGTTGATAACCACCAATTTAGGGAATCTATGACCCTTTATAGGGATCTCAGGAGTGAAACATGTTTCTCTCCTGATAGCTATACCTTCCCATTTTTGTTGAAGTCTTGTGGGTCTGTTTTGGCATTTAAAGAAGGTCATCAGCTTCATAATCATGTCATCAAGATGGGTTTATGCTTTGATTTATTCGTGTCTACTGGGTTGGTTGATTTATATGTGAAATTCGGGAATATGGTATCGGCTGAAAGAGTGTTTGATGAAATGCCTCACAGAAGCCAAGTGTCTTGGACGGCTATGATTGTTGGATATTCAAGATCTGGGGACACTTCTATGTCAAGGAAATTGTTTGATCTTATGCCTGACAAGGATACTGCGGCTTTTAATGCGATGATCGATGCCTATGTTAAATCAGGAAATGTGGATTTTGCGAGGGAATTGTTTGATGAGATGCCGGAGAGGAATGTTGTCTCTTGGAGTACTTTGATTTCTGGGTACTGTAAGAGTGGTGATATATGTTCTGCTAGATCACTATTTGAATTGATGCCCGAAAAGAATTTGGTCTCATGGAACACAATCATCAGTGGGTATTGCCAGAACAAGCAACCTCACAAGGCATTGGAATTATTTCGAGAAATGCAATCAGGTTCCCTTTTCGAACCAGATGAGGTAACCATTGTCAGCATTCTCCCTGCCATTGCGGATTTGGGGGCTATTGATTTCGGTGGTTGGGTTCACAAATATGTTAAAAGAAAGAAACTCGATAGAGCGGTTAACGTTTGCACTGCACTAGTAGACATGTATGCCAAATGTGGTGAAATTCTGAGAGCAAAACAGTTTTTCGATAATATGGTCAATAGAGAAACATCTTCTTGGAATGCCATGATTAATGGATTTGCGATCAATGGGTTTGTAAAGGAAGCATTGGATTTGTTTTTAGAGATGCAAAAGGAAGCCTTTAAACCGAATGAAGTAACTATGATTGGGGTCTTGTCTGCTTGTAATCATGGTGGTCTAGTGGAGGAAGGGAAGAAGTGGTTTAAAGCGATGGAAGGGTACGGGCTGACCCGTAGGATCGAGCACTATGGATGTATGGTAGATATTTTGGGGAGAGCTGGCTTTTTAGAGGAAGCCGAAGAACTGATTGAGAGCATGCCTTATGAAGTAAATGGGATAATCTTGAGTACATTTTTATTTGCTTGTGGATGCTACAAGGATGTTAGGAAGGCTGAGAGGATAATGATGAAGGCATTTGAAATGGAGCCTTGGAACGATGGGAACTATGTCATGATGAGGAACTTATATGCTGGGGAGAGGAAATGGAAGGATGTTGAAAAGATGAAGGAACTGATGAGGAGGACTAGAGCCAAGAAAGAAGTTGGGTGTAGTGTTATTGAAATTGATTGTAGGGTTTTTGAGTTTGTAGCAGGGGATAGAGTGCATCCACAGTGGGAGGTTATATATTGGGTTTTAGGACAATTGTGGTTGCACATGAAGGTCGAAGCAACCTATTCAAGTTAAAAATGAAGACATGTTACATATGCTATCGAAGCTTGGGCTAGATGCAAGCTAAACCGAGTGGAAATTCTAAATTAATTCTTTAGCGATGGTTTGGGCATGCACCATCCATAGTGAGAAATGACCTAGATGCAAGCTAAACCGAGTGGAAATTCTAAATTAATTCTTTAGCGATGGTTTGGGCATGCACCATCCATAGTGAGAAATGACCGTACCAGTGAGGAGTACTTTGGTGGTCATACTATATAATAAGATGAAAAGGTGAGGATGATGTGGATCCAGGTAATAAGAAAAACGTAAGGATAGATGGCTTGGTTGAAGATACAGCTCAAGAAAGTGTTGAATGGTTAAATAGGATTCATGTTGCCAACCTCAATATTTGGGATAAGGCATCTATCTGATGGATAATCGATCATAAAGAAATGCTTCTTTGGGTTTATAGTCATTTGTGGGCCTATGTTATCAGCTGAATCATCGTCACATTTGATGGTCAGACATAATTGAATTCTAAAGAAAATTGTATGGAGGAATAGGACTCTTTCATCTGATCCCAAATCTTTGAGAGAAGGATTCAATGATAATGATGACCACCATAATTATTGGATTATAGAATCAAATTAGGTTATTTGTGAAAGGGAGACTTATCTATGATGATACCTGTGGAACTCCTAAGATGTCATTAAATTGTATAGTGCAATGGAATTCACTTGCCGGTAATTATGGCTCAACTTTTATTTATCAACTAAAAATAAATAATGGGCAAACTTTGATCCATATTGTATATATATATATTTTTTTGTTTTAGGACAGAAAGTGCAACATTAGGCAAGGAGAGCACACACGAACAAACACAAGGAGTGTACTTGCATCAAACCAACAATAACTATCTTCTCATAAGTTTTATAACCTTAGAGATCTATATTTATAAAATCGGGAGTTACCAAACCATGTAAATCTCCCTAAAATAGAAAAAAAAAAAAAACCCTTAATAAAATATTACACGATTGTCTTCTTCATACCCTTAGCACAACAAAATAAAGACATTTATACAACAGCACACGATCACCTCTAGACCTTGTTACCATTCAGAAATTAATTTGAACATATAAAGTTGGTATCCAAAGAAGAATCTTCAATTTTATGGAGTCTTAAGAGTGGCATTACGCTTTTCATCCTTTCCCAGCTCACCTCCCCTGTACGTACATACTTGAGATATAAGACTTCCACTTTCCAGACCGCAAAGAATTGTGGACTGCAGCGGGCAAAATGACATGAATTGAAAGTAAGGTATAGCAAATTAGGAAGAGTGGTCGGATTGATCCAAATAGGTATCATTTCTCCACGGTAGCCTTCAAGATAAAGTTCTGTAAGTTGTCGAAGAGGTAAAAGTTCGTGTTGTATTTTTCTTTCCATTTGATAATCACGATCAAAGACAAAGCTTAACTTCCTCAATTGCTTGAGCTCTGACAATACTTTGAGATCCCCTTTTTCTATTCCATCCTTCGAACCTATTTCCAACTCTAGAACACGGAGTTGAGTCATTTTCTTCAAATCAGCAACACAAAATGTTGAGTCATTATAATTCCCAACTCTGAGACCCCTTAACTCTTGAAGGTTGGTAAGATTTCCAAGCTCCTTCGGCAGCCATTCTAGAGATTGACATTTATACAAAGATAAGATGGTTAGTTTCTCCAGAGATGCAATACTTTTTGGTAATCCCTTTAAATAAGACCACTCGTAGAGATATATAATTTGGAGGTTTCTGAGCTTTCCAATGGAATCAGGAAGTCTAACCAATCCACATTCATCAATTCTTAGACAAATGAGATGTTTCAAAGATCCAATCCCACTCAACCAATCTTCAGAATCGGGGGAATAGTATGAACAATTAAAAGAAATATGCAAAACCCTCAGCCATTTTAATTGATATAGTTTCACTCCCAGATTTTGACGAAATCCCCCGCTCTCCATTATACCTGTCCCTGTTATGGTCCGCAACAACTTGAAATCGATTTTATTCAAGAGATTCATATCAGAGTTCCTCACCATGCCCACACGGCGTGATCGGGTACAAGATGGTTTACCCCTGTCATCATCGAAGCAAATAAAATTTTCTTCCTTGGCGATTCCCCTGATCATGTCACGTACCAAATCATGGATTTTGAATCTATTAAAGTGTTGTCTGAACCTGTCCATCTGTTCACCCATTAATAAACAATGTCCGATTAATTCATCAATATAATCTCGTGCGATTTCATATGCAGTCATTCGGTCATCTCCTCCGTCTCCTCGAACAAAGCCCTCACCAATCCACCAAGGAATTAGTTCACCTGACCAGATTCTGTGATCTTCGGGAAACACGGCCAAACACAACATGCATGGTTTCAAATGTGAAGGAAGCTCATGGTAGCTTACTTCCAGGACAGACAAGACTGGGTCACCCTTCTTAGCTAGCTCTTCCTTCAAATTCTCGTATATTCGACTCCACTCGCTGATCGAACTTCCTTTACCTTTCATCATTCCGCCAACGACTTTGATTGCAAGAGGAAGCCTTTTACATTCATCAACAATCCCCCTACCAATACTTTCAAGCTCGGGTTTAAGGCACTCCACTTCTTGCTCTCCAAATGCAGTTTTGGTGAATAATGACCAACTTTCCTCAACAGAGAGAAGCCGGGGACGATGTATGTGCATCTCAGCAGCTCCCATTGATCGAACCACTTTCTCGTGCCTTGTTGTGACAATGACACAACTATTCTTTTGAGGCAAAGCTGACTTCAAGCTCTCCCACCATGACCCTCCCTCTAGGCTCCACACGTCATCAAGGATGACCAAACATCGTTTCCCTTCTAGCCGATCATGCAGTTCCTCCAGTAGACCTCTTAAATCTATGTTTGCCAAGTCTCTTTCCACTTTGAGTTTTCCCAACATGTTCTTGATTAACTCGTCAAATTTAAGAGTTTGGGAAACAGTCACCATCAAGACACTATCAAAGTCCTTCTTCACATTATAGTCATTGCGTATCTTTTGAGCGAGGGTTGTTTTGCCTATCCCACCCATTCCAGCAATACCAATGACGTTGAAGGACCCACGTAGTTTTACGAGCCAGTTTCTGATTTCCTCTGCAGCATCCTCTAGGCCTACTACTTCAGCTTCTTTCGTTAGGACTGGGTATCTCATTGGTTGATTAATAACCAATTGTTCTCGGTTTGGAGCCATAGGAGTTGTAGCAAGGTAAGATCTCATCTTCTCTTTAAGAACTCGTATTCCTTGATTTATTTCACCCAACTTCTTTCCCATTTGATAGCGAAATATCAGGAACGAGGGAGAACAATAATTCATGATCTTGGATGCCATTTTTCTTCTTTCTGATTTGAAGGACAACTCACAATCTGATATAAGGTCCTCTGCATTGTATAATAACTCCCTTAATTCCTGCACAACAACCTTAAGAGTTTCCTTTCGGTCCTTCACTCTTACTTTTTGCGCATCTTTGAGGTAACTTTGCACAAACAAAAGCTCTTCTTTCAAAGCCTTGAATTCATCGTGGAATTGAAGTACATGACGACCTTCGTTTACGAGACTTTGTACCAACTGTTCTATGAGAATATTGATTACTGCATCCATTATCTTCCTACACAATCTTTCCTGAAATATAATTTTCAAATTAAAAATGGAAGAAAGTTAATGTAACAAGTTGAAAACAAATCATCACTTCTTGCTTTCAGATATTCCAGTCATATATAAAAATAATAATTAGAGCATCATGTAGACTGATATATAAATATATATATATTTATATATATATGACCTAAGTGTAAAACCAAATCATGACAAAAAGAAGATCAAGGGAATATGAAAACTTATGATTTTAAGTTCTACTTTCAGATTTGTCTACATAAAATAGCCCCTACATATATAATAATGACATAACATCATCTGATTATTTATTACACAAGAATGAAAGAAAAAAAAAAAGCTGCTTAAATTATAGCAAAATGTACATTTTGTTGAGTACAAGCATGTATAGTAGTTTCTAAATAATGTAATACAATAGGTGTTCCAATGGGTGCTTGATTGGTTATATGATGTAAAATATGGTAAGTATAGGTGCTTGAAGAAGTGTGGAGAGTAATTCGATGTTCAGGCTGTTCTGTAAGCTTAAAGCAGTTGAAAAAACTATGAGGGCTTGGAACAGAGTCATTTGGTAGGCTTCATGATCAAAAGGAAAGAAGTTTTCTTGAGGGTCAAAGATCTATCCAAGGAAATCCTTTGGAAGTAGCTCTTGTGAGTCAAGAAAGGGAGAAAACAATTGAGCTTAATAGAGAAATTGATCTTGAGGAACTCTTTGCAAGACAAAAAATCTAGAGTTCAATGGCTTAATGAGGTGGCGAATGCCTTAATGGATTTTTTTTCACCATGTGAGGATCTTGAAGGAGGTGCATACTACCCTAAATTATTAGGTTAATTCCTAAGGTGTCTAATGGAAGCCTTGATAGGTTTAGACCCATGTCCTCGTGTGATTTCATTTACAAATCCTTTTCAATAAGCTTTTGCAAACAGAATTGCTTTATGTTTTTCATCTATCATTAGCCCATATCAGTCAACATCTGTAAAAGGTCAATTTTTTTTATCAACATTGTATTAGCTCATAAGATCGTTAGAGACTTCTGTCATCGTTGAAATCCTTTTGTATTAAAATTGACATTGGGAAAGCCTATGATAGTGAGTTGGAGCTTTATTGTATCCATATTACTCCAATTTGGGTGTTCTATGAAATGGGTTATGTAGGTCATGGAATGTATCTCCACATCTCATTTTTTTGTCGTTATTAATGGGTCGTCCCATGGGTTTTATTTGAGTGAATGTGGTATCTGTCTTGGTGATCCATTACCCCTTTTTCTACATTGGTGCTGGAAGCCTTTTCTAGTTTCATTATGCAAAAGTGAAGTTGAGATGGATTAAGGTTTGAATAGTAAATAATACTATGGTTGCATCTCATGTTGTTTTTGCGGATGATGTATTTACTTTTCACAAAATTTGGTATTCAGTTCTCAAAAGAAATAAGAAAAATCCTTGATGAGTGGTAAAATGTGAACTGTTTTTAAGTCCTTCTTGTGGGGAAAGAGTGTTTCTTGAGTGTCTTGGATTGAAAGAGGGATCCCTTCTGATAAAATATTTAGGCCGTCTTCTATTCTCTGGTTGGAAACCTCATTTCCTATCGTATGTGGGGCATCTTAAGTTAGTAAAATTGCTCTTCTTTCAATATTCCTATAAGTGTTCTAAAAATGATTGAACTCTTTTTAGTAATTTTTTTTTGGAGGGATCCTTCTCTTTCTAATTCTTATGGTGAGTTGGTAAAAGGTGTGTAATCCGTCGGACAAGGGTGGTCTCGGCATTAAACTTTTGAGGGAATGGAGCTGAGCAGGAAGGATGAAACTATTTTGGGAAGTTGTGGAGGCAAAATCCCTATGAGCTAGATGGGTTCGAGAAAAACACTTTGGGGAAAGTGACATTTGGACTTTCTCTATGCCTCAAAATGCATTGTGGGCATGGAGATGAATTATCCGAGCAAGGCATAGTGCTACAAAGCATATTAAAGCGGTCGTTGGATGCTACTCATCCACTTTTTATGGAGGAAGAGGAACCCTTTATTGGATGGGAGGTTGATAGTTTCTCAATTTGGGACTAGAATAAATTTCCAATTTGATAGTAAGAGAGAAACCTACAATGAGAGTGAGGGAAATGGTGGGCTTTATTCAATCCTAAACAGTGCCTAATGTTCATTCCGAAGATAGAATGATTTGGACAATTTGTCTTAATGGACAATTAAGTCAGCCTCAAGAGTATGGTCTCTTCAAAATAGTGGAGAAAACATATTTTGGAAAAAAGTGATTTGGAATCCTAAACTGAGGTTCCTAGATATATACTCTTATGTGGCTTGGCTTGCTATTCATAGGAAGCTTTTGACTGTGGAAAAACTTTATAAGAGAGGAGTGCCTTTGGTCTCTAGTTTTTTTTTTTTTTTTTTGTCTAAAAAAATGTGGAAGACGACGATCATACTATTCCATTGCGCATTTAGTAAATGGATTTGGAAGGAAGCTTTGAGAAGGTTTGGTGTTTCAAGAGTTGATCAGTGGCTGAAGAATGTTTGGTGGTGGCTAATTTTGAGACTCTCAAGCAAATCTGCTTTTGATATGCTAAGCTTTTGCTTTTGTTCAATCATCTACCATGTACGGCGAGAAAGGAATAGTTGTATTTTTTAATTTTTATGATAGATATGCACGCAAGGAAGCTTTGCTTTAGAAGGTTACAATTGAAATTCAAAACTTTTCTATGGAATACTGATCAAAGTAGATCCCTTAGGCAGCAATGTTGGTTTTTTTTTTTCCCGAAGGTGGAAGAGTTCTGTTACGTGTATCTGACCTCCTAGTATATCTGTATTTTGGAGATGCCCCGAGGATGAGGTGATAAAGCTAAACACCTGTCGGAGCTGTCTTTCGGAGGTGGTGATTGATGAGGATGTTATGAAGATAGAATAATTAATATCAAGCTCAATGCCGTAGCTGAAGCCTTGATGTTTGTGAGATCAAGGATTTGCACCAAGGTTCTTGTTAGCTCCAATTATTAAAAAATATTGAAACGCCCGGTAAGTATGAGCGAATGGGGGAGAAGAATCAAAAGTATTTCTCAGGAATTCTGTGTAACTTTGAATCCTTTTGGAGGGATGCAAATAGAACTGTTGATTTCCTAGCTCAGTTGGGGTCGTTTGGTTGAGAATTTTCCATTATTGTTGAAGAAATGTGCATTCCACAAGATCATGAGAGAATTTTGATTGCTGATATAACTTGTAGTTACACTCGTGCGTACGTAGTTTTGTTATTGTTATTTTTATTAGGAGGATGATCAGATTAGGTTCAATCCAAAATGACCAAATCACACACAAACCTATAAAATTCCTATTGAATGAGTACTAATTAGTATTCTATTGGTTAGCATAATATCTTATATTTACAAATACTTATTTCAATGAGGTAGGCAGCTAGAGTAAACAATAACTAAGTGGTTAAGGTAGAAGTGAATAAATAAGAGCTACACAAATATAGTTTTACCTGTTTAATTGTTTTGACACTCAAATGGAGAAAATGCTATATTAGGAATTGCAAATTTTCTCTTTAAGGCTGCCTTTATAATACTAATAATTTCCAAAGAAAAATCACTAAATTAATCACGTAAGCTAAGTAATGTATAACAACAGAGATGTTAAAGATAAGATTTTTTTTAGCTAGGCAAACAAGGGGTTAGTGGTCAGCATCGTCACTAAGTCGGAGTACGGGGTTTAATATTATTAAATAGGCAAATTTATCGAAACATGCACCACATTTCAACTATTTACCAAAACGGTAAATTGTAGCAATTAATTTTGAAAATGGTAAATTACCGTTTTTGGAATTAATATTTTTTACCAAAATAGTAAAAACAGTAAAATGTAAAATTTTTTATATACTGAAAATACCCTTTTTTATTTTTTGACTGAAATTACGAAAAAAATCCTCTCCTCTTTCAAATAGAAGTTTGGTGTCGTTTGTGTTAGGTTAGATTTGAGAAGATGGAGAAGATGAAGTGCTTGTTAGTATTGGGAAGATTAAAAGAAGAAAAAGATTTAGTTGGATTTTGATTTATTTCTAAGGTTAAAATGGTAAATGCATATATAAAACAAAAAAGAGTATTTTTGGTATAAAAAAAATTACATTTTACTGTTTTGGTAAAAAATATTAATTTAAAAAATAGTAAATTACCATTTTTGGAATTAATTACTACAATTTACCGTTTTGGTAATTAATTATGAAAACTGTACCATTTTGGTAAATTTCTCTATTATCCATATATGATAACATCTTTTCACACATAATTATATATTGAGTTGTGTTGTAGTAACATTGAAATATACATCAATTCTGACATTATGACGTGGTGGTGCACACATAACCATAGATGCTTTTCACATGTATCTCGATGAAAAGAATCTATGGTTATGTGTGCACCACCACATCAGAATGAACAATCAATGTACATTTTAATGTTACTTCAGCATTATCCTTATATATTTTATAATGCTAAAAAAAAAGTTTAATCATTAATGTATCTTTAGAGCAAAATAATAAACTATTGAAGAAAAAAAAATTATAACGTCAAGCATTATGATCATCAAATCCCTACATTAGACAACGAACCAAAGCACCAATAACCATAGAGCCATTGAAATGAACCATAATGGATTATTTTTGCTTTTTATTTTTTAAATTATGTGTTTAGAATGTAAAAGTCGTGTTTAAAACATTAAAACATTTATTTTTTTTGAAAAAAATCCTGTTTTTTATTATTATTAATTTATTATTTTAATCTTTAGAGGTATGAAACACGTTCTAAAGAAGACTTTTTTATAGTATGATGATCAGAGTTGAAGCTGGATTCAATGAGATTTCAATTAAGGGTTTGCCACTCTATAACGAACCCCATTCATAGGTAAAAGAGATATAATAAGCATGAAGATCATCTGAGATCTGACACACTTGGGGGTGATTTTTGATAGTCTTAGGGAGTATGGTATGAATCAAAGTTTTCATCTAATAATTGAAGAGGTTGAAGGTGATGAATATGTGGTGCGTGTATGTGGGATCAAGGACTTTGGAAAGAGGTTAAAGATGAGGGTATTTTGGTTATTTTTATTAGTCTCTCCGTGGAACTGAGGCTAAGGGATATGTTAGCTCAGATATAAATTACCGAAAAGAGTATTGCTGGGGTGACACAATGAAGTGGTGGCACGCACACAAACTCGCGGAAAAGCATCTACACGTTTATATGCGTGCCACACGTTATTTGTGTCACCTGTGTGTCAGTCCAGCTCTAGTGTACTGAAAATTCAAAAATATCAAAGGCTTGAAAGCAATAACAATTGATAAGTGAGGTAAATAAATAAGTAAAAGCCAGAGAAAATAAAACATAAAATGACTTACAAGAGTTTTGGTTTGCTTGAGTTTCCTTTCTTTCAAGATTAGCCTGATAAGAGAGAAAAGCAAAAGGCAAAGAATATAGTTATTATATGGTGACGAAGATGTTTTGTTCAGGAAGAGAGAGAAAAGGTTTCTTTTATATACTTAAAACATTTTTTTTTTGTTGTCGAAGAAATTATGATTTAATCGATAACTATTAGACTGGTGTTTTTTTCTTAAAGAAGAAAGATTGCAGACTTTTTTCACTATGATCATAAATTTAAAGTTTTAGAAAAACACTTTCTGTACTAATTTTAATGAGGAAAGTTTCCTATCATTTTGTGGAATCTAAAAACATGATCTGATGCCGCAGGATTTTAGAGGACAAATAAATTTAATTTTCACTGTTGAAATTTAATTTTTAATTTGGGAATTTCGTAGTTGTTCGTTTTCAGTACTTTCAATCAAGTTAAAAAAAAATATTTAATAGGAGTTTTTCTTTTTCTTTTTTGTTTTCAATGATTTTGTTTTTTTATTTGAGTTTTTTCATAAAATCTAGAAGGATATGGTATTGGATTTCCAATACGACAATCCATATGACCCAACGACCCTTGGTAAGATTTGAAATTTTACTAAGTAAGGCTAGCAATGACAATTTTGGATCCAATAAGTTGTGAGAGTCCGTAGGTTGTAAGTTCAATACCTAGTATGAGTAGTATTTCCTTGGGGTCAGGGTACACCTTCACTTACCCAACACATGTGATGTGCGGGCATTGCATGTGCCCAAGGGAGGAACCTATATGCCTTGGCCTCGACCCTAGCTCTTTCGATCCCCCTAGTTGGACGTAAGTTCAAACACCCCCATCATAAAAAATAAAAAAAGGCGAGCCTATTTCAATGTTTTAACCACAAACACGTGTGTTGTGGGTAATTACTAGCTTTGCACAACTTAAGCTTCTTCTAATAGAGACAAATCAGTAATTAATAAAAATAAATAAATTAATTAGTTAAGATAATTAGAAAAATACTTTCCTTACTAATTTCAATGAGGAAAGTTCCCTCTGTGCTATCCAAAAACATGATCTAATGAAACAAGATTGTAGAGGACAAATTTCTAAGAATTATGGGAAAATATTTTTTTTTTCACCATGGAAATTGGAGTTTTATAGCTATTCATTTTCAGCACCTTGGACAATCTCAAGTTTTTTTCTTTATAATCTGAGGATTTTCCTTATGATCTTTTTAATTTGAGTTTTTCCATAAAATCTAAAAGGATATGGAGTGTTAGATTTCCAATGTGATAATCCATATGA
Organism: Akebia trifoliata; assembly: GCF_017979445.1. Taxonomy (NCBI): domain Eukaryota; kingdom Viridiplantae; phylum Streptophyta; class Magnoliopsida; order Ranunculales; family Lardizabalaceae; genus Akebia; species Akebia trifoliata. The sequence continues at coordinate 55,257,413 of NC_141377.1, read as the reverse complement.
CCCAATGACCTTTAGTAAGATTTCAAATCTTACTAAGTTACTAAGTTATTAGCTTTATATAACTTAAGTTTCTTAAAATAAATTAGAGGTAGGTCAATAATTATAAAGTGAATGAAATAATTAAAAAAATAATTTCTTTACTAACGTCAATGAAGAAAGTTTCTTACTGCATGCAACATGGTTATAGAGGACAAATTTCTCAAAAAGTTAATTTTCACCATTGAAATTTAATTTTAAATTTTGAGTTTTGTAACTGTCCATTTCAACACCTTTGATAAGTTCAAAAGGTTTTAAAAAAAATATATTTTCTTTAATTTAAATTTTTTCATAAAATCTAGAAGCCTATCTTGTTGGATTTCCAATGAGATAATCCATATGGGTCCAACTTACTGAGTTAGTAAGGCTAGCCTCTTTCAAAATACCAAAGATACGCAGTCACGAATGAATGAAAATATTAAATTAAAATAAATTATTTTTTATAAAAATAAAAATAAAAAAGAGTAGAAAAAATAAATAGGGTTACTATTGCCACACCAACTTTTATAAAATTCATAAAAGTTAGTGTGGCATTAGTAAAATTTGGTGGTGTGGCAATAGCAGCTTTCAAAATAAAACCTCCTATTTGCAATTTAAGAAGGTAAGGTAAAGGGTAGACGAGTCAACTCAGAGGTCAGTATATCATTTTAAAATTAATAAAAATGCTGATTTTCTAATTAGAAAGTCTTCCGTTGGACACGGAACTCTAGGTCTTTATTCTCAGATGTATGATTCCATGTCCGTGCCGCGTCAACCACCGAGTGAAGACTCACTAGTCCGTAAATCATTATTCAACTAGTATGACTTGAAGACTTTCAAAGATGACGATGCACTAAAATGACGTTAAAACCTTTAAATTATTTTTGTAATTTAAATAATGTATCACGTAATTATTATTATTATTTTCTTAAAAGTGGTTAAGTCATCTCATTTTAAAAATAATATTTCAAATGACTTAGAAACCTTTTTTTTTCAAAGTTGAAGGCTTTTTTCAATTATTTAAAAATAATAACTGGCAATGACTTCAGTGTTTTGGCAATGACTTCAGTGTTTTTTAGAGTTTTGTCATGCATCCTCCAAATCTATCTATTAAAATTGGTTGGAGTCATGGCTCATTCATGACCCATGGGTACATGGTTCAAGTTTTTGGACCTACATCAAGGTAAATCTAAGGTCAATTATAAATTAGGAAAACTCAAATTAAAAAAAAAATACAAATATAAATACATAAATAATTTAATAATGAAAGTGTTTTTTCTTTTTCAAATTAAAATTTTAATAATTAATTATTTGAAAATATCTTAAAACACCTTTTTTTATTTTATACATTTAAAAAAAAAAATTTATGAAAAAATTCTACAAAATTCTAGCAAAAAAGATGAATAATTTAAAAAATTCCTAAATAATTGTTAATGGTTGAAACACCCTATGTTTTATGATTTAAAATCGCACATTATTGACATAATCACTAAACATGTCAAAATGAGTCAAGAAGATTGACGTCCCTAACTCGAATTCGATCCGTTTAATAATTGTATTAGGCGTATTGACACTATTATAAGATAAATTCAATTAGGTTTAACCCAAATCCACTAATATCATATTGTTTTGGAGTCATGTTCACGAGGCACATTAAGATTGCCACCCTAGATACCTATTTGTGAATATTTAAAATACCTCATGTTTTGAACACGATGACATGATTAATTTACATGATCTTTGTCTTCTTGTATCAACCAATGGAAAATGATGTCAATGCCCTCATCATGACATCATCACCATTAGTGTAATTGCAACGTCATCAATGTCATCATCTCATCATCATCATGAAGATGAATAGCATTTTTGCAAAAAAAAAAAATATCAAATGTTTTTAAATCATTTTCCATAAGTCTATAATAGAAAACTAAGGTCAAGAGGCATGTCATCAATTTTAAAACATAGAAGCATCACAAATATTTAACAAACATTGAGGAGTCACACATCATGAAAATAAGAAAATTCCTTCAAAATCTTGAAGTGGGAGAACTGCTTCCAAGGTTTTTCCCAAGATGTTGTTCCTTGAATACATCATTTACGAGGTTGGTAAGGGTCTTAAAACTAAAGTCCAAACCTAAAATCGGATTGAAAATGGGACCAAATCCGACCTGAACCCGATTTGACCCAAATCGAACAAAAACAAAAGCAACCAATTCGATTTCGGTTCTTCCCTTCAAAAATCAGATCAGCCCAAAATTAACCCGAAGTTGAACAAAAAAACTTAGAAACTTTTTATAAAAAAAAAACCCAGAAAATTTCCCCACCCCCTTCCATCTTTATAGTGATACAATTGGCGAGAAAGTACTTATTTTATAGTAGTTAATGATTACCGATAAAAAAAATTCTTTACATATCTGGTTAAATATATGTAATTATTTTATTGTAATAAATAGTTATCAAATAGAAAGAAAAAAAAAAGTTCTATTTTCATATTTATATTATCTATAATAGATAATAAAATAATTAATTTATAATAATAAATAATTATATCAATCAAGAAAAGTTGTTTCTATTAAATGTTTCATACTTCATACAATATCTAACAACAGAGTAACTATCTTCCTTTCTATTTGTATATATGGTTAATATTATTGAAAACAAGGTAACTAATAGAAAGAGAGAAAAAAAAAAGTTTTATCTTTAGATTTTATATTTTATACAACATGCAAATGAATAATTAATTTATAGTAATAAATAATTATCAATAGAAAAAATTATTTCTATAGAAATCCCAAAAAAAGTAGTAAATATAACCAAATCGAACGAAGAAAATCTAAAATTTATGGGTTTGGTTTTTGTTTTATGTTTTCGATAAAGACCTGAACTTTCAGGTTCGGTTCCAATTTTGACCAAATACGACCCAAACCCGAAAATTTGGTTGGAGTCGATTTTTCCCAAATGAATGGCAATGACTGTGCCACCTCCCCAAAGTCGTCAGTTACAAGATACCAAAAAACAACAGAAAAAAAAAATAAAAAAATAAAAAAAAAAAGTCGGAAAATAAAGAAAATATAATAATAATAAGCTAAGGAAATGAAGTCATAAAAGCTTGGGAAAAACGAAGGAAAATAGGACTTACAAGTTCTTATTAGAGCTTCCGTTTTCGTTTTCAAAACACTCTGCCTTAAAGGATCATTGAAAGGCGAAGGACAACTTTAAAAGCGAGAGGTGAGGAGGAGGTGCGTACTACCTTCTATAATATAATACAAAGTCAAGTCTTCTACGTTAGTTTTACAATTGTACATTATAATACCCACTTGGAACCATATACAAATTGTATATTATTGTGACCAAGGCACCCCCGGAAACACCTTCTTCCATTTACTAATAATATTAGAAAATGCTGAAGTAACATTGACATGGACATCATTTCACACATTGATGACTTGGATGTGTGTAGAACTTAAGATACAAGTGAGAAGCATCTGTGGTTCTATGCACACTAATGTGTGAAACAATGTCAATTTGAATGTTACTTCAGCACGACTCAATAATATAAGTCAAGTTGTTTAATGAAATATAAGGTTGAGTCGGAAGACAAAGAACTCACATGTTCACACACAATCTTAATAGTGTATACGGGAAATCCAACGATTGGAATTTATCTTAGAACCATGGAAATAAATACCCATAGCAGCTGCCATTCAAAAGATGGAATACCACGCTGGAAATTCCTCCTTCAAGGACTCTAGACATGAAATAATAGTCCTTACTGTCATATGCTTTAGCTATATCTATCTCTAGAGTTAGTTTTGGTTCCTTGTCTTCTAGTTGATCTCTTCGATTAGTTTATGAGCAAGAAAAACATTGTCGTATAAATACTTGTCTTTAATAAATAATGCCCTTTGTTCCTTCAAGATACGAGAGGAAAGAATCTCTCCTACATGCCAAGAGATAATGTTGGAAATAAACTTAAATAAGCTTATTGGATGAAATGAGAGCATGGTTTTATAAAACTCATTTTAACGTTTCGTCTCGGTTCTGATACGTTTGAGTTGTCTATTTCAACAATGAGACAAATGAACCATGATTTTAAATCCCGTCCAATGCGTTTGATTTGTCTATCTATCTTGTTGGCGGACGATACCAAGACGTATTAGACGAGATTTAAAACCATGAATGAGACAAAAGAAGATGGTACCATAACTTTTGGGATCAGAGTAATAGGCGTAGAATTGATAGATTTTGGAATAATCCCTTCAAAAGAGAAATGTTAGATGGCTACCATGCTATCTAAATTTCTTAATAATTGACCAAGCTTGCTGATAGGAGATTGTGTTATTTTCAGGCAGAATCTATAACCAATTCTGGAAAGAAATAACCAATTTTGCTGATTAAATACTAAGAGAGATGCTATTGACACTCCAACTTTTACTTAATTACACTCTAATTTCTTAAATTATCCATCATATACCCCAATTAAAGATGAAAACAATCTTTTCGAACATTACAAAGTTTTGGCTCAAAATTATAATCTCTACATTGTAACATTCGTTGAGACAATTTCAGTAGTAGTTTACAATTATGATTAGGCCCATATAAAATCCCCACCCACAAAAAAAAAAGGGTAATCTAGAATTAAAAAAAAAAAAAATTGAGACTACTATTGCCACCTCAACTTTTACTTATTCTCAATCATTCGCTTATTTTCTTTATTTTTAATAGGAGTGTAATAACTAAGAGTTGCATGCCAATAGCAACTCAATATTGACGAGATAACTACAAACAAGAGCAAATTATTTTATTTTATACTTTTCATTTAAAGTTTGAGGTTTCATTTCAGATCTGGTTATTTTCAGTCCAATTTTCGGAATTTTTAGACTGCTTAAGAGGTTTTTCTTTTTGTTCAGTCCAATTTTAATTCTAAGAAAATCATGCTAAAAAAGTATAAATGCTTGAAGCTGCTATCCTTGAATTGATGAACATTTTTTTTGTTTGTGTGTGTGTGTGGAGGGTGGGTTCTACGAATTTCCATTATTGGTCTTAAAACACAGAGCAAAAGAGATGATGAAAGGATGTGGAAAAGATGAACGAACTGATGAGGAGGATTGGGGCCAGGAAAGATGTTGGTTGTAGTGTTAATGAAATTGATGGCAAGGTTTCGGAGTTTGGTAGGACAATTGTGGGTGCACATGTAGGGGAAAGTTGTAATTCTAAATTAATTCTTGAGTCGTGCTACTCTCACTCACCATATATTCTCTCTGCCCCCTCTTTAAGTGAAAAAGGAAAGAAGGAAATTACACATATTCCCTCATCGAATTACGCTATACACCAACCAATTTAAATTTTTGACGTATATTGTTCAGTTGGTTCGAACCAAATTTATTGAAGTAGATTTGGTAGATATCGTACTGAACATTACAAAATCGATTAAATAGGTACCTATCAAACCTTACACAATAGTTTCGATAGGCATGTTTGGAGGTTTTCACTACGTACTTATCAAATATATTTTGCAATGTATGGTAGGTACCTACCGAATTGGTTTCGGAATGTTTAGTGGAAAGTTTTGTTAGATAGGATACTTACTGAATCTGTTAAAACAAATTTGGTCCAAGCCTATTGAGGAGGGTATATATGTAATTTCCCCCCCGCCCCCGCCTCCGCCCCCGCTTTATTTTTCATCTAAATATTCAACTTAAAAGGTGGGTACGGAAAGATTATATGGTGGATGCAAGTAGCACGACTCCTTCAACAATATTAGTTTGGGCATGTTCAAATATTACAAATGACAGCACGAGTGAGAAGTACTTCGGTGCAAGTAGTAAAAATGAAAAGGCGAAACAAGAACAGTGAGGATGATGTGCATCGAGTACTAATGAAGAAAAGTCATGAAAGTAGATGATTTGATTTAAGATACAACTAAAGATAGTGTTGAACTGTGAAAAAGGATTCATGTGGCCAATCCAATGGATGGTTGATCGTGAAGAAAAAAGTGCTTTTTTTTTTTTTTTGGTTTATAGTCATTTATGGATCGATGTTATCAGCCGAATCATCACCACAATTAAAGGTGAGACATAGTTCAATTCTAGACAAAATTAAATGGAGGAATAGACTCTTTCCAGCCGACCCCAAATCTTTGAAATAATGATTTGATGATGATGATAATTACCATAATGGATTATTCAATCTAATTAGGCTATTTGTGAAAGTGAGCTAGACGTTCTTTGGTGATACTATGCAACACTTAAGATGTCATTCAACTTATACATAGAGCAACGGAACCTGTTATCGGTGATTATGCCAAAAAAAGGATAAAAATGGGGGTGAACTTTGAACCATATTATATATTTTTTGTTCCAGGACGGAGTGCAACATTAGGTAAGGTGAGTCCACATTCTCCTTTGTAAGCATATGGTTCCCTCCTCTTACTAGATCAACCCATGGTAAAATTGTGAAAAAATTGAAATATCAAAGAAAATACAATCGCACAAAATACAAGAATTTATGTGGTTTGGTAGTGTACCTACTTCCCGTAGAACAGAACAAGAACAATCACTATTTTCTCATAAGAGACAACACCAATGCAGGGACATGACTTCAAGTTCCTACAATATCGAATTCGTAGGAGTCTAAGTATGGCATTGCACTTCGCATTAGCAGCCACTGCTCCAGTTGAAATATGAGCTTCAAAGTTAAAACTTTCAATTTCCAAAGCTTGCTATCATCCTCTTCGAACCATCTAAAGAATTCTCAAGTCATATGGGTGAAATCATGTCTTTGAAGGATAAGATGTCTTAAATAGGGAAGAGTCATTGGATTGGGCACAACAGGTGCCTTGTGTCCTGGATAGCCTTGATCAAAAGAGAGTGTTGAATGTTTAAATCAGATTCATGTTGCCAACCTTAATAGTTGGGATGAGGCATTGATATGATGGATGATCGATCATAAAGAAATGCCTCTTGGGCTTGTTGTCATTTGTGGGTCAATGTTATCAGCCAAATCATCGCTGCATTTAATGGTTAGACGTAATTGAATGCTAAACAAAATTGAATGGAGGAATAGGACTTTTCATCCAACCCCAAATCTCTGTGATAAGGATTCAATGACAATGATAACCACCATAATTACTAGATTGTAGAATCAAATCAGACTATTAGCGAAAGGTGGACTTATATATGGTAATACTATGGATCTCCTAAGTTCTCGTTCGACTGTATAATGCAATGGAGATCTGTTGTCAGTAATTATGGGTCAACTTCAATTTATCAACCAAAAAAAAAATTGAGTGCTGATTTTTGAACTCAACCTGGTAGGGGGACTCAAAACTCACCGACGTGACATTGACAAAGAATCGTATTCTGCCCCTCGGGATACACAACCACCTGCCATCTGTAGTTGTGTATCCCGAGGTACAATTGCGTATCTTGAGCAAAAGAATCTATGATTCTTTGTGCATGACACGTCGGTGAGTTTTTAAGTCCGGTTGTCAGGTTGAATTCAAAAATCATTAGTCAAAAAAATTATGGGAAACTTTGATCCATATAACATATTTTTCAACGCAAGGAGAGCACACATTTACCTTTTCAAAATTTTCTTGAAATGCAGCTAACGTGTCGTATATTGAGGTGCGGGAGGAGCGTTTCATTGAATGCATAGGATCCCGACTCATAAATAATAGAGAGATTTACCTAGTAGACTTTACTGTTGTACTTTTATTACAAAAACTCCTTTGGAGTCTCTCACAACTCCAAGGGAATCTTGCTTTATGAAGTTCCTTACCCACCAAACCTTACTTTATCAAGTTCGTTACTCAGAAAATCCTAAAGTGGGATCCATGTCATAAATTTTTAATTTTTTACAATTAATTTGTTACTTAACATATCTTGGAGTGAATTCTAACCACATTAATTTGTAAAGTTCAAAAACATGATTTGATGTACAAGATCATTAAAGGACATAATTCTAAGAACTTTAAAAGAAAATTTTGAAAAAAAATTAAATTTCTCCATTAAATTTTAATTTTAAATTTGGAAGTTTGATATCCATTCATTTTCAATATCTATTATTAAGATCAAATTTTTTTTTTTTTCTTTTAATTTTTTCTTTCTAATATGAGTTTTTACATGCAATCTGAAAGTATGTGTTCTTGGATTGCTAATTTGATTGTCCATGTGGGCCCAATCACTCTTAGTAAGATTTGAAATCTTATTGGATTGCTAATTTGATTGTCCATGTGGGCCCAATCACTCTTAGTAAGATTTGAAATCTTACTAAATCTGCATGATTCATTAAGTAAGGTTGGTGCAGCTAGCAAACTTGATAAATTAGGGGAGTTTTTGTAATAAAATTGCAGCAGATAGGTCTGTCCTGTAAATCTCTCTAAATAATATAGCAAAACCGCGAATGAAGTGCGCGCGAATTTTTTAGGCCGTGTTCTGGAAACAGGGAAGGAAGGCTTCACACACACACACACTCTCTCTCTTTCTCTCTCTGTGTTAAGTTCGTCTAGACGGAGCACTCTCTATTCTCTTCCCTTTCTTATCTCTCTATGTTCATCTACACGGTGATTCGCCATGCCGAAGAGCTTGTATTACTCTCTCCCGTGTTCTCTGCAAAAGCCCCAAAATCTCACCCCAGTTGATTCCTCTGTTACTCTCTTCTCCACCATGATCGTAATCTTTCAAATCTCTCTCAGAAAGTTCTTTGTTCATGGATCAAAGTTTTTTTCTTGGATTGTTAGCATACAAAGGAATTTAGGTTCCTTGTTCTGTGCCGACTATTATAGTGCCCTCACAATTTCTCCTTTAGAAACCCTAATTTAGCTACTCTCTGCCATTAAAGAAACCCTCAACTCATCCTCCGAACTCCCCCTCAATTTCTAGGGTTTCTGTTGCTGCCACTCCAATCCTCCGTTTCCTACTGAAGATTACTTATATAGAAGATGGGATTCTCAATTTTAGGATGTTGTGAAAAACGTCATTAAAGAGGTTTGAAGATTACATAAATTCTCTCCAGAATCCATCTAAGAACGATTCGAGTGTTCTCAATGTGGCAGAGAAGGTGGAGGTTGAAGATTAGGATTGGAATTGGTCGAAAGAAGCATTTCGATGAGGTTGATGAACAGGATAGAATTGTTTTGATTCTCAAGGTAATTTGAATTTTACAATTTATTGTATCTGCTCAACGATAATGTTTTTAGAGAGAGAAACATTGATGATCTGTGCTACGTTTAGTAATATAATTGTTTGATACTTTAGATTCGTAAAATTGTAGTTCCACCTAAAATCTCAAAGCCCAACTCAAACAACAGCGAGAATAAATTGATCAATTCTTTCAAGTACAGGTTTCATTTCGATTCTTCCTCTTAAGTCAAATTGTTTTCATTGATCATGCTTCAATCTGATTTCGAATGGTGGATTGTTGGTTTTCTTCAGGTGGTTTCTTCTTAATTTTCTGGTTTGTTCCTTTACAATTATGTTGTGATTTAAATCATATTTTGGATTTCTCTTTGGTAGTTTACGCTATAAATTTTTCTGCTTGATTTGTGTTTATTTTAGACTAGAAATCAACTCTTTTTGTTCTGTAATATGGTGTTGTCGATCCTTTGTAATTTGATTATTTTTCTAGGTATCTGAAGGTCCGAGTATATGCTTTGTAAGCAATTATTAAGTCATGTTTTTAATTCACAAAAATCTATACATGATTGACACTTGTGCTTTTCTTGAATGTTAGAAGTCCTGATTGATTAGTTATAATATTTTGGTCTTGGAGAGGAAGAACAAATCTTGGGATGGTGAGGAGGAGAAGATGGAAAATGACCTTGAGATTTTTAATTACATGGGGATTGTTAGACCTTTTGAATTCTTACTGAGTTAAAGGTTGCAATGCAATCAAGTGTTTCGGGTTCTTGGAATTTTTCAGTTCTATAAGACTATATCAATCATCCTGAATTGTAGTTAGTAGGTGCATATATTCAGAAGCCTTGTAAGCAGCTGTTTATAGATTCTTGAGATTATTCAATGTAATCTTTGCCAATGAATCCTATTGGAACCTGATAAATGCTTCAAAATAACTCAAAATAGATACGATCAGGCTGTGCATAAGCTAACTCTTGATTACTGTGTTCCCATCACAGGAAATCCATCAAGTTACAAGATTAAGATACCAAAAAGAAAAATAAGGCTGTATGTTTCTGAATTTGAAAATGGATGTATGGTTTGGTCACCTGAGCTATTGACTTAGTGGGTTCAAGTTATCCAAAGCCATGAAGTTATTTGGTGATAATAATTGTTCATCTCACAAAAGATTGAGATCGATTGCCACATAGCAACAAAAAGTGTTGAATATATAAAACATTTTCTTATAGAGCATAGATTAACAATCTGAGAGGGTCACATCAAACGCTCAAGGAATTCTTGCGAGTGTCCTTAGTTGTTTCTATATTATATAAGGAAACATAACTGCAAGCTCTATATGATTGAAGCCATAACAGTCAAATTTCAAGATTAGTTTATACCCATACATCAATTGTTAGTGATACAACTAGAAACATTTAAATATACAAATATTAATGCTAAAGATAACCAATACATGTAGCAGTATTGTAGTTAATGTAAGCAGGGGTAAAGATTAATATATTATGATTCTGCTTGGTTTCTTTATTAGTTCAGTTATATTTACAGCTCTCAAATTCATCATTCAACAGAAGAGATTCCAAGGTTGCCCTTCTGTGTTAGAATCTCCAATGTAGAGTTCATACACAATAATACTGACCTCTTTATAGAGAGTAAATTGTGTTTGAGCTCACGATCCCATTCTATTTTTCTTTGATCAATTGTGTTTTATTTTCAGGGGTTAACTAGAGGAAAGCGTAATTCAAGTGGAAAGGTAAAAAGAACATATAAAAAATAAGTCACTCTCTTGAAATTGGAATATTAGTAAATCTGATATGACATGTTTCCATATATTATGGATTTCTAAAATAGAAATGGTTTCATGTTAACAATAATAACCACCCTAATTTTTTTTCTTTACTAATCTACTTTGGTGCTATACTCTTCAGGTTGTAAGTGATGATGGGAAGAAGGTCAGACGACAACATCCCTTCAAGTGACAGTAAGAATGTTTCTACTGATTGGGTCACTGCAGTACCTTTCTTTCCTTGGAAAGAAGAATTGAATGGCCTTTTTGATGGAGGCGTGCCAATGGCTCTCCGGAGAGAGGTAAAATCGACACTCTTTGAGTTTGTTGCTTCTCTTTAAGTTAAATGTAACTTCAGTTTGGCTTTCTGCTTTTACCTACATCTATGGCAACTGTTTGTGGTTTAGCTCAAAATGGTTAGAGAATCACTCAATCTAAGATGAGAAACTTTTCATAGATTTACTGGGTCGATTAAGAAAATTACTTTGGGTCACAATCGCAAAGGCTATGATCAATGAGTTTGCAAAAGAAACATTGGATTTGTTTTTAAAGATGCAGATGGAAGGGTTTAAGCCAAATGAAGTAACATTGATTGGGGTCTTGTCTACTTGTAATCATGGCTGTCTAGTGGAGGAAGGGAAGAACTGGGTTAAAGTGATGCAAGGGTACATGCTAACCACTAGGATTGCACATGACAATGGGCATGGTAGATATTTTGGGAGAGTCGGGTGTTTAGAGGAAGCTGAAGAACTAATGGGGACTAGAGAGCATGCCTTGCATGGTTGTCAAATGCATATGCCACCGCATATTATGCCATCCACAAAACTATTCTCAGATATGACACTATGGCATATGGAAAAAACATGCCTTAGACACATGCTATCCCATATCGTAGTTTGTGATTGCACATGCCATCACATACTGCAATATGTGATCACATATGCAGTATGTGATGCCATAACTGTCCAACAGTTGGAGATCTGATTGTTGGGTGCTATTTTTTATTTTTATGTTTTCTTCATCAAACACCTCTATAAATACCCCATCTCCCCTCCCATTCCTGCCACCCTCTAAGCATCTAAAGCCCCCACATTTTCTCTATAATACCCTCCAAATCACACATTTACACTCAAAGACTCACTACTTCTAATTTTTTTGTTTTGTTTTGTTTTGTTTTGAAAAGTATAATATATTGAGAAAAAAAGGGAAAAAGGTTACAAAGAGGCCGAGAAAGCCTCACAAAGAGCAACAAATAAATTCTACTTCGACAAATTCTTCTTTTATTCTACAACTTGTTTTCATAGTTCGTATACTTCTACATCTCTTATTTCTTCTTATCTTATCTTTTTCTACTACAAGTCAAGAAGCAAGCCAAGAAACAACTCCAGCAAGATTCTAGTATTCAGTTGATGGCTTCAACTTTGGGGTGTAGGCATGATACTTTACCCACGTCTTATTTGGGTTTACCCCTGAGAGCCCCCTATAATAGTAACAGAATTTGGAAAGGTGTGATTAAGAGATTGAAGAAAAAGTTGAGTACATGGAAGGCCAAATATTTATCCAAAGGGGGGAAGTAACTTTGATCAAAAGCACCTTGACAAGTATCCTGATATACTTCCTCTCCCTGTTTTAGCTTTCTAAGTCCGTGAAAATCAGATTGGAAAGGCTTATGAGAAATTTTTTGTGGAATGACAAGAATGGTAGGGGGGAAGTACCACTTGGTCAGATGGAAGTTGATTTGCATGCCCAAGAAGAACGCCCGAGGGGGGGGGGATTGGGGATAAGGGGTCTTAGATTGGTTAATAGAGTGCTTTTAGGGAAGTGGCTTTGCATGCCCAAGAAGAACGCCCGAGGGGGGGGATTGGGGATAAGGGGTCTTAGATTGGTTAATAGAGTGCTTTTAGGGAAGTGGCTTTGGAGATTTGGCGAGGAGGGGTAGTTTATGGGGGAGGGTCATTTTGACTAAGTACGGGGAGAAGATGTTAGGTTGGTATAGCAGTGAGGCTAAATGCTCGTTTAGGTGTAGTGTGTGGAAGGGGATTCTTAAGGTGGTTAAGGACTTTGATAGAGGGATTAGATTCAGAGCGGGCATGGGGGACAAATCAGATTCTGGGAACATAATTGGTGTGGCACATCTTCTCTTGCAACTCAATTTCCGTCCTTGTATGCTTGTTCTTTGAAGAAAACTGTTTCATTCAGCAGTGTTTGATTCACAACGACTTCACTTCTACTTGGGATTTGGAGTTCAGGAGAAATTTTAATGATTGGGAGCTAACAAAGGTGATATCTTTCCTTGATCTCTTGGATTCTTTTCATCTCAACGAAAGTGAACAGGATAGGTGGGAATGGACGAACATGAAGAATATGAGATTTTCTGTCCTTTGTTTTCATAAATCACTTATTCCTTTTGCTAAGTATTCCTTCTCGAAGTCCATCATTTGGTCCAAGTTAGTTCTTTCTAAAGTTTTTTTTTTTTTGTTTGGTTGACTTCTTTAGGAAGGATTTTAACGATGGAAAAGTTGATTGCCTGGGGCTAGATCACTCCTAATTGCTGCTCCCTTTGTTCGAGGGATGGGGAATCTGTTGACTATATCTTAATTCATTGTTCCTTTTCTCATGATATTCGGTCTCTTTTCCTTAGGCTTTTCCTTATTAACTGGGTCTTACCTCGGAAATTCTTCTTGTTGTTAGAAGGGTGGGCTAATAACGCTTTCTCTTCTAGAAAAAGATACCTTTGGGCTATGCTTCCCCCGGCTATTGCTTGGGGGTTGTGGAACGAGAGAAATAATGGGGTGTTCAAAAGTAACGCGAGAAGCTCTCTTGGCGTTTTCTTGGAGATCTTGGGCTATATGTACCTTTAGTCAAAATTGAACAAAGAGTTTGTGGGGACTACCTTTCGAGGACTTTTTTTATAGATGGAATTCCTTTTGTAATCATTAAAGTTTTGGCTTTCTTTTGGCTCGTTTCGCTTTCTTCCTTGAGGGGCTATCTCAGCCTTCTCTTTTTGTATTTTGATTCTCCTTCTCTCATTAATATATTTTATACTTGTAAAAAAAAAAAAGAAAAAAAAAAACATGTCTCAGGATAGAGTTGAATGGTGAAATAATTTCACACTGTTGAACACAATATTTGGGATGGGAATGAGATGTAGTTTAACTACAGTGCAATGGAATTTTGCTGAACTTGAGTTTATCCCAGAAAAGAAAAACTAACATTTTGGCTAAACGATATTAGGTAAGGAGTGCTGACAATCATCTCTTTTATTAGTCATAAGCAGTGTTAATATCACACAAGGTACTTGTTTTATTGAATTATACTTCATAGTTCAGTTGTAATTCTCTCCTGATCATAATGAAATTTAATGGTCTTCTTTTTCCGTGGTACAATTCTTTTATACTCTGCAGTCTGCATTATTATGGCATATAGATCCAAAATGTCTTTCAGGTATGGAGTCAACTCTTGGTAGGATTTATATCTCAGACATTGGACTAAAGGAAATTATTTAGCTATAGATCAGATGGTTTAGTTACTCTAATCAGCCGTTTGAACTGATCAGTTAAACAATAAACAGGATGTGGTGGGTGCATCGAGGATTCGAGGTGATAGGCATTAGGGTCTAGCATATGGTTCCCTCTTAAATAATTGAGATCTATTCTACACATAAAATTTCATATTAGACTTTCATAATATTATCTTAGTCTGGTGAACAGAATTTGATAAGAGCAGCTCATTATAAAATTTTACAGAGTCATCTAAAAGACCAAGACCGAAGTGTCAGATAAAACAATATCTATATAAACCTAGTTAATGGTCTTCTACCTTTGCCACATTGAAGAAAGCCCATTTCTTCTTCATTGCCAGTTCTCTCACAGGCTTTCGAAACATATCTTGTTGGAGCATTCGAAAGGAAAGGAATTCTCGCATCTTTGATGGAAATGAGTTGTTCTTTGAGGAGCTTGTGGTGTCAACTTTGGCTCTTTTGCTCTTTTGGTGTAAATTATACAATGAAATTAGGGGAGTTTTCTTCGATGATTTTCTAGCTAGATGGGATTAGGTTTTCAATTTGGTTGAGTAGTTGCTTCTTGTTTTGGGTTTTGTGTGTTTGGTGGTTTTTTTTATTTTTTATTTTATTTTTTTATGATGTTTTGTTTTGTAGAAAGGTCGTCCTTAGCTTGTACTTTTTAGGTTGGTCATCTTGACCTCCCTTTTAACAAATACACTCTTTACTAATTAAAAAAAAAAAAAAAACCCTCTTTTCCATATTAGTGACCTCTCTTTTTGGTGTGGCTAAACAAATCTATAAGATGACTATAATATTCATTAAGGGTCTGTTTGATTGCATTTAGAAAATATGCAGGACAATCGTTTTCTTAAAAAAAAATTGCAAATTTTAGGTTGTTATGCTTGGTCAAAATTTTTTTAATAAACAAACCCAGTTCATTTTGTAGAGATGAGTTGATCTATCTGATGAGTTGACATGATATTTTCCAAGTTGATTCGATGAGTTGGTTCCATCGATTTTCGTAACAGAGTCACCTCAAAATCCAATTGAGTTGAGTCAACTCAACTCAGTTTCAAGCTGACTAAGCAGGTTGTAAAACTATGCTAAAAGTGAACTCTCTTTGTTGCAACCTCCGGAAAAAAATAAAATTCATTGCTACAACAACTTATTCATAGATCAAACATTAAACTTACAAGATCACAATTCACAAAAAACAAACATACTAAACAAATACAGTAAAATATGAAAAAAATTAAAGGAAATGAGGCACACATCACAACACATCACAGCAATTAATGTTCTTCTCCCTCTAACAAATTAGATGGAGTCATAATACCCATCAACTTCAGACGGAGAATCCAAGAAAGAACAATCTTCAATGTCATGGCGTCTTAAGAAAGGCATTGCCTTTTGTATCCTTTCCCAGCTATCATCCTGTACAGTAACCACATTGTTCATAACAAAGACTTCCAATTTCCAGACCTCTTCGTTCCCTTCTCCAAAGAATTGTGGATTCAAGTGGGAAAAACTACATGAATGAAAAGAAAGAGAGAGCAATTTGGGAAGAGTGGTGGGATTGAGCCAAATTGGTGTCATTTTTCCACTGTATTCATAAAAACTAAGCTCGGAAAGTTGTTGAAGAGGTGAAAGTTGATGCTGTATTTTACTCTCCATTCTGTGCTCATAAAATTTTAATCTTAACTTCCTCAATTGCTTGAGCTCTGACAACACTTTCAGATCCCCTTCTTCAATTCCATCTTCTGATCGTATTTCCAACTCTAGAACACAGAGTTGAGTCATTTTCTTCAAATCAGAAACACAAAAAGACTCATCATTATAATTCACTCTTGAAGAATTCCCAACTTTGAAACCCCACAACTCCTGAAGGTTGGAAAGATTTCCAAGCTCCTTTGGCAGCCATTCTACAGATTCACATTTATACAAAGATAAGATGGTTAGTTTCTCCAGAGATGCAATACCTCTTGGTAATCCCTTTAAATAAGGGCAGTACTCGAGAGAGAGAGTTTGGAGGTTTCTGAGGTTTCCAATGGAATCAGGAAGTCTCGCCAATCCACAGTATTCAAGTTTTAGACAAATGAGATGTTTCAAAGATCCTATCTCACTCAACCAATCTCCTCCATTACAAGAGGAGGAATCATAAATACTAACAGAATCTTGAAAAGATATACTCAAAACCCTCAACCATTTTAATTGACATAGTTTGACTCCCATATTTTGACGAAATTCCTTGCTCTCCGCTATACCTCTCGCTGATATGGTCCGCAACGATTTGAAATTGATGATTTCATTAAAGAAATTCATATCAGTATCCTGCACCATGCCCACCCGGCGCGTTTGAGTGCAGGAAGGTCCACCCTTGTCTTCATCATTGAAGCAAATAAAATTTTCTTCCTTGGCGATCCCCCTGATCATGTCTCGTACCAAATCATGGATTCTGAATACATAGAAGAGTTCTCTGGACCTGTACCAATCATCACAAGTTAGTAAACAACGTCTCATTAGTTCATTAATATATTCTTGTCCAATTTCATATTTAGTCCTTCGGTCTTGTCCTCCTCCTCCTCGAACCAAGCCCTCACCAATCAACCAAGGAACTATTTCAATTGACCAGATATCGCGATCTTCAGGAAACATGGCCAAACACAACATGCATAGTTTCAAATGTGAAGGAAGCTCTTGGTAGCTTATTTCTAGGACAGACTTCACTGGGTCACCCTTGTTAGCCAGTTCCTCCTTCAAATTCTCATGTATCCTACGCCAGTCACTGGTCAAATATCCTTTACCTTTCATCATTCCACCAACGACTTTGATTGCTAGTGGGAGCCTTTTACATTCACCAACGATCGCCCTACCAATACACTCAAGCTCGGGATTAAGGCACTGACCTTCTTGCTCTCCAAATGCAGTTTTGGTGAATAATGACCAACTTTCCTCATCAGAGAGAAGCTCGGGATGATGTATGTGCATCTCAGTAGCTCCCAGTGATCGAGCCACTTCCTTTTGCCTAGTCGTGACAATGACACAGCTATTCCTTTGAGGCAAAGCTGTCTTCAAGCTGTCCCACCATGACCCTCCATCTTGGCTCCACACATCATCTAGGATAATTAAACATCGTTTCCCTTCTAGCCGATTACGCAGTTCCTCCAGTAGACCTATTACATCTATGTTTGCCAAGTCTTTTTTCACATCGAGTTTTACCAACATGTTCTTGATTAACTCATCAAATTTGGGAGTTTGGGAAACAGTCACCATCAAGAAACTATCAAAGTCCTTCTTCACATTTTCGTCATTCTGTATCTTTTGAGCAAGGGTAGTTTTGCCGATCCCACCCATTCCAACGATACCAATGACGTTGAAGGACCCTCGTATTTTTAAAAGCCACCCTATAACTTTCTCAGCAGCATTGTCTAGGCCTACTACTTCAGCATCATTCGTAAGGAGTTCTGGGTATCTCACTGGCTGATTAACACCTAAATGTTCTTGGTTTGGTGCCACAGGAGTTCTAGCAAGGAAAGAGCTCATCTTCTCTTTAACATCTTGCATTCCTTGATTTATTTCACTCAACTTCTTTCCCATTCGATAACGAAATTTCCAGAACGAGAGAGAACAATAATTCATGCACTTGGATGCCATTTTTCTTCTTTCTGATTTCAAGAACAACTCGCAGTCTGATATAAGGTCCTCTGCATCATATAATAACTCCCTTAATTCTTGCACAACCAACTTAAGAAGTTCCTTTTGGTCCTTCACTCTCACTTTTTCTGCATCTTCGAGGAACTTTTGCACGTACAAAAGCTCTTTCTTCAAAGCCTTGAACTCGTCGTGGAATTGAAGCACATGGCGACCCTCATTTAGGAGACTTTCGACCAACTTTTCTACAAGAATATTGATTACTGCATCCAACATCTTCCTACACAATATTTCCAAAAATATAATTTTCAAATTAAAAATGGAAGTGAAGGTAACAACTCAGTCGCATATCATCACTTCTTGCCTACAAATATTCCAACAGTATAGAAGAAGGAAAAAAAATTAAAGTATCATGTGGAGCAATATATATATTTCTGTAGACAATGACCTATATATATATATATATAAATAACTGCAAAACCAAATAAGAAGCAAAAGGAGATTAAGGGATTATGAGAACTTATGATTTTAAGATAACTAATGATAAAATGACGTGCTAAAATATACACGGTTGACATGGCAAGTGCACGTAACAGTAGATCTTTTTTCCTTGTGTATCGCAAAGTAAAAGATCTATGGTTCTGTGTACTTGCCACATCAATTGTGTCCAGACAGACCACTTTCATATATTTTAGCGTGTCATTTTATCACTGACTATTTTAAATTTCATCTTATAAAATAGCCCAATCTGGACGTGGCAACAACTGATTATTTCTTACAAAAAAAACAAAGAATTGTACTAAGATCATAGCAAAACGTACATTGTTGAGTAGAAGCATGTACTAGTTTGTAACTATATAGCGTGTAATAAAGTCGTGGTTCCAATAGGTGCATGATTGATTATGTTGGTAACAGAAGTATGTAGCTATTGTAGCATTATGTGTTATATTTGTAACATAGTATTGACTCAAATATCGTTTTCCCTCACTATCTAAAATCAAACTTGACTAGACCATATTTTTACTACAAATAGGGGGATGAAGTTCAATCCAAAATGACCAAATAATACACAAACCCATACAATACTATTTTATATATATAATTAATATTAATTCTATTTGTTAGAATAATGTCTTATATGTACAAATAATTATTTCTCTAAGCTAGGCACTGGACCTCAAAATGATTAATTAATGAAGTGGTTATCGTAGAGCTGGATGTGGGAACAATTATAAGGAATAGCTCAAATCTACCCAAAGATATTTTTTACCCTCTATTGCTTGTTTTAACACTAAAAAGGAGAAAATGATATCTTATGAATTGCAAATTTGCTGTTTTATATTATAACCTTTATAATACTAACAATCCCCCCAGCAAAAAATCCCAAAATTAATCACTTCATTTTATGAAATTAAAGGACCTTGGGCTGTCGAATACAATTTTTTTTTTTTCATGTTGTGTGCACAGAACTATAGTTCTTTTTTTGATGCACAAGGAAAAAAGGTCTATGGTTCCATACACACGCATTGACGTCAGTGAGTGATACACAAAGAGAAGATGAGCCTAGAGGAATACAAATTATTGTTCAAGCTTTAATTGATAGATTGGTACGCAAAGCCTCTACAACAATAATTTGGTTTGGGAGAAAATTGAGTTTCCTTTATATAAAATGGATGAGATCAATAGGACACATTTTTAGGACGATGATATTACAACTCCATTATACTATGACTATACTACAAAATTGCAACATGACGATCCTGTATAAAATCACCCTATAACTGAAATTATTATTTTCAAATTATGGACAACTACACTCAGATTGTCAATGGAGCGAGTCTGGATTGGATTGGAGTTGATCTAGGACTAATTTGATACGAATCATATTTGGGCAAAATCGATCCAAGTATGAATCATAATCGGATCTTGTCTAATCAATTTTTTATTTTTATTTTTTATTTTTATATTGAATGTCAATATTAAGATCTTAATCCGATCCAATGAAAACTAGACCGAATCAAATTTGACATACAAATTATAAATAAACTTCATATGTTTAAACAAAACATATGATATAATTTACATAAATTCTGACATTTAATTGGACCGGAGACATGCATGATAGGTTATCAACTTGGCTCAATCGGATGCTTATCAAGACCCAAATCGTCAATCTAGATCCCAATTTATCAGATCAGAATGGGTTGGATTTTGTGTCTAATCCGGGTCATCGACCGCCCTTAACCACTGTAGTCAGTACTTTTAAGGTTGGGTAATTTTGAAGAGATTTTCCTGTCCTACATTCTACATTCTAAAGTTGATGACAAGCCCCTAGACTTCGGTCTTCAATGAGAGAGTAACATAAAATGACTAAAATTCCTTTTGTCTTCCACCTTTTGCCAAAAATCCCTTGACTTTTCCTCAAAATCCCATCATCTCAACTTGTAGATTCGGTAACAAAATTTTACATTCATCTTCAATTTGAAGATTTAATCTCCTTGAACAATTAATCCCTCATGAATAAGATTGGATTTCGAGAGAAGTTAAATAATGTTAGGTTTATAATAATAATGAAAGTCGGGAGTTATTGCCCAAAGGTTGAAGATGATGTGTTTTAGACAAGGTTGAAGAGGTTCAAAACAAATCTTAGAGATCGAAACAACATATATTTTGTGGAAATAAAAAATAAGGATTCTATGTTAGGCGCTCATGCAAGACGAGGTAAGTCATCAGTTTGAAAACACTAGAAGGTAACTCTAATTTTCCCCAATGCCCAATTGTACCTCAAAATTATCTTGCTTTTGAGGGTCCTTGTCTTATCGTAATGTTATAAACTATAAAGAGTAGCTAGATGAATGACACATTGAATCTAAATAAGAAAGAAAGATAAAAAAAAGGATAAATCGAGAAAAAAGAAGTCTAGACCTATTTGGGCGTATTGGTCGGAACGAAATTTAGATTGAGAAGATAAATATATCTCTTCGCTATGGAGGTGGTATTGTTTTATAGATCTCTTTCTATGATGAGAGATCATTATGCTGGAGGAGATCCTGTCAATTTCATACTTTGATGTGTTCGTTTCGTATTTCTTAGTCTCCTAGAGATATTTCTTTTATTTTGAAATGACTAGTTTTAAGGGCGCCCAACAACTTAGCTTGGGCGTCCATGTTTTTTTCGAAAATCTCATATTAAAGAATAAATGTGATCAGGTTGGACCAGACTCGATTGCTTCTATGAGTTGAGTCAACCAAAAAAAAAACCCGACTTTTGAAAAAATCAATTGACCATCTGATTCAACCAGTTAAACTGGTTCAACCAATGACTCAACCAGGTTTGTAAAAGGATCGGTCCAACTTTTGGAGGATTTTTCACATACCCCTCTATGATTTGATGAATATTTTAGTTACCTCATCTGTTTTAAAATTGATGACATGCACCCTTGACCCTTGACCTTAGGTATTCTTTTACAAACTAATGGAAAATGATTAAACTTAGTAGGATTTTAATTTCTTTTTTACTTTGGCAGGCTGCATGTACCATCCCACCGGCTAGTAGGATTTTAATTGTTGGGTCCCCATGCTTAGTATGACAACCCCTAAAATCAATGTCTAGACCAAATTTAAAATAAATAAATAAATGAACATCCATTAAATTCTTAAATTTCAATTTCAATTTCAATTTCAAATTCCAATCTATGAGGAAATTTTCTTTTTTATATTATTATTATTATTTTTTCTGTAAAAGTTCTTAAAATCTTGTAATCTGTATCATGTGACACTGGATCATGTTTTTAGAAGTAAAAAAGTTACCTGATTTTAGGAAAAAATCTAAAATATTTATTGGATATTTCATATTTGGGTCCAATCGATCAGATTGCTTTGGATGGACTCATTCCATCATACAGGTCAACGTCCGGTCTGATTTTTAAAACACTGTTATATATATGAAAACACATGGAAATTGAACAATAGATATAAGTGAAGAGATGCTTGGATGTTCACCCAAATCATCCTCAACCAAGAAGAATCCATTACATTCAAACTCTTCAATAGTAAGTCTCTATTTTCTCACAATTTTAAATGGTTTTTTTATTTTATTTTTTATTTTTAGGACCTATCGACACTCATACAAAATACTTTATGATCTCATGCCGATAGGATCCTATCGACATTGAGTGTACTTCTAAAAAAAATTCTCCAATGTCGACAGGATCTCGATGACACTGAACAAAAACATTATAAGATCTAATGTTGACGGGATCCTGTCAACATTAGATCCTATGGTGAAGGTGAAGAAGATGAAGAATGGTGGTGGAGGCGCACGGTAGTGATCTCACAAGATGATTTATCACAATGGTGGTGGTGCATAGCGGTCTTGCACAGTCGTGGTGATGACTAGAAAAGTAAGGAAGGTGAGAAAATTTCAAATTTTGATTGGATGTAGGCCTGGCAACAGGTTGGGTAAGACTTCCACAGACTCCGTACCTTAATTGAAACATACGCACACATACCCGAATTTTATGATAATACTTAAATCCAAATTTTTACCCAAGGTTTAGGTGGATAACCATACCCTGATATTTTCACTGATTCTTGGTGAACGCATCTTACATGGAAGCACATAATTTATTTAATAAAAAAAAGAGTTTCTCTCTCCTACTATAGTGAAAAAAAAAAACCTTTTAGATCTAATCACTTTGTGACATTCAAAATCATGATTTGATGAAATTGGGTTGTAGAGGATAAAAGTATATGAACTTTAAAAAAAATAAAAAAAACATTTATTTTTCACAGTTGATTTTTTTTTTTTTTTTTTGTAATTTGAGGGCTTGGTAGCAGTCCGTTTTGAAATCTAAAAAAATAAATATGTAGGCAGAGAATAAGCAAGGGAGAGAAACTCTCTTTTTTTTTTTTTTTTTAATAAGTTATATGTTTCCACATTAGCATGCGTCAGGTACGTGCGCCAAAAGTACGTTAATTTATCAACAATCAAATTTTTACTCTCTTATTGGAATTTTTTTAAAATATTAATAGCAAAAATTATATAATAAAAAAATTAATTATTATATATATATGAAATTATACTTTTGTTATAGGGTAAAAAGGTAGGCTATGACGTATATTCATACTCAACCCTACAAAAAGTTTTGGGTAAATGGGTATCAGGTAATATAACCCAAATTCTTAATCGAGTAGACGGGTATTATCCGACCTATTGCCAGCCCTAGTTGGGTGTTCCTATTAAAACGGGTGCCCCAACTAATGTCACTATTTTGGCAATAAAACAGATGTGCCCGATGAAAATGGTTCCCAATTAAAAGCATGGGTACCTTTAACACCAGCCTTTCGAAATACATTTGGTTATATTTACAATGCTTTACCAATACCCTTGAAGATTGGTAATCCTATTTATTTTTATTGAACACTATTGGCTTGCTTAAAAAAAATAAAAAAAAAAGAAGGATGCTCACTCATACGGGTAATAACAAGGAAATAAATACAATAAAAGGCGACAAAAATAAAAAAAAGGGAAAGAATGATGAATAAAATGGTAATAAATCCATGAAATTAAATAAAATCATACAAGCTTGAAAGGAAACAAAGGAAATTAGAAGTAGTACTTACCAGTGGTTACTAGAGTTTCCTTCTTTTGAGATTCACACACCCAATTACATAGAAATAAGCTTCCTGCTTTTTAGATCCACCTATACAGAAAGACCCAATTACATAATTATTGGTATAGGCAAGACTGATTCTAAATAAATAAAGAAGAAAGAGAATAATACAAAAGGCGCTCTGAATAAAAAGAATGAAGCTTACTCTAAAGTCAAATGTTGATCTTTGGGAAATAATTTTGATAATAAAAAAAATTAGAGAAAGAAAGAAGATATCGACCTTTCGCTTGGTGTCATATAGAGGCAAAGTTTTATAGGCAGGCCAGCTTAGTGTGGTACAAAGTGAAGTCAAGTCTTTTATATATAATAATAATAATAAAGTCTTCCCTGTTATAATAATAATAATGCCCACATGGTTGTGTTGGAGAATTGAGATTCCCTCAACAAGTGGAGAGGGTACAGAAAGTCAACTTTTGTATCAACTAAACACTCAATATCTTTGGAAGGCCAATGTTCGGCTTCTACTTCGAATTAAGCCTTGAGAACCTGTTTTTATTAAAAAGACATTAGTTTTCGATCACCCTATATGCACAATTCAATTAAAATCTGCTCCATAGTTAGTCAAGATTTTAAAATGATAGACAGAGGTAGCTCTTAAATGAAATTAAGATCGAAGCTTCGGAAGTAAGGTCCAATCTGCCAATTAGACATCCAAATCTTCCTTTTGACAATTAAATTCAAGTTGGTGAGCTATTCCCCTGATTCAATTTGTTATTTTTTCATTTCAAAGTACAATCATAAAGTACATTGTCTTGAGGGAGTTTTTTTATTTTTATTTTTTTATTATTATAATAAAAATGCAACAGATGGGTCTGCCCAGTTAATCTCTCTGATAATGGAATAATGCCCACTTGGTCTTGTTGGAGAATTGAAATTCCCTCAACAAGTGGAGAGTGTATAGAAATTCAACTTTTTCACATTACATACACGTGAAGTTATATAAATATTTTATCAGCAACTTGAGTTTGGTTGATAATTAAGATCACCTCAACATTCAATCCTCTCTTGAGATGTGTGAGTTGAGTGTGGGAAATTAATTGGTTCTTCTTTCATAGGGTTGTCAATGGATCGGATTTTGGGTTTGTTCAG
The DNA here is from genome assembly GCF_017979445.1 of Akebia trifoliata. Lineage (NCBI taxonomy): Eukaryota > Viridiplantae > Streptophyta > Magnoliopsida > Ranunculales > Lardizabalaceae > Akebia > Akebia trifoliata. The sequence continues at coordinate 55,232,559 of NC_141377.1, read as the reverse complement.
AATTCAATTCGATAAGAGTCATACTGGATCTAGATTCTATCTAAAATATATTTAAATTGTAGTGCCTACTTCAGAAAATATAACTACAATGTAGGTTAATATTTATGTATATTTGCTAACTAGATTGAGACATCTGGGTTGATACGTAATCAAAATGATTCGCTATCAAAATTCAAACATTAATTGACTGCGTCCCTTTATTTTAGGAGTGTCACTCATGTTTTCAATCCTCCAACTTGTGCTTTGGGAGTTGATACATTTCCAATCTCCACTCTCAAATTGTGGAATATGCTCCTAAAATGTTTGGAAACTTAGCCACTCTTCATGAAAAATCTCATTCTATCGACCATGTTAAGTACCTTCAGTTTATTTCTTAAACATGTTTGGTTTTTTTTTTTTTATCCTTAAAAATAAGGTTGTTTTACACATTCGATTAAAAGTTTTTCAAAAATTACACAATTGTTTATAGTTTTAAAATATTTATTACACAAATAAATTTATTCGTTTGTGTAAAAACATTTATAATGAATTTACCGTTACAATTATTTATTTTCTCAAAATTACATAATTGAATATTTTAAAACCCAAGAATTATAATGGTAAATTCACTACAAAAGTCACTACACATAATGGACAAAATTATTCGAGTACATAAGTATTTTAAATCTGTATCCAGCTATGTAATTTGACTAAGTCCCATTTGCTGACTTTTGCATCATCAAATCCCCAACAAATCGAATGAAACCTACAAAAGAAGTTGAAGACTTTGCTAAGGATCGAAGCTTCGTGTTTGTTTTTCTTTGAACCATCAATCCCCTCTTGATCATTGCTACTAATTAATGGGGTCACAATTTATTTCCCTTCCTTTAACTTCATAACAATAGTAAGCGAAAATATTGCCAAACTAATAAGCAAGGATTGAGTGAAAATATAGCTAAGCTATGAACTATATTGGAATTATGATTATTTTTTTTACAACGCACACTTTGCTTAGTTAATGAATATTTAATTAAAATATATTTATCTTCTTACAAGTTATCAATTTTAAATTGTAAATCAATTTTTTTATATAATATCTATATAATAAAACACAACGGTTGTCTTCCCCCAATGCTTATACTCCACAAAGAGTAGATCATATTCAATCTCACACATCTCGAAGAACAATTTCAATTTTATTCTCTTTTCTCCCCTTATTTTTCTAAAAATATCCTTTCAACTTTATTATATTTTCTCTTCCAACCACTTTATAATAAAATCATTCAAAAATTATTTTCTTTCATTTTCTCCACTTCTTCAATAATACTCTTTCAATTTTATTATATTTACAATTCTACCCCTTCTCCAATAATACCCTTACAACTTTCAGCACCTTACATGTTTTGTCTTATGTGGGTTAGAAGTTTTGGAATAGATTGATTTTTTTGTGAGGATGATCTTTATGGTAAGGAGATTATCTTCACAAAAAATCAGCCCATTTCGAAACTTCTAATCTCATGCTTACAAGTTGAAGAATCGAGATTGTCCTTTTTGTGTTAAATCACTTTTGATGGGGTTAAAAGTTTTAGAATGAGCTGATTTTTCGTTAGAATGATCTCCTCACCATAGAGATCATCCTCACCAAAAATCATCCCATTACAAAACTTCTAACCCATGTAGATCAAAACACGTATGGTGTTGAACATGACTCTCTATACATATATGTGTGTGTGTATGAGGAGCGTTTGGTATAAAATCTTAGGATGACAACGTTTACTAACAAAATTTGTTCTATATGATTTAAAAGTTTCGAATTGGGTTGAGTTTTTATAAAAATGGTCTCTATGGTGAGGAGATCATTCTCACAAAAAAATAAATCCATTCAAAATCTTTTACAAGTCAAAAAATCATAGACCATCAATTTATAAACTACTTTTTATAGGGTTAGAAGTTTCAGAATGCGCTGATTTTTTGTGATGAGAAATCATCCTTACAAAAAATCAGCTCATCCCGAAATTTTTCAATCATATAAGACAAAACTTTGTCTAAGAATGATGTCTTAACTCATTCATATGGTAAGGAGATCATCCTCACCAAAAATCAGCCATTCTGAAATTTCTAATCCCATCAGAAGTGGTTTACAAAAAAATGGATAATTTACGGTTCTTCAACTTGTTTTAATGGGGTTAGAATTTATGGAATGAGCTGATTTTTTGTGAGAGTAACTTACTCACTATAGAAATCATCCTCACAAAAAATCAACTCATTCCAAAACTTTTAACCTATATAAGAAGAAATTTTTGTCTATAGTGTGGGTTGCCCCTGGTAGTAATCGGGATGCCTATACAGCAACCAAATGCTATTTATAACTTTAATGAAGACATAAAAACCTTACATATATTGCTGCAACCAATTATTCGTTAATTACACCATCACAATTTGCAACAAACAAAGCAAACGTAGAAAGAGTTAAATATGAAAACATTTAAAGGAAATGAGGCACACAGCACATCACTTGAATTGATGTTTTTTCTTGTGAGTGATAGTCCCATGTCGCCTATGTATCAAGAACTCGGGATATGTATAAACCTGGGGCAATCCTCACTCAGAAGACAGTTTTGTGAGGATGAGTTAAGCCCATGGGCTATTACATAGTATCAGAGAGAGGTAACCACATGGATGTAGGAGACGTTACACACGTTGAGCGATAGTCCCACATCACCTAGGTACGAAGACCTTGGGTTATATATAAAACTGGGGCAATCCTCACTTACAAGCCGGTTTTGTGAGGATGAGTCATCATCTCCGTCGAGACCAATCCAAGTAATCACAACGTTCAATTCGATGGTGTCTTAAGAATGGCATTCCAGTGTACAACCTTTTCCAGTTCTCTACCAGATTAGTTATGCCCTTCATAACTACGACTTCCAATTTCCAGACGTCTTTGTTCCCTCCAAAGAATTCTGGACTCAAGCGGGTAACACCACATGAATCAAGAGAAAGATATAATAAATTGGGAAGAGTTGTGGGATTAAGCCAAGTAGGTGTCACTTCTCCACGGTAACCTTCAAGACGAAGTTCTGAAAGTTGTTGAAGAGGTGAAAATTCATGCTGCATTTTTCTTTTGATTAGATATCTACCATAGACAAAGTATCGAAACAGTAATCTTAACTTCCTCAATTGTTTGAGCTCTGACAACACTTTCAGATCCCTTTCTTCTATTCCATCTTCTGATCGTATTTCCAACTCTAGAACACGGAGTTGAGTCATTTTCTTCAAATCAGAGACACAAAAAGACCCATCACTAGAAGAATTCTCAACTTTGAAACCCCACAACTCTTGAAGGTTAGAAAGATTTCCAAGCCCCTTCGGCAGCGATTCTAGAGATTTACAATCGTACAAAGATAAGGTGGTCAGTTTCTCCAGAGATGCAATATTTCTTGGTAATGTTCTTAAATTAGGCCAAAAGTAGAGAGACAAAATTTGGAGGTCTCGGAGGTTTCCAATGGAATCAGGAAGTCTTTCCAATCCACATTTGTCAATTCTTAGACAAATGAGATGTTTCAAAGATCCAATCCCACTCAACCAATCTACGGTACAGCAGGAATGATGACTATATGAATATTGAAAAGAAATATTCAAAAACCTCAACCATTTTAATTGACATAGTTTAACTCCCATATTTTGACGAAATTCCTCACCATCCTCTATATTTGTCCCCACTACGGTCCGCAACAATTTGAAATTGATTTCATTAAAGAGATTCATATCAGCATTCCGCACCATGCTCACCCGGCGTGATCGAGTACAGGAGGGTCTACCCTTGCTGTCATAGAAGCAAATAAAATTTTCTTCCTTGGCAATCCCCCTAATCATGTCTCGTACCAAATCATGGATTTTAAATGTATCGAAGTGTTCTCTGAAATCATCCATCTTTTCACCCATTAATAAACAATGTCTGATTAATTCATCAATGTATTCTTGTGCAATTTCATATGCAGTCCTCCGGTCGTCTCCTCCTCCTCCTCGAACAAAGCCCTCACCAATCCACCAAGGAATTATTTCTTTTGATGAGATTTCGTAATCTTCAGGAAACATGGCCAAACACAACATGCATGGTTTCAATTGTGACGGAAGCTCTTGGTAGCTTACTTCTAGGACAGAAAAGATTCGATCACCCTTCTTGGCAAGCTCGTCCTTCAAATTCTCGTATATCCGACTCCACTCGCTGATCGAACATTCTTTACCTTTCATCATTCCGCCAATGACTTTGATGGCTAGTGGGAGCCTTTTACATTCACCAACAATCTCCCTACCAATATGCTTAAGCTCTGGATTAAGGAACCGGCCTTCTTTCTCTCCCAATGCAATTTTGGTGAATAATGACCAACTTTCCTCATCAGAGAGAAGCTGGGGACGATGTATGTACTTCTCAGCAGCTCCCATTGATCGAGCCACTTCCTCGTGCCTAGTTGTGACAATGACACAACTACCATTCCCTCGAGGCAAAACTGATTTCAAGCTCTCCCACCATGACCCTTCATCTAGGCCCCACACATCATCTAGGATAACCAAGCATCGGTTCCCTTTTAATTGATCATGTAATTCCTCCAGTAGAAGGTCTACATCCATGTTTACCAAATCTTTGTCTACTTTGAGTTTTCTCAACATGTTCTTGATTAACTCTTCAAATTTGAAAGTTTGGGAAACAGACACCATCAAGACACTATGGAAACCATTCTCCACATTACCATCACTGTGTATCTTTTGAGCAAGGGTGGTTTTGCCTATCCCACCCATTCCAACAATACCAATGACGTTTAAGGACCCTTGGAGTTCTAAGACCCACTTTATAATTTCTTTTGCAGCATCGTCTAGGCCTACGAATTCAGCATCATTCATTAGGACTGGGTATCTCACTGGCCGATTAATACCTAAATGCTCTTGGTTTAGAACCAGAGAAGTTGTAGGAAGGTAAGATCTCATCTTCTCTTTAAGAGCTCGTATTCCTTTGTTTATTTCACCCAACTTCTTTCCCCTTAGATAACGAAATCTCAAGAATGAGGGAGAACAATAAGTCATGCACTTGGTTGCCATTTTTCTTCTTTCTGATTCCAAGAAGAACTCACAATCTAATATGAGGTCCTCTGCGCTGTATAATAACTCCCTTAATTCCTGCACAACCACCTTAAGAGTTTCCTTTTGGTCTTTCACTCTCACTTTTTCCGCATCTTTGAGGTAACTTTGCATGAACAAAAGCTCTGTCTTTAAAGCCTTGAACTCATCGTGGAATTGAAGTACATGTTGACCTTCGTTTAAAAGACCTTCGACCAACTTTTCTAAGAGAATATTGGTTACTGGATCCAACATCTTCCTACACAATTTTTCACAAATATAATTTTCAGATTAAAATTGGAAGGAAGTCAAGATAACAACTCAAAACATAAAATCACTTCTTGCCTAGAGATATTTCAACAATATAGAAAGAAAAAAAAAATAGCACATCGATATACTTCGACAATGAAATTTAAAGCTGAGTGTAAAACCAAATCATGACAAAAAGAAAGTGAAGGGATTATGAAAAATTATGGTTTTAAGTTTCATCTTCAGAGTTGTGTACATAAAATAGCTCCTAGATACATAATCAGGACATAGCAACATCTGATTATTTCCTATACACAAAAGAAAGAAAAGTGCTTAAATCATGGCAAAATTTACTTTGTTGTGTGTACAAGCATGTATCATAGTTTGTAAGTAGTGTAATACAATAATGGTTCCAATAGGTGCCCAAACTGAGCCTCAGACAGATCTGGTGTAGTGTATGTCTTTATAGGAAAAGATTATAGCATTGGTGGGGACATCCTTGATCATGTAAGGAGGCTGATTATAGAATACCATGATTTATTTCTTAGCCGAAATTCGGATTCCAGCTCACTGTTCATTTTAATTCCCAAAACATAGAAAAACTGGATCACAAGTTTTACAAAGTGACGATCTCGCTGGTTTAAAGTAGCGAGATCACTGCAAACCTACAAGATGGTCACTTTTATAACCAATGCGATTGTCGGTTTGAAAAAAAAAAATTAAAAATCATCGGACTCAATCACTTTAAACCAGCAAGATTGTCACTCCTGAAGATAGATTTGGCGTTAAGACGATCACAACCTATGGAGACAAATAAACGAGGAGGACAGGCCCTAAAGATGGAAGAGCTAACCTAAGCACGGGAAAAGATCCATTGAAATAAGGGATTTGAGGAGGGAATGGGAAGAATGAGTACAACTAGGGAGTGCCACGTAGTAAAGAGCGATCAGAAATATTATTTCAGACGGGATGAGAACCAATTAGCATTAAGCAAGAGGCAGGGGAAACAACGGGATTAGTAGGTTTTTTCTTGCTTAGCAGAGGATCAATGTAAAAGAAGAGCTAACCGGAAAACACAGACAAGTGAATTCAAACCAACAACCTGCTATCTCGTTCTTCATGTTTCGGGAATAAAAATGAACAGTTAGGCGGAATGGGAATTTCGTCTAAAGTTGACCACATTTTGAGAAATTTGCTAATATTCTATAGTAATTTTTTCTCCACTTAACCAATCAGTGTCTTTATTTCACATAGCTTCATGCCATGGAGTTAATAGCTTAACACAGTTTTTTCTTAACAGCAAATCTCTGTTCAAAAAAATTGAGTTTCCTCTATATAGAATAGATGAGATCAATAAGGGATTCTTTTAGGACTACAATATTACAACTTCATTATACTATGACTATATCCCAAAACTTATGGCATGATGACTAAAGGTAATCCTATAATAAAATCTCCCCATAAGTGAAATTATTATTTTTCAAATTATAGATAACCACACTAGGACTTTCAATGGATTGGGATCAGTCTAGGACTAATCCGATACGGATTGGATTTGACCAAAATTGATCCAATAAGAATCTGATCAGATCTTGTTTGATTATTTTTTATCGGATTTCAATCTTAAGATCCAAATCTGATCAATGACAATTTCATGGAATCATATTGGATCGATGTACAAAATATAAATAAATGTCATATATTTAAAATATATATATATATATATATATAATTTACATAAATAGCCACATTTTATAGGATCGGGACATACATGGTTGATCTAGAGCAGAGCCAATAGGTTATCAAATTGGCTTTGTTGAATCCTTAAGAAAATACAAACCATCAATCTAGATCTCAATTTGTCAGATCGGAATGAGTCAAATTTTCAGTCTAGTCCAATCCATTGAGAACCCTAAACCACACATGCATTCATTTAAGGTTGGTTAATTTTGTAGCATGGTGACAAATTCTCTGATTTTTTGAAAAAGTTGTGATAAATTCACGATTCTTTCAATCGGCGATCTAATACTGACTTACTAACAAAGATTTGAAAAGTACATTTTTATTTTATATTTAATATGCAGTTTTATATTTGGTTTAATGAAATGAGCTTTTTTATCTACCCATATGTAGTGTTATACCAACCATTCATCAAGAAATCATGTGTAGCGCGGTAAGTCTTTAGTCGTGAAGTCACTTTCATAAGAGTGCTCTTTCATTTTTATTCAAAGAAAAGAAGAAATATAGGATTTATGGCAATAACATGGAAATAAATATAATAAAACTAACAAAACAAAGGAAAGAAAAAACACAAACACACACACACAAGCATCCTTCTTTTGAGATCCACCTATACAGAAAGCTTGGGGAAGCAAAGGAAATTAGAACTTACAAGTGCTTATTAGTGGTTGTTAGAGCTTCCTTCTTTTGAGATTGACCTTCCTAGAAAGACCCAATTACATAGCAATAAGCTTCCTTCTTTTGAGATACACCTACAAAGGAAGACTATTACAAATTTATTGCCAATAAATATTGTAGAAAGACAATCATACAAAGCGCACTATTTATAAGATGAAAGAAGCTTGGCCTGAAGCAAATATTGATCTTTAGCTTTTCCAAGCATTGTAACTTTGTTGGTATCATATAAAAAGAAAAGTAGGATAGCAAGGATTGATACTCAGCTTTATATGCGATGCCAGCTTAGTGCAATAATAATAATAATAATAATAATAACAACAATTGTAGAGATGATTTTTGTGATTCACCTCGAGATCTGCAACCTATATCAAGATCACACTCAAAATATAGAGGTGATTTTTGTGAGTTACCTCAAGATCACACCCACACAAACCGTACGAATACAAAAAATATAGAAAACAGAGAACACGAGAGAATTTTTACACGGTTTGGTAAAGGTGCCTACATCCACGGAAATGTGCCTATATCTACTAGCTCAGAGAGGCATTCCACTCTACTATAGTCTTTATTCCTATTACATGAGAATCTCTGTACCTTATACCCCTAAGACATTTCTCCCATATCCCTCTTTTCCTCTTCTTCCTCCCCTTTATTTCTTCCTCCTCTTATACGATGGCCTTTGGTCCTTTGAGTAGGAAAAAGGAAAAAAAAAACCCAACCTAGAAAAGAAACTTTAACCCAAGTTACATTATAATTTTCATATTTATCTGTATCCAAATAAAATAATTATCTAAAAGGGAATAATCCTCTTAAATTGGGATTCTTCTCTAATTAAATAAAGTTCTACCCACATAATGCCATGTGTCTAGAAGGGAAAGGATTTTATCCCTCCACAATAATAATAATAATAATAAACATTATATAAATATTGCTCTCTTGTTCGGTTGAGAATTGAGATTCCCTCAACATTTGGAAAGGGAACAAAAGTCATGGGGAGACCTGCTTACTCTGTCCTATATTTGCTTAATGTAATTCATGGGGGTATACATCCTTCAAATACTGTAAAATTATTTATTTTATTTTTTATATGAAATCCCTTGCTTGATTAGCAAAAAAATAAAAGTCAACCTTTGCACTCTATACAAAAAGATATTTTGTGTACAACCAGAGATACCTTTGGCAAGAAAAGGCTTGGAGAAACCCACCTTCATCACCAAGTAAAGATTGTTTTGTTATCAAGTCATCCCCTTCGATTTGAAGAACGCGGATGCAACATATTAGAGGTTAGTGACCAAAATGTTTACAAATAAGCTTGGAGACACTAAGGAGGTTTATATCGACAACATTTTAGTAAAAATAGAAAGCATAAGGATTGTCTAACACACTTTAGAGAGACCTTTAATCGCCTTAGCATGAATCAAAGTTTATACCCTATCAAAATTTTCACCCTAACAATTGAAGAGGATGCCAGAGACAAATATGTCCATGCATGTATGTGGGATCAATGTTTTTGGTTAGAGGGTGTGAGTCTGTCACAAAAGATTGTGGTCAAAGGATATATTAGGCCACAAGAAAAATTGTTTTGCATATTCTAAATTGGATTTTCCTCGATCTTGTGATCGAAAATCGTTAAGTAGATTATCTAACAGTACTATTTTTCTGACATTGATCCTGAGATGGGTTTAGTTTGCACCGTGTTTGTCCGAGATTGGTGCATAGTCTATGCTGATGTAGTAAATAATTAAAATCCAAATTTTAAACCTAAAATATATATCACAAAATAAAATATTAATTCAACAAATTAAATACCCATAAATAGGGATGTCAACGGATGCTTATCAGTTCGGATACAGCGATATCCGAATCTGAATTTTTTATCTTTCATGAAGAATCATATCTTATTAAAGCCATCAAAGATTTTCTTTGAACACTTCAAATGGTAAAAAACAAAAGCTAAGACTCAAAACCCACTTTTCATTCCCCACACCCCACAAACCAACCCAAGAAAAATCTGAAATGCCTCTTCATTCAAACAAAATCCATCAGCTTAAAATCTAATTTCTCCGTAAAAATAATAATAAATAAATTAAAAAAAAAAAAAAAAAAATCTTGCAATTCCCCCATCCCAATTACACTAGTTCTCTGTAAAAGTAAAAAATAAATAAATAAATAGAAGTTCCATGACCCAATTTGACTGAAATATTTTCATAAAAAACCAGTTGCAAAAAAGAAAACAAAATATAAAATTTTCTAGCGCTGTGTTTGGATTGAGAGAAATGGAGAGAATAAAATTAATGAGTTTCTCTCCATTCCTTTTATTTGGATTGTTAAGTGGGGAGAGAAGAGAAAAGAAAAAAAGGCGAGTTTTCTTTCTCCTAAAATGGAGAGATTTGGAGAGAAACGGATAGGACCCTTTTAAAATATTTTATAATTCTAATTCTGCTCTTAAATTTTTTATTTTTTTTAATATTTTCAAATTTCAAAACTATCCCAATTTCTCTCCTGTCAATTCAAACGTGATAGAGAAACTGAGTTTCTCTTCTCTTCTCTCCACTTCTCTCCATCCAAACATGGTTAAAACTAAATAGTCAAAAGAAAAACAAACAAACCAACATCTACAAAGGAAGAAGAATGATCCACATACCCAATTGAATTCAAACGAATCCCATAAAAAATCAGCTTCTAAAAATCCATATTTTTCTTCAAAAACAATGAATTAATGAAATAAATAAAAGTAAAAGAAAAGCACTAAATGAAGAACCAAATGCATATAGTAATTACTGTTTTAAATGAGAAAAACTAAATTGCTATTGAATTGAGAGAGAGCAAGACTTTACCTCCAAAATTTGAAACCAGGATGCGAAATTCGTTAGGTTTTTTTCTTTTCCTTTTTTTTTTTTTACAAAATCAGATATATATATATAGAGAGAGAGAGAGAGAGAGAGAGAGATTACACTGAGTTGTGTGTTGAGAGTTGAGACAGGACAGAAGTGTGAACTTTTCTCTTATCTGGGTTGATGACTTTCCTAGTTTCTTCCTTTCGAGATTATTCAAACAAAGACCCAATCAAGTAATGCGTCGGCAATTTTTGGAAAAAATATATATATAAATAATTAAAGAAAGGATTTTGTTAACGAACGCCCTAATGTGCACTTAATACACTTTAGAAATTGGATTTTGTATCCAAAATGACCTTAAAAAATTATTTTGTACTAAAATACCTTAAGATTCCAATTTACGAAGTGTATTTATTGCACTTTGACGTGTGCCTAAGAACAACCTTGAAAGAATGGGACAATGATTGTGAAAGTCTTTATTGAGAATATGTACGGAATAATCCTTTTTTTTCATTTTATGTTTTTGACTATTAAAACAGGATTAGGTAGACCCCATAAATAAATAAATAAATAATTATAATTATAACCTATTCTAAACATACCTAAAGCATCCTTATAAATAAGGTCCACAAGACGACAAGGGAGGTCCCTATTCTCAAAAATTACTCTACCTAAAGAGGGAAGGAAGGAAGATAGTCGGTAGCTTTACGAAAAAGTGTCGGTAGCTTTACAAAGTAGTCTTCTACTAAAGAATACAGACCATCCATTTTAATTTTACTTAATTAAATATTAATCTATTAAATATTTTTAGAGATTTTTTTAAAGAAAAATACTTGAAATACCCTTTTAACAACTTTATAAAGTGGTTTGATTTAAGAATATATCAAATCGAATAAAAAATTAATCAATTTATTTAATTATTAATATTTTTGTAAAAAATAAATATTTTAATTTATTTAAAACTATTCAATATAATTTTATTTGACTCATTTGAGTCAACTTACTAATTATTTAGTTGAATTAATTAGATGAACATTCAAGTCAAGTTTTAAAATTATGTATATATTTCAATAAATCTAATATACATTAATCAAATCATTATGATGATCATGACCATATTCATCTTCATCATGATCATCATCATCTACATAAGTTAAAGATTATTAATTTTGGGAAGAGAAAGTTAAGATTTTTTTTTTCTTTTAGATCATTTTCCATTGATCTATAAGAAATAATCATGGTCAAGATGCATGTCATTAATTTTAAAACATATGAATACTTCAAATAAACGCGTTTATTTAAATCTCAAAAATCATTGAAAGGGTAATTACGATATTTCCATTTCAAATATCATTTTTAGACTAATATTTGATAAAGTGAATACTAAAAAGTCAATATTTTTTAGAAAAGACTTTTTCGTACATATTTTCAAAAAATAAATATATGTGGTGATTGACTCTAAAAAAATCCTTAAAGTAGGCAAGTCATCTCACATGTTACTCGGTCAAAGTTGAAGGCTATTTTAAAAATAAAATAATTGGGATTGACTAAAGTGATTTTTAGTGTTTTGCCAATTGCCATGCATCCTCCTGCCAATTGCCATGCATCCCATCCTAATCTGAATGAACATTACAGTCTCCATCAATATATATATATATATATATATAGGGAAATGTATATAGCATACAAACATTTTTGACAAACATTTTGGCAAAACATTTTTCAAAACATGGGTTAGAGGTTTTGGAATGGGCTGATTTTTGGTGAGGATGATCTCTACGGTGAGGAGATCATCATCACCAAAATCAGCCCATTCCAAAACTTCTAACCCATCAAAAATGGTTTACAAAAAATGGACAGTCCACAAATTTTCAACTTGTAAACTGGGGTTAGAAGTTTTGGAATGGGCTGATTTTTGATGAGGATGATCTCCTCACCGTAGAGATCATCCTCACCAAAAATCAGCCCATTCCAAAACCTCTAACCCATGTTTTTGAAAAATGTTTTGCCAAAATGTTTGTTGCTGAAAGGGACGGGACCCCTATATATATATATATATATATAGCAGAGTTCAACTTTGTCTATGACACATGCATCCTCTCTCAGGTTAAGGGGTAGAGTAGAAATGAAAAAAAAAAGTTAGAGAGATATTATTCTAAATAAAAAAAATTGAGATTGAAGGAGTAAAAGATGAAAAATAATTAAGTGGATTAAAGGGATAAAAAGAAAATATAATATAATAAAATTAGGAAAAGTAAAAACTAAATTAAATAAAATGGATCCCAAGAAATGAAGAAACTATAACTTGATATGGATAAGAGATGAAAACTAATAAAGTGGATTAAGAGAGTAAAAGATAAAATATAGCAAAAAATTAGAGGAAGGGCATCATCGTTTACATTAAAAGGATAAAAGTGGAAAAAATAAAATTTGAGAGGTATTATTAAAAACATTAAGATTAAAGGGGTAAAAGATGAAAAATAATAAAATGGATTAAAGGGGTAAAGGAGAAAATTCAATAAAATTAGAGGAGGTAAAAAATAAATAAAATAAAGTGGGTCTTATGACATTATAGTTTGATGGGAGGTTTAACTCACAAAATTGTAAATAATGGGAGGTTTGTAGTTGGATTTGTCTATCACAATATTGTAATTGATTGGACATTTATGTCACACATAACTATTCTAACTCATTTCTGTTTTACTATATATATATATATATATGGGAGTGGTTCGGCAACCCTAAAGTTTGTCAAGTTTGGTGCCAAACATTTTTCAAAATATAGGTTAGAAGTTTTGGAATGAACTGATTTTTTGTGAGAATGATCTCTATGCTGATGAGGTCATCATCACCAAAAATCAGCCTATTCCAAAACTTCTAACCCCATCAAAAGTGATTTACAAAAATTGGACGGTCCATGATTCTTCAACTTGTAAACTAGGCTTAGAAGTTTCAAAATGAGCTGATTTTTTGTGAGGATGATCTCTTCACCATAGAGATCATCCTCACAAAAAATCAGCTTATTCCAAAACTTGTAACCCTATCAAAAGTGATTTACAAAATTGTTTGGCACCAAACTTGGCAAACTTTAGGGTTGCCGAACTGCTCCCTATATATATATATATATTGGCAAAACATTTTTCAAAACATGGGTTAGAAGTTTTGGAATGGGCTGATTTTTGGTGATGATGATCTCTACGATGAGGAGATCATCATCACCAAAATCAGCCCCATTCCAAAACTTCTAACCCCATCAAAAATGGTTTACAAAAAATGGACGATCCACGATTTTTCAACTTGTAAACATGGGACTAGAAGTTTTGGACGGGGGGCTTTTTGGGGCGGGATGATCTCTAACTGTAGAGATCATTCTCACCAAAAATCAGCCCATTCTAAAACTTCTAACCCATGTAGGACAAAAATGGTTGGCTAAAATGTTGGCCAAAATGGTTGGTGTTGAATGGGACCATATATATATAGATATATATATATATATACTATATATATATATATATAATGCAACGTTCAAGACTTCACGGGCACATTAGCATTTTCACCACATTTACATTTAATAATACTTTTACTCATTTTATTTTTATTAAAAAAAAAAGGGGTATCTTAGTCTTTTATATAATAAATGCTTATTTACATAATTAACGTTAAGGGCATTTTAATTTTTGAATTTAAATGTCTTCTTTGCAATAGAGTCCACTTAGCCTTACTAAATTAAGGATTTCACTCTTATTAAGCATATTTGGGCTCATCTCTTGGCATCCAAAAACATGATTAGATTCTTCAGGACTATAAAGGATGAAATTCCATGAATTTTGAAAACAAAATATTAAAAGTTATTTTTCACCGATGAATTTCATTTTTAAGTTTGGGGGTTCTGTGTAAGTTTGCTAGTTATCCATTTTCAAATCCTTGGACCTAGATCAAAAGAAATTATCTTTTGGATTTATGTGTTGTTCAAGTAGAACTTGGAATTGGAAACCAGAACGTGCAATTTAGTTCTAATTTCCAATTTCTATAATAGGTGGGTTTCCGAATCTAAAGAGGAGTGATATTGTAATAGGTTTCCTACTAGATCTATGACGGGTTGAATTTAGGAAATATAAAGATATAACCAAACTTTTGTTTTATATGACTACTAGATCAAAAGAAAATTATCTTTTTGATTTGTTTGTTCAAGTAGAACTTGGAATTGGAAACCAGAACGTGCAATTTAGTTTTCTAGTTTCCAATTTCTATAATATGTGGTTTCCGAATCTAAAGAGGAGTGATATTGTAATAGGTTTCCTACTATTCTATGACGGGTTGAATTTAGGAAATATAAATATATAACCAAACTTTTGTTTTATATGACTAAAAAGTTTAGTAATTGACTGATTTTTTGTGAGGATCATCTCTATAGTGAGGAGACGTCCTCACAAAAAATCAACTCATCTCTAAATTTCTAATCCCATCAAAAGTGATTTACAAATTAACAATAAAAATTGATGGTTCATCAAAAGTGTGGAAATCGTACTCTCTTAGAAATGAGCTCACCGCAATCAACTAATGAGTCAGGTGTCTCGTTCCTAACAAAAAATCATAGTGTTTGAAAAATTGTATCCACTAAATCTAATCTCTTGAAAAAGAATTTAAATCCAACAATTAGAAATCATTCTTTAGACAATGCTATAATCAACGGATTTACATCACCAACGAAATTGATCCTTTTGTGTATAGATGTGAAAAATCAAAACAATAAAGAGACAAAAAACACGTACAAACACAAGGATTTATGTGGTTCGATAGTGTGCCTACGTCCAAAGAACATAATAAGAATAATAACTATTTTTCTCATAAGTTTTACAGTCCCAGAGATCTCTATTTATAAAATTAGAAGTTACCATATGGTTGGTGGGTCCCAAAAAATGTCACGTGGGATATAATGGGGTGCCACATAACCTTGGTTAAGAACGGGACATGATCCCTATTCTGTAGTTTTGATGTTAAACGTTAAAGGTTTGCAGTGAAATGAAGATATTCCTACGGATTAAACCTTTGGTAAAGTGTAATTTGTACTTGATGTTGTTTGCTAAATTAATAATAATCCACGTCAACTCTAAGGGTAATTATAACAGCACCCCACGGATCAATAAGGGCAACCCACACCATAGCTGAATTATTTTGTCTTATATGAGTTAAAAGTTTTGGAATGAGCTGATTTTTGGTGAGGATGATCTTTATGATGAAGAGATCACCCTCATCAAAAATCATCCCATTCCGAAACTTCTAACCCCATCAAAATAAGTTCAAGAACTGTAAATCGTCAACGTTTTTTGTAAACCAATTTTAATGGGGTTAAAAATTTCGGAATGGTCTGATTTTTTGTGAGAATGATCTCCTTATCATAGAAATCATCCTCACCAAAAATCATCCCATATAAGATAAAAAAATTCGGCTATGATGTGGTTTGTCTTTATTAATTTGTAGATTGCTTTTATAATGATTTTTCAACTCAACTTGACAGTTGAACTCTAAAACTCACTAACGTGTCATACGTAAAGAATCGTAGATTCTTTCGAGATATACAACTGTACCTTGGTATATACAATTGTAGATGGCAGGTCGGTTCCAAGGAATAGAATCTATGTACCCATGCGATGTAGGTGAGTTTTGAGTCCCCCTATTAGGTTGAGTTCAAAAATCAGCACCCTTCAGAAATGTTACATACGAAATAATGCTATTTACAGCTAAAGGGACAGAGAGATGTAAAAACCTTATTTGCAAAAACAACCAACTTATTTATTTATAGATCAAACGTTAATACTTAAGAAACAAACAAACAAACCAAACAGATTCAGAAAAAGTAAGATATACAAATATTTTAAAAAAATAAAAATGGCATCATCATCAATATTCCAAAACACACTCTCTAATATTTTGGTGTCTTAAGAATGGCATCCCGCATTTGATTTCTGCCCGGCTCGCCCAAAAACGTACAACGGGCAAAACGACATGAATTTAGATTTAGGTATAGTAAATTGGGACGAGTGGTGGGATTGAGCCACATAGATGTCACTTTTCCATGGTAAGCTTTAAGATAAAGCTCTGGAAGTTGTTGAAGAGGTTAAAGTTAGCGCTGTATTTTTATTTCCATGTCATAATCTCTATCCACGAGTACTAAGGGTATATTGATTGCACAGAAAATTAGGGGAATTTGAAGTTCCGTAGAAAATAACAATTTTTCAGTATTTGATGCATCAAAAAACTCTAAATTTGCACGTAAAATGATTTGCCAACACCCCCAATTTTCTTTCATTAATGGCAAATCATTTTCTTACCCCCTCTCCTTTTGGGAAAATGATTCTCTAGCACACATCAAATCAAACAAAATCAATATTTGTTTTATAATAAAGTAAGTTAATAAAAATAAAAAATAAAAAAAAAAAGCACACAAAAAAATGGAATAAAAAAAAACCATAATTTTATTATAAAATAATTATTTAAATTGTTAAAAATTAATTATTTTTATATAAAAAAATTAATTATCTAAATCAATCTATTTTTTTTTGTAAAATTTCTATTTGAATAATTAATTTTAAATTATATCAACATTTATTTTATAATAAAGAAAGATACAGTATTGCTCTATTGGCACCCCAAAATTTATTGATTACACCTCAAATAAAAAAAGAAAATAATAAGTAAAAGTTGGTGTGTAAAAAAATTATTATTCATTATTTGTTGGATTGAATTTATTTTTTAGGTTTAGGATTTATATGAGCCTAATCATAATTGTAAACAACTACTAAAAATTGTTTGAATGAGTGTTATAATGTGTTGAGATTATAAATTTGAGCCAAACCTTTGTAATGTTTGAAGAGTGTGTTTTTTAATTAATTTATTTATTTTTTTTTTATTTTTTGGGAGGGGGGGGGGTGATAAATAATTTAAGAAATTGGGGTGAAATAATTAAAATGTAAGATGCCAATAGTAGCTCTTTAAAATTTTTGGGGTGCCAATAGTAGTTCTCTAATAATTTAAGAAATTAGGGGGGGGGGGGTGAATAATTATCAAAATTTTCCCAAAAAAATAATGATTTTTATCATATTTTTTATATAATTATCATAAAAGTCAAATTTGAATAATGTTTTTTTTTTTTTTTTTTTTTGTTTTTTTTTTTTTTTGCAATTCAAACAACAAAAATAATTTTTCATGTTGTGCCCAAAGAGTAGAATAGGATTTGCTTAACAAATCATTTTTCTGCATTCAAAACACGCCCTAAGTTTAACTTCCTCATTGCTTGAGCTCTAACAATACTTTCAGATCCCCCTTCTTCTATTTGCATCTTTTGACTTTATTTCAAAATTCTAGAATACAAAGTTGAGTTTTTAATATTTTAATAAGATTCTAAGTTATTATATAGAATTATCTATATAAGGAGTTCTAAATCCAAAGTTCATGAACAATCCATGTTCTCAATGTTTATCCAACACAAGCATAGATCATATCAAAACAGACTACACCCTCTCTACTGGTGTTCAACAATACCACAAATATTAATTGAAGGCAAAAGACACAACCATCATGATGATGATAACCACACAATTAATGGATTATACAATCAAATGACACTATTTGTCCATCGCCTCCCCGAGATGTCATTCAACTGTATAGTGCGTGCACTGGAACTCTGTTGCTGGTAATTATCGGCAAGCTTTGATCTATCATCAAACTTCAAAAGAAAACTAAAAAAAAATCCTTCTAATGGCTCAACAAGGGCAATTGCGGACATTACTTTGACACAGATATCACTTTTTAAACTTTACCAATCATTAAATTTTGATTAATTACAAAGGTAAAAATGTCATATCTACCTTTTAATTATGCCAAAAATCTCATATCCACATTTACTTCTAACAGATGAAGGTAATCCCTTAAGAAACAAACAAACAAACCAAACAGATTCAGAAAAAGTAAGATATACAAATATTTTAAAAAAATAAAAATGGCATCATCATCAATATTCCAAACCACACTCTTTATGAGAAGTACCAAAATTGGTACTTCTCAATTTCGTTTTTGCGGAGAACAATTTTCCTGTCAAATTTTTTCACAATTTTCCAAGTTTACCCCTCGTTTTATTTTATCGTTATTTTATCCTAAATTAACGAAACGTAAAACATGGTTACTCTAAGATAAACGAAACGTAAAACAAGGTGACTCTGTCTTCTCCGCACTACATAGGGAAGCAAATCGTGAGACTGGTTCGACAGAGCCGAGTCATCTCTCTCCCTCCGACTGTCTTCTTCCTCCGACTGACTTCTCCCTCCGGCGATTACGGTGGTTAACCCCATCAACGGAAACCCTCAACAGAAACCCTCAACGGCACTCTCAACGGTGGCGAGATCGTTCTCATCCTTGAAACCCTCGACAGAGAGAGGTAATTTTTCTACTTTTTTAATCCCACTTTGAAGTTTTCGATTGAAAACACAACCGTGAGGTATAACCCTCGTCTGTTCTTCAATGGATTGTTCTTCTATAGCTGATTTGTCAACTGAACCTCGACAGAGAGAGGTAACTCTCATTTAAAACTCTTCGAAATTTCGACTAAACCTCGACTGAACCTCGCTTTCTTCTCAAAATCTGTTTAGAAACTCATTTTTCTTTTTTTTTCAAATGGTTTAAAAAAAAAAAAAAATCAAAATTGAGAGTTACCTCTCTTTGTCGAGGTTCAGTCGACAAATCTGTTTAGAAACTTAATTTTGATTTTTTTTTTCAAATGGTTTTAAAAAAAAAAAATCAAAATTGAAAGTTACCTCTCTGTCGAGGTTCAGTCGACAAATCTGTTTAGATACTCAATTTTGATTTTTTTTCAAATGATTTTTATAAAAGAAAAAAAATTAAAAATTGAGAGTTACCTCTCTCTGTCGAGGTTCAGTCGACAAATCTGTTTAGAAACTCAATTTTGATTTTTTTTTAGAACGGCCTTTTTGTTCTTTAGAAAAAATAAAATAAAAATGAAGTTAATTGTTAATGTTGGTGTTTCGTTTTCGCCAATGTTTACGTTTAGGAACATTTGCTAAAAACTTATTCTAATGGGTTGAAGAGGAAGGGTATGTAGGACTATAGCCTATGGTTTCAGTTTTTATTTTTTATTATTTTAATCTGACCTTCAACACAATCTGTAAATCATTGATTCCTTCGAATTCCATTCGTATTTTTCCTATGTTTACTTGTAATAAGAGGAATGGATTTGTTTGGATCGGATTTTTTTACTGAATATTATAATGGTGGTCTCGCTATTGTAATTGTATAAGCTTAAAGTGGGGATTAACCCAAAATTATCATCAAGATGCTTAGGTCTCATTTCTTGTGAAGTGTTTTTTTTTTTTCAAATGTTTTGAGGTGAAGTATGTTCATGCTTTGTACTTCATTACTTGCATGTTTGAGCTGATATATTGTGTAACTAATTAGAGTGGATGAATATTGCTTGCTCATGGATGAGATTGAATTTACTTATTTATTTATTTAATGTTTGGTTGAGTTGAGTCAATCTAAAGCCTCCGTTGGGAATTTCAGCAAAGTTTTGATTTTAAAACTGAAATGCGAACATCTATTTTGAGTGATTTGAATCTTGTAAGAGCATGTGGTTCAATTACAGCCTCTCAAATATCTACAACTTTCAAATATAATTTTGGGTGATTTTTAATGTTTTTATCTATCTATTTAGTAGCTAAAATACCCCATACTTATAGAAGAACCTCGAAATTAAATTTTGTGAGCAATGTTGGAGTTCTATATAAGACTCGTGAGATCGGAGTTGTCCTTCCAAGTCCATAACCATTGCAAATGCCCTTCAAATAAGAAATCTTGGTTATGGAGACTTCTAAATCATATAGATTTAGAAGTTTTCCAATGATTCTCGATTTAATCTAATCCCTAATTGTCCTAAATGAAGATTGCTTGATGAATTGGGTCAGGATTCAATACCAAGCAATGGTTAGAATGCACCAAATTTAACTCTTGATCTCAAGGTTGCATTGCGATATATCAACAAACCAAGCTATGACTCTAAGCCTATTATTATGGGTCCTGTTCCCCACCCTAAGCTTTATCCTACACTTTAACAAACGTGTTTTGTCCTACATGGGTTAGAAGTTTTGGAATAGGCTGATCTCTATGATGAGGAGATCATCCTCACCAAAAATCAGCCCATTCCAAAACTTCTAACATCATAAAAAATGGTTTACAAAAAATGGATAGTCCACGATTTTTCAACTCGTAAACATAGGCTAAAATTTTTGGAATGGGCTGATTTTTGGTGAGGATGATCTTCTAATCATAGAGATCATCCTCATCAAAAATCAGCCCATTCCAAAACTTCTAACCCATGTAGGACAAAACACGTTTATTAAAGTGTAGGGTAAAGCTTAGGGTGTTGAACATTTCCCTATTATTATTTAGCCAAAGATTAGTGAAAAACAAACCAAAAATATATATAAAATGGAGAAAAACTTTTTAAACTGTAATCTACTAGCATTGATATATAATCTCAGGTGCATAACTATGACATGAGATCCTATAATGGATGCATTCACCTCTATCATATATGCAAATAAAGCTAGTTCAAATGCAACTTGGTAATCATTGATTGGAAGTCCAAGTGCCTAAACATAGTATTATTGAATTTCTTTAAGAGAGTTACGATTGCAACACTAACTTTTACTAACGCCACACCAACTGTGTGTAGTTCTTTTGGTGTTATATACGAATTGGTGAGGTTTTAGTAAAAGTTGTTTGTTAGCATGTTTGGGTGATGTAGATTATTAACTCTTTTTTTTTGTTAAAAATCTATGGGTGGTGTATAAAATCTTAAAGTTTTTTGTGTTTCTTGCAATTATAATTTCTATTGTAGTCTGTGGTGGATTGGGTTATCACAGAATCTATTTTTTACTAGTTTCCTCATCCCTAGATGTGTTCGATTTTTTTCGTTGTGGCTTTTGAAGATAAAATTTCATGGTTTGCTAATGTTTTGGGATGAATTTATGTTAGAATTAGTCTCATGTTCATTCGAGGTCGTGTTTTAGGCTTTGATGACATATTGGGGTGCTTGAATTGATAATATTTATATGAACTGTTGCATGGATGTTAGATTGTGTATTATGCAGGTATTTTTTTATCAGAAAATTTTCATACGTCCATTTTTAAGAGGAAATGCTGCCGAAATTTCGTTAGAATTATAAAATTTATAAATTTATTTAAATTGAAAATAATTATTTTTATAATTTTTTAATATAATTTTATTATATTTATATATATATTTAGTGTAATTATATATTTTTAAGGTATTATGATTTTTGTGCATCTGGGTGCTGGTGTATTATCAACAGTAAGGGTATTTCTTTATCTCTCTCTGTCTATTATATTTCTATTTGCTAGATTTAGGATTTTATATGAGCCTTATCCTAATTGTAAACAATCTTAAGAGTATGTAATACAAGTCCTACATTAGACATACATTGTCTTATCTCTTCTATTGGTTTTAAATCCTATCAAAATCAGTTTGTTGTAATTAATTTTTCTCTAACACATGATTTATTTATGTTTTTTTCTAACACATAATTAATTTTTTTCTTTTAAACATTTATTATTATTTTTTCACATATTGGTTTGTTTTCATTTAAGATGCCTTCTGAAACAACAAATATGAACAAAGACAAACAAGTTGCAACACAAAATGACAAGGGTAAAGCAAATTGGAGTCCGTATTTACACAAGACCTTTGTTGAGCTATGTGTTGAAGCAGTCGCGCAAGGTCACAGAAATGGGCCAACTTTAGATAGGTTAGGATGGAAGTTTGTTCGAAATGAATTTTTCAAGAAAACAGGATTTAAATTCGAACAAAAACAATTCAAAAATCATTGGAACAAAACAAAATTAGATTGGAAGGCTTGGTTCAATCTAATGAGTGTAACTGGAATCGGTTGGAACGGTTATTCTATAATCATGAGCGATGAATGGTGGATTGAACGAGAAATGGTAATGCATATTTTTTAATATATTTAATTTCACTTATTTATAATATGTTAATAATATTTATTAATAATATTTATTTTTTTTTATAGCAACATTCTGGAGATAATAAGTTTCGTTATAAGGCATTGGAGCATAGAGATGAGTTGGACAAGTTATTTGGTGGTACCACAGCTACCGGATCTCGTGTTCGATATTCTACAACGACAAACATGACGAATGAGTCAATTGCTGATGATGATGATGATGATGATGATGATACTCCTGAATACATTCCAGCGACACAAGAAAATATACTCCCAACTCACCCCGATGATGATATTGATGAGTCACCAAGTTCAAGACCATCACAGAGAAGGTCATCAATAAGTGGGGATTATAAATCAAAACGCAAAAAGGGAAAAAAATCTGATTTATTCGAGGTTGAATTCAGTCGTTTGGTGGATCTTTTCCAATCAAAAATTCATAAAGATGAACTTTCAAACGAGTAAAAAAAGCTTACTCCCGGTGAATGCTTGTCACTTCTTAATGAATTAGTGGATGATATTCCTATAGGTAGCAATCGATATTCTTATGTGATATCCAAGTTCGTGGAGAGTGTAGATTTTAGGAATGCCTTTTATAACTTGCCGACAAATGATACTCGTCTATCGTACATTGATTTTGAATATCGTCGTTATTGTGGTGATCACTAGAGGGTAGCATAGTTTTCTTTATGGGTCGGTCTTTTATGAATCCTTTTTTTTTTGTGAACTATGTGGTTAATAAAAGAAAATTTGTTTCATGGATTATGATTTGGATTTATTCTGTATGGATTAAGTTTCTATTTATTTTTGGTTTGTGGATTGTTGATTATGTCTCATGGATTATGAATTATGAATTATGGTTTGATTGTTAAAAATATTTGTTTTAATATTTTATATGATTGTTTATAAATTGAATATATTTATATGATTATTAATATGGAATATTAAATGATATATTTTTTATATTAATAATGTAAACAGAAACAAGATGGATTATTTAGATTCAGACGATGAGATTATATGTATGGCTGCACTTGCTGCAGCAAATCATTATCGCACGGCTCGTAAAAATAAATTAGTTCGACAACCAAAGACTAATTGTAATTTTACTGGATAAAATTATATGAATTATGTTTTGTCTGGGAATAATGCAATATGTCACGAACAATTTCGAATGGAGAAGCATGTATTTGAGAAATTATGCAATACTTTACACGAAGAGGTGGGTCATGAAAGAACAAGGAACGTTTCTTTGGAAGTATCCTTAGGAATGTTCTTGAAGATATTGGGACAAAACGATGGCATGCGAAGTGTTGGTGATCGATTTCAACGTTCTGAAGAAACCGTGAGTAGACACTTTCATAGAATCTTGAAAGCTGTCCTTGAATTGTGCAAAACTCTTATTGTGCCTCGTTCTTTGGATGAGATTCCTCATCAAATTCGTACAAATCGAAGATTCTGGCCTTTCTTTAAGGTAATTTTAAAGTTAAATTCAAAAAAATTATAATGTTTAATCTTTAAAATAAAATTTTTTTATATGAAGGATTGTGTGGGAGCGATTGACGGTACTCATATTGGGGCACGAGTTCCAATGGTAGATCAACTTCGATATTTAGGTCGAAAAGGTATAGCACAAAATGTAATGGCTGTATGTTCTTTCGATATGTTCTTCACATATGTAGTTGCTGGTTGGGAGGGACAAACAAATGACGCGAACGTGTTCTTAAAAACCATAAATAATCCTAATTCAGGATTTTCTCACCCTCCGTCAGGTTGGTATTCAAAATTTTACTTAAAAGTACATTCAATTATATGTTTATATATATAAAATAATGAAATTATTATTCATTTGTAGGTAAATATTACTTGGTTGACTCTGGCTATCCATTGATGGATGGGTACATGACACCATATAGGGGTGTTTGTTACCATTTACAAGACTTTCGACGGGGTGCATGGCAGAAGGAAAAGAAGGAGTTATTTAACCATCTTCATTCCTCATTGCGTAATGTTATAGAGAGGTGTTTTGGGGTATTAAAGGCAAGATGGGCAATTCTTAGGGACATGCACACATACTCCATTGATACTCAAAGGGATATCGTCATTGCTTGCATGGGACTGCACAATTTCATTTGAAATGAAGCTTTGGTAGATGTTGAATTTGCTATATACGAAGAATTAGATTATATAGATAAAGCCGTCCCTAGGAGTGTAGATCAGTCTGGACCCTCGAGACGTTCACAACGGGAAAGACATAAAGAAATGGAACGTAGGAGAGAAGTCATAGCTGAAGCTATAAAAGAAGCTTATGATCGACGTGATATAATTATATAATTTTATGATTTAAAAATTACTATTAACTAAATAAATTATATTTTTGGATAAATTTAATATGTTTCTACTATATGAACATCTTTGTTTATTGGAATGACGATCACATATAAATTTTGTTTATGAATATTTTTTTTTTCATTTTACATATGTTGGTGTGATTATCACATATGATTTTATATATGATGATACAGGTTTTATTATATGATAGTTGTTATGTTTTTATACATATTTTATTTTTTATATGTCCAATATTTAGGGGAGGTTCTGTTGAATTAAAAAAAAAAAAAGATTAAGTATATTTTGAGTATAAAATGATGTTATAATGTTTTTATTTAATAAAAATAGTAACTGTTATTTTTTTTAGCATATGTTGTTGAGTTATAATGGTAAAAACAGTAATTATTACATATAAGGGTATTCTGGTCATTTTAACAGAATACAGAATAGTTTCCTAACACAAAACTATATGAGAAGTACTTCTGACAGTACTTTTCAGATCCTACATCCAAACGTACAACACGTATTCAGCTACTTGAGACAGTACTTTAGAAAGTACTTCTAGAAGTACTTATATTTTAAGTACTTCTGGCTCCTGTATCCACACGGGCCCCTAATTTCCAGACCTCAAAGAATTGTGGATTGCAACGGGCAAAACGACATGAATTTAGATTTAGGTATAGTAAATTGGGACGAGTGGTGGGATTGAGCCACATAGATGTCACTTTTCCATGGTAAGCTTTAAGATAAAGCTCTGGAAGTTGTTGAAGAGGTTAAAGTTAGCGCTGTATTTTTATTTCCATGTCATAATCTCTATCCACGAGTACTAAGGGTATATTTGATTGCACAGAAAATTAGGGGGAATTTGAAGTTCCGTAGAAAATAACAATTTTTCAGTATTTGATGCATCAAAAAACTCTAAATTTGCACGTAAAATGATTTGCCAACACCCCCAATTTTCTTTCATTAATGGCAAATCATTTTCTTACCCCTCTCCTTTTGGAAAATGATTCTCTAGCACACATCAAATCAAACAAAATCAATATTTGTTTTATAAATAAAGTTAAGCAAAATAAAAAAAAAATAAAAAAAAAGCACACAAAAAAATGGAATAAAAAAAAACCATAATTTTATTTATAAAATAATTATTTAAATTGTTAAAAATTAATTATTTTTATATAAAAAAATTAATTATCTAAATCAATCTATTTTTTTTTGTAAATTTCTATTTGAATAATTAATTTTAAATTATATCAACATTTATTTTATAATAAAAAAAGATACAGTATTGCTATTGGCACCCCAAAATTTATTGATTACACCTCAAATAAAAAAAGAAAATAATAAGTAAAAGTTGTTGTGTAAAAAAAATTATTTCATTATTTGTTAGATTGAATTTATTTTTTAGGTTTAGGATTTATATGAGCCTAATCATAATTGTAAACAACTACTAAAATTGTTTGAATGAGTGTTATAATGTTGAGATTATAAATTTGAGCCAAACCTTTGTAATGTTTGAAGAGTGTGTTTTAATTTATTTTTTTATTTTATTTTATTTATTTTTTGGGAGGGGGGGGGTGATAAATAATTTAAGAAATTGGGGTGAAATAATTAAAATGTAAAATGCCAATAGTAGCTCTTTAAAAATTTTGGGGTGCCAATAGTAGTTCTCTAATAATTTAAGAAATTTGGGGGGGGGGGTGTAATAATTCAAAATTTTCCCAAAATAAAATGATTTTATCATTATTTTTTATATAATTATCATAAAAGTCAAATTAGAATAATTTTTTTTTTTTTTTGCAATTCAAACAACAAAAATAATTTTTCATGTTGTGCCCAAAGAGTAGAATAGGATTTGCTTAACAAATCATTTTCTGCATTCAAACACGCCCTAAGTTTAACTTCCTCAATTGCTTGAGCTCTAACAATACTTTCAGATCCCCTTCTTCTATTGCATCTTTTGACTTTATTTCAAATTCTAGAATACAAAGTTGAGTTTTTAATATTTTAATAAGATTCTAAGTTATTATGATAGAATTATCTATATAAGGAGTTCTAAATTCAAAGTTCATGAACAATCCATGTTCTCAATGTTTATCCAACACAAGCATAGATCATATCAAAACAGACTACACCCTTCTACTTGGTGTTCAACAATACCACAAATATTAATTGAAGGCAAAAGACACAACCATCATGATGATGATAACCACACAATTAATGGATTATACAATCAAATGATACTATTTGTCCATCTCCTGAGATGTCATTCAACTGTATAGTGCGTGCACTGGAACTCTGTTGCTGGTAATTATCGGCAAGCTTTGATCTATCAAAACTTCAAAAGAAAACTAAAAAAAATCCTTCTAATTGCTCAACAAGGGCAATTGCGGACATTACTTTGACACAGATATCACTTTTTAACTTTACCAATCATTAAATTTTGATTAATTACAAAGGTAAAAATGTCATATCTACCTTTTAATTATGCAAAAATCTCATATCCACATTTACTTCTAACAGATGAAGGTAATCCCTTATCCTCTAATGAGTTGGAGCCAGAAATTGTTTAGAGCTCACCCAAACCACTAAATAATGCAATTTATAACTACACATAACACAAAGCCTAGTATCTTAATTGCTATAACAAGTTATATATTTACATATCAAACGTAAGACTTACATTATTACAACAAATAAAGAAACAAACAAAGAGAAAAATATGGAAATGTTTAAATAGGAAAAGTCAGTTGTGGATTCATTTGAAATACTTACCTCATGATATCACATGATGTGAGAGATCATGATCCAATTTCCTCGCCAGCTGATGCTTATCGCGAAAACCATACCATTTCAATGTTAATGTTAATGTTAACGTCCTCAATTGTTTGAGCTCTGACAACACTTTCAAATCCCCTTTTTCGTATCCATCTTTTGAAATTATTTCCAAGGAAAGACTACGAAGTTGGGTCAGTTTCTTCAACTCAAAAACATGAAACCCATCATTGACTCTTGATTTCACAACATGAGACACCCACAGCAGTTGAAGTTTGGAAAGATTTTCAAGCTCCATGGGCAGGCATTTTTAGGACTTACAATCCTTTAAAAACAGGGTGGTTAGTTTCTACAGAGTTTCTACATTTCTTGGGAATCTCTTTAAATTAGGCCAGCCTTCAAGATATAAAATTTGAAGGTTTCAAAGATTTTCAATAGAATTACTATCTTAAGAGAAATGAGATTTCCACTCAACAAGTCTACGATAGGGTGTTCAGATGGAAATCTAAAAGAAATATCTAAAACCCTCAACCATTTCAGTTGACATAGTTTCATTCCCAGATTTGGAAGAAACTCCTCCTCTAACATATCTATCCCCACTTTCTTCCACAACAATTTGAAATTATTTTCAACAAAGCGATTCAAATCTCCTACATTCCTCGCGATGCCAACCCGACGTGATCTATTACAGGAAGGCCTACCCGTCATCGAAGCAAATAAAATTTTCTTCCTTGGCAATCATTCTAATCATATCACGTACCATATCATGGACACTAAAAATACCTAGAGAGAGGCTGGAACTGCTGTCTTTCAAAAGAACTCTTTTAAGTAATTAAATCTATATATTAGTAATCTAGTGTAAAACAATATATACCTATATTTCTAATTTTAAATATTGTTTTAATTTGATATATTTGCGATGAGATGTGGGCTTGGCCATATTAAATGACCCGTTTTCGTGCAAATCCTAATGTGGTACAGAATCAACTAAATAAGGTGAAATAAAGTCTGATTTTTAGAGTGTTGTTTTCACTAAGGGGTAGGTGATGCATTTATTGGTCATTAAGCCGGGCCCAGACTTAGCTTTTGATAATTTCTAATAGGCCAAACCTTTTGGGCCGTTTATACAAATCGAATTCAGGACTGCTGGGTATGATGGACAACCACTATGGACCAATAGACCCAAATTCTTGGGCCCATAGCAATTTCTTTATTATATATTGCAATGCAACCTTGACGTACTGGGTTCAAATGTATGACCCCTCATAAGTGTGTGACTAATTATAGATGAAGTAACAACTTATATTAAAGAGCAAATACCTTGGTGTAGTATTTATCAATGAGACTAGAGAAGAAATTATCAATCAAAGAACTCTAAGGAATTAAATCTATATATTTCTCTATCCTATTCGATTTTAAGCTTGCTATTTGACACGTATGTCGATGATCTAGAATCTCGTTTATTCATGTTTGATGTTCAAATTGATGGAATGTTTAGAGTTAAAGTTCTGTTTTCAATTTAAAACCCAACAATTGGTATCAGTGCGTTGGTTGAAGTTTTTGCATTCAATTGATTTCAATATTTAATCGAATAGAATATATTGTTCTTGATTGGAAGTTTGAATTTTTTTCAATACCCTCTTTCTTTTTATTATTAAACCATCAAAATCTTCCCCGATTGATCATGTGATCACCGGATGTGTGATCATTGGTGCTTCTTCACCGTGGTCACCCTTTGCCGTCAACCAAGGGTTGATGATTTTCCTTTTAAAGCAGCTGATTCGTTCTTTTGTCTTTAGGGTTTTCAAAACCCCTATAATGCTATGTTGGGGTGTAAATGGGTTGGGTTTGGTTCGGTTGCATGTATACCCAAAATTGGACCCGAACTTAAACATCGATTTCGATTTTGGGTATGAGACCCTTGGAACCAGAACCAACCCAAGAAATATCCGATACCCATTGGGTACCCTTTAAGACAAAAATAAAAATAATTTGACTTAATTACTAAGGATTGTTTTGCTCAAATGAATTACCACATTAGCAATCCAACACCACACCCCCTCTAAATTTCATCCAAAAACTCATAAATATCATCTTAATTAATTGTACTACTAAATAATAAATATGAATACCATCCAAAAAAATAAAACAATTCCTATTTACCCGTTTACCCGATGGAGACCCGATTCTTAATGGGTTCTTAAAATGACTACTCATAACTGACCTGAAAAATAATGGGATCTCTCATAATGGACCCAAAACCAAGAAACTAGGTCATTGGGTACATCGGATCTCTCATAATGGACCCAAAACCGGGTAACTAGGTAATTGGGTACCCGTTGACACCCCTAGCCCAATGGGACAGTTGAGGAAGAAGGTAAGCTTTAGGCCCAAATACCCAAATCCGACTTTCAAAGGGCTGAACCCTGTTTATTAAGTGGAGGCTGCTGGGTACTTTAGCCCATCGTGCATTAGTTAAGACATTTTGTTCATGGACAATAGTCCATTCAAAAAGACCATTAAGTAATTTTTGAAACACATTCATCTGTTACTAACTGAATCATCCAAGCCCAACCGAACATGGTAAAACCGGATCCCATTTGACCCGGCACATAATCTGATCAGTTTTGACCCGTTGTAATTGGATCTCCAGCGACCCTCCAACCCTCTTTGACTTTGGTCAAACCCTAAAAAACGAACTACTATAGTTTTAACACTCAAATACTCAATTCAACTTGGATGTCATCAAGTAGAGTTAAGTTGACAACTTGCGAGTCAACTTGAATGAGTCGAATACAAATAAATTAAAATTTTAAATACTAAAAAATAATTTTTTAATATTTTAAATCCACAAAAATATTATACATGGCCCAATAACTCGGCCAAGTTTAATTTTTTATTAGAATCAGTTCATTTTCTAGAGTTGACTTGGCATAGCCGATGCGTTGACTTAATATTTTTGAGTTGGTTCAACAATTATTGCAACAGAATCACCTCAAAATCCAATCGAGTTGAGTCAACTCAACTAAGTTTTATGCTGGCTTAGTGGACCATAAAACTATGCCAAAAACAAACTCTCTTTTTCGATTGAATTTTTAGGTGCAATCAAAGTGTGGAATTAGCACTCTCTTAAAAATGAACTCACTGTAATTAACTAATGAGTAGTGATCCAGTCAGGTGTCTTGTTCCTAACCAAGGTCAGGTACCACCCCATTAGATGTCATGTGGCATTTTTGGGAACCCACTAACTGCATGGATATGTGGTACATCCTTTGATTAACCTTACGTATCGAAAATCGTAGTGTTTGATAAATTATATCCACTAAATCTAATCTCTTGAAAAAGAACTTAAATCCATTGATTAGAATCTTAAGACAATGCTATAATCAATGGATTCACATCACCAATCAATTGATCTTTTGTGCGTAGAAGTGAAAAATCGAAACAACAAAGAGATAAAAAAAATAAATAATAAAAAACGCACACGAACACAAGGATTTACGTGGTTTGACAGTGTGCCTACATCTAAGGAATAGAACAAGAACGATAATTATTTTCTTATAAATTTTATAGTCCTAGAGATATCTATTTATAAAATCTGGAGTTATCAAAATATGTAAATCTCTCCAAAACAGAAATTCTAAAATATAGAAAATCCTTACAAAAAAATATTACACGATTGCCCTTTTCATATTCTTCCTTCATAATATAAGACATTTACACAACATGACCAAGGGACGGATCACATATCCATATGGTCAATGAGTTTCACAAAATGCCACGTGACATATAATGGGATATGTCACCTGACCTTGTTTAGTAACCGGACGGACGAGGAATAATATTTAAAGGTTTGGGTGAGAAGGAAAGATATTCCTAGGGATTAAACCTTTGGAAACTGTAATTTG
Organism: Akebia trifoliata; assembly: GCF_017979445.1. Lineage (NCBI taxonomy): Eukaryota > Viridiplantae > Streptophyta > Magnoliopsida > Ranunculales > Lardizabalaceae > Akebia > Akebia trifoliata. The sequence goes on along the minus strand of NC_141377.1, from coordinate 55,200,894 downwards.
CAACTGATGCTGTTTTCCAAATTAATAATAATCCACCTCACATTCTTTATAACCTGTTACCATTCAGAAATTACATAATGCTATTTGCAGATGAAGGAGGAGACAAAAAATAAAAAACTTTAATGTTACAACAACCAAATTATTTATTTTATAGATCAAACGTACGTTAATACTTATATAACAAAGAAACAAAACTAAATAGATATGGAAAGAGTAAAATATAAATAAAAAATATGTAAAATGGCAGCATCAATAATCATCATCATCATCATCACCACCACCCAAAAGGCACTCGCAAGTATGTTTGCGTTTTAAGAATGGCATTGCGCATTCCATCGTTTCCCAGCTTTCCCTAGAAACTACATAGTTGAGAACTACGACTTCCAATTTCCAGACCTCTTCGTTCCCTCCTCCAAAGAATTGCGGACTGCAGCGTCTAAATAAACAATAATGGAGACAAAGGTATAGTAAATTGGGAAGAGTGGTGGGATTGAGCCAAATAGGTGTCGCTAGTCCACAGTAGCCATAAAGACAAAGCTCTGTAAGTTGTTCAAGAGGTAAAAGTTGTTGCTGTATTTTACTTTCCATTTCATAATCTCCATACACATATAAGCTTAACTTCCTCAATTGCTTGAGCTCTGACAATACTTTCAGATCCCCTTCTTCAATTCCATCTTTTAAGTCTATTTCCATCTCTAGCGCACGGAGTTTAGTCATTTTCTTCAAATCAGGAACACAAAATGACCTTTTATCATAATTTCTAACTTTCAAACCCGACAACTCTTCAAGGTTTGTAAGATTTCCAAGCTCCTTCGGCATCCCTTCTATAGATTTACATTCACACAAAGATAAGATGGTTAGTTTCTCCAGAGATGCAATACTTTTTGGTAATCCCTTTAATTTAGAAAAACATTGAAGATATAAACTTTGAAGGTTTAGGAGGTTTCCAATGGAATCAGGAATTTTAGCCAGTCCACATCCATTAATTCTTAGACAAATGAGATGTTTCAACCATCGTATCCCATTCAACCATTCTCCTCCACTATCGGAGGAAGAAAAAGAAATATCCAAAACCCTCAGCCATTTCAATTGACATAGTTTCACTCCCATATTTTGACAAAATCCCCTACCATCCTCCATTTCTGTCCCTGCTATGGTCCGCAACAATTTGAAATCGATTTCATTCAAGAGATTCATATCAGTATTCCCCACCATACCCACCCGGCGTGATTGGTTACAGGATGGCCTACCCCTGTGATCATCATCATCGAAGCACATAAATTTTTCTTCCTTGGCGATTGACCTGATCATGTGTCGTACCAAATCATGGATTTTGAATTCTTTATAGTGTTCTTCGAACCTGTCCATCCGTTCAACCATTAATAAACAATGTCCAATTAATTCATCAATGTATTCTTGTGCAATTTCATATGCAGCCCTTCGGTCATCTCCTCTTCCTCGAATCAAGCCCTCACCAATCCACCAAGGAATTATATCATCTGACCGGATAACGCAATCTTCGGGAAACATGGCCAAACACAAAATGCATGGTTTTAAATGTGAAGGAAGCTCTTGGTAGCTTATTGCTAGGACAGAAAAGATTGGTTCATCCTTCTTAACTAGGTCTTCTTTCAAATTCTTGTATATCCGACTCCACGCCCCGATCGAACAACCTTTACCTTTCATCATTCCACCAACAACTTTGATACCTAGTGGGAGCCTTTCACATGCAGCAACAATCCCCCTACCAATACGCTCAAGCTCGGGATTAAGGCACCAACCTTCTTGCTCTCCAAATGCAGTTTTGGTAAATAATGACCAACTTTCCTTGTCAGAAAGAAGCTGGGGACGATGTATGTACTTCTCAGCAGCTCCCATTGATCGAGCCACTTCCTCGTGCCTAGTTGTGACAATGACACAACTATTTCTTAGAGGCAAAGCTGACTTCAAGCTCTCCCACCATAACCCTTCCTTTAGATCCCACACATCATCCAGGATAACCAAGCATCGATTCCCTTCTAACCGATCACGTACTTCTTCTAGTAGACCTTTTACATCTACGTTTGCCAAGTCTTTTATGTCTACATTGAGTTTTCTCAACATGTTCTTGATTAACTCTTCGAATTTGAGAGTTTGGGAAACAGTCACCATCAAGACACTATCGAAGTCATTTGTCACATTTGAGAGTATTTTTTGAGCAAGGGTAGTTTTGCCGATCCCACCCATTCCAATGATACCAATAACGTTGAAGGATCCTTGTAGTTGTGAGAGCCACTCTATAATCTTCTCTGCATCATCTTTCAGGCCTACTACTTCAGCATCATTCGTTAGGACTGGGTATATCACTGGCCGATTTATACCTGATTGTTCTGGATTTGGAACTGTAGGAGCTGTAGGAATGTAATTTCTCATCCTCTTATTAAGAACTCGAATTTTTTGATTTATTTCACCCAACTTCTTTCCCATTTTATAACGGAATTTCAAGTACGAGGGAGAAAAATAATTCATGTACTTGGATGCCATTTTCATTCTTTTTGATGTCAAGAACAACTCGCAATCTGATATAAGGTCCTCTGCATTGTATAATAACTCCTTCAATTCCTGCACAGCAACCTTAACAGTTTCCTTTTGGTTCTCCACTCTTGCTTTTTCTGCATCTTTGACGTAACCTCGCATGAACAAAAGCTCATCTTTCAAAACCTCGAACTCATCATGGAATTGAAGTACATGACGACCTTCATTTAAGAGACTTTCGACCAACTTTTCTATGAGACTATTGATTACTGCATCCAACATCTTCCTACAAAAATTTTCCAAAAATATAATTTTCAAATTAAAAAATGGAAGAAAGTGAAGGTAACAACTCAAAAGCATATCATCACTTCTTGCCTGAAGGTATTCCAGTAATACAAAAAAAATATATATCGCATCAATGTAGACCAATATATATCAAGAATGTCATTTAAAGGTAAGTGTAAAACCAAATCGTGACAAAAAGAAGATTAAGGGTTCATCTTCAGAATTGTGTACATAAAATATCTCCTACACATATAAGCAGAACGTAGAAACTTCTGATTATTTATTGTACACGAAAGAAAGAAAGGTGCTTAAAATCATGACAACGTACTTTGTTGTATAGAAGCATGTATTATTGTTTGTAAAAGTGTAGAACAGTAGGGGCTCCAATAGGTGCCTAAATTAGGCCTCAAAGAGGGTTCTAATCCCTTATCCATGGGAAAATTTCCTGGAGGAAATAAGAGGGATCCTGTGTAATGTATGCTTTTATAGGAAGAGATGATAGCATTGGTTGGGGCATCCTTGCTAGTGACCTAGTCATTGTGCTACCTCTCCTGAGGGATATATACCATCAGATAGACTTGGTACTGGGTTCTGATCTTTGCTAATTACTCCCTCCTACCATACGAGCCCAAAAAACATGAAGAGCTTAAGTGCCAATTACTGGTCAAACATTAGTTGGAACATGTGTACAGAGTCATAAACAAGGTTACAGTAACATACCATTTTCCCATACCTTGACTTGATTTATTGGACCAATTGGTTGGATCTACAGTTTTTAGCAAGTTGGAATTGTAAAGCAATTACCATCAAATCCGAATCAGATTGGGAGATGGTAAAGGACAACTTTCAAGTCTCAGATGAGAAATTTTACAGGATGTATAAGATTGGAGTACTTTTAGGATTAATTTTAGAGAAAATTCAGTAGGATTAATTTTCGTCATATTATAGTATCCACAAGGCTTGAAGACGATACCATGATACCTGATTGTGGATTGTGTATGGATTCAACTTTTTGGAGTTTTATTTCTTATTCATTGATGTATTGTGACATATGCAATGTAATATTTTGTACACTTTATTTGTTTACTTTTTATATTATTTTATTTTTAGATTTCATTTATATTGTTCGCGATAATTTATAATTAATTGTTAGCAGGTAATTGACAAGTGAATAAAAAAATATATAAATAAAATAAATATATTTAAGAAAAATATAGTTTTTTTTTTATATCACAACTTGAATTTCCTTGTAAAAAGTAACTTTTGCAACAAAATAAACTCTTACCTAATTATATTTTTGTCTCAATTTAAATAAATAAATAAATAAATAAGCTACGAGAAGATTCATAACAAAATATGTTTTTTTGTGAAGAAATTTATATTGGCAAATACTCAGCCACGAAAAGTATTAATGGAAAATAAGGTTTTTTCTCCACGAAAAGTTATCTTTTGTCATGAATGATATATGTGGTGAATTATATTTCTCAAAATGATAAAAATATTATTAACCACGAGAAGGTTTTGTGGGAAAAAGTAACTTTTTGCGACGACATTAAAGTTGTGGAAAATAGTAAGTTTTTTTGTGACGAATATTCACCATGCTTGGGGCACTATGAGCGACAATATATATATGACATTTGGGGATAATTTTTATGGTGGAAGTCTTACATTTAGCGACGATTAATTATTCATGGCTAAAGACCACTTTTTTGCGACAACTCTATGCTTTGTGACAAAAAAAATTAGTCACGTCCTTCTAATGACAATGGTGCGACAAAATTATCATTTTTAGCAATGAAATTGTTCGTGGAAAGAAGTGAGATTTGTTGATGTGGCATGGAAAAAATATAAGAAAACAGAAATAACAAAAACAAAAAGCTTGGGACTAGAAGACAAATATAATGGTAATAAATCAAGGAAATAAAACCATAGAAGCCTTGGGGAAACAAAGGAAATTAGAACTTACAAGTGCTTATGTGTTTATTAGAGCTTCCTTCTTTCCGGATTGACCTCCCGAGACTTAATTATATAACTACAAGCTTCCTTCTTTTTAGATTCACCTACACAGAAAGACACTATTACATACATATCACCAATAAATATTGTAGAAGGGAAATAATAAAAATCACGTTATTTATAAGGAGAAAGAAACTTATTCTTCTGTCTTTGCTTTTCCAAGCACTGTGCCTTATTGTATGATATAAAAAAAGGAAATCCTAAAGTGACTGCATAAGATACTACGTTCGACACTAAGCTGAATTGGTGGTGTACATGGAACCATAGATGTTTTTCATCAAGGTTCTCCAAAGACCTTCACGCCAACTCAGTGTCAAACGTAGCGTCTTACACAATCACACTAGCATGACTCATAACATAATCAGAGTCATTCTAAACTGACTAAAAAGAAAATAGAAAGACATTCATTGATGTGGCAGTATGCACAAAACCATAGATTTTTTCCTGGTAATGATTCTCTGTTGAAAGCACCTCGATCCATGGGAGTGGATCTGCTTTTGGTTTTGGGAAACCCGACTTTGGGGTTTAATGGAGTTCGTTAACTAGTTTTATAGTCTAAGAACAAAAAATTGATTCAAAATGGACAAAATGCAAAAAAATCTACTATAGGAAGGAGTTGTGGGATCAAGTTATGGGATTTGAAAGGTAGTAGGCATAAATCTCACAAAGAAAAAAGTCGGTTTCTACTATTACCAAAAGATCTACATTTCAAAAGAAAAAAAGACTTAAACTCTAGGGAAAGAAGTTTATCTTCTTGATTGCAGCGATAGGTTCCCTCAGAAATTCGTAAATAATAGAATAATTCCTTATTCAAAAATTTGTAGATAATAGAATAATCCTTACAATGTTCTTGAAATAATATCTATCTCCGGGTATGAGTCCAAACTCCAATATAATACATTTTTCGGATGATTTGGAACTTTTGAAGAGGAATTAAGTGTTTTGATGGTTTTCTTGGGTGTTCTTGAGTGTTTTCTAGATGAAAGGCAGACCCCAGGGTATGGGTATTGAGTTGGGACTTTGATTTTCGGGGTTGAAGAAGTTTGGATGGTTCTGTTTTAGGATTCAAGAGAGCAGGCATATAAATTTTGGGTGTAGAGGTTCTTTTTTATAGATTTTTCTAGATAGCTTTTGAGTTGAATTATGATTAGTTTAAATTAGTATTGCCGATTTTTGTTTGATAAGGATCAACTTGTTCATTTTATTAGATTAGGATTGTAATTTTTTTTATAAGGATTAGGATAATTAAATTTTGTTTAATTTTCTTGAAATTAAAATTTAAAGTTTTTCTTAAAATTCTTGAGAACCCTCTTGTGGATCTTTTAATAATAATAATAAGCTAAGGAAATAGTCATAAAAGCTTAGGAAAATCATAAAAGCTTTGGAAAATCGAAGGAAAATAGGACTTACAAGTTCTTATTAGAGCTTCCTTCTTGTTTTTCAAAGTACTCTGTCTTATAAGGATCATAGATAGGCAGCTGTATATAGGAGAGATGAGAAACAGAGGTACTAACTACTACCCATAGAGTAATACAAAGTCAAGTCTTCCACATTATACTATTGTATAATATATTACCCACTTGGGTTTGGTGGATTTATAAAAATATTTTGGCCTTCATATTTATATAAGAAGAAAGGTGAGATGATGGCACCTAGAAGTACCTTCTACAATATACTAATTATACCAATCAAGTCTGATGTACATAGGGTTAAATCCGAAGACATTTTATATGTTCACACACAATATTAATCATGTGTATGTGAAATCCAACGATTGGGATTTATCTTAGAGAGGCATAATGTATTCTTTAATGAGTCATGCTGACATGGAGGTGTGCACAGAACCTATGGTTCTTTTTTATCGAGATATAAATGCTTTCCACTCAGTATCTCGATGAAACACATCTATGGTTCTGTATACACATCCATGTCAGCAAAGTGTGAAACGAAGCGAACTTCAAGGTTAGTCCAGCATTTTCCTTCTATAACATATATCTTTTATCTCATTAGTTAGATTTCGTGTTAGTAATTACGGTCATAATTGTGTGAACATAAGAAGTTAGATTTGGGAGACTTGTAAGTACTAATTAAAAGTGGAAAATTACTTAACAGATCCAAAAAGTTTACAAATAAGTAAATCTTTATGGAATGGCAACGAAAATCCGTGCTGCTCGAAGATGAATAGCATCACACTATGAAGCAATCTAGGCATTTGATAGCACTAACTATGAGTGGTTGTGCTATAACTGGAATGGAGAGAGCACTACAATAGACTGGTTTCATTTATTTTTACGATAACCTTCATATGAATGTTGCTTACAATGGTTGTTCATGAAACATGGATATGGTTAGAAATACACTGGGGGAAGATGTAGAAAGGGAGATTCAAAAAATTGAGGTGCTAAGCGACTTGAAGGAGCAGCCTCATTTGGTTGAGGAAAAGAGCTCACACTCAATTGTGCCTCAAAAAATAAAAAATGTGCGAGAAAATTTCTACTTGGTGCAATTTCCAGCATACTTGATTAGGGAAAAAAACATGTTGTTCAATGGCTCGTGCAATTCCCTCTCTTCTCATCTCTTGTTTTTTTTTTTTTTTGTGATATTATCCTACTTTCACAAAAAGACCTCAAGAACATCCACCATGCCTCTAATAATGTGTGTGGTGTTAAAAAATTGTCCCAAAAAACTAAATAATGCTATTTATATCATCATGAAGATACATTGTTACCACAAACTGAAGAAAAAAAAAATATTTAAATTAAAAGGCAATTCCACTTTGGTCCACACAGCAGGTGGAATGACTATTTCTAGGATGGCATTGCCTCGGTATTCTTGGCTACTCCTCCTGTGAATGATATAGAATATCAAGCAATAAGAATTCCAATTTCCAAACTCTATTGTCATTCTCTTGCTCCATTCGAAAGAAGTCTGAACTCATGTGGGTGATAAAACCCTTGTGAAGGTAAAGATGACGTAAATTGGGAAGAGAAGCCGGATTGAGGTGTCCTTTCTCCTCGATAATTTTTGAAGACGTAGCTCTGAAAACTGGTGAAGAGGTGAAAGTTCATGATTCATTTCCTTGCCAAGAGCTACTGATCAAAATAGCCATAATATTTGAACATTAATGTTAATATCCTCAATTGTTTGAGCTCTGATAACACTTTCAGATCCGCCTTTTCTATTCCACCTTTCAAAAATATATTCAAAGCAAGACTGCGTAGTAGGGTCATTTTCTTCAACTCAAAAATATGATACCCATCATTGACTCTTGAATTCACAAAATTAATAGCAATTATAGTTTGGAAAGATTTCCAAGATCCACGGGTAGGCATTTTAGAGATTCACAATTCTTTAAATCTTGAAATGCTACATTTCTTGGTAATCTCTTTAAATTAGGACATTTTTCCAAATATAAAATTTGAAGGTTTCCAATAGAATCTGCTAGTATCTCCAATCCAGATCTCATTATCTTGAGATAGATAAATGAGATGTTGTGGCCATCCCGATCCCACTCAACTAATTTACAACAGTAGGGAGTTCGGATGATAATCCAAAAAGCCTCCACCACTTTGATTGATGTAGTTTCAGTCCCAGATTTAGAAGAAACTCTGCCTCTACCATATCTGTGGCAACCATTTCATTTTGATTGATGTAGTTTCAGTCCCAGATTTAGAAGAAACTCTGCCTCTACCATATCTGTGGCAACCATTCGCAACAATTTGAAATTGATTTGTCAACGGTTGTATGGATTTCCATAAGTGATTTTATTAAAACAGAGAACAAAAGTTTAGATCAGGTATGCTTCTCAGAGTCTTCAAAGAAGAGACACACAACTTCAAACACAAAATCGAGTTGCTCTCATCTTGCAGTGGCTGAAGCTGGGGATTATGATCATGTCCACAACAAACCCACACAGGGTTTTCAGTGTTCAGAAGCCAAAGCTCATAGAAATCCCACTGCAGCCTAAACCTAAAACACAGATGACCCTTGCTCTTAATATTTATCCAACAAAAGCACAGATCATGTCCAAACTGACCGCACCCTTCTACTAGGTGTTCAAAGAACTCACAATATTACTCAGAGGCAAAAGACACAACACCAACATACATGTAAGTGCGAGATATCTAACTAGTAATTGCAAAATTTACACTAAAACAGAACACATTAGACCCATAAAAAATTGCTTTTGATAACAAACCCAACATTCAATCAAACAATCATCCACGTCAAGTGCCGATAACGGACCCACTTCGCAGCAACATGGATCCCAATGACCAACGCCACACCCAATAACGGGATAGGAAGTCTTCTAACTGTCTCTACACCTTCAATCTCTGTGTTTCCTTCAGAGAGCTTCTTTGAGTGATGAGAGATAGCAAGAGCCAAATACAAAGCCATTACGAGAATTCTGATCCAAGGCTGCCCGACAGCGATTAGCACAGCAGCAACGGGCAATGTAGATGAAACAACATCTCTCTTCTTAACAAACCGTGAGAAACAGCCTAATCCCACAAGAAACAACCAGAAGAGAGATTCAGGGAGAACATCCATTACAGCTGCATATCCAATTAGGCCAGAAATTGTGAGGATGTACGGCTGGCTGTTTATGGAGTCTGGGACCGTAGCTTCCGCAATAGCAAACACTGCCGATGTCAATAAGATGATCACCGTTAGCTCCTGAATAGGAGCTGATGCCACTATACTAGAGTACATAGAACGAATGGTGTAGAGTGTCATCTCAATAAATCTGATTACAGCGATGATTTGATCGCCAGCAAAATGAAAAATAGTGGCCAAAGCAAGTTTTGAGAGGTAACCCATGAAATGGGAAATGCCCATTATAGCTTTCTTCCAATTAGAAAGTTCCCACAATACGGTTCGCCAGGCATAAATGAGGAAAACTAGGGCTGCAAATATAGTCATGTAAAGAGGATCAAACCCCTCGTTAGAAGAAATAATTGCATCTCAACAAGTAAAGTTATAATTCATGCAACATAAATAGCAAATACAAGATCAGGTGGACTTGGATAGCTAGTATCGCTTACCTTAAAACAATGCAACAAAGTTGATTTTAGACGAAATTTAAATGCTTTTTTTTTTTATACATTTTAGATTAGGATCCAGTTTAGGGAATAGATTCTGACTCGTTTGATTCTTGATAAACCCTAACTAACAGACTTGATTTTGGACCTAATTTAAACGCTTTTTTTTTTAAATATTATATTTTACATCTAAATTGGGAACCCTTTGGGAAACAGATTCTGACTCGTTTGATTCTTGATAAACCCTAACTAAAAGAGTTGATTTTGGACCTAAATTTAAATGCTTTTTTTTTTTATATAATTTTTTTTTACATCTAAATTTAGGGACCAGTTTGGGAAACAAATTCTGAGTTTTGGACTCCTTTGATTCTTGATAAACCCTAACTAATAAAGTTGATTTTGGACCTAATTTCAATGCTTTTTTTTTTAATATTTGAGATTAGGCATTTAGAATCCAGTTTAAGAAACAAATTCTGACTCGTTTGATTCAAGATAAACTCTCACTAACAAAAGAGGGAAAATTTCGATCAGATTAACTTACCAATCAACCATGGCCACCTCACAGGACGATCTGGAGCTTCTTTCGTCAAGTATCTGAACCTCGAAGGCATCGTACTCTGTCCTCGAGCTTCTTCGGCTTCATCTACAACGCTCTTCATCTCTCCTTCTCCATTTTCTGCCCAAGTAGAAAACCCGGGCCTTCTATGATCTAAAAACCCTAAGGGTTTAACAGAAAACCCATAAAATTCTAGAGATGAATAGGCTTTTAAGGATTGAAATATAATTGGAGAAATGCGAGATTGAAGAAAGTGATTACGACGAAGAGCGTAGAAATTAGTGTTTGAAGGGTTTCTGAAAATCGAAAAGAAGGGAGATTTGTGGGGTGAGTTTGGAGATAAGATAAGAGGAATCGACATTGAAATTGGGCGGTTTTGGTTACAGAGATTCCACCATTTTCAGCTGCGAAGATCTGAAGAGAGAACTTACAGAAATTAGGGTTTATCGATTTGCAACTTGCAGAAGGGTGGGGTTTGTAGAAGCCCATGGGCCTCACCCATTCTGACAAAATCGGCTTGTAAGGTGAGGATTGCCTCGGTTTATATACATCCCAAGGTCTCGATACCTACTTGTAGGAAGGTGGGGTTTGTAGAAGCCCATGGGCCAAACTCATAATCACAAAATCGACTTGTAAGGTGAGGATTACCCCCAAGGTCTTGATACTTAGGCGATGTGGGATTATCACTCATACTCCCCCTTCCCGTGTGACATGTCTCCTACATACTTGTGGTTATCCACTCTGATACCATGAAGAAGCCCATGGGCCTAACTCATCCTGACAAACACACACTCCCCCATGTGTAATTTGTGTCCCACATCCATGTGGTTACCTGCTTTGACATCATTGACAAACACACACCCTCATGTGTAATTTGTGTCCCACATCCATGTGGTTACCTGCTTTGACATCATGTAGAAGCCCGTGGGCCTAATTCACAAAACTGGCTTGAAAGATGAGGATTACCCCTGATTTATATATAGCACAAGGTCTTGATACCTAAGCGATGTGGGACTATCGCTCACAGGGTTTACCTTAGAAGTTGCTCCTTTTATTTCTATTAAATTACCAAATGAACCTTCAAAGGGTTCATGAACCATCTACAGTAGAACTGCAGTTGGGTTGGTCAAATTGTGTAATTGGATACTATTGTACGATATTGAGAAAATTTTCAAATAATTATCGAGTTTGCGAAAACACCAAAAGTGTTTTACACATTTTTGACAAAACTATCACGTAGTATTGACAAATTATTAGTGTTAAAACTATGTGATAGCTTTGTTAACACTTGTCACACTTAAAAAATAAATAAATATGCCTGTAATTATTTGAAAATTCTCGAATATTTATGTCTTGATAAATTTATTCGTTCGTGTAAAAGCTTTTGTGATGAATTTACCATATAAAATATTAGATTACAAGACTTATAGAAAACATGTTCTATATAGGAAAACAAATTTTTTTTTTCTTTTTCAAATTTTTTTTTTATTGATTCCTAAAATATTCAGAAAAACAAGATTGTAATGAAACAGTGGTGATTATTTTTGGTAGGAGGTAACAATAATGTACTTGTGGGGAAAATTAAAATGTTGTTTGAAATTTCACAATTTCATTGACTTGATTTGAAGCCAAAAAAGTTCAACTAATTTTTACAATTTTCTACCTTACTTCTAGATAGAAAATCATCATCTGCTGACCCAGCTTTAAAACAACAGAAAAAATGGTGTAAGTTTTGCTATTCTTCAATGTTTGATCGACTGTATAAGTGTAAAAATGTCATAAGCACCTCCTAGTTATGCAAGAAATCTCAAATTCAAGGAAATCCACCCACACCTCAAAATTGTTTATAGCTCAAACAAACCACCAAATAATGTCATTTACTGAAGCAGACAAAAACCTACTTCAATTGCTAATACAACACATTTATACATCAAAAGTAAGACTTACATTGTTACAACAAACAAACATTAAGAGAGAGAAAGAGAAGAAATACGAAAATATTCAAATTGAGGAGCACACCATATGGGGACTTAAAAGTCATTCCGAGTCTAGGGATCTACAACCTGTTAAACGTATTTGGAATGCTACATTTCTTGGTAACCTCTTTAAATTAGGCCAATTTTCTAGATATAAAGTTTGAAGACTAGGAAGATTTCTAATAGAATATGGCAGGCTCTTTATTCCACAGTTCTTTATCCGAATATAAACGATATGTTGCAGTGATCCTATCCCACTCAACCAATCCACTTCAGACGAAAATTCGAAAGAAATATCCAAAACCCTCAACCATTTTAATTGACATAGGTTCCGTCGTAGGTTTAGAAGAAACTCGTTAGCTTCAACATTTATCCCCACTATCATCCGCAATGATTTGAAATTAACTTCACGAAAGATATCTGTAGTCTTCACCATGCCAAGCCGACGTGATTGGGTACAAGAGGGCCTACCCCTTTCGTCGTTGACGCAAATAAAATTTTCTTCTTTAGCGATCACTCTAATCATGTCACGTATCATATCATGGATGCTAAAGGAACCAAAATAACCCATCTCCAAACCTAGTAATAAAGAACGACTGATTAATTCATCAATATATTCTTGTCCAATTTCATATGCAGTCCTTTTGTCATCTCGTTCTCGAACAAATCCCTCACCAATCCACCAAAGAATCACATTGTCCGATGAAATTCGGTAATCTTCGGGAAACACAGCCAAACACAACATACAAGGTTTCAAATGTGAAGGAAGCTCCCTATAGCTTACTTCTAACACAGAGAAGATCGATTCACCTTTCTTAGCTAACTCTTCCTTTAGATTCTCAGATATCCGTCCCCACTCATCGATTGAGTGTCCTTTACCTTGCATCATTCCGCCCACAACTTTGATTGCCAATGGGAGCCCTTTACATCCGCAAACGATCTCTCTACCGATACGTTCAAGCTCTGGATTAGGACACTGACCTCCGTGCTCTATAAATGCTATTTTGGTGAATAACGACCAACTATCCTTATCAGGAAGAAGCTTAGGGCGATGTATGTGCATCTCAGCGGCTCTCATTGATCGAGCCACTTGTTCATGCCTAGTTGTGACAATGACACAACTACCATTCCCTTGAGGACAAACTGACTTCAAGCTCTCCCACCATGATCCTTCATCTATACTCCATACATCATCCAATATAATCAAGCACACTTCTTCGTTAAGTCTCTCATGTAGTTCCTCCAGTAGACCTAGTATATCCATGTCTTCCAAGCCTTTTTTTTTTTGATTGATGTCTTCCAAGTCTTTGTCTACATTGAGTTTTCTCAACATGTTCTTGACTAACTCTTCAAATTTGAAAGTTTGGGAAACTGTTACCATTAAGACATGGTCGAAGTGTTTGATCACATTAGAATTGTTGCGGATCTTTTGAGCAAGCGTAGTTTTGCCTATCCCACCCATTCCAACCATTCCAATAACATTCAAGGGCCCTTGTCCCTCTAAGAGCCAACAAATAATTTTCTCTGCATCATCATCCAAGCCTACCAATTCAGCGTCGTTCATTATGACTGGATATCTCACTGGCCGATTTATAATAAATTGTTCTTGGTTTGGAATGGTAGGAGTTGTCGGAAGGTAAGATATCATCTTCTCTCTAAGATCCCGAATTTCTTTATTTATTTCACTCAACTTCTTTCCCATTTGATAACGAAATTTCAAGTATGAAGGAGAAAAATAGGTCACATACTTGGATGGCATTTTTCTTCTTTCTGGCTCCAAAAACAACTTGCAATCTGATATAATGTCCTCTGCATCGTATAGTACCTCTCTTAATTCTTGCACAGTAGTCTTAAGAGTTTCCTTTCTATCCTTCATTCTCACTTTTTCAGCATCTTTGAGGTAACTTTGCACGAATAAAAGCTCTTTCTTCAATGTCTTAAATTGCTCATGGAATTTAACCACATGAGAACCTTCATTTAAGAGAACTTCGACCAATTTTTCTACGAGAACATTTATAATTGCATCCAACATCTTCCTGCACAAGTTTTTCCAAATTACAATGATTTTCAAATTAAAAATAGAAAAAAAGTTAAGGTATCAGCTAAGTGTACAATAGTTCTTGCCAACAATTATTACAGAAAAAAAATGGATTTATCTAGAACAACATACTGAGTATTGACAATGACCTTTAAAATTATGGTCAGGAACTGGCAACATGAAAAAATGACTCATGAAAAAATAAATGATCCCAAACATGAAATTGAACTGTCACAGTTTATCTTCGAGATAAATATCATTGGGATATATAAAAATCCTGACAGTTGGATTTCATATTTACACTGTCGGGATCATGCATTTTTTCAAGAATTATTTTTCATGAGCAACTGATCCCAATCCTTTAAAGTAAAGTTCTAGTCCAAATCATGGAAAAAAGAATACTAAGGGAATATGAAAATTTATTGCTTTAAGTTTTGTCTTCAGAGTTGCGTATAACAGAAACAAAACAGCTCCTATGTATATATTATCATGCATAGTAACATCTGATGATTTCTTATACATAAGAGAGATACAAATGCATAAATCATAGCAAAACAAACATCTTGCAGTACGTGCATGCATGTAATAAGCCTATTGAGTTTGTAAATAACATAACGCAGCTGGAGGTTCGAATGGGTACCGGATTAGTCTGTTACAAACTCCCTAATTATATTGATAACAGGTCCACCTATTGCAGTGCTATGGGCCAAGATGTGATATTGTAATACGGTCAAAGTGCTGTTTACATTGTAATCAAACAATGGATTAGGACCGTCATTTTTTCCAACATTTTCACAATGATAAAGTTTGTTGAAAAAAGAAAAAATACCATTTTTTGAATGATTGCTGTTTCAACAAAAATGAACATCTTGATTTTTTGTTTTTTCAACAGTTTTTCGCGATTTTTAATTTCATGCTACCTAAATCAAACTTGACCAGTGACCGTACTTTTACTAGTTACATATTGATGGAAGTTTAATCCAAAATGATCCATTCTTAAACAAACCTATATGATACCTACTTAATAGTCTATAGGTTAGCATAATGTCCTCTGTGTAGATATAATTCTTTCTTTAAGCTAGGGAAGCTGGAGCATGAAAATAATTAAGTGGTTATGGTAGGGGCAGATATGGGAAAAATGAAAATTTGAATAACTAAAAACTGCACAAAGACATTTTCACCTTTTTAATTGCTTTAACACTAAAATTGAGTAAAGAATATTCCATGAACAAGTTGTAAAATTTAGACATTTTTTCCTTTAGTGTGCCCTTATAATATTAAATATCTTTAAAAAAAAAAAATCTCTCAAAATCAATCATGTAAGCTAAATGATGTACAATCACACAAATATGAAAGATTAGTTTCCGTCTTATCTCCCTAGATGATATATTTGATACTATTTACCCTGTTTATCAGTTCTCTTGATTTCGATTTGGGTATGTGGTTAGCCACCCTAGAACGAACTCAGTTTTTACAGATAGGAAGAGAATTTGTTTCTCATTTCTCAGGGTTCGGTAGCTTGGTTCTCTAGTTTTCACGTGGTGAGTACAACCACAATGTTATGAAATCCTAAATTACATAGAAGTAAATATGCATATAATGGTCTAAATTTAAATATATAAATATAAACAATCATTAAAAAAACATAATATACATCACATATTGAAATAGCAAAATGTAAAAGAATCACTCCTAAAACCATTGCCTTACAAAGTTCAAGTGTCATATTAAACAAACCATAACCATCAAGTACTCATGTTCCACAAATCACGTGAAAAAGTAAATGTTCAGTTAAGCTAGTCATGTCGAGAACATAACAAAAACAATCAAGTAGTATACTGAATCTATCACTATAACCCATAGAATCAATTTAAAAGAGAATATGAATGATTTGATATAGAAACTTAAAAAATATGAATGATTTGATGATGGAGTATGCCAAAAGAATATAAAATGTATGGAGAGATTAAAGATGTTTTTGAGGAGAAGGATGTATAGAAACATAACAAAAAGTTTCTTCAGTTGCTTCCCTTTTATATATGTATATAGAATTAGGGGTTTCAATGAGTTGGTTCCAGTTTGGTTTATAAGATTTCTAGAACTGGAACAATCATATTTTCTATGTTCCAGTTGCAATTCTAAATAAGTGGAATCGGAATTGGAACCCCCAAAAAATTGTGGGTAGCCATTGTTCCGGTTCTCAAGAATCGGATGAGACAAATTATATGTATAGTGAGTAGTGAAAGTAAATTTTCATATTCTTTCTACGCAAGTCTTTTTCCATCACAAAATACAAGAAAAAACCTTATATAAATCATTGCAAAACCTTTTTTTTTTACTTTCAAGCACACAACACACTATTTATAAAAGCATTAATAACATAATTAGTTAATTACAATTTACTCTAGTAAGGAAATAAGTCAGTATTTTTTTTCAAAAACTAAAATTCATTTTCTTTACAAGTAATAAACTTCTAGGAGAGATGACTAATTTTAAGTTTGAATGCACAGTTTGTAATAACTATTAACTTTAAAAGGTCAGGAACTAAGAGAAGCATTCTATCTATAATATGAAAAAAATGAAAAAATATCTTAGTTCTGGGTACCCGTTGCGTCTAACCAACTTGGTTCCATTCCAAGCAGTTTGGTTCCTTCTAGACGGTCTCTAATCATGGTTTTTTTTTTCAATAGAAAAGGAATCAAATTTCAGTAACTTCATCATCGATGAATCTGAATCGAAGTAAAATAAAAAACGGATACAGCCATCTCCAAATCAGTAAGGAATTGATGATTTTGCCAACTTTATTTGAAGAATGGGTTTACAAAAAAAATTTCCTTTTAAGTTAAAAAAGGCTTAAACGGGACCTTAAGAAATGGAATTGTTCAATTTTGGGGAACCTTAATTTTCCAATTAAAGTTTTGCAAAAGCTAGGGTTAAGGAGTTGGCTGATTCAGGTTGGGGGTCAGGGGGTTTATGAAAGTGGTCTAAGTAGGCTAGATGAGACTAAGAAAATGGAGCAATTAATTGGGTTACAGAAGCCAACCATCAAAGGGTATTGTTATCTCAAATATTCATCAAAATCTGCAAAATTTTACTTCAAAAATACAGTATCAAAGGCAATAAATCGTAAAAATATTGGGAAAATAAAGGAAAAAACGACTTACAAGAGCTTATTGAGTTTCCTTGTTTTGATATTCGTCTACAAAAAAACCCAATTCTAAAAACATTGATCGAACAACTATTATATATAGGAGAGAGAAGCTCAAGAAACTTACTTACAGTAGGGTGTGGACTGTGTTGTGTTGTGGATAACGAAGTAAGAGTGTAAGCTTTGCACATGTAAATGCTGAAAGGTCTGCAGCGCCTGAATGGGTCGAATCCGGAAGTTCCCCTTTTTGAGAGACAAGAACAGCAAAGCCAGAAGGCGTGGGGAAAGAAAGATGAAGAGACAATTACTTGAGGAAGGTTTCCATTCTGAAATCCGCTTTGATCGGATCAGGATTTCAGTTCATTTCACTCTCTGCGAAATAGATGACTTTTGATTGTAGCATTTTCCTTTTCCTTTATATAAAGTGAAAATATGCCCACTCTAAAAGTACTTACTTTAATCACATTAAAAAACACCATTTTAGAGCTTTAGGCATTTAGAGAGCTACTTTAGGCTTTAGGCTTTAGGCTTTAGGTATTTTAATTATATTCTCAATCGTTCACTTATTTTCTATATTATTGATTGGAGTGTAATAAGTAACAATTGGAAGTCCCATAATAATTTTCTAAAGTTAAGAGTATTATTAGAAAGATGGTAAAAAATGAAAGCTAATAAAATTTAAGATATTTTTGGAAAGAAAAAAGAAGAAAAGATAGCGCAATTAAGATAACACTTATCCTCGAGATATACTTATTTTATGATATATAAAGATTCATACAAATGAGAGAGACAATTATTGTGTTTTATTATATAAATTAGAGGATGACAATATCATTATTTCTTCGTGTCCACGACACGATCATTCTCTTTGTGGTTAAAGAGAGGAAAACAATAAAGTTATAAGGGTATTATTGAAAAAGAGTAGAAGGTTAAAGGCTAAAAGGCTAAGGGTGGCAATTTTAATATGACTCGAAAACAACATGAAACTAGTGGGTTTAGGTTAAGTTTAATTGGATTTGGATCATAATAGTATTGATCAGTTTAACACAATTATTAAATGGATCATAGGTTAAGGACGTCAACCTGCTTAACCCATTTTGACACATTTAGTTATTCAATCATTGATGTGTTATTTTAAATCATAAAACACAAGAGGTATATCAAATATTAACAATTATTTAAGGATTTTTTAAATTACCATGTTTTTATTTGTCATAGAACTTTTAAAAAATATATTTTTTCATATTTAAAAAATATAAAGTGTCTTAAGATATTTTTTCAATAATTAATGGTTAAACTTTTAATTTGAAAAAGAAAAAAATATATTTTTCCTTACTAAATTATTTATTTATATTTATATTTTTTAATATGAGGTTTCCCTTGAAATTTAGGGGACTGTAGTATTTGATTTCCAATATGGTGATCATGCGGGCAATGAAAATTACTTTATATTAATTAGTTGATATTGGTTTATAATTGTATGATTTTGTTTTTAGTAATGATATTTTATTTTTGGTGGTGGAAATGGAACTTATTTTTTTCAATTAAGATTAAAATTTTATTAAATAGATTACATTGGTCGGGTGAGGTACGCATTTAATAAATGTGTTGGATTTGAGTTTAAGTTTTTGACATAATTATTAAATGGGTTAAATTTGGGTTTGGTAAAATTTTATAATACCATTACATTGACACGACACGACCTGACCCATTGCCACCCCTAATTAGGCTTGGCAAGGCACAAACCATGAAATCAAGACCCCACGATTTTGAGAAGTTTTTACATGCAACCCTTCCCTAACGAAAAATAATATATTGGATAGGGTACCATTTTCCTTGAACTTATGATACAATTTCTTTGATGCAACATGATATTTATAAAGATAGTTATTCTTAGACATACAAATTACGAAAGATTAATTACATTTGGATGTTGAACACAAAATCTCCAATAACATAAAATTTAGTTACATTAGAAAATGAAATATTTCTCATTTTAATCAAATCATTAAGATAAAGTTATTCATTTTGTGAAATTGAAAATCATGGTTTGTTTCCTTTTTCATTTTCTTATCTTTATTTTATTTTATTTTTTTTATTTTAAGGAGAAACAAGGACATGCCGTAATTTTACATTTTAACCATTAAGAAATATAATGTTAAAAAATTTAGAATCCTTTTTTAATTTTTTTTCTATATCATCACTTTAGAACTTGAATGTAAAAAAGGAAAAAAAAAAAAAAAGAGATACATAGTAAAGGATTTTTCATAATTCAAATTTTCATGAAAGTAGCACATATTGATATATACATTGGCATTGGATGATATAATTATTTTCAATATTTTATATCCAGAAAGTAAACCTCGCACGTATTTTCATTTTAACACATCAAAATCCAACATAGATTTGCTTGGTCATTTCTTATTTGATCTTAAGGAGAAACTTAAAACCTTATTTAGTAGAGTTTTTGTTTAATGGACCTTGCTTCGAGGTAGAAGGATGTTCTTAAATATGAATAAATTCTTCTATTATTAATCACTAATATTGTATAGTGGAATTAATGACACAGACTCAACATGGTGTTGATGAGCTTTTATGACCATGTTGAATAATATCAATGTTTAAAACAAGCATATTCTAATAGACTAAAGAATAATGCTGAAGTGGCCTTAAGATTATGCCTCACATCGCATATCTTGAAGTGAAAGTTTATGGGAATCATAGATGCTTTTCATCGAGATATGAGTGAAAAAGTGTCTATGGTTCCCATCCACTTTCATGTCAAGATGTGAGATATGAGATACAATTTTGAGGTCAGTTTGATTAATCTTAAGATAATGGCTAAGGTAATAAAATTTATCAAAAAATTTGAAGATGAATGATTTTTGGAAGAGAAATCTAAGTTTTCTTCTCCATTTCTATACCTCTTTTTAGCGGAATTAAGGTTTGCTCAAAAGTTTGTTAATCATGTAAACGTCTGGTTCTAAGTCAAGAATCAATTGCTTCGGAATGCCAATCGCACAAAAGAAAGAAATCAAGAAAATATAAAATATAATAGGGAGAGACAGATACTGTGTGCTCCTAGGAGTTAGATTGCAATCTAACTCCCAATCTCCTTTGTGCTCCACGTATTAACTAAACTCTTTCGGACCCGACCAATAATAGCTTGATCAAATCTTTTTGTAAACCTATACGCAGAAAATCAGCCTTATTGTTGAATTCGTGGTTCAATTCTAGGTTTATTTCGTAATGGGCTTGTAATCCAATTACATGTGCATAAAGCCCATAAATAAATAAATAATGGTTGAATCCAACAGCCAGAAACCATCAATCAGGCTAACTTAGGTCATATAGGTCTATCAACAGGTGGGCCACATGTCCATGGATCAGTGGGCCCAAAGAGTTTCCACTTGGTACACAGAGGAGAGCGAGAGTCAGGTAACAATTAAACTCCTGTGAGTACAGTACAGGTATTCTATGTAAAAGAAAAGAAAGCAATGGATCGATTCCTTCCTTGAGTTCACAACAAACCTACAAAGCCATTCCATAATTTTTTTAATTTTCTTTCTTTGTAGACTTCTTACAAATTTATAAATAAGAGAGATCATGTAAGCCTAATCTATTTGGGCTCTTGATATCCGTGGATTTCTCTTTCTCTTCCAAAATGGGGTTGGTCATGAGTTTTATGGGAAAAGGTCTCTCTCTCTCTCTCTCTCTCTCTCTCTCTTAAATATAAGTTACTATTTAAAAATGTTGTTAAAATATTAGGGATTTTGTTAACATGTTCCCCAATGGCACACGTTAAAATGCATTAAATACATATTGGAATTAATTTTTTTCGTGTCAAAACTATTTTCAAAATAAATTTTTATTTAAAAAATACACTTAAATGCTTATTTCCAAGGTCTGTTTAAAACACCTTATCGTGTAACAAAACCCAAATTATAGTAGTGAAGTACCAATGATTTGATTTATATGGATTTCATATCATTTTTCATACTTTTCTTTTTTATTTTATTTTTTGTATAGTTAATTGTTTTTTAAGATAGCTTAATAAGGTCCAAAAAATTTCGACATATTATCTTTTAGATCCTGTGAGATTGCGTGGGGAAATGCGATTTTCAGCTCTACACACAAAAGTTTTAGTAGAAAATCATTTTTCCCATTTTCATGCAATATTATTTTCGACCTGAGCCCCTGAAAAATTATTTTCTTGTTGAAGTTGGAAAATTCTGATGTTATTCGCTCAAATTACACCCAAAGCCAAAACTAAAACCAAATCTATGTTTTGGACATTTTCCTAAAAGCAATCAAACATCAGTTTCCAATACCATTTTTTTGGAAATTGATTTTTTTTTTCCTAAGAATAAAAGATTATCTCAAAGGTGAGCTGAAGAGTATTCCCACTCCTTGTTTTTTGGATTTATTAGTGCTTTAATTGGTCTTCACTTACAAATAAAAGAACCTTAAATATTTTTTAAATGGAAAAGGTTTTGACTAATTAATTTATTTTTTTTCAGGGTTGCCTACAGGTCAAGTGGTAAATATGCTAACAGATACTCTTTGCAAGCAATTTATTGAAAGAGATATCGACACTTTTGAAGACTTCCACATAGCTCTTCTTGACATCTTCAAGTGAGTGATTCATAATTCCAAGGTTAATATTTTTCGATCTACCCTTTTGGGTTTTGATAAAAATTAAAGATACCCTTGAAATTTTAATATATGAAATATCCCTTGACTTTGGTCTTCTATGAGATACTAATAAAAATACCTAAATACCCTTGACTTCTACATCTTGTTGGAGACCCTTCATATTTTTTTTACCTAACAACCTCTTTTTCTTGAGGTAAGAGGTTGAAGGAGATAGAATCAGAAGGTTGAAAATTTAAAGTTCCCTAAATTATAGAAGAGGTTAAAAGACAATGAGTTTTTGAAGAGGGAAAGCCTCTTGGTCATTTTACTATAGTCTCTCACAAAAGACCATAAGTCAAAAGGGTATGTCACCAGTTTGAAAATTCAAGGGTTATCTATAATCTTCACTAAAATCTTGAGGAATACCTCAAATTATCTTTATGTTTGTATGGAGTCAGATCCCATGACTTGTGAAAAAAACAATAAGCCTAATCATATAAACAAGAAATCCCACAGTTGTGATTTATCTTCTATAGGATATGATTTATTGGGATACATATAGAAATCCCGACCATTGAATTTCATGTTTGCACAAGTAGGATCATATGTTTTCTAATGAGTTAACAAATCCCAACCCATACGAATATATATTTATGTATATGTGCACACATGTATATATGTCAAAGTGCCTTGTTCACTTCATTAACCATTCTTACGCTTGACTCATGAACTAATCCAGCACAATCAATGTGGCATTGCCTGGTAAGCATTATGATGCACCACCACGCAAAGATGTTGAGGTCAGTTAAGTTCCCCAATATATTGAATTTTTTTTAAATTTTTTTTGGAGGGGCAGGAGCAAGGGCTAATCATGTCCAAGACTTCAAAAAAAAGAAAATTACCATACAACCCCTTCACTCTCTTGTGAAAAATCCTAGATTTTTTTTAATCTAAAAGACCCCTCTTGTGGCCTTTAATATCCCTTCGTGTTGAAATCCTCCTCCCACACCTCAAAACCTGCCTTACTCAAGAACCCGAGTAATTAATTCCCTAAATTATATCTTTTTATTATTATTTTTGTATTCTTGATTATGTGGTACGTTTTATGGAGTGGGAAGAGGATTAATACAGCTCTCCACTTTGGGTGTATAGATCTGGACTAAGTTTCGTTAGTATCCCTGTGATAAAGAGGTATGTCATCAATTTGAAAACCCGAGCAAGATGTCAACTACCCTTCTTTTAGATTGACTCGAATATCCACCAAGTTGAAAACTCACAGTCAACTTGGTACTAAGTTTATAAATATTCTAAAACTAGTTATTAAAATTTTAAAATAAGTAAAAATATTTAGTTTTTAAACCCTAAGGATTGGTGAGAGGCCGAGACCAAGTCTGAGGAAGTAGAGGTGTTGAGTTTGAATCCCCTCCTTAGGGTCACCCTTTGAAATTTATCCCAAAAATTACCTAGTGCATGTTGGGGGAGGGGACTCCACGTGCCCCAAGGATTAGTCGGTGTATTGGTTCCATCAAATTTTGAGGCTGATTCATCTCAAAATCCATTCGAATCAAGTTGAATCAACGAGTTTTAAAACCATGCTACTATGCTATATAGACCTACTATATATAAATCTTATTTTTTTCAAAAAAAAAACAAAAAATTACAGGCATGTTTTAAGGATTGGGAAAATGTCACCACAACAGAGGAGAAGAAAAAGGTGTTTGTGGACTTCATGATGAAGAATGCGAACCTTAGCAAGATTGACGACTACACGATGATTGCAGGACTAGTAACACCCCCAGTTGCCATGGTCATAAAGAGAGCAGGAGAGAATGTCCCACAGATTAATAAGATTAAGGTCATCCCTGATGTTATCTTTGTACCTTCTGCCACTTTGTTGGCTTTAGTAACTGTGAAGCTCACAAGAAGAATTTCTCTGAAGAATCACATATTATGACACAACGAAGACTTCAGCCCGACATCCAAATTTGATGGTCGTGTAGAAATAAAGTAGCAAATTCACCAATAAAACACCATTGTACTACTTTATTATGATACAATCTTATGCATATATATCTTCCTTAATCTAATTAAGGACTTCACTCTCGTAAAATATATAGACATCGATGTGATTATTAAGTGTTCAGAATTCATGATTTAATCATTCAACTTTATCATAAATTATATATTTAAACTGAAGTTACGTTTCCTCATAAGCAAATAAAGCAAATGCTTCCCGTTGGATCATAAAGTTAAGCCTTGACTAAGATCAGGGTTGAACTTTGTCGCTTCTGAATAACAATGAATTCAGTTGTTTTCTCCAAAATTTCAATTTTTTAATTCTTTTTTAGCAGTGAAATCCAACATTGATCTTAATCAAAGCTTAATTTTTGATCAATTTGCTTATATTATATATTACATTCGTTTCCACATACCGTAGGCTTTAAGGACTATCTCATGATTTCAATTCGAAGTCTCTTAGTTTGCAAGTATCATTTGAGAAAATCCGAATGGATTCAGAATATTGAGGTTGGTTCTTAATTTTGTTTCATTTTTCTCTCCCTTTTCTTTCTTTGTTTCAAAATCAAATTTCGTGATGAGTCTTGAATCTGCTTTCATTCATAATCTATAGATACTGAGTTATCGTGAGGAGGCATGCATATGTCAATTTTTTGAGTATACAACTGAACAACACAAGCCCAAAATTAGACCACCTCAAATGTGGCTCTAATAGGCTTTCATGGCACATTATCAGTCCACATCAAATGAAATGAGGCAATTCCTACACTTTCACGAAACTAATTCAATCAAATTGTATCACCGGACTTGTGACAGAAATAAATCATCCACAATACTCAAACACAAACCAAATTATTCTATAAACCAAAAATAAAAATAAAAAGGACTCAAAACAATAGACTGGCATCGGTCAATTGTTTTGCCGTTGCAAATCTCTTGGTACACTGGTGCCATTGTGAACCATGAGGTGCTTTAGCAGTAGAAGTCGTGCTGCTGATACTAGACCTCCTCTTCACCTCGTCAACCTCAGTATCTGTCATCTTTTTTCTCGCTATAAACCATTTTAAACCATGAGGTACATATATTAGTAGTGTTTCTCTTACTGCCAATACTAGGCCACTTCTTAACCACATTATTGATCCTCTGGCCCTACTTGCAAGCAAAACAAGTAGGAACTTGTGATTGTAATTGTGGAAAATCAAGGGAGATGGTTGATGGAGACGCAACGAGCCTTGTTGCTACTGTTGGTATTTCTCCAATTATCCAATCATCAATGGCAACAAAAGGATGGTGCAAGAGCATATCAGGCGTCCATCGAAGCGATGTAAGACCATAAGACAGATCTTCACTTAGAACAAACGTTTTCTTTCTTATGGCCCCAAGGCTTAATAAAAATTTGAAAGTATAAAAAATACGCCCTTTTCACCTCTTTTAACATACTGAATTTTTCAATGGTGATTCAAATATATTTAAATGATTTATAACAGTGAATGATGAATGGAGAACAATATATTTTGATGTTTTGTGAGAATGAATAACGAATGAAGAACAACCCACTCAAAATTTTAAAGATTTAGTTATAATGTTTGGTCCAAATTTCCCTTTTGCAACTATAAAACATATGCATTTTGGGAATTTAAGAAAGATTTATCCAATGTCGATCTTAAAAATGCAAAATCAAAATCATCGAGATTAATGAATGAACCATCAAGATCGATATTTCAATAATCGGTATAGATAATTTCTACCGTCCATTTATTTTTAGCACTTTGCTGAATATATCTTTCTGAACAACCAAAATACATATATAATATTGATAAGATGTTACACTTTGATTAAGGTTGCAGCTAGATAATCTTAATCAGAGTATAATAAATGCATTTCGGGTATTTTGAAAAGATCTATACAAAGTCAAGCTAGAAAAAATAAAAATCGTCAAGATCAATGATTCAAACATTAAGATAAACATTTGCTCCTTTTTCTGTTGATTTTTTGAACTTGACATTTGATACTTCTTCTTGATAGAAACAATGGAGAATGATATCAAAGGGAGGTGTTGGCTGCTACACCCAACCCTCGTTGGTTTAATTCATGGAAGCGTAGTACAGAAATGCCCATTAGAAAACTAAGGTTAGATTAATAAAAATAAAAATAAAAAAGTGAGATTCTTGAGTTTGAAGAAGTTAGAATCTTAAGGTTGAAGACATTGGAAAAATAAACACTTTGCCCAGATGAAGAAGCCTGATTTTGGGGATAAAATGAATTTTCTGCTAGATATTAAATATCAGGGCACTTGGGTCATTTAAATGAGTCTCCTAGAGAATACCTAGGTCAAGAGTGGGCAAAGTGGGGTGTGTGATCAGATTGAAAACACAGGGCGTATCTCTAACATTGATTGGAATGTGATGGACAGTATCTCTACTATTGATCCAAAAAGTAAGTTGTCGGTTCCACTTCAGCAAATAATGTGATGGGCAATATCTCTGATCGACCGTTAACATTTAGAAGGATCCTCGAGATAGAAGTAATCCTTAGAAATTATTTGTTTCTCTTCGCATCTTATCTGTTCATTTGCGATAATTTTATTCTTTAGAAACAGTACTCCTATTCCGCATTGGACTCGTAATCCTTTTCAGTTTCAAATTCTACTAAGACACTAAACTATAAAACCACTCTGTCCCTCTCATTTTGAGAAACTATCAAAAGAAATAACCTGAAAAAAACAGAGATACAGAGAGAGAAGCAGAAACCCAGAAGTAAGAGATGGAGATGGAGATGAAGAACTGTGAAGAAGAACGGTTTTGGAAGAAGGGTAGGATCATAGGTCAAGGAGGCTTCGCTACGGTCTCTCTCGCCACAACCCATCACCACTATCTCCCTTGTCTAATGGCTGTGAAATATGCTGAGTTCTCTCATTCTATTTCCCTTGTCAACGAGAGAATAATGTTAGATTAAAATCCAAATCTAACATATTGATTCTCAAATAAATGCGGAAATAAATCAAGAGAATCAAAAACTGAAAATGCCCAAAATTTGTATAAATACCTCCCGCCATTGATTTCACCCTCTTACGCTGAAGATCCGTCGATCTCGATTTGGTACTTCCAAAACTCTGATTCACTCCTTAGATGGTGTAAAAATGAAGGAGATTGAGAGAGTGAGTGAGTTTTGGGGACCAAACGGTTCCTTTTATAACCAAACTTGGTCGAGGCTTCCATCAAGCACTCGACCACGTTTTGGTTTGTTGCCACAAACCAGATCTGAAGTGGGTCACGTTTCTTAACTATAAGAAACGTGTTGAGACGAAGTGGACCACTATAAGGGATCCGAAAAAATAAGGTTGTAAATGTGTGCGAAAAATAAGGGACAGTAGAGAATCGGGGATAACATTCTCCCACTTGGTCCACAATACAAATGTCTCATCTTAAACCCATCGATGATCTGTATTAAGTAATAAATACACGAATCATAGCGATAAGTCCTCTAAAGACGAGTATTACCTTCCATGTATTACAATGTATTTATTTCTTAATATTACACTTTATGTGGTAACATTTCTTAATGAATAAACCCTATGTTTATTCTGGTCCTACACAAATGAAGTTTCTCAAAATAAATTAAGGTGCACATAAATATGAGAAACATTACAATTAGAAGAGTTTCATTAAATAACATTGTTTATACAATGAAAAACTACATAATGGAACTAAGTCCCATATTCACTACATGATCCTTGAATTTCAATGGTGGCATGCCTTTAGTCAAAGGATCAGCGATCATCAATTCAGTGCTAACGTGCTCAATGACCACTTTCTTTTCTTTGACACGTTCCCTTACAGCTAAATACTTAA
This sequence comes from Akebia trifoliata, assembly GCF_017979445.1. Classification (NCBI taxonomy): domain Eukaryota; kingdom Viridiplantae; phylum Streptophyta; class Magnoliopsida; order Ranunculales; family Lardizabalaceae; genus Akebia; species Akebia trifoliata. The sequence goes on along the minus strand of NC_141377.1, from coordinate 55,172,817 downwards.
TGTCGATATGTTTACTTCGACTTCCACTTTTGTTGTTTTTAGCCATGAAAACAGCAGCTGAATTGTCGCAATACATTCTTAATGGCCTAGAGATAGAATCCATAATTCTAAGCCCACATATGAAACTCTTAAGCCATACACCATGCGAAGTAGCCTCAAAACAAGAAACGAACTCGGCTTCCATAGTGGAAGTGGCAGTCAAGGTCTGCTTGGCACTTCTCCATGATACAGCTCCACCAGCCATCATAAAAATGTAACCTGATGTTGATTTACGTGAATCAACACAGCCAGCAAAGTCCGAATCTGAGTAACCAATAACTTCCAGATTGTCCGTCCGTCTATACATAAGCATGTAATCCTTAGTTCCTTGAAGATACCTCATCACTTTCTTTGCAGCTCTCCAGTGGTCTAAACCTGGATTACTCTGATATCGTCCCAACATCCCCACAACAAATGCAATGTCAGGTCTTGTGCAGACCTGAGCATACATTAGGCTTCCGACAGCAGAAGCATATGGAATGTTTTTCATTTGTTCCCTCTCAAGATCGTTCTTCGGGCATTGGTTCAAATTGAACTTATCACCCTTCACAATGGGAGCAACACTTGGTGAACAATCCTTCATCCGAAATCTCTCTAAAACCTTATTGATATAGGTTTCCTGCGACAGACCCAAGATACCTCGAAATCTGTCTCTATGGATCTTAATGCCAATGACATAAGACGCCTCACCCATATCCTTCATATCAAAGTTTTTAGAGAGGAATTGTTTCACCTCATGCAGCAAACCCTTATCATTGGTTGCTAGCAAAATATCATCCACATATAAAACAAGAAAACAAATTTTACTCCCACTGACCTTCTGGTATATACATTGATCCATAATATTTTCTACAAAACCAAATGAAGAAATTACATTATGGAATTTTAAATACCATTGACGGGATGCTTGTTTTAAACCGTATATGGATTTCTTAAGCTTGCAAACCAATTGCTCACCATCACTAGAGGGGAATCCTTCAGGTTGTTTCATGTAAACCTCCTCCTCTAGATCTCCATTAAGAAATGCCGTTTTCACATCCATTTGTTGCAATTCTAAGTCAAAATGGGCTACTAATGCCAAAATAGCACGCAAGGAATCTTTCTTAGATACAGGAGAAAAAGTCTCCGTATAATCGATTCCTTCCTTCTGAGTGAATCCCTTAGCAACGAGTCTTGCCTTGTATCTCTCAATGTTGCCTAATGAGTCTTTCTTTGTCTTAAAGACCCATTTACAACCAATGGCTTTTGCACTATTAGGCAACTCAACAAGGTTCCAAACTCCGTTACTCTTCATAGAATTCATCTCTTCCTCCATGGCATTGTACCATAATTCTGATTCTTTACAACTCATGGCTTGCGAAAAAGATTCAGGATCATTTTCGGCTCCAATGTTGTAGTCAGATTCTTGCAGATACACAACATAATCACCAGAAATTGCTGACTTCTTAGTTCTAGCAGATCTTCTTAATGTCGCACCATCATCTTCCTCGGAAGTATGAGGTTCAACTCGTTGTTCAGAAGTTTCAGGCAACTCTTGAACAACCTGATCTACCGGAATGTTGTCAACAGCTTGTGGAACTTCAATGATTGATTGTTCAACACCAGTTTGTACTTGAGGGGCGTTGTGAACAATAACCAATCTATCACCTGAAGTGGAAGGTTGAGACTCTGAATGATCATTCTCAGAACCAATAGTCCTGATTTGATCGCTCCCACTGATCAAGTCATTTTCAAGAAACTTTGCATTTCTTGATTCCACAATCCCAGTACTGTAAGATGGACAAAAAAATCTGTAACCTTTAGACCTTTCAGCATATCCAATGAAATACCCACTAATGGTCCTTGGGTCCAGTTTCTTTTCTTGTGGATTATAAATTCTTACTTCAGACGGACATCCCCAAACGCGCATATGTCGCAAACTCGGTTTCCAACCTTTCCATAATTCAAATGGTGTTTTAGAAACAGCCTTGGTTGGAACTCGGTTTAATATATACACTGCCGTCTTAAGTGCTTCAGCCCACAAGGAATTAGAAAGATTAGAGTTGCTTAGCATACTCCGCACCATGTCCAATAATGTTCGATTTCTTCTTTCTGCTACACCATTCTGATCCGGTGAACCAGGCATGGTGTATTGGGCAACAATCCCATGCTCTTGAAGAAACTTTGCAAATGGCCCAGGTGCTTGTCCATTCTCTGTGTATCTACCATAATATTCTCCACCTCTATCTGATCTCACGATCTTAATTTGTTTGCCGCATTGTTTCTCTACTTCAGCCTTAAAGATTTTAAAGGCATCTAATGCTTCGTTCTTGTTATGAAGCATGTAGAGATACATATATCGTGAATAATCATCTATGAAGGAGATGAAGTATTTCTGACCATGTGAATCCATGTCTGGACTACATATATCAGTATGTATGATTTCTAATATGGCCGAACTCCTATTAGCACCTTTCTTTGACTTGTTGGTCTGCTTTCCCTTTATGCAGTTCACACAAGTCTCAAAATCAGTAAAATCTAGAGTACTAAGTACCCCATCATTTACTAATCTTTTAATCCTCTCTATAGAGATATGACCTAATCTCCGGTGCCATAATGTAGAGGAATCCTCATTAACAACACATCTTTTAGTGCCAGTTTGAACATGCATAGCATTATAAGTGGTATTGTTTTGTAAATTAATGCAGTAAAGACCATCAGACAAAATACCATTCCCAACACAATCAGATTTATAAAATAAATCAAATGATATTTCTGAAAAGTGAAAGGAATATCCAAAAGGTACAAGTCTTGAAACTGAAATCAAGTTTCTAGAAAAACTTGGAACATAAAAGGTCTTTTCTAATTCTAAAACAAAACCACTACTTAAAGTTAAACAGCATGTCCCTACAGCCTCCACATGTGAGCCCATCTTGTTTCCGGATAAGATGCTTTGCTCACTTCCCACTGGCTTCCTTAGGTTTTGTAAACCCTGCAAGGAATTCGAAATGTGGATTGTTGATCCAGAATCAATCCACCATGTGTTAATATTTACATTAACCATATTAGATTCATAACAAACAAATGAGATTGAATTACCTTTATCCTCAAGCCATTTCTTAAATTTGGCGCATTCCTTCTTCACGTGTCCCGTCTTTTTACAGAAGAAACACTTGGAATTTTTCTTGATATCAGCTTGGGGAGGTATTTTACCTTTCCCTTTCTGATTAGCCTGAAATTTGCCCTTTCCTCGCGTAGCCAGCATTGCACTCTCACCCAGTTCCATCATTAGCCTTCCTTCCTCTTGAACACACATGGTCATGAGTTCATTAATTGACCATTTGTCTTTATGTGTGTTGTAAGAGATTTTGAAGGGCCCGTATTGATGCGGAAGGGTATTCAAAATGTAGTGCACCAGAAAGGACTCCGACATTTCAACCTCGAGATTCTTTAATTGAGCCGCAATATCCCTCATATGCATGATGTGCTCACGCACACCTTTGACATTTGTGAGCCTTAGGGATGAGAACTTCATGATTAGGGTACTTGCGAGAGCCTTTTCTGAAGTGACGAATTGATCATCAATGGCTTTCAGCAAGTCCCGGACATTATCATGCTGATCTACAGAACCACGAATACCAGCAGAGATTTTTGTCTTAATGAACATTACGCTGAGGCGATTAGATCGCTCCCATTTTTCATAAAGCGTAATGTCCGCTGTAGAGCTGGTATCGGAAATTGCAGGTGGTTCGTCTTTCCTAATAGCATAATCAATGTCCATCCATCCTAAATGAAGGAGAATTCTCTCTTTTCATACTTTATAGTTATCACCCTTTAATTCGGGAATATCACATCGGATATCAGAAAAATTCGCAGTTTGTGAAGCTGCATAAATTAAAAATTATATGTTTATGTTAAAATTGAGACCTAAATTATTTCATGTTTTACCAATGTAAATCATGCTTAATAAATTGAGTCTAATGATTAAAAAATTACCTGTGGGCTAAATTTTTAATTCAAAAGATTCAATCATTCTTTATGATAGAATAAATCAAATTATTCACTTAATTCGTAATTATACAAGATATATATTCTATCTTAGATTAAATTTTATGATAAAACTACCAAATTATTAATTCATAATTCCTGTGGGTAAGTTATGAATAATTTGATATTTTATCCTAATTAATTATATAAATATAATAAAATTTTCTGTGGGATAAAATTTATTATATTAAGTATAATTAATTACAATTAATGTCTAAATAAACTTTATGTGATCCTAATCAATTATAGTTTTGTTTAATTAAAGATGCTGTGGCTATTCTCTAATTAACTAAAATTATATGGATCACTTAGACATTATTCATTTATGCTTAAAAATTATTTTGCATAAAAAAAAAAAAACTGAAAATAACATGTCATTATTATGCATAATCAATCCTATAATTTTAAGCATAAATTTTCATCCAAAATTTTGCATAATTAATTTAAGCAGAATAATTAATTCATGCAAACACATAACACATATAAATCTGAATAAATTGCATACAATTAAACAAACTGAAGATCATATGCAAAAATAAATAAATAAATAAATAAAAGATAGGCACGTTACTAAATAAATGCCTAAACAATTATAGAAATTATTTTATTTATTTATTTTATTTATACATTTTATCTTCTTCAATTTTCAGTCTATCCGAAATCTATCCGATTTGTATCTGATTTAGATCCGATATGGATCCGATTTCTATCTGATATCTATCCGATATCTATCAGATTTGAATCTAATACAATTCATCAGATAAAACTCCAAAAGATTGTTTAAAAAAATTATATAGAAATTAGAAATCTAATTTCTCAACTGATTTCTATCCGAATTTTATCTGATTTGTATCCGATTTCTATCCGATACAACTCAGTAGCCAAAATCGGTCTTCAAATCAACATTTTAATATAGTTTAAAAATACAGAAATTTTAGAAATCCATTATCCTTATGATTTCTAACATTAATAAGCATTAAAATAAAATTTTTATCCAAAATCCGAGAATCATGAATTTCGGAATGCAATAAAATAAAATAAATAAATAAATAAATAAATATCAAGGCAGAGATTATGGATGCTCTGATACCAAATGTTAGATTAAAATCCAAATCTAACATATTGATTCTCAAATAAATGCGGAAATAAATCAAGAGAATCAAAACTGAAAATGCCCAAAATTTGTATAAATACCTCCCGCCATTGATTTCACCCTCTTACGCTGAAGATCCGTCGATCTCGATTTGGTACTTCCAAAACTCTGATTCACTCCTTAGATGGTGTAAAAATGAAGGAGATTGAGAGAGTGAGTGAGTTTTGGGGACCAAACGGTTCCTTTTATAACCAAACTTGGTCGAGGCTTCCATCAAGCACTCGACCACGTTTTGGTTTGTTGCCACAAACCAGATCTGAAGTGGGTCACGTTTCTTAACTATAAGAAACGTGTTGAGACGAAGTGGACCACTATAAGGGATCCGAAAAAATAAGGTTGTAAATGTGTGCGAAAAATAAGGGACAGTAGAGAATCGGGGATAACAAATAATTCTTTCTCGTCTTAAAACTTCCTCATACATCATCAAATACTACGGAGACGATTTCACCTACGAAAATGGTTGCCCATTTTACAATTTATTCTTAGAATATGCTTCAGGAGGCTCTTTAGCTGATCGAATTAAGAAAACCAATGGTTCAAAAGGATTACCCGAATCTCAAGTCAAGTTATACAACCGCTTGATTCTTGAAGGACTTAAGAATATTCATCAACACGGGTATGTCCATTGTGATATTAAGCCTGACAATATCTTAATCGTCTCGAATGCTAGAAATCCAGAGATTGAAAATATGAAAATTGCTGATTTTGGACTTGCAAAGAGGGTTGGAGAAGAGAATAAGTCAGAAAAGAGTCAATTGAGGGGTACCCCTTTGTATATGGCACCAGAATCAATTATCCGTAATGAGTATGAACCTCATTGTGATGTTTGGGCACTTGGGTGTGTTGTAGTAGAGATGCTTACAGGTGAAAAAGCTTGGAAATGTCCCCCGGATACTGAATTATGTGCTTTGTTGTATCGAATTGCTCTCAGTACAGAATCACCTTGTATACCCAAAGAGATATCGGAAGAGGGAAGGGATTTCTTGAACATGTGTTTCATGAGGGATACGTCACTTCGATGGACGCCTGATATGCTCTTGAACCATCCTTTTGTCGCAAGAACAGTCCCAATTGATTTGCCACAATTACAATCACCCGCTCTTACTTGCCTTCCTTTCAAGAAGAGGCAGAGGTTCAATAATCTAGCGGAGGAGATGAAGAAGCGGCCTAATATCGGTAGTAAGAGAAGCACTACTAATATACCTCATTTTTTGCAATGGTCTGTTGTGAGAAAAAAGACAAAGTACTACTGCTAAAGAACCTCATGATTCACAATGGAACATGCGTACCAAGAGATTTGCAACAACAAAATAATCGACCAATGATGTGATAGAGGTGCCTTCTGTTAGTACATCGATCAATGCCATTCATGTGATAGAGGTGCCTTCTGTTAGTACGTCGACCGACGCCATTCATGAGTTGAGGATGTGATAGAGGAGCCTTCTGGCAGTACAAGCACATGAATGATGATCTATAGCAATATTGGTGTGCCATGAGTTTTAATAGGCACTTCGCTCGATCGACAACATCTCATTTTGAATCCTAATGTGTATAGATCCTTTTTTATACAAACAAGGCTGTGTTTATGTTTTGTTTACTTCAAGATTTCAGCATTCTTTAATTCATTCGTTGTAAGTATTTAACACAAATTTATAAATATAGAGAACTCTTTGTTTTATGGCGAAATCTGTCAACATTCAGATTGTCTATTACACATGTCTTTGGACTTTTCGATTTCTCATGTTTATTTTCAGTTAATGGATATATTGTCCCCCAATATTTCTGTTGTCTCTTTCTTTAGAAGAAATTTCTTACTCTACTGTAATTATATTCCAAGTCAATTCTGCTCTCCCTTACATAATGAACCTGTTGACAACTTTTTTTGTGTCTAAAAATGAAGAAGTCGTGAATCTCTTGTCCTCTATGAGCTTTCAAAGATTATCCCCAAAGGATGCATATATTTGGTTTTTAAGGCCTCACTTATTATCAAGAAATAAATGAACATGTCATATTAGACTAACCAATTAAGGAGCTCTCAAAGGTTATACCCAAAGGATTTCCATAAAAGGAAGCTTTCTCTGTTTAAATTTTCAAAACAAGATTTTTTTTTTCCAGGCGACCATTAAATCACCTTTGACATTTTGTTTTTTCAAGCCTAATATGGCTACATGGAGTCCAACTTTGATGTTGAGACAGTAAAAGTTTTGAAATCTACTAGAGCTTTGTTTACATTTTGGTCATTGATTCTAATCTAATCCGAAAACATCTTGAGAGTACATCTTTATTAATTCTGAAGGATCTTGAATTCGAGCAACAATTAGCTTACAAGACAGCTAAAGCTTGGGATGCTTCCCAAACTCACTTTTCCAAATTGCTGCCATATTAAGTTTGTCATTGTTGTTGTTCTCATTAGTGCTTGAGAAATTTGTGATGGCATTGGCAGAAGATGTCACTAGTATCACACGAAACATCAAAAAATGATATTGCAATCTGGTCAAAGGAAAGTGTTTTATTTCTTGTTGGTGCCAAGATTATGTGCTGCAATATCACAAGGTCTCGTGCAAAGTCTTGCCAGATCTGAGATTTGCTAGAATTGAGGGTGAATTTCTTTCATCAAGACTATGAACTTGTTTTGGGATATTATAAGGGTGATTTATAAGGATGTTGCCATGTAATACAAAGGTTATTGTTGTCACTAACCCACAAAGATTTCCACCCCACAATTGGCATATTGTACGTAAGCAAATTATCTTAATCGACTTTCCCTAGTGTATGATCTGAGTTATACTTAATCTCATTCGAGTCCACATTAAGATGCAAGCTCTTCATTAACTACTTGAATATTAGCTTCTAGCTTCTTGTTAGAGTTGGAAACTCATTTGCTGCTTTAGGGGTGCTTCAAGTTCTTGGCTCTTGTGGGAAGCTACTCTTACAATGTAAAAAAAAATTCACCACTTCTAGGGATAATTTTCAAATGCATAGTACTTCTCTAACTCCTTCTAAGAATGCTTTAGTTATAACTTTTCTTTATCTAGAGTAAAATCTCAAAGACCAAACTAGTCTTGGAGTCTTTCCTATACCCTAGTTTGAACTTTAAAGATAAGAATAGAGCACCAAAAACATGCCCCACTTGTTCCTGAGCCCCAGCAAGGGCTGAAAAAATGTCATCTCCATTAGAAACATCTCTTGTGCCTACCAATTGAATACACTAATGGTCTTATCTTATTAAATTAGAATTTTAGTAACTATTGTTCACTCGGCCAATCTTGTTTAACCTAATAACAAAATGCATTGGTCACAAGAGTAAGAATTATTTTAGTCTCATACATAGTTATATTTGATTTGTAGAATTTTTTTGATAGATGAACTATCAAGAGAGACTCAAATATTCCCAGATGCACCAAAAAATATCATGACACCAAAGAAACTACTGGCTCTAAAGCCATTTAAAAAACACTTGAGAAGCTGAGTATCACTGTATCTGAGCAACATAGAATGTTCTTAGCTTTTTGTTGATAAATATAACGTGCTCATGTACAATTCAACGAATAATGAATCAGCAAAATTTCTCATTCTTTGTCTTTGGTACAATCAGCTAACAGTTTAAATTGATGGTTTCCAAAGTAACTTGATCTTCCCATCTGGAGAGTCTTAACAACTTTAATGGTTGCCAAACCTTTTAAGTAAGGAAATGATCAATCATGTGTCGTATGACATCTGCACCTTCGGAGTGCATGAAGTGATCTTTGACCTGTAAAACATTTAAACAGAGTTGATTACTGTTTTATTCATTATAAGATTAAGGAAAGTTTAACTTGAAGAACAATTGGCACAAAGATCAATGGCACCCGTGAATTAAAAGTCTATTACAACACATAACATGAAACACATGCAATCATGGCACACCCAAATTGCATAACATTCATAAACCCAATAGATTGCACACGAGCAATACTCGAATAGACAAAGGAAAGAAACCATGCACACATAGGTTTGTAAAAATGACTTGTCCCTTGGATTGGCCACAGTCCAAATTCGCAATGTTCTTCTTTTGAGCAGTGAAAGAGAGGATCCTACTGATGAAAAAAAAGAAGGAAAATGAAGGTAACCCAATCAAAATGTTATCCCCAATGCACAAAAAAGAAAAGGAATCCCTAGGACACAATCCTAAGCAAGATCATCCACTTTTCTAATTAGCATTCATACACTAGAAGTATCCAAGTTCAACACAAGATCCCACCAAGGCACTGGAGCATTTCCCTCCGTCAAAATACCATATTAGCTGAATCCCACCCAATATTCAATGACTTTCGAAAGAGGCAGAAAATATCTTTAAAAATAGAAGAATAATAGCTTTGGTCTCATTTTAGTAATTGATTCTAATCTAATCCAAAGACCTCTTTAGTAGTACACCCTTATTATTTCTAAAGGATTCTCAATTCTAGCAACTACTTGGTTGCTAAAGGAGCAATCATCTAAATTTAGTGTTTTTTTTTTTTTTTTGGTGATGAATAATCAAATTTAGTTTAATTGAAGACCCTTGAACAATTAAAGCTAGGGATGCTTCCCAAACTCCCAATGCCAATCAAACTCAAAACCATCATGAAACTCAAGAATAATCATCTATTTCAGACTCTCTCATAGAGATAAGGATGGCAGTATGGTTACAAAAAGTGTTTAGTTAATTTGAGTTCTTTGTCAAAAGGAATTTCTTATAGACCCAGCCTCTTGGACAACGGTTTATACACTTGATCCAATAACCAAAACATCCCAACTATATGCCATCTAGATCAGCACAAGAGGAGACGGTTCTACGTTTGGTCATTATTTGAGATACCCCATGTTTTCAAACTAATCCCCACCCCTCTTGATTGCCCCATCTCCTTTAAAAAAAATTGGGGTCTTTAGACACCCCTGCATATTTTGATTAATACTTGAGATACCCATGTTTTTTCAAACTGGTGAAATGCCCCCTTTGACTTTGTTCTTCTTTTCTAGACTAATAAAAATTAAGATAACCCTCATTCCGTCATTTTGAACTTCTCACCCCCACAGATTTTGGTTTCAAGTTGAAGATGAGGGTAATGAGGTCATTTTGCATTAATCTATTGGAGAAGACCAAGGTCAAGGAGGCATGTAAGCGTTTTGGTGAATATTAGAGAAAACCCAATGTTTTTAAATTGATGGCATTGCCGCCTTGATATAGGTCTACTCCAATAGACTAATGAGAAATGATCTAAATGCCCATTTCTTCAACTTCACATTAAAAACCCTTGAATTTCTCCCCAAAATCAATCATGTTCAAGCACTTCAACCTTACCACTTGTGCATAGGTTGCCTTCCTTATAAGAAAATCCTGTCTCAACCCCTGATCTAGATAAATTCCTAGTTTCAACTGATAGGAAGAATATGTTTCAGGTATAGTACGATAAATATACCAACAGCAAATCTTGTATGTTAGGTTTACCCAGGCTTTCTTTCCAATTCTGCTTTGAAAATAAATTCTCCAAAAGCCAAATTTTATGAATAAAGTTGGGGAATGATTGCATTATTTTTCTTATCGAAGTAAAACATGGTTCTTGTATGTGCATAATTATATATACGAGTTACCATCTCAGAATGCATCAAAATAAGATAGTATATAAATTCCTAACCAATCATAATTAATCATACAAATGAATAAATTTCTTTGTAATTTGCAAGTCCCTCCAAAAGCAATTCATAACTTTTTTATTTTGTTCATATATATAGAATAATTTTCAAAATAGTATTTCAGCAAAAATTTACTATTACCAAAATATTTTGTGAAATGAATAATGATTTCCACGAAAATAAATACAAGAAGAAATTGTCAACTGAATTACTGTTGAGCCTTAGGAAATGGAAATGTTATAGTATATTTCGTGGAAATGTGCTATGAATTAACAATGGAAAATTCAATAGATTGGGTTTCTGATGATTAGTGTGTCTAGAGCATTCTGTATATGTGTGTGCTTTCTTCTAGGTCCTATCTCAATTACAGAGTTGTGTTCCATAAAAATAATACAGGATCAGAGATGTGGCATAAAATTACTAGTCATGAAATAGTTTGTGTATGGGTGAGATAGAGATAGATAAACCTGAATGACACTGTGTGCAGCAAACCTCTGTCTACAGGCGTGAAAGCTAACATCGACTTTTTCCCATGAAACACGAGATAGACCTGTCACTATCTCCTCTGCATAATAGAGATCACATGAGGAACTTATAACCAACTTATTTGACACCTTAAAACAAGAATTCATAAACAAGGGCATAAAGCAAAGACCAATAGAAAGGCATCCAAAAAATACAGCATGGCATGAAAGGCTGCAAACTTACATCAACATGCCAGCTATGTTATTTTGCAATTATACTTTGGTCTAGGAAAAAACATCGTTTACTTATTAACAAATAGAACAATAATTATAGCATCATTTAATTTAATGTTTTTTATAAGATATTCATTAAAAAAATATAGAAGATACAAAGCAAGGCAAAGGCCGAGGAGACCTCCTGCTAAGGTCAAGGACCAACAAAGCAAGCAAAACATACCATTCAATCTAAAGAAAAACTCCTAATTGTTGCCTCCTAACATTATGTCTTATTTAAAAAAACAAAGCCCAAAGAAGGAACCCCCAAACTCTTCGTAACTTTAGACAAAATGAACATACGGTTGCCAGAATAGAATTAGGCAAAGACTCCTTGCCCCAAATGTTCTTCTATTTCTTTCTTTCTAGATAGACCAACAAACTGCAAACGACGACTCTCCAAAGGAGTCCCATATTTAGCATTAAAATGATATCTGAGCCAGCTAATAAAGAAGGATGGAATTGAAAAGGGGAGAGTCAAGTAAATGTCTAAAAGAGAAAAAATAAAATGAGACCAGATACTTCTAGTCCCAAGGCAATGGATGAGTAGGTGATTGACACTCTCTTTACATATCATATAGAAATTTTATGATAATTCACCTACAAGCAATTTAATTATCAACAGTTATGATTCTTCTAAAGTGGCTGAACAGAGAAAGAAGACCACTTTAGACAATTTTCAACTCCAAAATTATTGAACCAGGAAAGAAACAACTCTATAAAATTCATAAAATTAGAACTATTTGGTGAGAAATTACATATAGTCCTCGAAAAAGGACGTAAAACAATTAATATCAAACTCCTAAAAGTTTCCTAAACTAACATCATACCCAAGGTTACTAATTTTTTATTTAATCCCAATGAAAATAAACAAACCATATAGATAATTCCGCCATAATTCTGCATCTTGTTTGCTTTTTGAATGAAGCTCACTCAAATTATTTCAAATTGTACAATCTTGAGATCATTGGCATCAAACTTGAAGCATTCAAAAACAGAAAAATATAGCCACATATTAAGAGATGAGATTGTACAACATCATTGAGGCAGTTATTTGCAATTCTAGCAATGGCTAATGTTGAGGAGAGCTCCCTCTTCATAAAGCTAAATATGTCATCACATAAAAGGATCACGAAAAAAAGGAGAAATGCAATCATGAACTTAAACAAAGATACGTACCTTCTAGCACATCAAAGCCATCATTTTCTGCTGAAATGGAGGCATATTTCTCCCCGTCATTTTCCTTGCAGCGTTCTTCATGCACAATATGAGGATATTTCTCACTAAGAGCATCCTCCCACTAGTAAGCAAGAATGTTAGTTATCGCACTGTCACTAGAATTTTAAGGGGGGGGGGGGGGAGGAAGTAATTTAAGTATGCAAGTGGAATATTACCTCTGGAAGTTCGCTAATACGTCTAATTGATGATGTTCTCCAACCAACTATATCTTGATAACATATTATCAAGGAATACAAGAATAGGTGGCAGATTCATTGGAAAGGAATATTTAACCAAGAGTGGCCATTGACAGACCGGGCAGGATACGATCATAGCCAACATTTGAATATGTAACACGACGTTCAAATGCTCGTAAGGCAGACCTACATGAATGAGATTTGACATCAGTAATATGAATTGCAGTTTATAGGAGAGAAAGACGTCTCAAAGAACTACTGATCTACCGAAAATATCTATAAAAAAAAAAACAAACTGTTGTTAACGTACAGGAAATAGAGTTCATCATGATCATCCACCATGCGTCGAAGTAAGGGAAGCTTCCCCTCCTCAGCATCAGTAAGAAAAAGATGTCGGCCAGTTCTCCTAAATATCCAGTGAATAACAAGAGATGCTGCTTTCTCAAATGCAGTTACACCAAAAAGAAAGGGAACCTGCAAATGAGAGTGATTTTCCCAAGCAAATGAATGAAGTAACCCATCTGGGAAGCAAATAACCAAAATCTACTAAAATAAAGAGATGTTATACCCTTTAAAATTTTCATAGAGCCCTACAAATCAATAATTTTAAATATTTTATATAGAAGAGAATTTTCTAACCTATTAAAGGACTTACGATCGAGTTGCACCGCTTCCCTATAATTCAATCTGATACATCTAAGGTATTATAAATCCACAAAGAGGCCAAAATGCATGACCAATTTGGTACAACCAATTGGTGTATGTTCCAGTCAGTCAAAATATGAGAAGTCTCGACCGAGACCCTAGATAACTGAAACAGACCTCCACATCTCGTTCCAGTCATCCCCAAGATTGTGATATTAGTCAAGACCTACATTACCAGGTTCATTGGTTCGCTTGGTTCGAATTTGGGTTCGCCACTCTAGAATGAACCCAGTTCGTAGAGGTAGTTTTTTAGAGATAATTTATGTTTAGTCTCGGAGAAAAATACCTAGGTCAAGGGAGCATGCTATCAGTTTGAAAACACAGGTACCCCTATTATTGACCAAAATCCAAAATAGGGGGTGCATCTCTAATATTGACCAAAACATGGGGGGTACCTCTAATGTTAACCAAAACATGAAGGCATCTAATATGGAACAAAACAGTGGTATACGGGTTTATGGTACAAACCAAACTGTGAACAAGTTTGCTTTATACCTATTTGTGGTTCGGCCAAGTTAGAGCAAATTCTGTAAATCAGGTCAATACATTCCAAGACGAAATGAGATTTTAACCATGATATCACACACTAAATGGCCTCAAAAAAATTACAAATATTAGAGAAATCAGGTAATGTCAACGAAATCCTCAGTTCCAAATTTATTCAATCCACCATGTAGAAGGCAGGGGAGAACCCCAACAAACAGGCAACTGATGAGCATTTGTTGAATTGAGTTTAAATTTTCAAATTGGTAAACCTCGGCTCAATTATCATGAAAATAAAAGGTCAGCTTCAGATATTTGAATGGCAAATAAGGCATTTAATGCCAACAGAAATCAGAACTCTCATTGATAAATATAATGTGAAGGAAAGAATACCTGATTGTTACCCTTAGAACCAAGGTGAGGAGTAGCGACAGTAATAAAATTTATTGCTTCCAGACCACATATTGTACCCCTTGAATCTAAATCGGATGGATCATTTGTCATATCCACCATGTTTTCTTTCCTAGGAGGTCTATACAGTCTCCCAATTGCATATCGTGCTACAAGTCCTCCCATAGAATGTGAAATGAATGAGATCTTCCGCACTTCTGGTTTCCATTGAATCACTTCAACAACCTAAAATGTATATGTTTTATCACATACAAGAACATCAGTGGCATAGTAGACATGGTTAATGATTTGAATATAATAATTCGTATCAGATGTAAAGTCGGTGATTTGATCTAATTTATGAGTCCTTTTTACATAAAGATCCTATAATGTGTGTGAATCTTACAAGTCAAATGTGATTCAAGATTCAAAATCTTATAAGTTGAATCTAAACCAAAGAAAATAACATTGAAAATATTAACGGCATACACATCTTGCTAGAGAAAATCACTTGATACTACAAGCAGATCCATTACTTGTTTCAATGGGATCAATTCTCAATATAAGTATAGTATAAGTGTATGATCTTTTAAAGCAAACCAACCTCCTCAGCTAACCGCTCTCCCATAACATCCACACCATCTAATGTCATCATAGACACATTACGTTCACTACCTGCAGAATATGTCGAGCAACTTTAGTAAGATGAAGCAAATGTTGGTCAAATCTACATTATGCATGAAATGATTCTTAAAAATGCACATTTCTATTCATGAAAAACGGGGAGAAATATCCCAACAAAAGAAACTATCACCTTGAAATCCTATGGCAAACGATCCATCCTAGTCATGTATTTGGTTTCCTTGGGGAATAATCATCATTAAAGCCTTACGCCAAAAATTAGGAGTTGGTCCTTCCATTCAATTTTGTCTAAAACCTTGTCTATTGTTATTGCAAGTGTGTTCATTTCAATACACTAACTCAATCCACGTTCTTTTGGGTCTTCCTCTTGCTCTTTTAGAACCTTCAACTTGCATACTCCTATTCACTTGGAACTGGTGGCCATAAAATTGGGGAAGACCAACTGCTAGAAAATGATTTCCACAAATTTGGAAGAAAAGGACCACAAACTCTTTTTTTAAGCAAATGAAGTCATTTTCCTCTCAAGCTTTTCTCATGTTCAACTCACCCAACCAAAGGGACATAAAATGGGACAACCACAATCCGAGATCCACCTAGTCTACACGCTGTCTTTTTGTAGATTTTAATCCTTAAAATGATAAGCTAGCAGGAACAATTCGGTTATGAAACAAATGACTTGACTAGGATTGAGTGTGCTTTTTAAACTGACAAAATGACAATGGGCCTATGGGCTTTAAAGTCTACACCTGTAGGAAGGCCCATTATCAAAACCCACATATGCCCAATTCATTGAGTTCACAATTAGGGTTCATCGACTTCTCCAACGAACAAAGATATTTTCGTGATTTTTGACATTGTTCAACAAGAAGTCTCAAAAGGAAGACAAAATCCAAGAAGAAGTTAACTCCATAGTATTTTCCCACCACATTTTGTCTTCATGGTCTAATTCTTGAAATCCCCTCTCCCCCTTCTAGGAAGCTATGGATATTAAATATTTTATTGCTTAATTCCCTTCAATGCACCTCATCATGTCATGAACAATAACAGGAAAAATATTTGTGATAGGCATTAAGGAACAATTAGAATATGTCTTCCACCATGAAAATTAAGTGAAAAACAAAAAACAAAAAACGAACATTTATTTCAATTAAACTTTGTCCAAGTGAAAACGTGGAATGAAACTCAAAAGATTCCAACCACAGCTATAGAACATTATTCACTACCTAAAAGCTAATGCCCTGTTTGGATCACAATTTTTTAGCAAAATTAAAAAGGAATTTTTTTTTGCCTGAAAAAACTTTAATTGGCACAAAAATGGTGATCCAAGTGACCCTAAAAACTTAAGGAAATGCTCCTTACAATGAACAATCACTTTATCAGGAAGCGATCTAACAAATTGCTCCGCCCCGAACTTCCAGTCCGTGGAACTGCAACAAACAATAAACACAAAAGAAATAAAATTACCAATAAAAAACATAAAAATTCAGATCTAATAATCTCCAAAACTGCCTTCAAAATCAAAGCTTCACAGAAACTCCTCTAATCAAAACCAAACCCTAACCAAAATCTCTCCAAAACCTCAATTTAAAAACCCCCCCCCCCCTCTCCCCAATCCTCACTATCTATATATATTGAAACCTGACCTGCCGAGAATTCCATTAACCATGATAACAAGATGATCTGCAGAAGAAGCAGAATCCTTGGAACTCCAAACATCCCGACCTCCATGAACAGATTCTGAACAAATACCGTTCTCTTTCGGATCGCAATCCATACTTTCTCTCTTTTAATCACATTGCATTCTGTGCAAAAGAACAAGAAATCGAAAACACAGAGAAGCGATCGTCTTTCGTTATTCGATTTCTCCAAAAATATCTAAAATTCGGAGATAATGTAACACGAAAGATGGTAGCGACGGAAGAGATGTTATTAAATAATAATTTAAAAATAGACGCGTTGTCGGCGTGGTGAATGCGGAGGTCGGTAGGTTTTTTTTTTTTTTTTCGGTTAGAAGTTTCGAATTATTGCCACGTGGATGACGGTTGGTTAATTTATTATTTAATTATAAATTCGATTGTTTAACTAACAAGGGAGATTGGAGAATGATAGTGTCGGCCTCTTAAGGTTTAAATCGTTGGATAGTCCTTAAATCAAATCATTGTGAATCCCTAGGAACATATGTTGTCCATAGAGATCATTTTAAATTAGATATTTAACAGATCATTTAACAATTCAGTCTAAAAGACTGAGAAAGACAAAAATATGATAAGAGAATGATTTGGTTATTAAATTATTTTCACTTTTTTTTTAAATAACACCTTTCTTACTGACTTAATGAGTCTCATCCACGGTCAAAAGACTTTAAAATGCGTAAAAGAAGACCTCGAGATTTGTACTAAATCTCGAGATCTTGTTATACAAATCTTGAGGTCTCTCTTTTTTTTTTTTTTTTTTTACTGTGGATGAGGCTTGGTAAGGTCTCTTAATCAAATTCTTTTTTTCCAATATAGGGTTGGGTTTTGCTAATTTGATCCAAGGTTGGTGAGTGTTAATGACTTCAAAACCCACTTTCATCATTTAATTATTAACCATCAACCTCAATTGTTAAGTAAAAAAATTAAAATAAAATTTAGTGACTTAAGAAAAAATGCATGATCCTGATCATATAAACACTCCATACGAAATCCAATTATCAAGTTTTATCTTTTGATAAGTATCCTGAGATATGTATTATTAGGGTACATATTAATCTTGAGAGTTGTATATTGTGTTTACATGGTCAGGATCATAAGTTTTTCTACGAATCATTCTTCATGAGCTACCTAATGCCAACCCTATAGATCAAATGAATAAATAAATAAGTAAATTTTTTTTTATTAATCAAGTAAATAAATTAATGAAACGCTTAAGCTCTCAAATCGATCTACTTAAGATAGATTCATTGTTTTTAGAGATATTTACAAAAAAGTGATCAACTTTTGACAAATTTACAGTTCCAGCTCACTATTCATATTAATTATCAAAATGTGAATGATAACGAATTCAGAGGTTTTTAAAATGATTATTTCGCAGGTTTAAAGTGACAATCTCCCTTTATACCTGCAAAATTGTCAATTTAAACCTGTGAAATAGTCACTTCGTTTTGAAAACAAATTTAACAAAAACGTGAAAGTTCACGTTTTGGTAATTAAAATGAAAAGTGTTTGGAATCGTAAATAACTCATTTTCAGCTTACGAAATGCTAATTCACCCTTATTTTTATATCTTTCTTTTCAAAATCATCATAATTTTCCTTTTATCTTTTTATTCATTCTAGTATAAATAGAGTCCTTCAACATATATGGTGTTAATTAATTTCTCCTCTTTATTTGAGATGGCAGATCAAGTGAGTCGAGCTATCACTATAACCGAGACGGGGTCTACCATCCTAATACTTGAACATTGTTGATGGCTGTAGGTGGGATGGTTACATTAACTTAAGTTTCAAGAGTGACTCATTGTAACATATCTTTAAAGAAGCTATGGCCCTTGACAGGTTGGATGAATCAAACAGGTTTCTTGCCACTAATCCTGAATAGTAGCGAAAAGGCTCTTTGGAAGAAGATGATGACAAACAATTGGAGGCAATTTTTGACTCTGAAATTTCATTTATATTGCAATCTTTGGGAGTTTAAATGCCATATACATTTAACAGAAATACAATTGTTTGACGCAAATTAAATTTTATTCAGTCAACTGCACTTAGCAATGAATTTGGATCTCAGGAAATGTAGTACATTGGATTTGGAAGCTTGAATGAGCGGTTGGACAATGAGGTGCCCAGTAAGTCGCTCCATTGATCTCCAGAGTTGCCAAGAATCCTGTACCCTTCTTTTACCATCTCTCTCCTTTGCTCTGATTTGTATGTAGTTGCAGATTTTCCATGGTCCTCCGAGGCCCTACAGAAGGTAGTGAAAATAAATTATTAGTTGACGACGACTGAACTCCAGATCAGAGCACCGTGACTCCATTAAATGTGAAAAAAAAAGAAAAAAAAAAAAAAAGAATAGAAGGTGGAAATTATCTAGAATCATCGACTAAAAGGATTCGAGATTATAAAGAAAAGCCCAAAGTTTAGGCACACAAAAATGTAAAATCTTACGATGAGTTAAGATACATAGGTATGGATATGGATACTGGTACAGGAACTGGGGATATGGATCGTTATTTAATAGAATCCAAGGAGTCAATCAAACACACTGTACAGGTATCCCATCCAATATGTCTTCCATAGCGTGCTTTAATTTCTTTCTCTTTTTTTTATTTTCCATTTTTTGGAAGGTTTCTTTATTGTTCTTTACTTTTGGGTAACATATCATTCTGCAGTATGTACAACATGCCAAATGTAACAAAAATTCTAATAAATGATTTTGAAGTGATTTTTGTAATAATATACTAGTTTATTTACAAGATGCCAAATGTAACGAAATTTCTAATATTATAAATGATTTTGAAGTAATTTTTGTAATAATATACTAGTCATTTATTTTCATTGACAAAACAAAAGACATCATTATCACGAGTTTAAGAAAATAACCAACAGTAAAACATGAAATAAGAAAATTGTAAGATAGAAGCATCCATGCCATTTCGGTACAAGCATTGGATTGTATCGTGTGCACTTGCTATGCTGGGCATGAATGATCAGGGTATCACATATAATGAGCAGTTTGTCCTGGAAGAGCTAAAACATTATCCTCATTGGGCCCATCAGTCAACAGTTAGAAACTTTAAAGAGACGAGCAGAAGCACCTGATGACATGCTGTAATTAAACCATTTCTCTATTATATTTTATGATGGATTGTTGATCCACAGTTAAACACCAGGATTATCAAAAAGCATGTGCATTTCCTAGCATGTAGAAGCCTTGGCGAAATTATGAGAATTTCCAAACTACAGTCATAAAATTGAAGAAGAAGAAAAAATAATAGTTTGTTGGAAAATAGTTTGAAAATAATCACACAACCACATAGAAAGTAGTCATGAAATCTATCAACCTAAAAGAAGCAGGCAAACTATGAGAGAAAGGTCTAGCTTTATCTCATCTTCCATTCAGAACAGCTCAAAGGGCACCATACTGCATTGATGCCTAAGTGAGGATCTCCTACAACTCTTACGGTTCCAAAACTAAAGAGTCAGAGAGAATTTAAATAAGCCTAAAATTATATATTAACTAAAAAAAATCCCAGGTGTTCTCACTCAGGGTCTTGGCCTTTATTTATTTTTTCTTCTGGGGATTAGAATGTAATTCAGTCTGGACGTATTATTTCTATTGCAATATCAATGTCTTGTTACCAGTTTACATATTATTTTTTGAAATAAATTTTTTGGTGTTGCTCTATTGTAATATACATAGAGAGACACATTGGGTACTTGAGAATCTCATCAAGAAATCAAAAAATTAAATTATAATGCATGTAACATGGGGTAGAGGCCAATCTAAGCCGCACAAGAGGGAGTAAGATGGATAAAAGCATTCTAGTTTAGTGCTGTTGACCAAGCATTAAAGAGAGACTCAGATAGATTTTCCATGAATTAAGAACCATAGGGTTCTTTATAAGGAATGAATCCACACAAAGTTATATATATATGTATGTATAAAGAATGATTTCAGCTAATTTGCAAGGTGTTACAAAACCAAATCCTTCATTAACACCATGTAGACATTACCCACTACCTAAGAGTCGATTATTGTGATTAGACCGTTAGTGGAACAAATTGTGATGTATATGGAATAGGCAATATGGTATATGGATTATTCGAATCTATGGACTAATTCTCAAGTAATAAAAGAAATTTAAATTGGTGTTGAAGAAAAAATAGAACGAAATGGATAACTTAAAAAGTTATACTAGTTTCCACCATAGTGGTAGTAGGAGGTTAAATTTAATGGTTGGATAGAAATAGTTAACAATCGATATCATGGAGAAATTTTTGAGCAGAAGGCTTTGATGATGATGATTTTAAGGGGGAAAGAAAAAGGGAACCAAAAGTAAATATAGCTAAATATTGCATTATAATACATGTGTATGAGCATGTCCATGAAATGGACTTCCCAAAGGCACCATGTCAAGACAATACACAGCCCAGTCAAACTTGACAGGAGTGTCCATATACTTGTTAAATAGGAACTAGGAGAGAATTAAGCAATATAACTTACCAATAACAGCTACGGTAAAACGTAGGCATTTTAGAGAAAATGAAATCTTTCAAGATATTTTCACTCATAGTAACTCTTCAAGATAATCAAACATCAGATCAAGTAGATGTTCGAGATCACTGTTCAAACCTAAAAATGGCAACACCCTCTACATCAGATGGAACCAACCTAGATGATCACCTAGCTCAAAATAAACCCAAAGAAATGATCCTAGCATCCAACAAAGTGGACCTTCTCCTGGGCCAACCCCATTTTCTTGTTCTTTTTATTTGTTGTTGTTCGACCTTTCAAAAGAATGCAGTGTCTCCAAAGGTCGAAATTGTATAACCAAACAAAAAAATTGTGAAGGCAGGTTTCTTATATGAGTAACAATTGGACTATCTATATAGATTACAAATATACAAGTTTAGTTTCCCAACATCCTCAGAACATATTTAACCTAACCATCAACATTACTTCACTAAGAATAAAGGTGTAAATATACAACCCCTAAAGTCGACCATGAAGTAAGGGATTAATCATTCAAACCACATAGTATCGCTACCATTTCACTTTTAAATTATATATTTATAAAGGTAAGTAGCCACAAAGAATCACAGAAATAACAGCATTAATTCCACTAATCAATAGTAAGTAGTAACAATTTAGATCCACACCTTAATATAAGTTTGTCCCAATTCTGAAATCCAACATTTCTCAAATTATCAACTGTGACACTCCTCTGTGTTTCACTCCGTCCAGTCAATAAGAAGACCTTGAAACCCAATCCTAAAACTTCCTCATACAGCTTCAAACTGGACGCTATGGCAGAAGCCTTCGCCTTGTCGACCCATTTATCAAATTCCTGACTATTAAAAACCTCCAAACTGCATATTTCAATCGAAACACATACCAAAATCAGTTATTTATTAAAAAAAAATCAACTCCATTACAATTCAGTATAGTTCTCAATCTTAATTTTGACATCAAAATCACACCTCTCCAAAATCTATAAAAATTTTGAACTTGTAAAAGATGCCCTAAAATTTTCTTAGGGAAATTAAGATAAAAAACTATGGCTGAAATTGAAATTTAATCTCGAAAACCTCCAAAATTCAAAATGCATATACAGATGGAATCCGATACCAAAAATTAGCTTTTTATTCCCAAAAAAAAATCAACCTCCCTTGAATTCAGCATAGTTTGAGATCTTAATTTTGACATGGCAATCAGTCCTGGCCGCAACCCATAAAATATTTTGAACTTAAAAAGGAGGACCTAAAATTTTCTTAGCGAAATTAACACAAAAAAAAATGGCAGAATTCGAAATTTAATCTAAACTAATGAAAAAATAAATTTAGAAAAAAACATGAAATAATCTCACCCATAACCATGCTCGGAGTAATACGGCAGGTTCGAGAGCAGGGTCTCGTCCACATCGAAAACCCAAACATCCTTCCCATCACCAACCAATTCTACGCTACTCGCGTAATTCCAAGCTTCATTAGAAACCAATTCCAGATCCACAACATAAGCCCTACCCGTCATGTAATCCTTCACGTAATCTGCACATTCCGACGGAATTGTCTTCCATGGACTCAGATTATTAGCCTCGACAGCAAATCTCCAACTGTTACACTGAAATTGATTCTCTTCATCGGATTCTTTGAGTCCAATTTCGAGTTTTTCAGGGTATTCGAGGATTAGGGGTCTAGGAAGGATATGAGAATCGAATTTCTCATGAGCAGAAACGATTGAAGAGAAAGCTAAGAAAAGGAGGAAATATCCGAGAAGATTCATGGAAGAAAAAAAGAAGAAGAAATCGGTGATTAAAGAAAACTTTTGGGGAATTTATAAAGAAGTTGGAGAGAATCTGAAATAGTGGTAGGTGGGTTTGCAGTTTGTAGAGTTCTTGAGTTTGAGAGCTTCGTTTCTTGATCCGAGAGAAACCCTAGAAATAGTTTCGTCTTCTGGTTTTAGAGAGAGATGGCGTGACAGTAAAGCAACGGTAGACTAACAGTAACAGATGACCCGAATTTGAACATCTTTGACACGACAGTTATAAACTGGAGGGAAAGACTTTCTGAACGGGTCGGATCCAATATCTGAACCCGTATTATTTATCTACGAATGTTAATTTGGATTGCATTTTAAAATTAAATGCGATGGAAAAGGCTTAAAAGCTACCAGCCATAGTTTTTGTGGATTCGGAACGTTTTTCTTTGGGGGTTGGATCTAAGTTTGAAAATTTACATCGAGATATGGATCCGAATGGATCTAGTCCAGATACGGATATGAGCTATCAATTAATTTTCCTAAAAGAGGCATTTAGGAACAACCTATTAACACTTACAAAATCAAAATTAATTTTGTTTATATCTATTAGAGGAATCAAAATATCAATGAAGAAATCAAAATAAATCTTTGTGAGATGCATTTTGATACCCAAAAAAAAAAACAATTAATGAGGAAATCAAAATAAATTCTCAAATCAGAAGAAATCTTTTCAAAATCTATCTTTTTACGTTAAAAAGTAATGAAAAGATCAATACAAAATCTTCTTTGATGTAACCACAATTTGTCTAAACTCTAATGCTCCAAAAAGAGGTCTCGAAGGATGAAGAAAATTGAGGGAAATTTGGATTTAAATAAAAAGAAGAGATTGAATGGCCTTCAAATGCTTTCATTTTATTATCGTCATTTTGGTAATTTCGCTAGTAGGTATGAAGGTTGCCCATATACAGTTATATGAATGTAAGATCGTCGAGTTGAAAAATATCTTAGAGACGACTCTAGCACCTACAGACTGAAATTCATTTACCATACAAATACTTTTACTGATCTTTTTGACCCAACTCAAATATCAATTTTCATTACGATTTTCCCAAAGTTTAAGGATTTATGATATTGATGATGATGACGAAGACTATCTCTGATTAAGTGGATATTTACAATTTGTCTTCAAATCCAATTTTATTCAACTTATGAAGAATGATGCCAATTTTATTAAATTTAAAATTATTTAGTTTATTCTTCTTCTCAACTATAAATTTAAAAAAAATAATAATAATCCAATGAGTACCTTGTCTAATAAATTTTCTAGATCCATATAAGAAATAATAGGCATCAAGAAATTAAAACTTAAGTAATGTCAAAGATTGATAACTTGGTTAAAGTTTGTGAGTGTTGATATCACGACTTGGATTCAAATTCAAAGCAAATAAAACAAATGAAAAATAATTTTAGCAATGTTATTTTCTAGCAAATTATCGGGTTAGCTCTTATCATGGTTTTCAAATCCAATTAATTTCTTATTCCATCTTTGGCACTTGTAGAAGTTGTAGAAGCCCATGGACCTGACTTGTCCTGACAAAATCGGTTTGTAAGGAGAGAATCCTTATTAGCAATCTCCCGTTTAATTTTTGAAAAATTCATGAATTTTTCATTTATTTCAATGAAAGTATTATTTTCAGGATTATTGAACGATTTTAAATAATTCACAGATTTTAAGTTTGAAAAGAATAAAACACGATTTTTTTACGAATTTTTATAAATCTTGGTGGGAAAAAAAAAATGCTACTATAACTTGTGGTATTTTGCAAAGTGAAACTTGCAAGTTGTGATGTGTAATACAAGTTGACTTTGAAGTGGCCATGCTTCGAATTTTTGGAGAAATCCACATTTTTACATAAAAATTTTCCCTTTTTTATCTTTAAAAAAGTAATTACACAATTGATTTATTTGAGATTACACTTTAATTTTTCAAATTGATAATTTGTCCCTTAACTTTGATTTTCTTTTAAAATCAATGGAACAATAACCTCAATGTCCTCATTATCACCTTCACCGTCACCATCACTATCATATGGCCGAATTTTTAGTTTTCAAATTTTCGAAATGAAATGGATAATACGCATATGAAACATATGCTGCATATTTTTCATTTATCAAAATTTTGGCCAGATTTTTGCAATTCAAAATTGAATATACCCTGAATTATGATACCCAAGCGATGTAGGACTATCGTTCACACTCTTCCCTAGCATGTAACATGTCTCCTACATTATGATGATTACCCGCTCTAATACCATGTAAAAGCTTATGAGCCTAACTCATCTTCACAAAACTGATTTATAAGGTAATGATTACCCCAGGTTTATATATAATCCGATTATCATACTCAGGTGATGTGGGACTATCGCTCACAACACCCTCAGACATCGAGTTCAATCATTCAAGTCATGGCATCTTCAGTGAGACAACTTTTCAATCAATATAAAATAAATTTTAATAATATATCTATATAGTCAATTAATATTTTTATATTACAATAGAAATTATCACAAAATACCTATCTATATAGGTCCCAGACATTTAAATTCTTAAAAAATGATTTATTTTATAAGAAACATATCAAATTGGCCGAATTTTCTAAGAAGGTGCTCAGATTTTGAAATCCCAATTGAGATAACTCAAATTAAGGGGTGTGGACGATTCTGTGGGTATCTTGCTTGGATCCATAGTGACGAAAATTTGATTTTTTGAAAAATTCACGATTAAATAATTATTTTATTAGTTTTACATTATATCCCGATTTTTTTTAAAAATCATGAAGTTTTTGAAAGAAAACTTTAATTTTTCAAAAAATCATGATTAATTATAATTTAATTGATAAATTTTTGGGAAAAAAATCATATAATTTATTGTTTTTTACATTTTTAAGCATTATTTTATCATTTATTATATGAAGTACATTTTTTTTATATTTTAATTTATGTGATGCTTTTTCGCCTTTATCTTTGTGAAGCTTTTTTCTCTTGCCAAATTATTCCCAAACCCTAACTTTGTCACTATGCTTTGGATCCACACATTGAAGAACGAGTTGTCTCGGTTTGTGATGAGTTTTAAAATAATGCTTCTCAGTAGTCAGATCAGAATATGGTATAATAAGTGTGATGGGAGTCACGTGTTATGATGAAAAGGTTTGGTGGGTCAGAAGACATAGGCAGTGTGCGTCAAAAAAAAAAAAAAATTTTGTTAAAGGAAAATTACTTACAGCACCTCCCCAATTGTTGAGATCACCCTAATACAATCTTTGATCTCAACATTTCAATATGAATCATCAACATCAACATCAACGATTTACATTGCCAAACTCCACGATTTGAGTTCGTTGTGCTAACAGGGTTGTTGACGACTTGTTCTGAAACCCGAGCTTCCTATAAAGTCACTTACAATTAATATTAATATTTTATTGATTTTTGGTGTACAAATGTTGAGATGGCCGAGTTGGTCTAAGGCGCCAGATTAAGGTTCTGGTCCGAAAGGGCGTGGGTTCAAATCCCACTCTCAACATTATAAATTTTTTCCCAGTTTTCCCCAAACTTACTCGTTTTTTTAATACTCAAAAAAGAATTATTTGCTAGAGTAACTTATGTCTTTAGACGGAAATGCCTTCATTTATATTTCTCTAAAATATCTTTGAAAAAATAATTTTCTAAATTGTAATTTCTTCCCTTCCAACATTTTACTCCATATAGAAAGAGATCTATTTTCTCTACCAAAAAATTATTAGAATTCATCAAAGAGACTCTAGATTTGAGGAATAATGATGGATCTTGTAGATCTATTCACTCTTGTCTTCAATCCACGATCTATTGAAGATTTCCATTAAGATTATAAATTTCTCTTTTGTTTCCTTCATTTTTTTTAAAGTCATTTATGTATTTTTTTATTTTTTTTTAAATCTTCATACATTACTCATCATGTTATATAAACGAAAAAATGATAGCAAAAAAAATATTAATTTCATGAAAATTTCCTGGTTTTGTTAACAAAATTAACCTAGCCTCGAACCTAAATACAAGTATGAATTATAGTGTCGAGGCTCAACGGTACCTATGGTCGAACCTCGACGAAATTGTCTAATAGAAGATTCTATAAGTGAAAAATGTCTAAATCATCGAACCTCAACAATAGGTATCGTTGAGGCGCGACACTAGTTATTAGTCATTCCAATGTCGAAGTTCGACACTGGGTAAATTTTATGAAACGTAAAAATTTCTTGAAATATGGAAGAGAAATGTATTAAGATTATAAAAATATATAAATGATTTAAAAAATAAATAAAGAAGAGATCGACAACATTTGGTGGAAATCTTCAATAGATCATGAATCGAACATGAAAATGCAAAGATCTACAAAGTTCACCATTATTCTTGAAATCTAGAATCTCTTTGATAAACTCCAATGACTTTTTGATAGAGAAAATGAATCTCTCTCTCTCTCTCTCAATTTATATTTATATATATATATGGGGGCGGTTCAAGGGCCATAAGTAAAAACATATGTAAAAACAATGGTTTCTCAAAATATGGGTTAGAGGTTTTGGATTGAGCTGATTTTTTGTAAGGATGATTATTATAATGAGAAGATCATCCTCACAAAAATCAGCTCAATCTGAAATTTCTAAATCCATCAAAAGTGATTTACAAATTTTTGACAAAAATTGACAAAAAATCGACGGTCCACATTCTAAGTCACTTTTAATGGGATTAGAAGTTTCAGATTGGACTGATTTTTTTTTTCAAATGATCTTCCCATCATAGAGATCATCTTCACAAAAAGTCAGTTCAATTCGAAACTTCTAACCCATATTTTGAAAATTTATTAATCTTACATTGTTTTTACATATGTTTTTCATATGTCCCTTGATCCTGGCCATATATATATATATATAGGGAAATGTTCAGCACCCTAAGTTTTACCACACACTTTAACAAACGTTTTTTGTCCTACATGGGTTAGAAGTTTTGGAATGAGCTGATTTTTGGTGAGGATGATCTCTATGATTAGAAGATCATCCTCCCCAAAAATCAGCCCATTCCGAAATGTTTAGCCCCATGTTTACACGTTGAAAAATCGTGGACCGTCCATTTTTTGTAAATCAATTTTGATGGGGTTAGAAGTTTTGGAATGAGCTGATTTTTGGTGAGGATGATCTCCTCACCATAGAGATCATCCTCACCAAAAATCAGCTTATTCCGAAACTTCTAACCCATGTAAGACAAAACGCGTTTGTTAAAGTGTGTGGTAAAACTAAGGGTGGCGAACGGACCCATATATATATTGTCACACCAATTTTTTCATGTTTTTTGACAGAATTTGCCCTTGCCTATAATTTCTCTAATAAATATTTGAAAATTAGTCTTTTAAATTGTAACTTCACCCTTTCCAACATTTTATACCATTGAAATAGAAAGAGAGGTCTTTTATCTCTATCAAAATCTATCAAAAATCCATTGGATGGTGAATCTTGTAAATCTATGCACTCTTATGTTTGACCCCCGATCTGTTGAAGATTTTCACCAAAAGTTATCAATGTCTCCTTTATTTATTTCATTTTTTTTAATCGTTTATATTTTTTATAATCTTGATACATTTCTCTTCTATTATTATGTAAATGAAAAATGGTAGGGGGGAAAATTGATTTTATGGGATTTTTGCGATTGTTCATCAAATTTATCTAGTGTCGAACCTCGATGTTAGAATATTGTATTATAGCATCAAGGCTCAATGGTATCTATCACTGAGGTTTGACGCTATGAACATTTTTCATTTACAAAAGTTTCTGTTAGAAAATTTCGTCGAGGTTTGACAATAGGTACCGTTGAGCCTTGACGTTATGATACATTCCAACATCGAGGTTCAACACTGAGTAAATTTTATGAATAAAACCAAAAAAAATTTGTAAAACCAATTTTTTTTCCCTACCATTTTCCATTTATATAATTATGGAAGAGAAATGTATCAAGTTTATAAGAATATATAAATGATTTCAAAAGATGAAAGAAATAGAGGAGAGATTGATAAGTTTTTGTGAAAATCTTTAATAGATCATGAATTGAATACAAAAGTGCATAGATTTATAAAATTCACTATAATTCTTTAAATCTAGAGCTTCTTTGGTGAACTCCAATGACTTTTTGGTAGGTTTTGATAGAGAGAATGGATCCCTCTCTCTTTCTATTTCGATGGTATAAAATGTCAGAAGGGAAAAGTTACAATTTAGAAAATGATTTATTAAGGGTTTTTAGAGAAATTATAGGTGAGGGCATATCAAAAACATGAATAATTCTAACAAATAGTCCTATTTTAAGTATAAAAAAAGTGGCCCTTTTTTTTGCTGTTGCCTGAACCTAAGGAATTTTTATGCTAAAAGTCCAAATACCATTGTACAGTTTGGATAATTATGCTAATTAAAAAAGTGCAAAGTATCAGCAGAAAAATAGAAAAACTAAAGGAATGCTGATAATACGACGCATTTGCTTATAGCCCAACAAATGTTTGGCATGAGATGCAAATAACATCAGTAATAGAGAGATTCTATCTCTTGCCCACTGCCCACTTATCTTTTCTTTTTTTGAAGATTTTAAATCTCGAAAAAAGTCATTGGATCCACATTGATTATCACATTTACAATCCAACGACACAGCCATTTATATTTCATTCAAATATTCATATTAAAAAAAGTATTATTTTTCGAGCTTGATCAACGACCAGTGAAATTTAGAAATAAAATTCATCAACAGTGAAAAATAACTATTTTTTATTATTTTAAATTTCATATAATTTTGTCCTTTACAACTCCATTGTATCAGATCATGTTTTGGAATGATCAGATCTCCTTTTTTCACTATGGGCAGGAGAGAAAATGAAGTCAGGGGTGTTAGCCAAAAACTGCCTCATATTATCAAAATTCAAACTAAATTTAAAAGAGAGAATTAAATAACCATATTTTACCTTAAAATGCAAAATTGTATTTGTCACACAATAAACCTAGACTCATCACATTCTTCCTTTCCCCCTTGGGTTAACAGAGGTAAAAATAACCTAACTCTGGAAAATAAAATAAAAATAAAAATAAAAGTAAGGCCGCAGCCACAACAGGCTGGCATGACAAATACAACCCGGATTACAGAAACCTCTCCATCCCCCCCATTATTGAGGTAACAAATTACAAAGAAATGACTCATACAGTTGCCCCTAACTCCTCGACAAAAGAGGAAAAAAACAAACAACAAAGATAAAATCCCTTCCTACAGACTCAAACACCCACTGAAATAGACGTGGACATCTACTACAGTTGCCCCTATCTCATAGAAAAAGGGGAAAAAATAAACAAACAAACAAACAAGAAGGACAACATCAAATCAAAAGACATGCATGTCAACAAGAAGCCCTCCCAACTGATCGGCTTCCACAGAGCAAGTGGTGCTCTCCCTCCCCATTTTCTCTCCTGATGTCTTTCGGCGAAAACCCAAGCCCGAGAATCTCGTCAGTGCTGCCTGACTAGCAAACTGAAATCTGCTTATATCTGAACGTGTCTCGTAACCCACAACTGAGCCGTTGTGATTTGCATCGTATCCATCGAGGTCTGATTCTGTTATCAACACAACTGAGCTGTCATCAAAATCAGCAGGGTCTCTCTTTGTTGGGGAACCCGGTGTTTTCACAGGATTGTCAAAATAATTGGAGTTCAATAATGCTAACGGAACAATTGAACTGTTGTCGAAGGTTGCAATGTTTCCTGTGGTTGTAGAGGAACCTGAGGCTTTCACAACTGGATTGTCAAAATGGTTGGGGTCCGATTTTGTCATAACCGAACCATCGTTGAAGGCTGCATTGTCAAGTATGGTAAGGGAAAGTGGGGTTTCCACGTATAGATTATTGGACCTTCCAGTACACCTCACCCTCTGATGGTAGAACTCTTGAACAGCCTGTAAATCAAGACCAAGATAAACATTTAGAGTTTGTGCAGCTGTTAGATGCATTATGAACAACTATAAATACAATTTATTGGATAGAAGTGAAGGATATTCTTTTGGTTGATACAGTACCGATTTTAACAAACATAAAATACCAAAAAAAAACAGCTACTGAACATTACAATTCTATCTGTAAAGAGGACGTTGCGGTACTACAGAATTGGATACCACGAAAGAGCAGATTAGCACTTATATAGAAACTTTTACATGGTATATGTAAAGCATTTCTACGGAACCTCTTAGATGGTACTAGTGTTATTTTGACATGTACCATCTAAGAGCCTCCCCTCAGGAGCTTACCTTGAGTATTCTTGGATTGTCATTTTTTTTGGAGTGAATTATTTTGGGATTTTAAGGAAGTATTTTTTTAAGAATTAGTTTTTAAGTGGGAGTATGCGTGCTCCAGCTAGTTTCCTCTTTTGTTTTTTCAGGTCAATCACCCGACTGCCTTTTGTCAATTCTTTCTCTTGCAATAAATTCATACTTTAAAAAAAAAAAAAAGACAACTGAAACATGGCTGAAAGCTTACAATGAAATACATGGCCCAAAATGTTTCAAAAATTAATTAACTTTTCAAAGGGTTAGAAGTTTGAAAATGGTTGATCTTTAGTGATATGTAGCACAAAATTGCGTACATATATCACTCTTGGCATTTTTCAGTTTCTGAAAATTTCCTGATGAATCCTATACTTCTTAAACATAAAACCTAGCCGAGGAGTCAAAAGTACCTGCCACTGGGCAGAAGCTAAGAGCACCCTAGGTCTGATTGACTTCACATACTCATATGCAGCGTCAGGGGTCATTTTCTTGTGTTGAACCTGTAAAAGAAAGATGATATAAGTATTTGTTCAGATTTTGTTTCTTTGCTTGTTAGTATATAGTCAAATTTTCTTTTCCAGAAGTATTTCTGTAAAGATTTGTAGCTAATAATTAATATTGTGTGCATGTAAAACATACCAGGTAACAGAGAACAATGGTTGTGCTTCGTCCCCTACCAGCTTTACAGTGTACGTATGTTTTTGTGCCACTTGAAGCGTTCTCTTCAAAAAGGAAACATTAATAAACAAAATTACAAGGGCCTTCAAAAAACTAGAAAAAAATATTTATAACAAGAAGTTGATAAAGCTACTTACTATGAATGAAGTCTACAGCTTGGCATATATTTCCGTATGATGGAGCAAAAAGGTAATCTCTGGTAGGTATCACCAAGTGGTCAATGCCATGAGTCTATACGATAAACAAATGATTAGATAAACCCAGCAGACAATTGCACAATTAGGGAAGGAATAACTAGAAAAGAAATGGTTAATGAGGTGGATAAATAAAATGCAAATTACCACGTATTATCAATCTCAGATGCATTTCGGCCATTCCTGGCCTTTGCATTGCCACATTCATGCTTAGTCAAAGTTCAAAGCACCTCAAAAATAAAAAAAGTAGGAACAACATCTACAATTTATTTATGTAAGATAAAGTATATCCAACAAAAATGAAACGAAGAAGCCTCTGAAGAAACAGGCAAAGAAGTCACCACTTTTCAAGGTGAATGGAATTCTGGCTATTAAAAAAAAATTGTTTATCTTTATTTCGATAACAAAAATGGCATTCATTGTTCAAGCATCATTTGTTGACCAAATTATATGTCCATATTCACATGGCCAACATCATCCACCAGACAAAAAGTTGAAAGTTACTGAAGAATAAACCAAATGTTTCAAAGCATGCTCTTCATGCCAAAAAGATAAAGGAAAAGAAAGGAGTGGGGGTGAGGGGGGCTTTTAAAGGTTTCATCAGACAAGCATGCATCCTCTCAATATTGTTATAAAATTGGCTTTGTACCAACTTTCCAGATCCATTCAAAAAGAGGGTCAATGCATTGGAGACACTGCCATTCTATGCATCTCCCATGAATCATGAAAATACAGATGGGCTTTGAGCTGGTTTTCCCCACTAAATAAGTGAAAGGTGAAAAAAATACGATTTTTTTTTTGATAAGTGAAAGAAATACAAATTAATCAATCAAGCCTGAATCATAAACAATACAACTGCAACCACCTTGGATATGCTCATAGAACTCTAAAATTAGTACTAACCAGGTACATGATCCAGGGGCGGAGCCAGGATTTTGCTCTCGTGGGGGCAAGGCAACCAAGAGAAAAAATATATATGTGGGGGCAACCAAACCAATAGAGGAAAAATTTTTGTGGGAGCAATAGCGGCGGATTTTCTTATCCTCATAGGCTTCAAAAATTCTTGTGGGGGCAAGTGCCCCCAATGTAAATCTTCCTCTAGGTACATCACTAATATCTTTCTTACAATGTCATAGACAAAATATATTTTTATTAAGCAAAGAAAGAAGTAACTATGAAGCACAAAAGTAGGATTAATTGAATAGAAAAACTCAACATATAAAGATGCAAATGCCAGTTGAGACAATAATGAAAACACTCACATGATACAGTGACGTGGGAACCAAAGTCTCGTACGGCTCGTTCAGTGTGATCACTCCACAAACACCAAGCTCTTTTAAGCGAGGAACATCTGTAGGAAACGGAACAGCACCTAACAATATAAACTGATAACAGATGTTTTAGTACCACATGACAAAACAGTAGGGCTTTTAACGAAAAAACAGTCTCCAACAAAAACACATGAATCAATAAACTACAGGATTTCCAAACATATGACAGTAAAATTGCTTTATAATCTCATGTAAGTCATGTCTGAAGGCAGCGGGACAAAAACAAGGCCAATAGTGGATGTCTTTGCGAGAAAGTCAATTCACATACAAAAATATTTCATTCTGAGCAGGTTTGCTTGTTCCCATTATGTATCATCATCTATCCCTTATTCCAATTTTTTTATAAGTCTTATCCCAAATATTAACTTTAACTATGTAAAAGATTTGACAATGTTTCTACACCAGCCATCTGTCTGATGCAAACTATCCATCTTAATTGAGGCAGGGGGTCTACAATGAAAACAATGCTTGTAATTCTTCTGAACATTTGGGTAAATGTTCCCCGTGAGATTTTCATTAAATAAAGGTAAGAAACAATTGTTCTAAAAAGCTACAAGGGATTTGTGTGATGGATATAGAATGTGGGGAGTTCAAATAATGTTACAATTACTTAGATCTGCTAACACTGTCCCACAATCGCATGCTCCTTTGAATAAGGAACATGAAATCAATATCTCTTGGTCTCAATGATTTGAGCTGTTAAGGACGCAAAAAAAAAAAAAAAAAACAAAACAAAACACACACTAAAAAAAAAACACAAATGGTGTTGTTTCTGGTCACCGTTTGTCTATGAAGTCTGTCACTAACTCACTATCCCAATTTGTTCATCTTGGAGTCTATTGGAGCTAGTACCCCTTAAATCAGGTCCTTCATGATCTCTCCTAGGATCATTTGATTGGATCGTGTGGCATGTTATCTTTGGGTGAAGATTATGAATGATAAAAAGTGGAAATCATCGGATTCAATATATTAATAATGTTGCAGGAGATTGAAATTGTAGATTAAAATGTGGAGATTTATTAATCAAAGGAAATGAAAAGAAAAAACAACGGAGAAGGAAGAAAGAAGATCTGGGCCCATGGCTAGTCTGATTGCAAGATCCTAACCATCCATGGCTCTTATATCATGTAAATCTTTTGCTTGGGTACATGTTTTCCTTTAGATTTCCACTAAATAAAGGTAAGATACAACCCCCTTTGTTTCCAAATAATTATAAGAAATGTGTGTTGTGAAGAGTGAAGAATTGGGGACTGTTAATAAGTTACATATACTTGGTTATGCTCAGGGTTTAAAATATCGGAATGTATAAAAACTTATCTGTTGATATGTATCAGTACCGGCCAAGACCAATACGAAACATTGACCCCAAAACATTGATTTTTTGGGGATGTATCGATTTGTGTTGAATGCATCGGCCAACACCATATCGGTTTTTATAATTAACCAAACATTCAATAGATGTGATATTTTAAACCGTGGTTTAGCTAATGCTAACAATGCTCACAAATGGGAATTTGTATGCTAAAATATAAAGGACACCCTACAGTTGATATGATATAAAGAAAGCACGATGTCACGCCATAGATGGAGAAACTAAAATATGAAATAACAAAATGAGAAAAAGAACTTAAGAAAGCATGGATGATAAATGTACCTCATCAATCCCATCCCACCAACGAAACTCCGACTGGATCTTATTCCGAAGAATATTATATAGAAGAGTCGGGTAGAAAAGAACACGAGCCCCCGCTCCAACCAAAGCCCGCTTTGCATCGGATACAATGATTTCCTTACGAAGAACGTCTAGAATCAACTCTTCTTCTCCACTTTCCAACTCCCACTCCTTCAATTCTTCAATATTCATGTCTCCAATCAAATCCATCATCGATAATTAATACTAAACCCCTTCAAATTTTAAACAGCCACAGAAAAATCACCAAAAACCGAAGACGAAACCCTAGAAATCCTAAGTTTTAATAATCCCAACAAATCCGAACTTCAATCCGACAACATTCCATTTCCACCAATTCCTTCATGTCTTTTTTACCAAAAATCATCGAAAACAACATAATATACCGATCGAATCGTAACTACAAATGAAACGGCACAAAAACCCTAGATTTACGAAGAGAAATCGAACTTCAAAACATCGAATAAAGAAATAATCGAAAAATACAACGTGCGTGGTCTTCACCAGATTTCTCTAGATCAACACCAATCGAACTTAAAAATGATCTGAATCGGAACAAAGAGGGTTCCTCTCCTGCAACTCGATTGAACAGAAAAAATGGCTTTTTTAAATATCCTAATTTTCTAATTTCTTACGGAGATTCTACTTTCCATTTGTTAAATCTTACGGGCCTACCAACTCTCCCAACTGTTATTCTATTTATAAGGTCATTTGAAGATTTTAACGCGTGAAAAGGACAAAAACTTTGAAGCGGCAGCTTCTTCAAAATTTTGAAGCAACCCTCTCCTTTGAATTACACGTGGCATTTCCATGCTGGTAATACCCATTTAGGCGGAAATGTAGGGGCGTGTAATAAATTCAAAACGTCTCGTATCTCTTAACAGGGAAGGTTGCTTCGAAATTTAATGAGGACTAAGACATGTTTGGAATTTACATCTATACCCTTAAGTTTTCGGTGATTTTGGGTTGGGGTTTAGTTAAAGTGTGCCCTTTCTATTAAATACAATTTGAAAGTAAACATTTGAAGGAATTTTTGAATAAAACTACTCTTTTGAGTAAAAGGTGCACACGGTTTGATTTGGTTCGGGTTTGGGGTAAAAATTGGAATCAACTCGAACTTAATTGCTTTACAAATTTAATATCGAAATCAAATCGACTATCCTTAGAATTAAACCAACCCAAATCAACATTAGTTCTATTTGATTTAATTCGATTCTCGGATCTCCTAAATATAGATATTGAGATACCAATTATCAAATCTTACAATTGAAAATTTCACGACCATCAATGATTTCAGTCAAAAAATCCATCAAAGAGAATGGCATTGACAATATAATATTAATATGTCTATAATCTCAATTATATTTAATGACACGAGTGATATTTCAAAAATTGAAACTCATTAAATGGTTAGGGCCATGTCATTGGGACCACTTAGATTGATGATTAAATTTATTAGAATATAGAAAACAAACAGTGAGATTTTTTTTAGGATTTCCTGAATCCTAAAAAATTGCGAATTAGAACCGAACTGATGAGCTAAAAAATCAAATCAAACTGATACAAAATGCCTTGGTTTGGTTTGGCTCAATCCAATGTGCAACCCTACTTTTGAGGGTATTTTGTTGGTGTATTTAATGCATGATAGCATGTGCTCTTATATTCTTGAATTTATAATAGGCTCCACTCTACATTTTTATGAATATTTGAGATATCTCCTTATGTCTCAAATTAATGACATATCACATTTGACCTTGGTCTTCTCTAATAGGTTAATATAAAAAAATTTGATTTAAATACCCTCGTCGTCACAGTATCATCACTAGAACCATCATCATCATATCATTTTCATCGTCATCATTACCATCATCACTATGATTAATTTTGAAAAAAAATATTCAAAGTTTTTTATCTTTTTTTATAGTCTATAAGAGAAGATCGTGGTCGAGGGTTATGTTATTCTCCAATATTAACTTAAATGAAAGATTTAAAAAAAAAAATTAAAAATTAAGAGTATTAGATACTTGAGAGTGCATGATATTTTAGTTTTCTTTAACATGTACTATCAGGAGTTAGTTGAGATGGCAAAGGCGTCTGGGTTTGCTCCCCAAGTAACACCTTTGAATCTTTATATGTCTCTCCACATAAAAGTGTCTATATTTAATTATTGAAATGTTAAAGTAGTTGGTATGTGTGATCCGCCAAAGTAAAAAAAAAAAAAGTTTTCTCTAACATCTCATTACTTACTAAAATGTTAGTTATTTACTAAACACATTTAGTATGAATTCTTATTAAACAAATGAATTATACAATGCTTAGAAAAATATGAAATGGATGTACTGTAAATGAAACTATCATAAAATTAGATAAAAATGAAGTCTTGTATATTTCACATGAATACAATACCAAAAATAAAATAAATGTGAATTTTTTAAGAAAACGAGCTTGTTGAGTGAAATGCGTTCAAAAACTACAAATGACCAACGTAATTTTTCCTATATAAGTTATAAGTTTTTGAGGAGACTGTTTTTTTGTGAGAATGGTCTCTATGATGAGAATGAGGCTGATTTTTTGTGAGAACAATCTCTCTGATGGGAATATCATTCTTACAAAAAAAAAATTAGTTTATTCGAAAACTTTTAACCCTATCAAAAGTGATTTATAAAAAAAAATGATGGTCAACATTTATTCAACTTGTAAACTGAGATTAAGAGTTTTGGAATAGGTTGACTTTTTGTGAGAATGATCTCTATGGTGAGAAGATTATCCTCCCAACAACAACAAAATTTTCGTTCAATTCTGAAACTTTTAACCCCATTAAAAATAATTTACAAAAAAAAAAAAAAAAAGGACGATCCATAGTTTTAGGGTTAGAAGTTTCAGAATCAACTGATTTTTATGAGGATGATTTTCTCATCATATAGATCATCCTCACCAAAAATCAGCCTATTCCAAAACTTCTAACTCATATAGGACAAAACACGTTAACCATTTAGTTGGCTCTTGATCTTGATCCTATATTTTATTTAATGGTGAGACTCACTATTCATTTCATATAAAGGTGGGATTCATTTGGAAACAATTGGACCAATAAATATTAACTCATAAAAATGGGGGAAATTACTTAAAGGACCCTAACGGGGGTGGATATCTTTCTAATTAGTCTTTAAGTTTTAAGGCTTCTCTTAATAGTCTATTTAGTAAAATTTTAATTTCTAATCAGTCCATGAACCCCACTTCACACGTCTCTTACAATTGAAATGTTGAAACGGCTATAACTATTCAAACTAACCATTTTTGTTCAAAAAAATTGGATTTCTGACATCCTAATTGAGTTTTTAGAGACTGCATTCTGATGGAAATGATTTGAGAAGGAAGAAGTCATTTTCAAGGGTTTTGAAGATGTATGTAAGAAGTTAATGTTTTTTTTTCCTACCAAATTTTATACTAGTTATTATGTCAAATTTTTAGTTGATCTTTCCATGTACTTTAGTCAAAAGAATTCGAAAATGAGTGGATTTTACTAGTGTCAAGCTCACCACTTTTTATTTTCAGTTTTAACATTTTTTGCTGTCGAGTTCAACATTATATTAAAAAATTGTCAAATTCAACAATAAAAAGTGGTGACCTCGACAATAAAAAGTCATGAGCTTAACATTATATAATTTTTTTTGAATCTCAGCTTCATTCTTCATTTTTTTTTTTGTTATAAATTATCAAAATAAATTTTAAAAAAAATACATCTAAATTAATGTTCACAATTAGAAATATTCCATTTCTATTTGTCATTCACAATAAAAAATTGTTGGAAATGGTTGTAATGCATGTTGGAAAACCTAAGCATATGAAAAAGATGAAAAATGGGTAGTTTGGGTATTTCAAAAACACTATCGCCTGGGATGTGGTTGAGGGACCAATAAGAAATAAAAGTTTAGTTAAAGTACTATAAAAAAAATTTGCACAAAACTTAAGGATTAACTAAAAAATTCCTCCATCAGGGCCTTTACGTAATTTTCCCCCCAAAAAATAAATCTTGTTACCTAAATAATAAGTTACCATTTTCTTATATGATTTAAAAAAAATAAAGAAGACAATAAGGGTATCCAGTGTTTTTTTTTTTTTCATACACGTGGATATGTTTATTTGAATTGAACGAATTTAATTCAAAATAATTGAAATTAAAATAGATCAATAAAACATAAACACCATTAATATTTATTGAAAGAGTTGTGATTTTCTAACTAAAAAAAATCACTTGGTCAGTACTAGATTGACGTGGCAAGTGCATAAAATCATAAATCCTTTCTTCGAGATACACAAGGAAAAAGTCTACGATTCTGTGGCCTTGCCACGTGAATCAACTACAAATCAAGTTTTTATTATTATTATTCATTTCATCATTAGTCTTGCTGAAATTAGAATTTTTTTTAATAATAATTTTCTAACTAGAAAGTATTCACTTGGTGGATACTCGACTAATGTGGCAATGATACAAAATCATATATCTTTTTCTTCTAGATACACAATTGAACATCCCATAAAAGTATGTAATTATATATTCCGACGAAAATGATCTATGATTCCGTGTCCTTACCACACCATGGTGAAGATTTTCTAATTTGAATATTAGGATTCATTTTTTTTTTTTTTTAACATTTCTCTTTCAAATTGCAATTATTATTATCTGGCCAAGTCAGAATTTGCAGATAAGAGATAATGTTCGTGTATAAAAACGCACACTAACTTTACTGACACGTATAAGAAACATTCAAATATGTCAACTTAAGATAATTTTGAATGAAATTGTGACACGTCTGGGACAATTCTAGGATGGAAACCCAAATAAGAACTCTTACGATCCAATTCCATCAATCAAGTTGACTTTAAATGTATCTCCAATCTCACATGTGGAAATTATCTCAAATCAATATGTTTGACTTTTAATGATCAAACAAAGATACCCCACTTTATTGCATGGGCCGAAGGTGTGATATATAGTTATCCGACACGTCATGATTTCATCTAAGTACTAATAAGGACGGGTTTGGATAACGTGCCCTCAGTAAGCGCCAAAGATCTAGTTAATTGTTTACGTTGATTCTTCTATGTGACCATCAACATCATGTAATGCACGCAATTACCCATGAACCTTTGGTGTGCTAACATGAAGACGAGTCAACAAATTATGCAACAATAATTATAATTATCCAAATATTGTCGATGATGCCCCAATCTAGTTTATATATATTGTGTTTGAAATGAGTTTTGTAGTCCATTTGAATCTCCATGCTTGACATTTGATGGAAACTCACTAACTTCAAATTAGTAAACTAGGATATGGACAATTAATATTTCCTAACTTTATATAGTCCCCCTAATCTAAGTCGTAGTTAAATGAATGTGGTAACTAAGATGAGTAGTTCATGTCCTCACAACTTACCGCATCATCCACAAAATAGAGACTTTTAAGAAGATGGACAAAATTAATCATCGTTCATTACACATGAATTTAAATTTCATAAATAAAAACAAAAAAGATAAGGAAAGAAAAGTTGATCTAGTAATGTGAGCCGCATCAATCTCCCAAAGAAGACAGGTCGCACATGACAACCTTAAGTATTTTCTAGAAAAAAATGTACTAAGTGTTTTTATCCTTATCTATAGTTTCGTACAAATTGACCTTGATGTTGCAATCAGAAATAGTTCAACGTAGTAGGGCACAGGGCAATCAATCATGGGCAAGGCACCCTCCCACATTTTCTTGAAGATGGCCCACCACTATGTGTCACCAATCACATTTTGTTTTTTGTTTTTTTAGGAGAGATCCATCAAATTTAAAACCTTATCTTAAGATAGGTGTTAATCTTGAGGGACTTTTGACTTATTTTATTATACATTGGGAAACTTCTGTGAGATTGAGAGGTGTGACAAATAAAAACTAATCTCATCTCAAAAGAATATGGGAAGCCTGAGATATCTAAAATAGAAAAAAGAAAAAGAAAGAAAGGATTGGGTGTTAGTAACATATTTAATTTATAGGGTTCACACTAGATATCCTGTTTTTATTTTCTAAATTTCAAGGGGCTTGTAGTTTTATTCCTATTTTCAAATTCAAATATGTCCAAAAAGCGCATCAAATCCATACGAGTTTTTTGCTTTGTAATTTCGTTGGAGGTTGTTTATTTAACTTTAATAAACTTTTTCTTCTTTTTAAACTTATCCTTGTCCCACCTAAAGAGCAAAAAGTAGCAAATCCAGGCAAGCTAGATACCTCTATCGTTGGTACAAAATAAGAAAATTCAAATGTGGATCCCATTAAATGGCTAAAGTCATAGTTTTAAAATTAGTTGAATCAAGTTGACTCGTCTCAATTGAAAATTGAGATGATTTCGATGGAAAGTCGACTTGGTATACTTCCACGAGTCAACTTGTTAACTCCATTTGATTCTTTGAGTCGAGTCGATTTGACTCAAATTTTTTATTTTATTTTTATAATTGCTATTTTGGTAAAATAAAAAAAATAAAAAAAAATTAACAGCATCTGTTGTTTTAGGGTATATGACGAGTTCTTCATTTTTATCCTTACTTTTTTTTTGGCTTGATAAAGAGATCTATTGACTTTTTGTCTTCAAGATTTATCTTCTCTTATTATTTTTTACAAAACTTACCTCTTCTTCACAAAAACATAAAGTATTGTCAAATTTATTTATTTATATATATATATTTCTTTTTGAGGGGGGGGGGGGGGGGGGATAAGTACTATTTATATTATGTTTGACTCCCGAGTTTTGGAGTCTACTCCACTCAATAGGCTTTTGAGTCAAGTCGGATTTTCAAGTTTTAAAACTACGACTAAAGTAAATCATTGGTTTCAAAGACGTACTCTCCTTCAAACAACCATTTGGGAGAATATTCTTGGCGGATTCCAAATAAAAATGTATCTCTAGACCATCTGTGCTATACTGATCCCTAGAAAATAATTATGAATTTCTAGGAAATTTATGATTTTTTTCTTTTAATCTCAACTATGAATTTAATGGAGATCTAAAACCTTTGTTCGAGGTTAGAAAAGTTCGTGTAAACAACCTGTGTTCAGTTTTTTCACGTACTCTTCTTTCCTCTCTGTATCTCATATAGGCAGGGTTGAATTACTGCAGGGAACTCGTTTTCTGAGGAATATGAATCTGGAAAAAAATGGCCATGAGAAAATTAGCTCCTTGGAAAAACTAATTCCACCGCTTGATTGAACCTAGAAAAAATTTAGATAGAAATTTGATTTGAACTTTGAGGATAGAGTGAAAGTAAGATGCAATCGTGTTTTTATTTTTCCTTCAAGAAACCCATTTTCTGCACATTTTCCATGTGCAATCCCTGACCAAAGCAAATCTAATTTTGCACCCATTTGTTGATGTGTATAGGTATGTGTGTGGACTCACTTGTACGTATACTTGTGCATGTGCACATATATGCATGCAAAATTGCTTTGAGATAGTAATGAAAAAGTGATCAACTTTTGGGGTATTTATGGTGCCGGCATACTGTTTGTTTTAATTACTAAAACATGAATGATAACGAATTCAGAGGTTTTTAAATTGACTATTTCTCAGGTTTAAAGTGACAATTTCATTTCAAACCTGTGAAATTGTCATTTCGTTCTGAATTTCTCTTTAAAAAAACTTGTGATTGTTCACATTTTGGTAATTAATAGGAATAGTGAGTCGGAATCGTAACTAACTCATTTTCAGCTCACGAAATAGTAATTCACCCAATTGCTTTTATATATTACTTTATTTAGAAAGAAAAAAAATATTAAATAGTTTGCTAAGGAACGACCACCTTATGCAGGGGCGGAGCTAGGATTTTAGTCATGTGGGGGCAACATAAGTGTGGAAATTTTTTTGTGAGGGCAACAAAGATTGTAATTTTTCTTGTGGGTGCAACATAAGAATCGAAACTTTTTTATGGGGGCAACTAAGAGTGTAAAACAAATTGTGGGGGCAATAGCGGCATATTTCTTTATCCGCCACTATTATTTGTCGCAATAGCCCAATACTCCACAAAAGGTTTAAAAATTCTTATGGGGGCAACTGCCCCCATTGCCCCCACTCTAAATCCGCCCCTGATCTTATGCATTGTTTCCCACTCTTTTCTTTAGATTTCCTTTCCTGAATTCCCATAATCTGACCCATTTTCTCATTCGGCTAAGGGTACAAAATAAATCAGATTGTTTTATTTTTTTATATTTATCAAAATTACGATACGAAATTTTCATGCCTAATGATGCACGATATTAATCCTTTCATGATGCATTAGGCCATACTGTTCATGTTGGGAGAATTTACCAACTCAGAACCATATTTATCTCGTATGCTCATCTGAAATGATCTCTTATAGTGATGCTAGTATATGGAGAAACCAGATTACTTAGGAACTATTTCCCCTTATTAATTTTTATCTATTTCTTTGTATTTATTTTGAAAAAAATAAGGAAAACTAATTCCTCAGGTAGCTTTTATATCTCGTAGTTCTTTGAATGACTACCCGTATTGAATTCCACCATTATTAAGTTGCAAATTCTCCCTCTTTTATAACTTTGAATTTTTCACGTCTTTTGATTTTGATAACCAAACGAGGAGTAGATCTCCAACTCAAGTGCTTCTTGCGCTTCATTTATCAAGTTATGAAGAGTACGAGGTTGGGGATGAAACTCAAGATTGTAAATAATGATACAATATCGATAATTGCAAGAATATATTTGAATTTTTGCCGGAGCCATTTTGTGATTGATAAAAATATCATGGATGCACCAAGAACACACCTAGTGGTGCATAACAATCGGGAGGTTCGCCAAACCTCATCCTATGTAGTAAACATCAAATCTCGTGAACCATCTGAGTGCCTAATTCACAAAGAAATAAAGTTCATTTTCCTTCTAGGGTAAAGCAGGTGACAAAAAAGGGCTGTCAGAAGTTCGAAGCTGAAATGCCGTGTGTCTAAAATTTTCT
Source organism: Akebia trifoliata (assembly GCF_017979445.1). Lineage (NCBI taxonomy): Eukaryota > Viridiplantae > Streptophyta > Magnoliopsida > Ranunculales > Lardizabalaceae > Akebia > Akebia trifoliata. The sequence continues at coordinate 55,128,353 of NC_141377.1, read as the reverse complement.
AGATTTGGTTAAACAAATCTTGCTCTTTTAATCCATTCTATCTAAATTATTTTTTGAGGTGATTGGTTTAGAATATCATTTGGCTACACTATATTTTCTGAAGCTGATTTAAAATTCTAGAATCAAATCTCCGTTAGCTAACCTAATTACGATCCAATTATTGTGATATTATATATTATATACCTAAGTGCCAAAAATTGTATGTTGGCACAAAAACATAAGAAACAAATTCCAAAATCATAAGAAAATCCAAATAGGAGCGGATCCTTTGTATCTCAAAAATGGTGTAGCTTGTGTTCTACAATCCATAAATCCATAATACATCACATTTAACAAAAGTAACAACAGTGATCTTCCACTAATGGTTTAGATCAGATTTGAAGAAAAAAAAAAAAAAACACTTTCTTTTTTAAAACTTCAAATCCAGTGTTTGAAAATGGGTGGTCAATGAACTCCTAAATTTAAATGGGTTACCGTCCTGATGATGTGGGCACTCTCAATCGTTGAAAATCATTACAAAGAATTATAGGAGAAATGCGCTTCAGAGGATCTGCTCCCAATCCAAATATGGAAAGGTCTTGAGTTCAAACCTTCTCATTGACCAACCATAAAGATTTATCCTGCTTACTTAGCATGTGTGGTATGTGGGGGTAAGGCACGTACTCGTGGGATTTGAGCGAGATTTGGTGTTTTAAGAAGTTAGTCCCATGTTAATCGGGCTTGCGGGTATGGAACCTGCATCAAAAAAAAAAAAAAAAAAATCATAAGAAATGAGTCCTACATTTTTTTTCTCTTCTAACTTCAGGAATTTTATGGTTGGAGAATTACTTCAATAATTTAAATAAAAAGTAACGTCAGGCTACATGATCAATTTTCGGGCAAGAATCAAATTCCAGAATCTGCATTAAACACCCCTTTTGAGTTTTGCCTTTCATTTTTCTTTAAAAAAAAAAAAAAAAAAAACCCTCTCTTCTCTTCTCTAGTTCAGTCTCAATTGCATATTTTTCTGAAATAATAACTTCATCAAACCAAACAATCCATCAATCCCATTCTTTTAAAATCATTAGGTGAGGTCATTTTGGTAACTTCAACTCCAAACTGAGAAAAAGTGAACCAGATCAAGAAAGTAAGCTTGAAATTTGCTCTCTTCTATTTCTTGCTAAACTTTCCTCTTTTCTCACTCCTTTTTTCTTAGTCTCTAAGTGTTCTTAATCTTTTTCTTCTTCTTCTCCTCACTCATTCTTCTCTGCAACACAAAGTTAAAAAAATTTCAAAAACCAAAATCTTCTCTCTGTTCCTCCAATGGAGGACTCAGATTCATACCCCCAACGGCTAGTTTCAGAGATAGCTTCTCCAACTTCAGAAAACTTAGTGAAACCAAGTAAGTTCTACACACATTTCCTCTGCAAAGCTGTTCCTTTTGTAATTGTTTTGGTTATTCTTCCACTTTTCCCATCTCAAGCTCCTGAATCTTTCAACCAAACTATAATTGCTAGAAACTGGGAGCTTCTTCATCTTCTATTTGTAGGTATTATTGTCTCTTATGGTTTATTTAGTCGACGAAGTAATTTCGAAACAGATAAAGAAAACCCATTGAAAATCGATTACACTCAAACTTACATGTCTAGAATTCTTCAAGTTTCATCTGTTTTTGATGATGAAGTCGAAAGCCCTTCTGGATCTGATGAGAATAAGATCCAATCTTGGAATTCTAGGTACTTTCGGGGTGACCCATTTGTTGTAATTGCTGAAGAGAACTCTGTTCTTGATGAACAGAGGAGTACTAGTGGTAATGTTGGTAATAAGCCCTTACGTTTGCCGATCCGGAGCTTGAGGTCTCCTGTTTCAGACCCAGATATAGTTGAATCAGCTAGTGAAACAAGTGGATCTTGGGGTTCACATGGTAGGTCCTCTTCAAGATCGAAGGGTGGTTCTTCTCTTAGTTCTGATAAAACCCGAAATACGGAAATTGGAGATTTGGATCCATTAGATTTGGAGGAGGAATTGATGGACAGCGTTGTGCTTCCATCCCCCATTCCTTGGAGATCGAGGTCAGGAAGGATGGAAATGAAAGAAGTAGGTGTCGATTCCTTAGTTGACGAATCAGAATTTGATCGATACGACTCTCGGTCTTTTCAGTCACCAATACATTGGTCATCATCTCATTCCAATTCCACATCTTCCTCGCCGACAAAGCTCTCTCCTTCCCCTTCTCTTTCGCCAGAATTGCGAGCAAAGAATGTGGAAGATTTGGGGAACACGACTAATTACAAGTCTTCCCCTCCAATGACATCCCCCATTAATAGTAAATCTCCACCGGATTCATCGCATTTCAGTCCTTCATCAGATGGGTTTTCGTCTGAGATGAAGAATGTGATGGAGAGTTTCAAAGAAGAATTGAAAGATTTCAGCAGGAGCAGTAGACGGGATATGCCAAGAGGGAAAGATAAGGGGATGGATTATTTGAAGTCAGAAGTGAAACCTAGGACGACCCATATTGAAGGTTCATCGAAGGGTAAGTCTGTTAGAACAATTAGAGCTAGCGAACCATTTGCAGAGGCAAGGCAGGCTGTGGTAGCCGGTGATGATCAATTGGAAGAAAAGATGGGAAAAAGTCCCAAGGAAGTTGAAGCAGTTTTCATGGTAAAAACAAGAAGGAAAGGAGGATTCGATCAGCTGTCAATGAGCACTGAAAAAGAAAGTTGTGATCATTCTCATCCTACAACAAAGCTTACTCCTCTTTCACAAGAGTTGAAAGTCAAGGGTGTGGATGATTTAGGGAAGAAGAAGAGTTCTTGCGAGTCTTCCCCTCTTCTAGATGAGTTTTTTTCTGAGAAGAAGGATGTGAAGGGGAGTTTGAAAGATGTATCAAAGGATTTGAACTTGTGCAATAGAGAGGATATGCCAAGCAGAAGAGATCGGGGGCTGAATTCTTTGAAGTCAGAAGTGAAATCTAGAACTCGTAACGAAGGTTCTTCAAAGGGAAAATCTGTTAGAACAATTAGAGCGGGAGAGGCAATGAAGGCCAGGGAACTTGGTGGAGTTCTAATGGAGGAAAACACTGGAAAAAAATCCAAGGAAGTCGAAACAGTTTCAATAGAAAACCCAGGGAGAAGGACAGAAGGATTTGATCAAATGCCAATGAGCACTGAGAAACAAAGTGCTGAATCTCCTTGTGCTACATCAAATCCAACATCCTCAAAATACAAGCAGAAAGATAAGAAAAAAAATGCTGAGAAGGTTATCTTAGAATCTGAAGAGTACTCGAGCAATCAGGTTGATGATGACCGGGGAATCTTAGACGCCGAAGAAGCTTTCTCCAACTATGTCAGTGATGCGGGATCTGACCCAAATGAGGTTAATAAGAAGGCTGATGAATTCATAGCCAAGTTTAGAGAACAGATCAGGCTTCAGAGGATCAATTCAATCAAGAGATCAAGTGGGCGGCTCAGTTCAAGAAACTCTTCAAGGTAAACATAAAGCTTCTTATTCATAGTATTTTGAATTTATTTTCATGGTGTATCCCTTGGTTTACAGATCTGTGTAACCACAATTAGGTTAGAAGTCTTACTATTGTTTCTTCATTTTGTGGGTAGAGTGACATTTCATGGCATTTGATCAGTTTTTTTTTTCTTTTCTCGATTTGTTTCATGGCTTTTCATCTTGTGCTGGTGACTTGAAAGAAACTTTTTTTTTTTTGATAAAATCTGATTTCATAGATCTATATTTGCCTCTGTTATATAATTCATATAGGGCATAGAGGATGTCGAAAGTGACTTTTACCTTCTCCCTCTTGCTGCTTCTATTGACTAGGATGTGGTCCATGTCACTTCTGAAATCTTGTGATTTATAATGTCATGTAAAATTAATTCTGAGTTTAGTTTGTGTGGTAGAACACTTGTTTTTAATTTGATCACTGTAAATGCAACTGTTAACCATCTTATTGGCAAACTTAGCTGAACTTCATCCATCACACGAATTTGAACATGTTTATAAACTATAAACACAAAAACCATTGATTTAGATTTCTATGGATTTGTCTTGTCCTTTGGGGGTCTATAATTGTTCCTATATGCATCAGATTTTCAACCAATTTATGGTGTAACTCAACCATGGCGTCTTGATTTTGTAGGGAGGAGTAATGTTACGGGACATTACTAACATTCACCGAGTTGCATATTAAAAATATCGGCATCATCATGATCATGATCATCATTGTTGTTGAAGCCTTATCTAAAATTTGTCTTAATCCATCCATACATTCTGTTATTATATGTGTGTGTGTTCAAGTCATGGTCTTCTGGGTCTTCTTCACTCTTTAATTAAGAACCTTAAACTTACAAGTTCAACTTTTTCTTAGTTTAATGTCTAGTAGAGAAATTTCTACATTTCACGCAGTCGCATAGTGATACTGAGATCCTCAATTTTTGTTAATAGTTCATAGTAACAAAGTCAGGTTTGGGAATAATTTGGTAGGTAGAACATTCAAAGAAAAAGAAGACTGGAAAAATATATATTAATAATTTTGATAAAAATATAAAAATGTAAGTTTATATATTAAGTGTTATATCAAAAATATATTATATTAAGACTATCTCATCAATCCTCATAGCCCATCCATAATTGAAGAAGATGTTCATTCACTTCTATAAGTTTATTCTTGAATAGGTTCCCATGCTGATACAATAGCATATTTGTCTTATAAAACTGATGGAATGGGTTGGTAAGGTACTTTTTGGTAACACTTTCCATAATTGCCCTGTGTGGCTTCATGGGAAAAATGTGATTTTGAATTGTAAAGCTCATTTGTTAAGTACGATAGTTTCAGCGGTACAAAGGCAAAAAAAAAAAAAAAAAAAAAAAAAAGGCAGTTTCAACTGATGGCACATTCAAAGGAATCACTAAATGTCTCTCATGGTGTTTTACATTTTTCCTTTAACGTATTCAATATTTGTGATCTTTCCCTTAAAAAAAACAACTTACAAAACCCTATCTTCTTGTCATCTATCTTTCCATGCCTTCACCACTTCTCATCAACACATTTACCGATCGAGGAGTCCAGCGGAAATCATTTGTCTAATGAATGAAGTTTGATCGCCGGTTTTATTGAACTTGTGAAAAATGATGAACACCAATTGTTTTCGGCCTTCAAATCAGGCGAAGATTGTCTATAACAATGATCATTGTTAATTTCAACCAAAATCCATTTTGAAAACATGTGATATTTGGTTGTTGGATATATACCTATAATTGGGCCGATTTTTCTCCAATTTTTATTTCTTTTCTTCAATCTTAACTTGCCTATCTTATATATTTTCCGATGCCTATTTTGGTTAAACAATAATTCTACAGGAAAAAAAAAATGGTGGTGAATTCTTTGTCTTCTGTGCATCTATGTTTGTGAGTTGGTTATAAGCATTAATATATCACTATTTCCACTGTGTCTTTAAAGTGATAACATGCTATGTCTTTGTCTCTAAGACTTAACATAATGAGCGAAATGCCATGGTCTTCAACCTCTATAGAATCCCTTAGGCTTTTTTTTTCCTTGAAAATTTGTCATCTTCAAAGCCGTTTTAAGTAAAAATCCTTGCCTTTTCTCCCAACAATCCTTCATAGTCAAACTTCAATCCATGGTTTTCAACCTAAGCCTTAACCTGTTGTTGAAAACCCTTGATATTTCTATCTAAAATCAGTTATTGTTGTCTTCTTCGCCCAAAATTCATATCACATTCATGAGATTTGTAAGTTGAAGTAACTAGAAAATTTTCAAACAATGCTCGGGTGACTGTGCAAGACACTACATTTGACAATGAGCTGGTGTCGTGGCATGCATTTATGATTCTGTGCACATCTCCACATCTGTGCAATATTTAACACAGTGTCATAGGAAGTCATTTTAGCAATTTTCAACATTTTGAGGTTGAAGATGAGGTGAAATATTTTACCCAAGAGATTGAAAATGGATGGGTTTGGGAAAATCCATCATTGTTTTGTTGGAATTTAGAGGGTTGAATTGAAAACCATTTAACATTCAATTAGTTCTAACCATATGGTAAATCAATCTTTTAACCATAGGGTAATTCAATCTTATGTTTACTTTATGCTTTATACTTTTTTACTTTATTGCTTTTAGTTTAGTTGATAGTTTTGTTTTTGCCTTGAGTAATCTTAGTCCCACATCGACTAGGAGAAGAATTGATGTGCAATTTTTAAATAGTTGTGCTTCTAATAGCTTTAAAGTGGATAGAAGTAGTGGGCGGGCTCACGCGTACACACGGGGGCCCAAGAGGAAAACCCAAGATTCCAATTGGAACATTGTTGAGTTCGAAGTTATGTTCCAATTTAGAGTATCATTTTGGATACGTGGGTTGTTGAATTCTGCAGAACGAATACCTACAAACTGTGGTACTGTAGTAGGGGCGAATTTCGTTTTAGGACAGTGCTTTGTGCACACCTCAACCATTATTTAGGTAATATTTCTTCTACTACATTCAATTTTAAAATTAGAAAATTTCAAACTTCTTCTCTCTCTATCCATAAGAAATTAGTACTGAGTACCTAACATGATTTTATACTCAAAACAAGTAATCGTCTTTTTCTAACCCAAAATTCTCTCTCGGTTTGTAAGTTAAATTTGGTAGAATTTTCAGTTTTAAAATGGATGATTTTGGGAAAATCCATCCCTGTGATTCCCCTAAAATCCTATATCGTTATTGAAGTTTAAAGGTTTAAGAAGATGGCATGTTAAGGTTGAAGACTGAGGGTAAGATCAAGGGGTTCTTTATGTAGGGGTGAAGAGGAAAGCATTTAGGTTATTTATTATATTCTCCCCAGGCAAGATCACCTAGGTCAAGGGGGCATTTCATTCGTTTGAAAACACTAGGGTATCTCTAATATTGATCAAAATGTAGAGGGTTATATCTAACTTACCCTTTTTCTATTTCAAGTCTTCAACCGGTTGCTGAGACTGACTTGGCACAACTCTTGAAACTCCTTGGCCATGAGGCATAGAATGGGTCAGATTTGACCCAAAATCTGAGTAATCCAAAAATTGAATTTAGTAGGTTTAGATCCTGGAGTACATTAAAAAAAAAAAAATGATCTAATATAATTTATGTTTCATGACCCAAGTCGGATATGGATCCATCCCTAGATTTGTCTGATCCGAATTTATATTGCTTTGAAAATTATAAAGGTCATTTTTTTTTTGTGGAATATCCTTGTCCTACAATATGAATTTTTATAAAATGAGAGTGTAAAATGGTAAAATAGAATACTATTACAAGCTTGCAAAAAAGTAATGTAGGCTAAAAAATCAAACATTCAAAACTTATACGATTTGATCCAACCTAAGTCAGATCAAGATATGGTATTAGTTAGTAGGATCCGAGAAAAAATTGGATTAATATAAAAATTCCAACTTAATTTGAATATGGATATAATACTTAGGGGTGCAAATTAATTCGGTTCAAACTGAGAATCGAATCAAACCGTGTGTTTTGGATTGGTTTGGTTCGGTTTTTATTAAGTATGGTTCGATTTGGGTTTTAAAAATGAAAAATCGATAGGTTCGATTCGGTTCTCGGTTCAGACTTGATAAAAAATCGAACCAAACCGAAATCGAACCAATAAATTTTTTATATAAAAGATAAGGTTTTTTTTTTTTTTTTTTTTTTTTTTTTCATTTTAAAAACCCACCTTTACCCCCTCTCTGTCATCTCTTACAACTGAGGGCTGAGGGTTGCCGATTGCTGACTGCTCTCAACTCAGGCGGTCGATCTCTCTCTCTCTCTCTCTCTCTCTCTCTCTACAACTGAGGGGTGAGGGCTAACGGTTGTCGGCTGCTGGCTGCTCTAAACTCAGGCGATCGGTCGGTCTCTCTCTCTCTCTTTTGCAACTACGGGCGTGTGGCTAGTGGTTAACGGCTGCGAGCTCTCTCAACTCTGACGGCCGACGGGTCGCCTCTCTCTCTCAGTCACATTGGGTAGGGGGTCTCTTCTTCCAACCTTTTTCTCTCCATTTGCAATTGCTAAAGAAGGTATGTGTTTCCTCATTTTATTGATTAATTTGAATTTTTTTTTCAACCCACGGAACCGAACCGAATTAAGGTCAGTTTGCGTTGGTTCGGTTCTAGATCAAATTGGTTCGGTTCTGGTTCCTATATAATGGAATCGACCTTGGTCGGTTTGGTTCTGATTTTGCTCTAAACCGAACCAACCCGAACCAAGTTGCACCCCTAATAATACTCATATCCCACTCGGGTCTAAACCATTTTATGTCTTACTTGGCCAAATGCATCCGAAGTGAATACAAAATGACAATAATGAATTAGTTTGAACATCCTTCATGGAGACTTGCATTTGAAATAAGGTCATGTTTGGATACAATTATTCTTTAATTTGAATGAGTTGTTTGGAGTTTCTTAAAAAATAGACTTTAGACATCACTTTTTAAATGATATCTATAGGAAAAAAGTGATGTCTATTCTTTGGATGAAAAGGTGTGTTAAAGACGGTTTTTAGACATTGGATTTTTCAAATCGATGTTTAAACTTTAAAGGTCAAACATAAACCAATGTCTAAAGTTCCGCACTTTTTTTGCTCAATCCCTCCACTCTTGGAGAATGTACTTTGGATATCATTTTCTCAAAAATTGATGCTTATTTAAAAAAAAAAAAGTTGATGTGTAAAGTCTTTTTTTGTAATAGTTAATTATAAGGTACCAACTGATTCTTTATTTACATTTAATGGTATCTGGTCATTTAATAAAATCCAACAGTTAAATCTATATTTCAACAAGCAATAATCCCAGATTTTACACACATCACAATATTACAATAATTTACCAAAATGCTATTTCTTGCTTTTCCCAACCGCAACACCTATAAGCAATTCCCAATCATAGAAGCTGCCGATGATCTGGATCAATAAAAATATTTAAAATGATTTAGTAGGATAACCCATCATTTGAGACAAAACTAGTTAAACAAGTCAACTTGATATTAGGTACGCCTGGACGAGATGAGAAATCCATGAGTCTGGATGGTTGGATAAATGAAGAATATTAAGGGCTGGCTCATAGATCAAGTGGTCTATTGGCGCAGAGTATAATTGGAGGGACCGACAACTTGAACATCACCTAGTACCCGTTGCACTCTACATCACTCAAAACCATTTTCCCTCCAATGTTCGGATTGCACTTCTAAGTCCAAAATAATAATAATAATAATAAGGGTGAAGAATTACCATTTCGTGAGCTGAAAATGAATTATTTATTATTTGGGCTAACTGTTCATTTTAATTACCAAAACGTTAATTATAATGTTTTCGTTACAAAAAAAAAAAAAAAAAAATCGAAACTCTAACGAATTTGGCAGTTTTAAAGTGAGAACCATTTCGCAAGTTTAAAGTGACAATTTCCAATTAGTCAATTTAAACCTGGCCGTATTTGTCATCGTTCACGCTTTGGTAATTAAAATGAGCAGTGAGGATGAATTGTAAATTTGTCAAAAGTTGATAATTTTTTCGTAAGTATCCCTAATAATAATCTTTTTTAAGATGGAGTGCATTCAGTAGTAATTGATGTGCAACTTGTTGGTCACTAATAAGATGATGTGCTCATTTTTGTGAAAACATGAGTATATTGCAAGGAAAAATAACTTTGAAGGGACATTAAAAAAAGAGACTTAACAGGAGTGATTAAAATCCAAATGATACATAATTTACAACCAAAGTTAAAAGATTTCTGATCAACACTAATCCCTCCATCAAATTGACAGTTAGGAAGATATGGATTCCAAAAAAAACAAAAAAAAAAAAAACTGTATCCCAAGGAAAAAGTAGAGTAATCCCTAGAAAGATATTACTCATTTCCAGGAAATATGTACATTTCATCCTAACCTAACCATCTGTTTAATGAGAAAGAAAGAGAGAACAAATTAATATGCAAACATTTTAAAGGAGAGGAGGGTACTTACATCAAAATGAACAGATTAATCTTTCCTCCAAAGTGCCCAAGTACTGCCCCTACAAATTATTCATCCAAGTGAAAAGAGCATGCTTTCAATTTTGGACAATCCAAATCAACTATTATTAATGAAAATTTAACATATGATCTATATTTTTATGGTTGAGCTCGCATTTATTAATCAAACTTACAATAGAAAAATTAATAATGACTTTAACATGCATGATGACTCGTTTGACATAAGACAACTCGGACAAAATTCCCAATCATTATCAAACACATTGCCTATCATTTGGATCAATAAAAATCAAAACTTTTATTCCCAGACAAACTATTTTTATACCAAATCCATTTGATGAATTAATATAAAATCAAGATCTAGAAAGGTGTGCCGTTCCAATAACGTAGGTACAACGTGGCACGTTTTTGTTGGAATTTAAAGCACCTGGGGCTTCCAACCAAGCCGTTTTATATGCAGTATGAAGCCCAATGTATTTAAACACCAATAAAAATGTCTCACGTAGGCACCATACGTTGCTATAGGAACGGGATACCATTCTGGATTGCGCGACTCATTAATATAACAACAACAAAATCATATCCCAAATATTTGGGTCGGCTACTCGAATCCTATTACTTAATTTATTTGTATGATCTATGTTTTTATTCTTATTGAGCTAACATCTATTAACTAACTTATGATAGAAAATAATAATGATTTTAAAAAGATGACTCGTTTGAGAGAAGACAACTCGGACGAGTCAACTTGATCTTGGTGGGCGACCAGAAAGGGAGAGAGCAAATATGCTAACCTTTTAAAGGAGGGTGATGAGTATTATTACATCGAAATGAAGTAGGTACACAGTTCATTCTTTCCTCCAAGTGCCGCTACCATCTTCATCCAAGTCGAAAGGGAGTGCTTTCAATTTTGGGCATTTGACAACCTCTAGGAGTCTTAAAAATGGCATTGCCTTTTGCATTCTCGGCCACTCCACCACCTCCAATTTGTATAGGCGGCCAAGGTGTAAGACTTCCAATTTCCAGACAGTAGCAGTATTATTCTTGTTAGAATCCTCATCACCTCCAAAGAATTCTGGACTCATATGCTTGAGATATTTACCATCGTAAATGGTAAGATATCGTAAATTGGGAAGAGAGGTTGGATTGAGCCAAATAGGTGTCTTCTCTCCTACTTCTCTTATAAGATATAACTCTGAAAGCTGGTTAAGAGGTGAGAGTAGTTGATGATCTACTTTCCTTGCCAGTCGTAGTCGTTCCACCTCCACCTCCACCTCCACATCAACATCAGTGTTGTTGTTTCTTGGAAAATTTATACACAACCATTCCAATTGTGTGAGCTCTGACAGCACCTTCAGCTCCCCTTCTTCTATTCCATCTTCTGAATCTATGCAAAACACAAGTTCACTGATTTGAGTCAATTTCTTCAACCCAGAAATGCGAAACCCATCCTTGACTTTTGAATTCACGGTAAAAGAGAATATACTCAGTTGTTGAAGGTTTCCAATCTCATTGAGGAGGAATTCTACAGACTCACAACCTAATAAACCCAAGGTGTATAATTTCTCCAAGGATGCTATATTTTTTGGCAATCTCTTTAAATTAGGACAATTCATTAAGCTTAAAATTTGAAGGTTTTGACAGTTTCCAATAGAATCTGGAAGTCTCTCTAATCGGGAGTTTTCTATCTGAAGACAAACGAGATGCTGCAGTGATCCTATCCCACTCAACCAATCTACTCTTTTAAGGGTCTTCTGAGATGATAAACCCTTAAAACAAATAACCAAAACCTTCAAACATTTTAATTGGCATAGCTTTGATTCCAGATTTAGAACCAACTCCTCAGTCTCTTCTAAATCAATCCCTATTATTGTCCGCAATGATTTGAAATTGGTTTGCTCCTTGGATATAAAGAGATTGATATCTGTGTTCATCACCATACCTACCCGACGACGTGATTGGATTTGGATAGAGGAAGACTTCCCCTCATCATTTATCCAAATAAAATTTTCTTCCTCTGCGACCCTTCTAATCATTTCTCTTACCATATCATGTACTCCTATCAAAAGAGATTTTGCCCCAAAAAACTCCTCAGCTGTAAGACGTAATAAACATCGGCTGATTAATTCATCAAGATACTCTTTTCCAATATCATATGCAGTCCTTCCTTGTTTCCCTACTCGGACAAAGCCCTCACCAATCCACCAATAAATGATATCTTCAGATAATATATAAGAATCTTCGGGATATACAGCCAAACACAACATACATGGTTTCAAATGAGAAGGAAGTTCATCATAACTTAATTGTAGCATAGAAAAGATTGGTTCACCTTTCTTATCCAATTCTTCGCTTAGGTTCTTAGATATTCGCTCCCATTCCTTAGCCGAACTTCCTTTATTTATCATCATTCTTCCCACAACTTTGATTGCCAATGGGAGTCCTCCACATCTATCAACAATCTCCCTACCGATATTCTCAAGCTCTGAATTCGTACATTGACCTCCTTCCACTGAAAATGCTGTTTTCATGAATAATGACCAACTGTCCTTAGCAGAGAGAGGTCGTGCATGATGCGTGCGTGTTTCAGTGGCTCCCATTAAGCGAGCCACATCCACATCCCTTGTTGTGACAATGACACAACTGCTGCTGTGAACCAAAACTGCCTTCAAACTTTCCCACCATAAGCATTCACCTAGTCTCCATACATCATCCAAGATTACCAAACATTTCTTCCTCTCCATTATGTCCTGTAACTCATGCAGTAAATCCTGAAAATTGATGTTTGCGAAGTCTCTAGGCCCGCTAATTTTTTTCAACATAGCCTTGATCGACTCTTCAAATTGAAAAGTTCGTGAAACAGTCACCATCAAGATATGACGGAAGTAATGCTTTACATCACCATCATTTTGTATCTTTTGGGTAAGGGTTGTTTTGCCTATCCCACCCATACCGACTATTCCAATGATGTGCAAGGGCCCTTGTGGGGGGTTTAAGATCCATTTCTTAATTTTCTTCACATCATTATCCATGCCTACAATATCAGTATCTTTCGTTAGAATTGGATATCTCGTCGGTCGATCATTCCCCAACTGTTCTTGGTTCAGAGGGATAAGAGTTGCCAGATTAACGAAAGAACTCATCGTTTCCACATGATTTCGTATGTCTTGATTTATCTTACCAAGCTTCTTTCCCATTCTATAACGGAGTTTCCAGAATGAAGGAGAGTAATAACGCTTGAACTTCGAGGCCCTTTTTCTTCTTTTTAAAAATAACATGCAATCCGATATAATGTCATCTGCATCATATAGTAACTCTCTCAATTCTCCCACAACCGTCTTAAGAAGTTTATTGTGGTCCTTCCTTCTTACTTCCTCCACATGTTCAATGTAGCTCTGCATTAACTGAAGCTTTTTCTTTAAAGTCTTGAACTGCTTGTGGAATTCAAGCACGTGAGAACCTTCATTTAGGAGGCCTTCGACCAATTTTTCTACGAGAACTTGGATGACCGAATCCATCATTTCCCTGCACATTTTTTTATATTGAAATATTATAATCATTTCAAAGTTAAAATTAGGAAATTACAAAAAGTAATAACTAAAAATCCCAATATAGTGTTCTTGCTTGTAGTTGTTCCAACAATAGAGAAGAAAACTAAGTAGAATAATCGTGGACTGCCCACTATTTTGTAAACCACTTTTGATGGGGTTAGAAGTTTTGGAATGGGCTGATTTTTGGTGAAGATGATCTCCTTACCATAGAGATCATCCTCACGTTTTAGAATCTAGACAATGTGTTTTTTCCTACATAGGCTAAAAGTTTCACAATGGGCTTAATTTTTTGTGAGGATGATCTCTATGATGAGAGGATCATCCTCACAAAAAATTGGCCTATTCTGAAATTGCTATCCCAAATTTACAAGTTGAAGAATCGTGGCCCGTCATTTTTACTATTAGTTTGTAACCACTTTTCAAAGGGTTAGAAGTTTTAGAATCAGCTGATTTTTGTCAGGATGATCTCCTCACCATAGAGATCATCCTAAAAAAAAAAATCAGTCCATTCCGAAACTTTTTTTCATATAGGACAAAATGTTGTCTACAGAACGATGTCCTATATATATATATATATATATATATACACAAGATCTCAACCATGTAAGCACAAAATCTAAAGGTTGAAATTTATATTTGTGATAAGTATATCGGGATATGTATTGTTGAGATATCTCAACCAAAGTTGTTTACATAGTCAAGATCTTGTGTCATTCCTTAAGTCAGATTTCTTGAGTCAAAAGAACCTGACTCTGTATGCGAACACACACGAATGTCTATATAATGAGCCCATTTAGTATATAAATAATGTAAAATTTTATGAATTTGTATCATCTAATGTGCAATCCTGACTAATGTTATTGGTAAAAAAACCAATTATCATTGCTACTACAAATAAGACATAATAGTGAATTTGAGATCCAATTGTAATGGAACTAAATTGGAAGAAGAAGAAGTTGCTACTTGCTACTACAAACAAATAAGACATATATAATACGGAACTTTGAGATCCATTCGTAATGGGACTAAATTGGAAGAACAAATAGGCACATAAATCAATGTACATCATAGTGCAAAAGATGCCAACTCAAACTTTCTTCCTAGTTTATATTATTACAGTTATTTTATATTTACTTATTCTATATTTTCCTATACAAAAAATGTAGATACGCGGACTTCGAAATCTTTGAGAAGATTTTGAGCTCATCTACACGGGTTTAGGAGTCGTTACCATTCAATTAAAGTGTGAATAGACACTATAAGAAAATATTTTTTTGAAATCTGTATTTTGGCTTGTAGTGACTCACATATGAAGGGAATGGTCTACCTAAAGATCTATGGTAAAGAGGTTCGATTGAGGGACAAGGAAGGTGTTAGGCACTTGATTACCAATATATGACCATAGGTGTGGTTTTGAAAGGTTAACTTGATTTTGAAAAGAACAAATGAAATTATGAAGAAACTTAAGAAATCAAACAACTATAGTCTAGGTTTAGGAAACTAAGAATTTGGACAGATAAGCAAGCCAAAGCAAAAATGTGTTTGCTAGAATTTTTTGTGAGTCTAGGATTTTGGTGAGAATCCATGAGGATTTCACTTTTTTTTGGATCCAAAGGCTATTTTTTAAAAGATCTATAGTTTAGTTTTAGAAGAAGAACAAAATGAGGTAACAGGTAAGCTAAAATAGAAATATGGCTTGCTAGAATTTTTTATGAGCTTAGGATTTTGGTGAGGATCTATGTGAAATTTATCTTCTTAGATTCAAAGCTATTTTTAAAGGGGGCGGTTCAAGGGCCATATGTAAAAACATATGAAAAAATAATGGTTTTTCAAAATATGGGTTAGAGGTTTTGGATTGAGCTGATTTTTTGCAAGGATGGTCACTATGATGAAAAGATCATCCTCACAAAAAATCAGCTCAATCAGAAACTTCTAAATCCATCAAAAGTGATTTACAAATTATTGATAAATATTGGCAAAAAATCGACGGTCCACATTCTAAATCACTTTTAATGGGGTTAGAAGTTTTAGATTGAACTGATTTTTTTTCCGGATGATCTTCTCATCATAGAGATCATCCTCACAAAAAATCAGCTCAATCCGAAATTTCTAACCCATATTTTGAAAATTTATAAATGTTACATTGTTTTTACATATGTTTTCTCATATGTACCTTGAACCTGACTCATTTTTAAAAGATCTATAGTCTAATTTTAAAAGAAGAATAAAATAAGACAATAAACAAGTTAAAATAAGAATATGTCTTGCTAGAATTTTTTATGAGCCTAGGATTTTGATGAGAATCAATGTAAATTTCACTTTTTTTGAATCCCAATTCTCTTTTAAAGGGTATGTGCTCACTTGGAAGCATCTTTTTGTTGGTTTAGCCTTTAGGAGATGTCAATGAGTTGGACACCACCATGAAAAGACTAAGGACTTTATGCATGCAATGTGTCCTCTTAGGGACTGTTTTTGTTAGTTTAGAGAGTTAGGCGTATATCTAGGTAAATCCACATCTTTTATTCTTAGACATTTTAAAGAAAGATGAAGTATGTGTGCATGTTGTGTATGCATGTAATGAACTTATAAAGAGAAGATTACCTCCAAAGAGAGTTGACTCTCTAGTTCTTAAGCCATTAGAAAAGAAAATGAAACAAAGTTCTATTCTAGGAATTTAACTTACAATGGAAAATAAGAACAACTTATCTAGAACTTTAAACTTGTTAGAATGTAAACAAAACAATTATTTATTCTAATGCTCTTGAGAGCTTATTGAGGGCTTATAGGAGGAGATGACCTCTAAGAGGTTTTACGCTCTACCTCCTAGCCTCACAAGAACAAGATTAATACCTACATTACTACAAACAAAGAAACATAAATAAGCTTGCTTAAATGAAAAGAAAGGGATAGGTATGTGAGGGAGACTCTTGGGGATAAACTTGTTCCAAATCATGGAGTTCTTAATATTTTCAATAAAACCTCCATGCAAAGTGTTATTTCTAGTTTCTAATCTTGGCCTTGATGATCTTTATCCTCTAGTTGGGTCTTATCAATCTTGATCATCAATGAGTATGATGATAAACATCAAAAAGTTTTTAAAAATTCTTGATGAAGGTTAGAATGGTCCTAAGACCTTGATCTTGAGTCAATTACGAATGAAACAACCCTAATAACATGTAATTAGGTGATAAGTTTTTGGCCTTTTCGATCATTTCTTTTGAAATGATCTCTAACAAATTAGGGATAGATTGGTCATTAGGCACAAGTTCTAGAAAATTCTCTAAGGAAGACAAAGTGGTCAATAATTTTAAAATTTGGCCATTTTACATTGAATGTCATGGAAGTTTTTTGAATGGTAAAGAATGTAGAAGGGGTAAAAGAGGGATTTGCCTCTAATGTGTTTCAACAAACCAATGTTAATGGGGTAATTGGTCTTAAGTGGGGACCAATCAAGACTAGAGTTCTAGTTAGGGGATTTGGTGAATTACTAAAAAGAAAGATAAAAAATTATTTGGGCAAAATAAAACAAGAGTAAAAAGGTAAAATAACAGGATTTTCTTAAGAAAAAACAAGATTAAGAATTAGGTTTAAGGTAATTAACCTTAACAAATTCAAATGCATAAGAGATTCAAAATTGCCCAACAGAACTGGCCTTAGGTGACCAATGGCTAGTGTAAATTTTCCTTTTGGCCATTGGTCACCTTCATACTAAGTAATTTCTTTTTTTATCCATTGGTAACCTATGGCCAGGCTGAAAATTAAACTTGGCCGTTGGTTACCTCCATACCATGCATTTTTTTCTTTTGGCCATTGATAACTTATGATCAGGCTAAAAATTAAGTCTAACCGTCGGTTACTTCCATACCATGCTAAATTCAAAAATGCATTTTATTTGTTGGTTCAATGTGGGGCTCTTGCGACCATTTGAAAATCGACTTAAGTCAAATCCTTTTTTAGAAGGTTTTTGATTCTCTTGAGCTCAACCAAGGCAAAAATGGGGTGGTTACAACAAATATATATACAAAAAACAATAGAAAAATTTTGTATTTCTCAGTTTGGGTTTCTATGGTCCTCTTTTTGACTTTTTATGTACAAGCAAAATTTTCGTGTGTTACGCGAATTTTATATTTATTTTACATAAAATTATAAATTATTTTTAAAACATTGACTGCGAAGAATTAGTTATTTGATTTATATTAGTGTCATCTCCTATTTAATACTTTTCTTTCATTTTTATCGTTTATTATTTTTATGATAACTGGGGTTATTAAATTTGAGAAGGTATTTATCAATTCAAGTTGCATTTTGGTGAATATTTGAGCTGTACCCATTTTTCTCTTCAATTCCGAATGATAGATATATATGCTAGAGGATAAGGTTTTGTTGAAACCATTGTCTATAAGATTCAATCATTAAAAAATAAATAAAATTGATTGGTAAGCTGGACTTGGAAACACGATCTCAAAGTTGCTTTGCAATGTGTTAAACCAATTGAGCTATGGGTCAGCCGAATTGCTATTAAAAAAACAAAAATTGGCTAAGGGCCTTTTTCAAGAGGTCGAAGATAATCACCAGAGCAGCTCTAATGAAATCAATGACTCAATGTTTCCCTCCACACTTTGGATAACATTATGGTTAATCTCAACCTATTTTGATTCAAATTGTTGAGATTGACAATTTTTACATATTGATCTCAATAATTTAAATCGTCAAATATAGGTCTACAAATGGTTGATCTTGACCATTTTCTCATCTAAAATGGTAGTTCTCAACCTATTTTTATTCAATCGTTTAGATCAATATTTTTAACAAGTGTTAATTTAAATCGTGGGTATTAGATTACAAATGATTAATCTGAGTCATTGTATCATCCAAAATGGTTGATCTCAACATATTTCAATCCAATAATAGACATCAACCTTTCTTACAAGCATTGATCTCGACAATTTAAATCGGTTATTTAAGTCAACGACCATGCTATTTGTGAAATTTGAATTTGATAATTTGATGCGTATTAAGCAAGAAAAGGTCTACCAACTGGGCCATTGAGTTACCAGAAGTTGGGGGTATTTAGAAAAAAAAAAATCCCTCTTTCAAGGCTTTGGGGGTAGTTTTTGCATTAAACATTTGGATATATTCATCATTAATTCAAAATCCTAAAGTCATCTATTTGATGGAAAGTCTCAGGTGTGGGTTGAGGTTATAAAAGTCAATTTAAAAACTGTGGAATCAGATTTATAGAACCATCTTCCAAAAATTTAATTTCAAGAAAATAGGATTTCATCAGACTAAACAAAATGAAATAAATACATAAAAGCTTCGAAAAATAAAGAGAAAAAAAAAAAAAGGACTTACAAGGTGCAAATGATAAATAGCTTCCTTCTTTCGAAATTGGCCTATAAACCCCCTTTAGATTCAGAGTTTCTGAAATTAAAACATCCAATAAACATCCTATGATGTAATAATAGAGAAAAATCAAATCAAAAGGCGTAAAAACACAAAGAACTTTCTAAAAGAGAAACTCTTTCCTTACTAAGATAGTGAGGAAAGAGGCCTTACTAAGCCTAATCCATTGTCAAAAAGGCCTTGAGATGCGTCGAACAAGAACTCGAGATATTTACGAACCTCGAGGATTTACTTTCAAATCTCGAAGCCTTTTTATCGGTGGATGAAGCTTAATAAGGCCTCTTTTCCTAACTATGTTAGTCGTAAGACTAGTCAAACACAAACGTAAAATGCTCATCGTGTTGTTTTTTTTTCCAAACTGTGTGGGGCCACCTCAATTAATTTTTCTTTAGCAAAAGTTTATACTAAAATAATAAAATAACCTTGAAATTGGGATTTTGACTGAGTTTTAGGATTATTTAAATTTAAAGACGTGTTTAATTGCAGAGAAAATATTTGCCAGGCAAATCCTTTTCTAGAGAAAATATTTGCCAAGCAAATCGTTTTCTAGAGAAAATTTCGTCCAAAATTATTTTTATTATTTGAGTTGCTTAATAAAAATATTTTAATTTGATTTTTGTGATAATTATATTAAAAAAATATGATAAGATCATTTTTTTTTTGGAATTATTACATCCCTATTTCTTAAATTATTTATTCCCCCAATTAAAGATTAAAACACATTCTTCAAGCATTACAAAGGTTTGTTCAAATTATAATCTCAACATACTTATTCAAACAATTTTAGTAGTTGTTTACAATTATGATTAGGCTCATATAAAATTCTTAACAAAAAAATAAATCAAATCTAGTAAATAATGAGAGTTTCCATTGACACCCTAACTTTTACTTTTTATTTTCATTTTTTTAAATTTGGGCTGTAATTAATAATTGTAACTTTCTATTTTTTTTTTATAAAACAAATATTGAAATAATTTAGAATTAATTATTCAATCAGAAATTTACAAAAAATCGATTGATTCAGATAATTAAAAAAGAAAAGGATGAAAATAATTAATTTTTAAATATTTATTATTCTTGAGGCTTGATGGTTGAAGGAGAAGATTTTTATGGTTGAGACCAGCGTAGAAAAAACTGCTCCCTAAACGAAGATAACTGTGGGTTTGTTGGATAAAAATCAATGGGCTTTAGCAAGAGGTTGAAGATGAGGCATTTGGGTTATTTCTATTAGTATTCAAGTAGACCGTGGTCAAGAGGGGCATGCCATCAGTTTTAAAATACAGGGAGGTGTCACAAATATTCATAAAAACATGGGGACTTTTGTCTATATCATGTTATCTGATTCACCAATTTGAGTTCGGGTCCATGGTTCGCCACTTTAAAACGAACGTCAGTGGTAACCTTAAGGGTAGGCAGTTATGATTCGTTTGTTCAATTCATTACTATAATGTTAAAAGTGTAATGATTTTCTAACGGCCCCATCACATAATAGTAGATCATTTTGCCTCGAGATATGCATAAGCACAAATCTTTTTCTTGTCTATCCATAGTCAAATGATCTATGGTTCTGTGATAGGAGTGTGACATAGGGGGGAGTCATATTATCACGACTTATCTTAAAAATATCTAAAGTGTTCAACCAAATTCCATGAAGACAGTACCAACCATATTGCAAATTGATCCAATTTTTGTACCAGTTCATGGCTTCGTCTAAATAGAACGAATGCGCTAAATTACATATATCAATAGGAGTATATATATAAAGAAAGAGAGAGAAAGAGTGATCATGCAACATAAGTAAAAACATATGCAAAAACAATGTAATAATTGTCATTTTTCAAAATATGGGTTAGAAGTGCGGATTGACCTGATTTTTTGTGAGGATGATCTCTATGATGAGAAGATCATTCTAAATAAAAATCAGCTCAATCCGAAACTTCTAACCTCATCAAAAAAGATTTAGAATATGGACCATCGATTTCTTACCAATAATTTGTAAATCACTTTTGATAGATTTAGAAATTTCAGATTAGGCTGATTTTTTGTAAGAATGATCTTCTCATCATAGAGATAAATCCTCACAAAAAAAAAAAAAAAAAAAAAAATCAACTCAATCCAAAACTTCTACCCAAATTTTGAAAAATGATTGTTTTTACATATGTTTTTATTTATGTCCCATGATCTCATCAGTAATGACTCATGGGTTGAGGTTAGAAAAATCTATTTAAATACTGTGGAATTAGATTTACAGGATCATCTTTATAAAAAATTTATTTCAAGAATATAGGATTTGATGGGAATAAACAAAATGAAATAAATACATAAAAGCTTCAAAAAATAAAGAGAGAAAAAAGGACTTACAAGGTCCAAATGATGAATAGCTTCCCTTTAGATAATTCTGAAATTAAAACATTCAATAAACAATAACTCATGATGCAATAACAGAAAACAAAAATCAGATCAAAAGACATAAAATAAAAGCACAAAGATCTTACAGGGGTGGGTGGGTGTGTGTGTGTGTGAGAGAGAGAGAGAGACAGCAATAGATTAATGAAAAGGCAGCAAAACTTTTGATATAGAAATGCATAGAAAACTGAGAAGCAAGTCGTGCTAGGGTCGGTCAAAATAATGGGGCCATCTCATTAAAGTTTTCTCTTGAAGTTAAAGAATAAAATAATAAAATAACTAAAATAATCTTAAAATTGGGACTTTTGAGTGAGTTTTGGGATTATTTAAATTTAAAATGAAAAAAACTAGCTTTGCGTTTGGATAGAGGTGTATCCACACAGGGCCTAGCTTTCCTAAAACTGCTATTGGTATCCCCACTTTTACTTAGAGTTGTGATAATCAGAAACCCGGATGACATATGCCCCATCATAGAATTGTAGATCATTTGCCTCAGCATACACAAGAAAAAGATCTACGATTATGTGATGGGGTGTATGTCATAGAGGGCATTAGAAAATCATTATTCTTATCTTATTACACCACAATTTCTTAAATTATTTTAATTGAAGATTAAAACACATCATTCAAATGTTGCAAAAGTTGGTTCAAGTTATTATGCCAACATTACAAATCATTATAATTCATTCAAACAATTGTTTACCATTAGGATTAGGTTAATTTGGGATAAGTTCCTAAAAATTATCAAAATGCCCTTCAAAACATATACACACAAAAAGAAATGCTAAACCTTGAATTAATCAAACTTTAAAACAATTACACTTCAAAGGGTTAAAAATATTAACAAACTCTTAAACCAATTAGATTTTTAACAAACTTTAAAACTAATTAAAAATCCTAAAACTAAACATTTAAAAGCTTGTAAGAATCTTAAATATTTTCACATTAATTTTTTTTTTTTAAATGTTAAGAAAATTAAAGATTTAACAAAATTAAATTTCAAAGGAGTCCAATCCGGTTTGTTAAAATCAAGGGATGGCATC
This sequence comes from Akebia trifoliata, assembly GCF_017979445.1. NCBI lineage: Eukaryota > Viridiplantae > Streptophyta > Magnoliopsida > Ranunculales > Lardizabalaceae > Akebia > Akebia trifoliata. The sequence continues at coordinate 55,105,960 of NC_141377.1, read as the reverse complement.
CTCAACATGGAGATTGTCTCTCTAAGCTTTTGCAATTAAAAGACCTTCTGAAAAAAGGACTCTTAACAAAAATCTCACATAACCCACACGGATTATTCTCACAAAACAGGGAATAATTTTATTTTTTTAAGGAAACTTTGATTCTATGGTTCATCGCATTATCAAGAAAACTAATTCACTGGAAAGAGAGTGAAATAAATTAAAAAATTAAAAACCAAAGTTTGTATTCTAATCATCTTTGAGAGTGGAACAAAACAAATAAAATAGGAAACTCTCTTACACAAAAATATCGTTGGACTTTAGAGAGAAAGTTTTAAAATGAATTTATTCCACAAGTTTCTGTGGTTTGGCTTTGGTCAACAATCGCTTAGATGTCAAATGTATATTAACTTAAGGACTATTTCAGAATTATTCAATTACTTTTGAATGACTTAAATGCCCCAAAACAACTTATTCATTCTAAGAAAAAGTAGAAGTCAGATGACCCATGCACATTTAGATCATTTTGAGTTATTCGCATAGGCTCAGAGATCTCTAATGATTTTCTCTTCCTTATCCTCAAAAATAAGAAAGAAAGACCATATGAGAATGTTATAAAAGGTTGATGGATCTTCTCATCCTCTTATGAAAAAATTTAAGACTTAAAATGGGTTGAGTTTTATCTAATATCAAAGTGGTCTGAAACCGATTTTAATGATTTGGTTCAATAGAGTTGACCTGAATAAAAAATGTGTTGAATATGAGTTGATGTCCCTTGAACTGAGCAAAATTCAGATTGGATTCAGGTCCATCCCTATATATCCACCTAGATCCGAATGATATATAGCTTTGAAAATTATATTTTTATCATTTCAAAATGTCCTTTTTTCCTACTACTTTAGTATAATAAGAGTTCTTATAAAATAAAAGAATTATAAGGGTAAAATAGGATAACATAGTAATTAGAAAAGAAATATTGGAAAAAAAAATGTTGAACAGTCCAAAATTAATCAACTTGACCAACCCGAATCAAGCAATATATATATATATTAAATCATGTGTAAAACCTAATTTTTTTAATGGATCGTGATAATCTGCCTATCCCATGTGGCATCTCAATAAACTCTCCTAACGTGACAAGTATGGGAACCGTAGATCTGAATACCTTGGGATACAAAACTGCACTTTCCCATAAAAATGTGTACCCTGAGGGAACCATGTATCCAAGGCGTACAGATATACGATTCCCAAACTTGTCACATTAGGAGATTCGATTGAGTGTGCCACGTGGGGTAGTCAGATTATCAAGGATCTTTTTTTAATACAGACCGAGATTAGGATAGTCATCAATTACAATAAATTAAATGACAACACTGTCACAGGTGGCTACTTCCTACCAAGAAAGGAACACTTGATCAACAAGATCAAAGGCTCAAAAATGGTTCTCTAAAATTGACTGCAAGTCAGGATACTGGCAGATCAAGTTAGATGATGAATCCATACCACGGACAGCATTCAGTACACCCCCCAGCAGACACTATGAATGGCTGGTCATGACCAGCCATTTGGGTTGAAAAATGCCCCAAATGTCTTCCAGAGAAGAATAGACGAAATATTCAAGTGCTATGATTCATTCTGCTCAGTCTATGTTGATGACATATTAATCTTTAGCGAGTCTAAAGAAGAGCACCTAGAACACTCGAGTATAATCACTACTGACAAGATTATCCAACACAGAATAATCTTTTAGGAGAAAAGAAGGTTTTCATGGCTCAAACAGCAATTGACTTCTTAGGAGTCTAGATACACAACAGGGAAATAGAAATTCAACCCCATGTGCTTGAAAAGATTAACAAATTTCCTAATAAGATTGAAGATGTAAAACAACTTCAAAGATTATTAGGATGTGTTAATTACATTAGGAATTATCTACCTAGAATTGCAGAAATTTCTAGTGCCTTATGTACAAAGTTGAAAAAGAAGATGAAAAGAAAATCCAAGAGATAAAAAATCTGTAAATCATTGCCAAAGTCAACAATTCCGAAGGATGAAGACCAAATCATCATCCAAACAGATGCTTATGATGAGCATTGGGTGGGTTGTGCAAAAACGACACAGAGAATAAAGAAAAAATATGCAGATATACATCAGGAAAATTCACTCCTACAGAATTAGGATACACAACTGTTGAAAAAGAGATCTTAGCAATCAAAAAATACCATTCATAACGTTTATTTAGTTCTAGATAAATGTTTCTTGATTAGAACTGATTGCAAGTATTTTGTGAATTTTAAGAATTATACTTTTGACACAACTATGGCCAGAGGCAGATTACTCAGATGGCAAAACTGGTTCTCACAGTTTAATCTACCCCCAAGTAAGGTTTGTAAACTAGGGAGTTTTCCCCTTGTCCTCTGTTTTTTATTTAAATTTTTTGCACATTTAGTAAAAAAGAAATATATACACAAACCACAACAGAAAATTTTACTTGCAAAATGCAGGTGCTTTGCACGTTGATTGAATATTTTTTTACATAAAATTATAAATTATTTTTTTGTTTAGTTATTTGATTCATAAAAATTAGTTTCATACTTTTATTTCATTTTTTTATAGTTTACTAGAAGGTGGCAGTGCAAATGCACATATATCAAAAGTGCTTATTTGAAATCTAAAATATTTATTAATATTACATAGTAAAAAAGGGATATTTTTTAGAAACTAAGCTACGTGGGTTGTGGGTTGCAATTTTTTGGGGTTTTGACTAAATAGTCCTCATTATAATAAATTTAAATATGAAAATGAGAGCATTTATGCCCACTCAAATTTTGGTGCCAAACCACTTCTACTCCACCTTGTCTTTTTAAATTTTACCTATTTATTCCTTTAATTTCAAACTGTTGATATGCTCCCTTCACCTATCTAACTCTTTAATAAGGTGAAGTTGATATAATTGTCTAAAGATAAATAAATATTGACCAAGGGTTAATTGCAAGAGGTTTAAGATGAAGGTTTTTCAATTGTTTTATGTCAGTCTCTTACAAAAGACCAATCGTCATTAGATTAAATGTGCAATGAAGTATATGAAATATTCACCCTAACCCGAGCTAATGTAATTATCGCACATATCGAGAACCCAGAACCTATGTGGAACTACTGTTCTAACACCCTCCCTCACGTCGAATCACCACGTGCAAGGCATGGGAAACACCTCCACACATCCAGAAACGATGACCCAACTCTAGTACCATACCATATTAAGGTCCATTGGCCTAACTCAACCTTACAAAACCGACTTGTAAGGTGAGACCTCAAATACCACACAATTCGAGCACCCAAGACCGATTTGGGACTATTATTCTAACATATTGCACTAAACTTCATCAAACTGACGGTTGAGATGTTAGGGATTTCAAGGAAAGACGTATCCCTAGAAGAATGTACCATTCCTAGAAAATCTACACCTCAACCACCTATTTGATGGAGAGTCTCAGCCGTTGGTTGAGGCTAGAGAAATCCATTTTAATGCTCTGTAGTCAAATTTACAGGACCATCTTCCAAATTTCAAGAATATAGAATTGATGGGAATTAAAAAATAAAAAACAAATACATATAATAAATAAATAAATAAAAAACACTGAAAAAATAAGGAGAAAAAAATGACTTACAAGGAGCAAATAATAAATAGTTTCCTTCTTTCAATATTGGCCTTTAAAGATCCCTTCAGATGATTAATGTTACTGAGATTAAAACATCCAATAAACAATTATAATATAATAACAGAGAAAAATCGAAAAAGGCGTAAAACTCAGAAAACTTACAGTTTATTGTGTTAAGGAAGAAGAGGGGGGAAAAGCAATGGATGATGGTAAGGCAACAAAGCTTTTGATTTAGAAATGCAGAGGAAACGAAGGAGCTAAATTTGAAAGGGGGGAGTTGAGCTTATGATATTATATGTAGAGGAGCTTTCTATTATTGTCCGACTAAAAGTAAAATGTGCTTTCAAAGTGCCCGTTACTTTTGTATTTATTTTTCCAAACCGTGTGTGTGGCCATCGCATCAAAGTTTCTTTTGCAAAAGTTTGTGGTATTTTAATTATTAAATTTTATTTTTTAATACTAAAATAACCTTTAAATTGGGACCTTCGAGTGAGTTTCCAGATTCTTTAAATTTAAAAAGAAAAGAGAGGAATTTTAATAAGACTAGTGCAAAACAGATTAAAATTATAAAATAAAAAAAAAAAACTCAAATAACTCAATTGACGGAATGTACACTTAACCATAATTTTTCTTTCCTCGAGATACAAAATGAAAAAAATCCATGACTCTATGCAAATTCCACGTTAGTTGAGTGTCTTTGAGTACATTTTCTCGAGTCTGTTTAATATTATTCTTTTAATAATTGATGATAATTTTTGTTTTTAATAATCAGATATCTCTGTAGGCAGCGGATCAGGCCTGTTTTTAAGCTTTGCCCAGTCCATAGGTGATAGTCTTGTCCAAGGACTAGTCCCAGGGCACGAATAATTGATGATATTGGGTTTATTTCCATCATTAGTTCTCATACCTAATAATTAGTGACTAATGTACTTGAGATACATTTCCTTGAGAGACTATATGAATTATTTTAGATGTTTAGTCATCCTAAAATTAGGATTCATTTTTTGTTGCAAATATTGACTTGTAGCACACCATATCTCAATGGATTGAGGTAATTTTTTTACAACATGTACATTCAAACAAAGATTTGTTATTTCGATATTAGTCATGATCTAGAATGATGACCTGTTCTTATAGCAGCAAACACTGTTCACATGGCACGTTTTGGTTGCATTTAAAACATATAGGCTGTGTGCACGACTTGTTTAGGAGTCCAATGTGTTGACGAGGAAGATTGTGATGGAAAAGGATTTGACAAGGCCATTTGAAATTGTTTTCTTCTTTCTCTCCCCAAATATATGACCATTTCACCAATCCTTTGGGGTTCTAGACCCTTGGAGTTGCTCTCACTGTCAGTGAGTTTCTCTAGAATCGCTTTTCTTTAAGTCACTGATATAAAATCACAATTACACCATCAATTGTTTTGGATCGGTGTTTTACGAAGTATTTTGGAAAAATATCCCTAAGGTAGGCGCCTCTTTCTTTCATGTCAGGACCGGTATGACTCAAGAAAAAAAAACACATGACTCCAACCCTTTAAATGTAAAATCAAATAGTTGAGATTTATCATCACGATAAGTATCTCCGAGATTTGTATTATCAAGATACTCATAAATCTTAGCCATTTGGATTTTGTGTTTAAAGGGTTGGGATCATGTTTTTTTTTCTCATGAGTCATTCTTAGAGTCAACGGAACCCAGCCTCATTCTAAATATCCTGATTTTAAAGCAGTGACTTGGAGTCCAATTAGTCAATTTTTTTTCCATCTTAATGCTGCTCACTAGCTTCCACCTTGAGTTCAAGGATTTAAGTGTTTGGATAAAATTATGATTGATCTCGACGTATTTACAAGAATTGATCTAGATGATTGAAATCATCAATACAAAATTACAAATGATTGTTCTTCACCATTTTCTCATCCAAAACGATTGATACCAACCTGTTTTGATCCATTCGTCGAGATCCACCTTTTTATGATTGTTGATCTCAATGATTTAAATCAGGACATAAATATATGACAAGTTTATAAAAGTTGAACTTGATAAATTTGAAAGGGTAAGGGGAATTAAGGAAAAAAAAATTTACTAACTGGGCTATCAACTAACCCCAAAAGTAGTTAAGGTTAAATTTTTTTTTAAATCCCCTCACTCAAGGGGATTTTTGCCAATTTTTTCAGACTCAAAAGTACTTTTAAAGGCTTTGGGAACATTTGGTAAAATATATTTATTGTAGAAATTTTGTAATTAAATTGAAATCTAAATCATTAGGGTGTATTTTAGCCAATAAACGAATCATTTATTTGTGAGTTGAGATTAGAAAAAAGTCCATTTTAAATAATGTGGAGTCAGAATTACTGATTACGGGGCCAACGTCCAAAATTTTATTTCAAGAATATGAGATGATGGGATAAAAATGAAATATACATAACAGCTTGGGAAAAAAAAGACTTACAATGTGCAAATAGTAAATAGCTTCCTTCTTTTGAAATTGGCCTATAAAGATACCTTAAGATAATTAGTTCGACTGAAATTAAAACAACTATTTCATGATATAATAACAGAGAAAAATCAAAAGAAGTAAAAACTTACAGTTTATTAAGGAAGAAGAGAGTGGATTAATGGTAAGGCAGCAAAGCTTTTAATAGAAAAATGCAGAGGAAACTAAGGAGCTAAATTTGAAAGGGAGAGGGTTGAGCTGATGATAAGATGTAGAGGTGCTTCAATTATTGTTCGACACAAGTAAAATGTGCTTTCAATAGTGGGTGTGTAACCTTTTAGTGTTTTTCTCCAAAACGCGTGGGGCCATTTCATTGTAAAACGTGCTTTCAATGTTTTTCTCCAAAACGTGTGAGGCTATTTCATCGTAAAATGTGCTTTAAATGTGGGTTTGTAACTTTTTAGTGTTTTCAAGGTAATTTGGTTGTAGATACAAAAACTTGCACTACTTTGAGATTTGTTATGATACCTTACAATCACTTCTCCTTGTGTCTCTAGGTATGTTTGTAACAATACCTCTCCGACGTCCAAGTCAAAATCTTTTTACAAAAATAGTGTAAAATTTAGAGGGGAGAGAACTCATACCTTTTAGTACCTCTATCTATTTATTTATAAAAATGAAACCATAGGACCCCTTTAGATCCTATTATCAATTTGACCTTTGTTCAATTTAAAAAGTAAATCTTCATTGGTGATTTAGAATGTATCTAGTAAATATTCGGTTCCCATACATTCCTCATTTTTTAGGATTTTTTCTAATTAGAATTTTAACCCCTTTTGATTTAATCCTGATTTTCTTCAATCAAGACTTAAACCCATGGTTGGTTTGTGACTGAGCCGCCAAACTTACTTTAGTATTTCCATACCAAACTCGAATCCTTAGATGCCACATGTCGTCTCTCAATATCTAAAAAGAAATATCCTTCACAATACCCTTCTTGGGGGTTTGGACTTTTAGTCTAAATGCCTGAGAACTAATAAACGGCACCGCGTGACATGTTGCCTTTCACTGTTAGACCACATTCCCCATAAATTTTCACTCCGAGGTCTTAAATATAATCGATTAATGTCTATGTCATGCATCATTCAACTGTTTCACCTTCCAAAAGTGTGACGACTGTAATTAGCTCGATCTATTTAAATTATTGGTTTTGTTACATGTCTCAAGGGAAAATGGAAGACCTAAACATTAGCATTATTTAGTTACAACTTCGTAATCTTAAATTGTGTTAAATGAATTCAATTATGGCCTTCAGTATTAGTGATTACCCAATGGGTAATAGTGAAGTCACTAATCCCTAGCCTAACATTCACCCTCAGCTCTGTGAGCCCGTTTTCTAACAAGTGGTTCATAAAAGTTTGAGGATTTATCGAGTATTCCTTTATTTGCAAGTTTTGATAGTTAATATAGTGTCGATGGCCTAATTACAAGATGGACACGAATTGACAGTGTAAAACACCCCTTCTCTGCAAGCTTTGCCTTATCATCTTCAATTGAGTTTCATTGAAAACAATTGAAGCAATATAAAATGGGAAAGGGACCAAAGAGAATCATATGAGATCCAAATTGATAACCTCACTTGAAAAATTATACCATTCTACAACAGATTGTGCGACACTCCTCCACCTTAACAATTCGATCACAATGACATTGGATGGTTGGAACTCACTTATTGTTGAAGTCAGTGTAACAGGGCTCGTTCAACAATCCCAACCTTTTTTAATTTTTGTAAATTTGTTGCATTGCACATACTCAAGATACACCTGATATGAATTGAACAGCCAGGATCTTGTGGGTTCATAATCCCATTGATCCGGACTAGTTCCACCTGATAGAAATATTAGGCAGATAGATAGATGCACACATACAGATAGACATCCAAGCACACTAAAATTAGAGGAAAACAGTCGTTGAATGTTTTGGAAATACATATCTTCAAACAATCACAAATGTTTTTCCAAGGAAAAAAATATCAGAATTTAACTATTACAAGGTCCATATGTCAAAAGCAGCAGTAAAAAGTTGTTAATAAAGTAAGGAAATTCAAGAAAAAGGGCATTGATCCCTCCATTGTAATTCATCCATTAGCTCCAACCAGCCCAGCTTTGTCCAATTGGTATTGAGATCTCTGAAAGCTGCACCACAAGAGCATACATAACCCAATTACTTAATCCTAATAATTCATAAAATTTTATCTAGTTTAAGTTATGTAAACCACACATCAGTCCAACAACAACAAAATTGTAAACTTGTGGAATTATTTACTAAAATCCCCCCAAATCAATTAATGAAATTAAGAAAGAAAAAAAAAAAAAAAATCTTATCCTTTGATTTGGAGTCAGCTAAACAAGTATACTTCATTTATATGATCTATATATATATTTACGATTGAGCCACATCTATTGATCCAACTTATAATAGAAAAATAATAATTATTTAAAAAAATTATCCAAGATGACTCACTTGAGACAAAAACCTCAAACGAGTCAACTTGAAAGTTTGGTCAACCGGACGAGATGAGAAATCCATGAGTCGGGATGAATGAAGAATATGGTATAGTTAGATAAATGATGAATATTAAGGGCTGTCTTATAGATCTAGTGGTCCATTGGTGATGAATATTATAAGACGATGTGCTCATTTTTGTGAAACATGAATATATTGCAAGGAAAAATAGCTTTGAAGGAATTAAAAAAAGACAACAGGACTGATAAAATCCAAATGATACATCCATTACAACGAAAGTTAGAAGATATCTAGTCAAATATCAAAATGAGAATCTAAATTTGGGTTAGTGATTTATAGCTAAATTGTCATTAATAATTGGAAGACTTAAATTGAACCCAACAAAGAAAAAAAGAAGGAATACACATAAATTCTCAGTTGGGATGCTATGGATTCCAACAGAAAATAATTGTATCCCTATGCAAACATATTAAAGGAGAGTACTACTTACACCTAAATGAAGAGTTTATTCTTGTCTCCAGATGCCGGTTCCATCTTCACCATGGTCGAAAGGGAGTCCTTTAAATTTTGGGCAATCCAAAACCTTTAGGAATCTTAAAGATGGCATAGCTGCTTGTATTCTTGGCCACTCCTCCTCCAAATTGTATAGCCTAGCAAGGAATAAGACTTCCAATTTCCAGAAAGTAGTGTCGTTATTGTTGCTATCCTTTCCAAAGAATTCTGGACTCATACGGGTGAGAGATTTACAACCATAAATGTGTAGGAGCCGTAATTTGGGAAGAGAGGTTGGATTGAGCCAGGCAGTCTTTTCACCTAGATCGCCTCTAAGATATAAATCTGAAAGCTGGTATAGAGGTGGGAGTTCGTAAACTACTTTCCTTGCCGGTCGTAGTAGTTCCTGCGCATCATTGTTGTTCTTGCTTGGAAATCTTATAGACAAGGACTCCAACTGTGTAAGCTCTGACAGCACCATCAACTCCTCATCTTCAATTCCATCTTCTGAATCTATGCCAAAGTCAAGTTGTCTGATTTTAGTTAATTTCTTCAACCCAGAAATGCGAAACCCCCCATCCTTGACTTTTGAATTCACAGTAAAAGAGAATCCACACAATTGTTGAAGGTCTCCAATCTCACTGGGGAGGCATTCTAGAGAACCAATTAAATTTAAGATGCTTAATTTCTCCAAGGATGCTATATTTTCTGGCAATCTCTTCAAATTAGGACAGTTTCTTAGGCTTAAAATTTGAAGCCTTTGAAGATTTCCAATAGAATCAGGAAGTCTCAAGAGTCCAGCGTTTCTTATCTGAAGACAAACGAGGTGCTGCAGTGATCCTATCCCACTTAACCAATCTACTGCAGGGGGTTGAGATAAATGTTTAAAATTAATATTCAAAACCCTCAACCATTTTAATTGGCATAGCTTTGATCCTAGATTTTTAACAAACTCACTCTCTTCTAAATAAAACCCTCTTATTGTCCGCAACGATTTCAAATTGTTTTGATCAGATACAAGGAGATTCATATCCGTGTTCCTTACCACACCTACTCTACGTGATTGGATATTGGAAGACTTCCCACCTTCATTTATGGAAATAAAATGTTCTTCCTCCGCGAACCTTCTAATCATTTCTCTTACCATATCATGTACTCTAAACCAAAAAACTTTTGCCCCAAAATACTCTTCACGTTCAATAAGTAATAAACACCGGCTCATTAATTCATCCAGATACTCTTTCCCAGTATCATATGCAGTCCTTCCTTCCTTCCCTGCTCGAACAAAGCCCTCACCAATCCACCAAGAAATAATATCTTTAGAGGATATATCCGAATCTTCAGGAAACACAGCCAAACACAGTATACATGGCTTCAAATGCGAAGGAAGCTCATCATAACTTACTTGTAGAATAGAAAAGATTAGTTCTAGATCTCCATTCTTATCCAATTCTTCACTTAGGTTCTTAGATATTTGTTCCCACTCCAAGGTTGAACGTACTTTATTTGTCATCATTCCTCCCACGACTTTGATTGCCAACGGGAGACCTCCACATCTACAAACAATATTCTTGCTGATATCCTCAAGCTGTGTAGGACACTGACCTCCTTCCTTTGAAAATGCTATTTTTGTGAATAATGACCAACTATCCTCTTTAGAGAATAGTTGATGATGATGTGTGCGTGCCTCATCGGCTCCCATTGAGAGAGCAACATCCACATCCCTGGTTGTGAGAATGACACAAGTGCTGCTGTGAACCAAAACTGACTTCAAACTCTCCCACCACGAGCCTTCATCTAGTCTCAATACATCATCCAGGATAACCAAGCATTTCTTCATCTCTAGCATGTCTTGTAGCTCCTTTAGTAAATTATAAAAATTGATGTTCGTGAAGTTTTTGGGCCCGCTAATTGTTTGCAACATAGCCTTGATTGACTCTTCAAATTGAAAAGTTTGTGAAACAGTCACCATCAAGATATGTTCGAAGGCCTTCTTCACATGACCATCATTTTGTATCTTTTGGGCAAGGGTAGTTTTGCCTATCCCACCCATACCGACTATTCCAATGATGTTCAAGGGCCCTTGTGGTGGGTTTAAGACCCATTGCTTAATTTTATTCACATCCTTCTCCATGCCCACTATTTCAACATCTTTTGTTAGAATTGGGTAACTCGCCGGTCGATTATTCCCCAATTGATCATGATTAGAAGAGATAAGACTTGCGGGAATGAAAGGTTTCATCGTCTCTAAATGATTTCGTATATCTTGATTTATCTCACTAAGCTTCTTTCCCATTTGATAACGGAATTTCCAAAATGAAGGAGAACAATAGCGCTTGAACTTCGACATCCTTTTTCTTCTTTCTAGAAACAACTTGCAATCTAATATGATATCCTCTGCATCATATAGTCTCTCTCTCAATTGTCCGACAACAGTCTTAAGAACTTCATCTTGGTCCTTTCTTCTCACTCTCTCTGCACGTTTGATGTAGCTCTGCATCAACTGGAGCTCTTCATTCACAGTCTTAAACTGCTCGTGAAATTTAGGCAAATGAAAACCTTCATTCAAGAGAATTTCGACCAATTTTTCTATGAGAACATTTATGACGGCATCCATTTTCCTGCACATTATTTTTCTTTATCAAAATACAATAAACTTTTAAAATGTAAAACTATGAAAGGAAATAACTAAACTAAAATGCCCAATATACTAATATAGTAGGCTTCTTGCCAAACTGAAGTATTAATAGTGTAAGCATCTAGATCAGTATACTAATATGAACCTTTAAATTGAATTTCAAAATCAAGCCACGGCAAAAAGGAAGATTAATTCTATCTTTGTTTACTAGTAAAATTCACTGGGAAAACCAATTCTTGAGAAAAAGTGAATTTGCACGCCTTTGTATCGGCATTTTGTCAGAAAATTGATTGTAGTTGATTTTCTTGATGTTTCACGGGTAGGAAAATTCAAGATAATTTTTTTTTTTATACATTAAATCCCACCCTCTATGAGAAAATTTGTTGGAACGATCATTTGCCTATGAAAATAAACAGATTTATTCAAGGACATAATTATAACGTGCCATGAAAAATCTAGTTATTTCCTATATATTTTAGAGATGCTTAAATCACAGTGAAGTATATATTATGTTTTGTGCACAATAATGTCATGTCATCTGTAGGTTTTTTCCTTTTAGTGTGTAATATATAAATTATGGGAAATTTATGAATGTGTGTACCATGTAGTGTATAATCCTGATTATATTGGTTACAAAACCAATTGTTGTTGTTACAACAAATAAGACGTATTACTGAATTTGAGATCCATGGTAATGGGACTAAATTGAAAGAAGAACAAATAGGCTCCTAAATCAATGTACATAATAGTGCAAAAGATATCGATGCCAACTTTCTTCCTACTGTATATAATCATAGTTATTTTATATATTTTCCTATACAACAAATATATACACAAAACAAAATTAAATTTTTTGTAATTCCCATTTTGGACTTTTATGTTACTTGTTTTACTTTTAATGTACTAGCAAAATCCAGGTGCTTTGCATGTTGATTATGTATTTTTTAGAGAGTTGCTATTGCCACACCAACTTTTACTAACGCCCCTCCAACTGTGTGCAATTCTTTGATGTTTTATAAGAATTGGTGTGGCATTAGTAAAAGTTGGTGTAGCAATAGTAGCTCTCTTTTTTTTTTATATATAAAATTATACATTATTATTTTTAAATATTGGTAGCAAAGAATTAGTTATTTGACTCATATTGGTTTCGTATCATATTTCATATTTTTCTTTCTTGTTTTTTATGGTTTACTGGAAAGGTCGCATTTGCACATATATCAGAGGGGTTTATTTTTAATTTAAAATATTGATTAAACAGTTTATTTATATTACATAGTAAAGAAAGATATTTTTGTTTATGTTAGAAACTAAGCAACGTGATTCTAGGTTGGGTGTTGCAATTTTCTGGTGTTTTGGCTAAAATAGCTCTCATTATATTAAATTTAAGAGTCGTATTGGAGTGACCTCAAGATTGTACCTCACATTGCACATCCTGATGTGAAAGTGAACCTAAACTATAAATGCTTTTTCACCCGTATCTCAGTGAAAAGCATCTATGGTTCCTATACACTTTCACATGAGGATGTGTGATGTGAGGTACAATCTTGAGGTCACTTCAGCATTATACACTTCACATTGGACATCCTGACGTGAAAGTGTATCTGCCTTTCTCCTATTAAATTTGACCTATCTATTCCTTTAATTTCAATCGTTGATATGCTCCCTTGACCTATCTAATTCTCTAATAAGGTGAAGTTAATATATATATTGACCAAGGGTTTATTGAAAGAGGTTAAAGATGAGGGTATTTCAATTATTTTATGTTGAAATACAAAAAATGCTCCCACTTTTACAATTAGGTCATGTTCTATTAGATAGTTAGAAAGTAGCCATGGAAGAAAGTAGTTTTGAGAGAAAGTAATTTTTGAAAGTAGAAGTAGTTTTCTTTTTTACATTTTAAAAAAGTCAAATTTTTTATAAAAAAAATTAGAAGTAATTTTTAAACTTAATCCAAAGAAAAGTTACAATTTTCAAAAGTATAAAAAATAAAATAAATTATTTTTTTAAGTATATCCAAACAGGGCTCCTAACCTCTCTATTATGAAGGTGATTTTTGCCAAAAGGAATAGATTTTCAATGTCACCACTTCCTATAACAAAGTTGGTTAGTTTTTAGCTTTCTAGAATTATTAAAGATATCCCTCTTATTATTTTATCTACTAACATCATCTTGATTAATGTTTTAATTACAGAATACCCTTATTCCACATTAAATGATAAAACAATTTTATAAATTAATTTGTCTCTAATTTATATATATAAATTAAATCATGTGTAAAACCTAATTTTTTTAATGGATCGTGATTATCTGACTACCCCATGTGGCATCTCAATAAACTCTCCTAACATGACAAGTATGGGAACCGTAGATCTGAATGCCTCGGGATAAAAAAACTGCATTTACCCATAAAAATGTGTATCCCGATGGGAACCATGTATCCAACGCGTACAGATATACGGCTCACGAACTTGTCACATCAAGAGAGTTGATTGAGTTTGCCACGTGGGGTAGTCAGATTATCAAGGCACTTTTTTTTAATACATGTGCATTTGCACATCTAAATCTTTAAGGTCATTTACAATTTTGCCTTGGACTGCTTTTGGATTCTAAATTTTACATGAATCCAAAAGTAGCGTCTTACCAAACGATAAGATCAAGGGTTCAAGTGCAAGTATTTTGCACTAAACTTGGTCAAGGATTTCAAAGAAAGATGTATCCTTAGAAGAACGTATTCATTCCTGGACTAATCTCTAGGAAAACTTCGTTTTTAATTCCTCATATCTCAACCATATATGGGGTTTAGGTAAGAGAATTTCATTTTAATACCGTGGAGTCAGATTTACAGGACAATCTTCAAGCATATAAAAAGATTGATGGGAAAAAGAAAGAAAAAAAAAATGACTTACAAATAATAAATAGCTTCCTTCTTTCGAGATTGGCCTTTAAAGATCCCTCCAGATGATTAATGTTACTGAAATTAAAACATCCAAATAAACAACTAGGATACAATGAATAGAGAAAAATCAAAATAAGTAAAAACTTACAGTTTATTAAGGAAGATTAAGAGATTGGATTAATGCAAAAGCTGTAAAGCTTTTAATAAAGAAATGCAGAGTAGCCCACGGAACTTAGTTTGAAAGGGTTTGAGCTTCCCAGTTCCAATTATTGTCCGACAAAAGTATAAAAATGTGCTTTTAAAAGCTTTTCCCAATCTATCGCATCAGAGTTTTCTTTTGCAAAAGTAAAGGTGTTTTAGTCATTAAAAAATGCGAAACACTTGCTAAGGGTCGTTTTGGTCAAATCGATTACCACATTAACGCTACAACCCAGTCCTCTAAATTTCATCACAAAACTCAGTTCTTAAATATATAAAAGAAAAAAATAATAATAATTTGTTTGGACTTGATCCAAGGTTTTGAAATCCTTACTAGCTTAGTGAGGCTAGTTGGACTCTTAAAATATGATAAATTTAGAGAAAATTTTTCCTTCAAGATTTCTAAACCTTACAGAGGGTTGTTTTGCCCAAATGGATTACCACGTCAATCCAACACAACTCTTTACATTTTATTGAAAAGAGAAAAATTCATCAAACAACTTCTTTCGAATCTTGATTCAAGGTTTTGAATATAGACGGCTACCCGACTTCCACCTTAGTTCCAAACTTAAAATTAAAATTCAATGGTGAAAAATAATATTGTTTTTAAAGTTCATATAATTTTCTCCTCTACAACCTTTAAGCATATGATCGTGTTTTTAGATGCTATAGTGTGCCCCTAGACTCTTCGTAAGGGTGAAATCCTTACTAACTTAGTAAGGTTAGTACAATTCATAAATTTACTAAAAGAATTTGAAATTGGGAGCTTTTAGTGAGTTTCGAAAATTTTAATAAGAGTCATGCTAAACCAACTAAAAAAAAACCCTCAAATACACTCAACTGTTGTGAAATGTGCCCATAACCACATATTTTTTTCTTCAAGATACACAGAAAAATCTATGATTCTATGCACATTCCACGTTAGTTGAGCGTATGAGTCTCTTTTCCTAACTCAATTTAATATAACTCTTTTAATAATTGATGCTATTAGGTTTAACTTTCGACCCGATTCGTCGTTAATTCTCATACATAATAACTAATTTACTTGAGATGCATTTCCTATAGCTTGTGAAAGAGAGATTATATGGACTATATTAGAAGGTTTGGTCATCCCAAAATTAGGATTCATTTCTTGTTGCAAATATTTACTTGTAGCATATCATATCTAAATGGATTAGCGTACTTTTTCTATTACATGTATGTTCAAACAGAGATTTGCTATTTCAAAATTTATGTGCTAAGATGATGAACCAATGGCATGACACCATGTGTACTGAAAAAATTACATAAATTAAAAACTTAAACTGCTCCAAAAATATCCCCCAAAATATCCATTTTTTTATCTACAAAACCTTAGTTAATGTTTAATTTTAAAAAAAATAAAATTATATGATATAAATTCAATAATTTATATACATCAAAATATCCATGTTTTCTACTATTTTAGTATAACATAAATTCTTATAAAATAAAAAGATTATACTGATAAAATAGAATAGTATGGTAATTAGAAAGGAAAGATAGCTAAAAAAAAGTTGAATGATTCAAAATTATCTGACCCAACCAACTCTAATCAAGTTGGTCGGGGCTCCGGATTTCGTGAAAGCAAAATGATTTGGATATGATTTAGCTAATCAGATTCAAGTCAAATTCGAATCCAAATAAAAAATTAAGATTTGCATATGGATATGTTCAAATCCAATCTGAACCCAATCCGTTTTAAGTCTTGTAGAAGTTAGGTTTAAACACGTGAAGTGGCAAGATGGTAGCATATCGGGATATGAAAAGACTTATAATATTATCAATTATTGATGAATAATATCATTAATAGGATAAGTGCCATAAATATAATATGTGATGTGACAATTGGTAATATTATTGGATTTTGGAGTCGAAAATAATTGATTCTTTTGTGAAAAACAAAAATGGGGAAGATTGTGATGAAAAAAGGCTTGAGGAGGCCATTTGAAACTATTTTTTCTCTCTCCCCAAATATATGTAAGGGAAGAAGATAGAGAGACCATTGCATGGTTTGTTTTATTTCATTTTTTTCCGAAATCAAGGTATCCGGGTCTTTTTTAGAGCACCCGACCATTCCTCAAACACATGCAATCCGCTCCCCCCTCCATCCACAGGCACCTGATATGGAGTGATTCGAACTCAAGACCTCCACTTCCTGAGGCATTGTATGACCATTTCACCAATCCTTTGGTGTGGAGTTGCCTTATTGAAGTGTCGGGTGTTTCTCTGGAATCACTTTTCTTTAAATGACTGACACAAAATCACAATTGCACCATCAATTGTTTTGTGCCAGTGTTGTAGGAAGTACTTTTTTTGGGAAAATATCAGTGAGGTAGGGACCTCTTTCTAAATACACCATCTTAATGCTGCTCACTCCTTTCATGAGTTCTACGATTTAACCTGATCTTGACCTATTTTGATTCAATCATCAAGATTGACCAGTTTTAAACGAACTCATCTTGATGGTTTACATCACCAATAAAACTACAAATGATTTATCTTGACCATTTTCTCATCCAAAATTATTGATCTTGACCAGTTTTGATCCAATTGTTGAGATCCACCTTATTTATGAGCATTGATCTCAACGATTAAATCAGTGACATAAACATATGACTGATTGGCAAAAGTTGAACTTGATAAATTTGAAAGCGTAAGGGGGTATTGTATTAAGGAATAAAAAGTTTACTACCTGGGCTATCAACTTACTTTTGTCAAGGTTTGGGAACATTTGGTGAAAAATATTTATTGTAGAACTTTTGTTTGAGACCTTAAAAATTTGGATACTTTTGTAATTAAATTGAAATCCTAAATCATTATGGTAGTTTAGCCAATAAATGAACCGTTTATTTGTGGGTTGAGATTAGAAAAAAAAGTCCATTTTTAATACTGTGGAGTTTACGGTACCATGGTCGAAATTTTTTTTCAAGAATATAAGATGATGTGATAAAAATGAAATAAGTACAAAACAGCTTAGAAAAATGTAGAGGTAAAAAAAACAGACTTACAAGGTGCAAATAGTAAATGGCTTCCTTCTTCTGAAATTGGCCTATAAAGAGCCCTTTAGATAATTAGTTTGACTGAAATTAAAACAGAGAAAAATGAATAGCTTAAAAACTAAAAATACTTACAGTTTATTTAGGAAGAAGAGAGGGAAGGAAAGCTGTGGATTAATAGTAAGGCAGCGAAAAGCTTTTGATATATAAATGCAGAGGAAAGAAACTAAGGAGCTAAATTTGAAAGGAGGGTTGAGGTGATGATAATATATTATGCCAGAGGTGCTTTCAATTATTGTCCGACAAAAGTAAAATGTGCTTTAAAGTGTTTTTCACTTATTCTCAAAACCGCGTGGGGCTGGTACCATCTCTTCAAAAAAAAAAAAAAAAAATCAAAAGTTAAAGATAATTTAGTCATTAGAAAATATTAAAATTACTATTTTTTTTTTTTTGGGACATCCCACGTGACATACTCTCCTGACATAACTTGTGCGATAACCATAGATCTTTACTCCTTAGGATAAACAACTGCCCTTATTTATAGGGATGTGCAGATGTGTATCCTCAGACATAAAAATTATGATTTTAAGACATGACACATCAAGAGAGTATTTTGAATATGCCACGCGGGGGAGTCATACTATCATGACTTTTACTAAAATAGGCTTGAAATTGGAACCTTGGCGTGAGTTTCCGAATTATATAAATTAAAAAAATTCAATAATTGACTATATTAGGTTTCTCCTCCTATCCATCGTTAATCCTCATGCCTAATAGCTGGTGTACCTGAGATGCATTAATGAGATTAAACAAACTAAAGATTAAACGGGTCTGGCATCCTAGAATTAGGAATGCTCCTCACGACTCAGAAGAGCTGTCCTTTGGACCCATTGAACCCACACTAAGAAAAGAGTTAAGAATGCTCCTCATGAGTCACCTAATATCGATAAAAAAAAAAAAAAAATTGTGCCAACAACACCACAGGCACATATTATGAGCAGTGTTGCTTCCAAAGAATTTACCTTTGAATCATTTCTAAGAGTGATAAGAAATTATTTTAATCATAAATTAATTATTAAGGTGGTGGAAGTGGCGACTGCTTATTTAAATTACCTTCAACAAATTTCTTTTCCTTCATATATATAGTAAAGATTAGAGAGATGGGTTGAGCACTTCGAATGAGGTCTAATTTAAAGATGCTAAAAAGCTGAAAAGAAGACTCAAAAGGACTTGAATTTACCCTAGTGGAAAGTAGATGTAATACACTATCAATAAAAAATGATGTGGTTATTTTTTAAACCATCAAAATTCTACAATTAAAGTGAAATATCGATTTTGTCTATAAAATAAGAGCATAAAGTAAGGGCATTTATGGTATTTTAATGTCAGAATTGATAATTTTGATTTAGGTTCCTACATTTTGGTGAATTTAGACATACGCCCTTGTTTTCTCAAACTTTTGACAAAATTTCTTACACTTTGGTATTTTATTATTGACTGTAAAATGACGTAAATACCCTCATCTTCAGCCTTTAACCTGATGTGCCCATAAACCCTTTGATTTTTCTCCTCCAAAATCAGTCATCTTCTTTCAAGCTTCTCATCTTCACTCCATCGTTTTCATCTTCCATTAATGTAAAGTTGTGAAGGTTATATACCTTAGAATTTGAAGAATACTCTAAGTAACCAGAGAATCTTAGATAACAAAGAAGCTTTTTCCAACAATGTCAGTGATTAAGCTTTAGAGGGTCGACTCAATCAAAGAGAGGTAAATAAAAAGCTACACGATAGTCATCAAATTCTCCGACTTAATGAAAAAGTCGTAATTAAGTCATGACTTTTACCTTCACCAATTTAATCACAACCGTTTCAATAAGACATGATTTTTGCTAATTTCACGATTAAATCATGAATTTCATGCTTAAATAACAAGCTTTGGGATTAAATCAGGAAGAACAAAAGATGATCTTAATATGAGTTTCGATGATATAATGTGGTACCACCACCTCTTTGGAATAATTACATAGCCCTAACCCTAACTTGATTTTTTTCGATTTTATCATATTTTTTTATTTTTCCTGTTGCCGACTCATTATCGAGCCCTGACTTAGTGACTATCATACACCACGGCAATAAATTCAAAAAAAAAAAAAACTATGATTAAATGAAAATAAAAGAAAAAACAATATCATCAACTTCAAATTGATCTTGTTCAAGTTCAAAGAGAGTAGAAGTAATCTTTTCATGGCATGTGGGTTAGTGACATTTCATGGCATTTGATTTGTTTATTATGGCTTTTCATCTTGATTTTGTTAGGAGACAATAGTAATATTGATGCTTATTTATTTTTATTTTTTTAAAAGTGATGTGTAAAGTCTTTATTTTTTTGTAATAGTTAATTATAAGGTATCAACTGATCCTTTATTTACATTTAATGGTATCTGGTCATTTAAATAGAATCCAACAGTTCTATATATCTATTTCAACAAACAATAATCCCAGATTTTACAAACATCACAACACTACTATAATTTACCAAAATGCTATTTCTTGCTTTTCCCAATCATAGAAGCTGGCAGCATTATCAAACACAATGCCGATGATCTGGATCAATAAAAATATTTAAAATGATTTAACAAAATCTTTTGAGACAAAACAAGTTGAACAAGTCAAATTGATATTACAAACAACCGGACGAGATGAGAAATCGATGAGAAAATGCTCCTACATTTCCACCAAAATTTAAAATACCTCC